>NW_027412540.1:13136344-13833844 GCF_025532065.1 Leptinotarsa decemlineata | reverse complement strand
CTAATTGGATAAATTGGATGAGGATTAATGCTGTATTGCCTAAAATCGCTTCGTAAATAAGACATTGTAGGTTATCCCTAAGAAATAAACATATAAAATCGCGGACTTTTTTGTAGACCATTTTAAAGTGTACAATATTGTACATTATTTTGATCTATCTCGTTGGGTTCAGCAGGGCAAACAATGTGTTCGTTTACGACATTACATTAAACTCTCTGAAATATCAGTGTTTCTCTACTTTATTTATTATGCATGTTATGTACATATAAACCTTTCTCTTGAATCACTCTATCTATTAAAAAGCCCGCATTAAAATCCGTTTGGTAGTTTTAAAGATAGAGGGAATCGACTTTTTTATTAACTATGTAGTGATTTATATTATAGACATTTTAGAAATACTATAGCCACGACTTCAGCTATGCCTACATCATCTTCTGTGTTGATACTTCCCCTAGCTTCGACGTCGACCTACAAATGAGAACTTGCTTTCTGCCTCTTCATGTAGTTTTTACCGCTACTGAGCAACTAGTTTACACAGAGTACAAAAGGGTAGATGATCACGAAATTACCATAAATTGTATGGAAATATTGTTCATTACACCACTCTCAAAACGTTTTATGCGAATAATTTTGATCATCTTATGAACTCTTTGCTCTTATTTCTTTTGTATTTATGAATCATTATTTTATGTAACAATATTTCGTTTAATGACTAACTGTGGCGCTAAAAGTATGTGACAACTCCACGTCATAGAGATCTCTGTTTGAAACCGGATAGAAGGGTTTAAATTAGGAAATGGTTAGTAATTGATAGGCGGTACATATTTGCTAAGTATGACTCAATGCAATTTTACGAATATCTCAATTTATGTACAAACAGTAGTTTATTTTTCTGGTCGGATATTGGTGACACATTCATCAAAGCTGATTTTTTTCACAAGAAGATGCATATAAAAACCATTTGAAATCATTGTATTTTATTAAAAGATGCCTGTGAAAGAACGTATCTTTCTTCTAGAGCGTTATTCAAATAACTCCATGATAGTTTTTTTCAAATGAAAAACAAGTAGTAGGTACATGCATTGGATGGGTTCACGCGATATGAAATCTTCTAGTTCGAAATTATCCATCTCTCCAAGCAGGGCCGGATCCAGTAGGGGCAGGAGAGGCACAGGCCCCGGTGCTACTTTTGGGGCGCCAGAAATATAAACAAGATCAGAAAAGACCTCCTAACCAAAAACAAAAATTTCAATGTCGAGTTAAATATTTAATATACACAAGTTATATTGGGAAATAATATTGTGACTTATGTGCGAAATCCCAATTAGCTATATTTGTGCGTAGCCACATCTACTTAAATATAGTGAGAAACACTTGAACAGGGCGAAGAGTTGGTGTTGGCAACTTCCAAGTCTCACGCTCTCACCACAGAAGAGAGGTTGGGAAGGTTCCGCAGCAGCTTTGCTCAAACTACTACATGAAAGCATACTGGAAGAAATTTACCCAAATATACATATCTATATATATATATATATATATAATATATATATATATATATATATATATATATATATATATATATATATAATATATATATATATATATAATTATATATATATATATAATATATATATATATATATAGAAATACAAATGCACGGAGCCACCAACAGGAGCCAACCGCACATTTGTGGTTTCGGTTGATAGATCTTGTGTTCACAAGAAAACTCTATATATATATATATATATATATATATATATATATATATATATATATATACAGGACGTTCTATATCTTAATGAGGTTCTAGAAGTGATTTCAAATTGAGGTGAAAGTAACCAGGTTCAATTCAATACCACAAAAACCCAGGCATCGGTTTTCTCCAAGAAGAAAAATGTTTCCGAACTGGATATAATAATATAAGGTCAGACAATTCCGCTTTCCGCTTAGATAAGTTTCTTGGGGTTAAAATGTCTTGGCACAATCCTGTCGCTGGAATTGCAAAGGCTGCTTCTCAAAAGATTGGAAACACTGTTAAGAACCAGAAAACTGTACACATTTCAGCAACTTTTGATGCTTTATAAAGCTCAGATCAGACCTTCTTTGGAGTATTGTTCTCATGTATGGAGCTCTACCCCCAAACATACCCTGAAGTTGCTGGATTCCATCCAAAAAAAGAAACTTCCGCCTGATTGGAGACGTGAACATCACATACAACCTCGACAGTCTAGGTCTAGAACATCGAAGAAAGGTTGGGATTTGTCTCTCTGTCTCTGTTTCGAGGTTGAACTCAGTATACCTCGAACTTCACTGTTTAAGAACTCTCTCATCTGGATTACTGCGTTCATGAAGAATAAACTTTTTGAGAACGTTTTTCCAGATGATTTAATCTCCAACAATTCAAATCCAATGTGAATCTCTATTTTCGCACAGGCACCGCTCTGAGAGCACATTAAGGATTGTATTGTAGTGCTTGTATTTTCTCCTCAAAAAATCATTTCTATTGAATATGAAAGAGCTTCTTCGATTTCCTTTAATAACATAATAAACAGTTTTGCAGCAAAGAGGACTAAAAACCAGAGATTCTTTTGTTTAATTATTGTAGTTGATGTATCATTTTCATTAAAACATTCAAAACATCAGTACGGGTTTTAATTTCACTCAACCTTCCTTCATGATTCTTTCCAATTCATTTATATATTGAGGAGGTGTTTGAGTATTTCATCCTGCCCCCTTAATAATAATCCTAGGTCCGGCCCTGTCTTAGAAAACTGTACGCTTCAACATTCCAGTAGAAAACAAAAATCAAGTCCCAGCCTAATAATCCATAATTGACAAAATTTTTGATATTTTGTTATTCATCGATGATAATTTTGAATACTATTTCTAAATTGTTTTCAGGATACAAAAAGTTAACCACGTTCATTGCAGAAAATGATTTATTGTTTATTATGACATACTATTATATATTTCACAACCATTAGTTTTTTATCTACAACGAGTTACGAATAGACTTTCAAAAACTGTTTTAAAGACAATTTCCTAAAATTTAGTCATTTAACTGAATTTGATTATGAGTCGTGCCGACGATATGTAGTTTCAAATTTCCTGTACCATTCCGAGCCTTGAATTTTTCAATACTCCTCAGGCGGATTTTTTCTTATCAAGGTAATCAAACAAACATGTCGATTTGTTGGAGGTCAGCATGCACCTGGTTCATTTAAAGTTGTGTAAATTTTATCCGATAACAATAATATTCCAAACTTTCGGCATGTATTGGATAAAAAGGTTCACAACATGTTTTTTATTGAATTTTACAATATCTTGTTTTTGAGAACAGAAAAGCAAACATTTTCTTCAGAGTTTGGGAATATATTTTGATGTGGAGCAGCATGAGAACTACTTCATTGATCTATTATAAGTGCGTGTTCATACGAATGAGCTCTACTTTTGATATTACCCAAATCAACAAAAAATTTTCTCATTCATATATAAATTTCAAGGTAAAGGATGTTAATCTAAGTTTTTGGTAATACTAGTGGAAGTAATCTCCTTCGTTGATACTGAGGATATAATCGAGAGAATCTGTATCTGAAATACATTTTCTCAATCGGTTAGATAAGGAAAATCAAGTCACTTGAATATTTTGAAAGGTCATTACCAAAAATTTCAATATTCTCGATATCGATTGGAAGAAAAGAAGTTTGAGACTCATTTTGTTGATTTTATGTGGCTTGATTGTTGTAGTTTTGTAAACTGTTTAGTGAAAATATCACAAGTGTTACTTGAATTCTTTTTGCCTTAATGACAGGATATGCTATTATAAATTGACACATTATACATTATATTATAATTTGTTGATGAATATTTCTGAATGACTATACATAATTATTTTCAATGTGATTCAGAAATCAACATATCTATCTTAATTTCAGTTGTTATTTTTGGATATTTTTATAAATATACCTTAAAGATCATTTCAGTTGTTTATTATTATTTTTTTCAACTCGGATAAAGACAATGATTTTCTTTTCAGTAAAAGATATTATTAATACTAATATTATTGATTATTGCTCAAAATATTCTGATTCTTTGAAAACTTTGAAACAAAACACCAAATATTATATCTACTGAATATTACAAAAATAAATAAAATAAAATGGTATATATGCGGTTATGATACAAACAATATTTTTCATTAATATTTTCCAACCAGAACTTTAATAAGTATGCCACATTAGTTGATTCACTTAAGGAATGATTTTTTTGTTAAAAAAAAATGTATTTTCTGCAGTTGTCTAGAAAGTATGACATTTCAAATTGTATTTATCTTGCTCAGAATGATGAGACTTCAAAGACGGTATCTATTTAGGTATTTTAAATTCCAGAAACATTTCTCTGATCTAAATAATTCAGACTTTGTTTGCTGCCTACCGAAGGGCACCATGTTGTCAATATCTCTACAGAGTATAAAACAAAGTTCCATCCATCGTATCTGTCTGCCTGTCTGAAAGTGATAAGGTTAAAATTAGAGGTCTATTCGAGTCTACCCAAACTTTGACTTGGGCTCAGCTCAGCTCGATTTTGAAATGCCTTGCTTTGATTTTTGATTCTCCGGCATGGCTCGAAATCACATTTTAAGGCTGGGCATTAATCAATGCCTAATCCTTTTGTGATATAACAGAACAATTTACTATAATAGATCTACAAAAAGGCATATGAATATATTTTGAGCACAGCTTAATACCCATTTCATTGTGTAAAATAATGGTACATATAATGTGGTGATTGGAAAGTTATTTTGATGAACATTATATTAATATTCCTTCAATTAAATTAAAAACGTTGGGTTGCAATTTAAATTAATATTTCAGGAATACAAATCGAAATTGAGTTGTGCTCATACTTTCGTTTGGGTGAATTTCTAGAAAAGTCATTATTATTATTTACTTTGCTCCTCGTGAGAAGCCGGGTCGAGCTGAATGTAGTCCCAGAAATAGACCTAATATATGATTTTTATGACAGTCATTCTGGAATCAACCAGACGATGGAATGTGAACAACAGACGAAAAAGGAACGTTTTCACTTAATCTCCCAAATCTCTTACGTGCTGTAAGAATGCCAAACTGACGCAGACATTTTAATTTCTGAAAGGTCCTAGATTAAGTGCGCGAAAAATTGAGAATAACTGAAAAATCTCACATATTCTTGTATGAAACATTCTTCTTGACTTTGTATTACATCCCCACCACATTCAACGGGTACAGGCTCTACTCCCTTGCGACTCTCATTACGGATACATTTTTGCCAATCGTTTCTTCAAAAGGTGAACGAAAATCTGATGATTGAAATGTGATGGAATCGGCCGATACTTGATGAAAATCCATGACGTGAAGGCACCCCTGAAGAAGCTATTGCATAGCGAAAGAAGTGTTGAAGTTGAAATTTTATCTACAATCAGCTCTTTCTCAAAGTACGAGCTGGAATATACTGTGATTGATAGATTAGACTATATAGGGTGTCCCATTTAAAACTCCGCGGGCAAATATCTAAAAAATGAAAAAGAATATCCATATTTCGTGAAAGCAGATGATTTTGGTGTCAAAGGGTCCTCTTATTTACGTAGAGATCCAGCACTAGGCGTCATCCGTTAAGGTGTCGCGACAACGACGCCCATTTTTCAAAAGGTAACACAGTATTTTCAATAGTTTTTGAATTCTGCATTGAATTCTGAATTCAGCCATATAGCACACTTGTAGTTTTCCTTAAATACTGATGAAAAAAGGCAATTTTATTGCATATTATAAAGACGGCCATGAATAAGTCAAAATAAATGCTATAATGTATTTAGCGATGTATCAGAAGACCTGTCAGATTTGAAAATGTCAGTTTTGTGTTGATTTTTCGTAAAATTGGAAAATGGTTAAATTTTCAAATGGACATTAAGATGGATATAATATATATGTATTTATGGCGAAGCAAGAAGGAATTTAAAAGAAGCAGTAAGAATATACGCTAATCGGTACCCTGACAGAAAATCACCGTCAGACAAAACATTCCATTTCGTGCCAAATCTTTGGCACAAAATGGATGTTTTAATGAACGGAAGCGAAAAAAACCAAAAACGGCTAGTGATGAGAATCACAGAATATTTTGTCAAAAAACAAATTCCATCCATACAAAATACATTTGTTTCAAGGACTACATCCAGGTAATAATCTTCATGTTTCATTTTCAATAACTAAAATACATATATTCCCATATTCAGGAGATGTTGATAGAAGATTGAACTTCATTGCATGGTTGTCCACCCCTATTCATGATAATGATCAGTTTCTGAAAAAAATATTATGGAGTGATGAAAGCCGTTACCATAACAACGGTATATTAAACAAACATAATTGTCACTATTGGTCTGACGTGAACCCTCATTGGGTGTAAGAAATGAGATTTCAGTCTGTGTGGGGGGTTAATGTTTGGTGCGGAATCATTGATGGTTATTTGAGGGGACCTCATTTTTTCGAAGGAATTTTCAATGGGGAGAGGTACTTAGTTTTTCTACAACATGTGTTGCCGAATCTCTTGAAGAATTCACCAATACAAACTCGACTGAATATGTGGTTTCAACAAGATGGGGCACCTCCACATAATAATAGAATAGTTACCCAATATTTGGATGATACTTTTAATGAGAAATGGATTGGAAATAAGGGTCCAATACCATGGCCAGCTCGAAGTCCAGATATTATTCCACTAGATTTCTTTTCGTGGGGATATATCAAAGATTTAGTTTATATGGAACGTCCACAAAATGTAGAGGATTTGAAAAATAGTATCACAAATGTTTGTGCTTCCATAACGCGAGAGACGCTTTCAGCTGTCACGAATCGGGAATTACTAAAAAGATGCAATATGTGTATTCTACGTGAAGGGAGGCAGTTCGAACACTTACTAAAATTATTTTTGTTATCACTAATTGATTTCGTTATCATCATGTTAGTCGAATTATGGTCAAAGTAACATATTTTTTGGTAATTTGAAACATTTATTTCAATTTGAACAGAAATAGACAACTAGATGAAATTGAACAGACAATGAAATCATAACTGATGGATTCATTTTCTTAAACTCGTATTATTGCATTCATTTTGACTTATTCATGGCCCTCTCTATAATACGCAATAAAATTGCCTTATTTCATCAGTATTCAAGGAAAACTACAAGTGTGTTATATGGCTGAATTCAGAATTTAATGCAGAATTCAAAAACCAATTGAAAATACTGTGTTACCTTTTGAACAAATTGGCGTCGGTGTCGCGACGCCCTAATGGATGACGCCTAGAGCTGGATCTCTACGTACATAAGAGGACCCTTTGACACCAAAATTATCTGCTTTCACGAAATATAGGTATTCTTTTTCATTTTTCAGATATTCGCCCGCGGAATTTTATATAGGACACCCTGTATAGTCTTCATGATAGGTTTATTGGCCACAACAGGCACGATGGCAGTTTTAGAAATATGTTTTTTCAATGTAGGTACGTATGCCTCTTATATTGCCAAAAAACACACTTACTGTAGATTAAGCGCGAAAAGACTCGTGAGTATAATGACGTCGCATTGTGACGTCTCAGGTGAACATTGCATTGTGTAAAGGAACAATATGTCGTAACACCATTGTATCGTTAATGTATCTGGGAAAATCATTTCAGTACACATATCTACATTGCACCGACTGATAATTGAAATGAAAACATTGTAACACATTCCCAACCTTGACTGGTTCCGGTGTTTGTTAATCCTCGTAAAATTCGAAACGTTTTCTATGTTTCCGGTCAATCACACAATATTCTTGAGTCGTTATGGATTAACCACTAAATATTCTCTTTTAAAAACGATTAAAGGTATATTATTACAAGTTGAAAATGTTTCATCCGAACTTTCAAGATAGTACCCATATCTGCAACATTTCCTTATGAATGCTCTGCTCTTGTCTCTAAGCATTATTTTATAGTTTATATTTGTTAATTGTCCCATTGTAAACTAATGATTATAATGATAGTCGGCGCAATGGTAGTGCGCCAGACTTACAACCGGAAGGTTGTGAGTTCGATCCCAACCTCGACCAGATATTTTTCTCGAGAGAATTTATTTAATTGAAGCTGAAATGACTCTGCAACATTACATGGCTGACGGACTGCGAATGGTCATGATGCTCCCTAGGTGGCTCGGGGTGTTATTGACATTGACTACCCAAGACACGAGACTAATGACCAATGTAGTCGATGCCGATGACACCCAAAAAAAATAGAATAAAAGATAGAATAACCTACGTGACTCAAGTAGCACAATTTGATGGATCATTAGAGCTGAAACAAACATCCAGCCAGGAAACCAGGGAAAATTTCGGAAATTGTCTTGAAGATCCTTACACTCAGCAGACCTATAATGCCAAACTTTGCGCGGCCTATATTTATTGAATTATTCACCTTTCTACCAAAAAAATATTCCCAAAATGTATTCTTACTAAATCAAATAACAGATGAATATTTGTATTTTTTTTTTTCAATACATTCCCGAACATTAAATTGTTTGATTTATTTGAATCAGTTCAAATAAAAAAAATTGTTATGAAAATAACATTCGTTGGTCACGGTCATGATTAACTATATTCATAGTTTAAAAAACGATCTCCTTATAAGTCTTAGATAGGCGAATTTATTGGTATTTGAACAAAATTTTGAACGCGGTTCAACTCGAAATCAGATGTTCAAATTTCTAACCGCGGAAATCTATTCTATTTGTATACTTATCTGGTGATATTTCGAATACTTTATTCATCTTCGTTATCATACCGACGATCAATTTGATATTATCAGTGTCAATGATAATAATAATATCAAATTTATTTACATCAAAAGACGAATCATAACTACAAATTATAATGTTTTGATTGAAATAGGTTGGATAAGGAAAATGGATAGAGTCTTTAAAACGTCACCAGATGATACATATTTCTTTCAATATGCAAACATTTTAAATTCAAGTCAATGACAAAGTTGATTTTTTTTTCCAAAAAGCTAATTTATCAAGTGCAGTAACTTTTGGTCCCTTCTACATTTGTATTTATTTGTAAATTTAATATTCTGATTATTATATAGATCTGTAAAAGGTAGGGAACAATTCTAAATAATAAAAAACTATTTCAGATATAAATTGTCGTTTCCAAAATGAAATATTTAAAGAAAATTAGTTTTCACCATATTTTAATTATCTTCCCATCATACAGAATATATCAATGGAAAATTTATATTAATACCTCCAGTCCGACACCTATTATTATTATCTAAAACGTAATCAGAAAAAACATCGAGCAGTTCTTTTGGCGGTATTTTCGCATTCTTTGTCGCCGCTCGTTAGCGGCGTCCTCAAGGGTTATAGAGAGTAGACATATCTCAATGATTTTGTGGGTGAATTGCAGTGCTAGTTGCTTGAGACGACTATGTTGCTTTCTTTGATGTAACGACATGTTTGCTTCTTGATATTATTTTACTCTCAGACAATACTGAACGAACTATACCTCATTATGTGATCTGAAGAACATTTTATGTTGTGGTAAATATTATATTATTATCATATCAAATTTTAGGGTAATGAAAATTACTCTGATCTTCACAGACTACTAACCTTTTCTGGTGCATCAACTGATGATTCAATTGATATTGGAAAATCGAAATTTTACTTGTTTCGATGTTTGTTAACGCTAGACAAATTCATGTTTCTATGTTTTTACATACGATATTTTGTCATCTGTTATGGCTTGACCACCAAATCGCATCTTAAATAAATCAGTAAAAATATAAGCTGAAGAAAGTATTATCGAAACTTGTGCAATACTTCTTATTGAATTGAAATGTTATAATAAAAAATTATACAATAAGTTACTCGTGAAAATAAACGAAAATACTCACATGCTGTATTATATTTCTATATTTCTCCTGGTACACATTTTCTTCTACGAGGTCTTTCAGATATAACACTCTAGGTTGTGGCTCGCTACACGGAAACTTATTGGGAGATATCCGTTTTGTGTGCTCCCGAAACTCGTCTATATTCTCACAAATAACTGTGTAAGTCCACGCCGCGAGTAAGAAAACTACTTTCAGGTATATACTCGCTGCCATGGCACTCTCCTTGATAACCGTATCGTGTATACTGATTATCGCGGATCCCAGTGCGTTTAATTTATATATCTAAAAAAAAGCGGTTTGTGAAGGTACCGCGTTAATTGCTTTGGGAATCCCGACTGTTGAAGACTTCATTCCTTACCGCCTGAATAGATTTCAGAACACATTTGTATAGAATGCATATACATTTTGTGTGGAAAAATGTGAAAGTTAATGATGGAATAATTTGTTGAAAATTTGATAAGATATGAACTGTTTCTGAAAACACAAGAATTATTCAGTGACATGATATTTACTGACCCTGTAAACATAACGGACGTGAAAAGTCACCTACCTCCCTCAACTTTGCACAGGACATAAAATAAGTAAAAAAAAATATGTTAAATGGTTCTATTGAAAAATAATAATAATGATGTAGATAGATAGATAGAATTTATTTATCCTTTGTGCTACGTTTCATAGATGGGATACGTCAAATAATATTTTGGTCTGATACATATAAAAATACTACAAATAGTATTATATATATATATATATATATATATATATATATATATATATATATATATATATATATATATATATATATAAAGATTCCAAGTTAAGTTACTTCACGACGCGCGACGTTTCAATTGTTAGTATCCACAATCGTCTTCGGGTCATATCTCCCCAAATAAGTAATATTCATATTTAGAACAAAAAAAAATGTTAATCAACAAATGCGTTTTCAAGCAATAGAGAAACGATTTTGTTTTTAAAAATCATAATATTCATTACAGATTGAAAACAATTTCAAATATCTTATAAACAACACATTTGTTTATAACAATTTTTCAAACAAATAGAGCTAATAATTATGGAAAATCATTTTTATCTAACTATATAAATAATAAGAATACGGATAAATTTGAATATTAAAATTTTTTTTTCATTGCTTTAATTGATTTTTTCACTTTTTCAATTTTTCCAATGGAAATTTTTTTGTAGGCTTTCAAGAAGAACTCCAAAAAGTGAACAAAAATTCAGGTTTTTAGTTTAAAAATTATCAGGGTTTTTATATAAATTTAAAACTTGTGAAAATTAGTTAATCAACTTAAGTATATCTGATAAAAAAATTTCATGGATTTTCGTTTATTCATGTGTCAAGAAGGTACCTGAATTTTTTTTCTTAATAATGATATTTAATGGGTTAAAATAATTTTCATTTTCGAATCGGTTAGCGCGCGTGGGAAGCGCATCACCCGCTTTTCCGCGCTATTTTCGCCTCTGAATTAAAATTATGAATATTGGTGCTAGAGTTCCGGGAGGTGGAACTTTCTTTTAGAAAAATTTCCCCTCTTAAAATATCTTTTTTTAAATTTGGGGTATCTTCAATATTTTCCAAGATATTTGCCAAAAACCAAACCCACCTGTTTCTTACTAAATTGTTTATAACTTTTGCAATTTTTTTGAGCCCCTCTTGAATTTTTCAAAAAGTCGCTAGAGGTCATTTCGAATCGAATGAGCCCTGAATCATAAGTTACGGTGTCTTTGGACAGAAGTTCCAAAAAAAGGATTTTGTGACACAGACTATATGGGTTTAGGGTGGATAAGATGTACGCCGTCTCTTCCAAATTTGATCTGAACTGACTGTACATCTGTTTCGTACATTTGAGTTCGACAAAACAGAGGCCAAACAATTTCTGCCATGTAGCCGAATGCGCCGTTTACCAATCCTTTCGATACGTCAATATTGAACGGCAACATATTGAAGTAGTTGTGAAATAATATGTAATCTATTTAGTAGCTGCGGCAATCTTCAATTTGCATGTTTTTTAAAGTGTACTATTCTACTAGTTAAGTCCTGTCATCTGATACCCATATTGAGATAGTTGAGGAAAAATACGTAATCCATTTAGTAGCTGCGGCCATCTCGGATTCACAATGATACAGAATTTAATTAAATGTATCATCAAAACTAAATGTGTGTAGCAAATATCAGATAAATCTATCAAAAGGAAGGGGTCAATATGGAATTTCTAAATAAAATCTAAATAAATCCGTTTGAAAACATCAAGGTCGGACAAATTTTATGAAGAAATGCAGCGTTTCTAGTATTTTTCAATAAAACAATCCAGAGTGTGGCATCATTCGTCGCCAAAATGGTTCTATCAACTTTCTGTTTCAACTGAAAAGAGGGTCCTACATACTTAGTGATTAGAAATTTCATATTATTTTTAAGAATCTGCAAATGAACTGTAAATCAAATGATTTAATTCACAATTGTGTTGAAAACTTTCTCCAGTTCATCCTACCAATTACCATTCTTTCAATGAACAAAATAAAATTCATTCACAAATTTATATGTTTAAGAAATGTTTCATAAGTAATTTCCATGCAAGTACTTGTATGAGTTCTACGGTATTCATCCTGAATATACTCATGAACATACTTATATACTTATATTCACTATAAAAGAGTTTTACAAAAACCGCAACACGTGTGTCGCTAAATAGCTTCTTCAAGCATAAACTGAGAGTGACTTGACTGACTAATGTATTTATTCAAATTTTTGGGGTTAGTGTTAGTGTTTACAAGGTATGTTTATGGTGGGCCCTGCTTTGGGCTTATGCCTCTTCAGGGTTACAGTTATCTATCTTATAATCTATGTTAGTATTGTGTTAGTTTTTCCTTTGTTTGTGTGTTTGTGTCCTGGTCCATAGCGGTGGGTCGTTGTTTGATGGGTGGTGGTTCGTGATGAACCTGGGGTGGTGTGGTCGATAGTTCATGATGTTCTTCATGGTATTCCAGGGCGTGGATTTTTCGCTATCTGATAGCCAATGAATATTCCTCTAGGTTGTTCTGGATCTGCTCCGGAGGGTCTTCCAGCAGCCCCAGGAGTCTGGGGGGAACGGGAGCTTTTTCCTTGGTATCCTTCTAGCTCCTCCGCGGGGTATCCATTAGGAAGTCAGGGTGGCGATAGCCGCAGTGTTGTGGCTTCTCATGGTTACACAAGGAAAATGTCAGAGGTTCTTGCCTGTAGACAATAGGTTGTGATTGAAAAGAATTGAAGACACTATAAAGTTATGAATCCGATCATCTGTTATTAATTTGGTCAATTGTGATCAGTTCGAAAGTGTGAGTAATGGATCATTTTTGCCCAAGAAGAAACGGTCACAAAATTGACGCTTTTTTAATTGTCATGAAAAAAATAACTTCTGCCTCCAAAAAAATTATGGCAATTTTTCTGTTAATTAACAAAATGTCATGAACATAAAATTGACAAGTAGGTACACATTTATTCCGTTTCATCAATATGATAACATTTTCGAAACTTTAATGACAAGTTGCAGGGCCGTAGCGAAAAGAAAAACCGGGGGAGAGAATCCAAATTTTCCCAACCCCACCAACAAAATTTCCCAACTTTCGAAAAAATGAAAGCCGAGGGATTAGTTACTACTATAATATATTAATTTCCTTACTTAGCTATCCGAAGATTCGCTGAATGCTTTTCCCCTTTAGGGTATGCACAAAAAAAAATTGCTAATTATAAAAATAATAATGGGAATTATTCTACTTTGGACCAAGATTCTTGGTCTTCCACCATATCCACCATGTATAGGAATATTCAATACAAATGAAAGGAAACAACACTTGAATAATATTGTGCTTATTGTTTTCTACTATTATTTTTTCTATCTTCACGGCCTGAAATTTCCCAACTTTTTAAAAAACAGCAAAAAGTTGTGAATTTAGTAAAATTGTCACTTAAAAATTTGTGGATTGTTCAGGACTGTCCTCTTACTTGGGACAAACTAATCTTTGTTGAAGTTTTCAAACAACTCAGAATTTCAAAGTATGGGATCTCCAAGTTATGCATGTTAGGAAATCCCGACCTTCTCCTGATTCTTTCCATTTTCTTATTACCTCTTCCTTTCTTATCTCTCATTTTTATTTTTTTATTTTTATTCATTTTTTTCTATCATCTTCACGGCCTAAAATTTCCCAACTTTTTCCCAAGTCGAAAAAGCAGTGGGGGAGGGTCCTCCCACCCACCCCCATGGCGACGGCCCTGACAAGTTGATATTTAAAATTTTTTTTCTGAGAGATGAATAGGAATCGATAATTCTAAAACATAAGAAAAGCACGTGCCTTTCTTATATGTAAATCTACCTGCTTTGAATCTGAGTGAATAGAGACTCATTATTTACTTTTACGACTGAAAATAGTTTATAACTTGTCTATATTGCAAAAAGATCATAGCATGAATCTTTTTGGTATATAAAAGTAGTGATTAAAAATATAAGCAGTCGGTAAATTCTCTCCCTACAGATTAATTTTTCCATAAAGTTGATTTCTTTGACTTGACCCAGCGTAACAACATACAATTTATTGACAGACAATTTAGATTTGTCTTTGTGACGATGTCGAAAATTCGAAAAGCTTTCAACTATGAAGAAAGATTGGTTTGGTAACAGGATCAATTTTGTCTTTAAAAAAACGACGTTTTGAATTTATTTTAATTCTTCTTCAGGCTTCAGTAGTTTCTTCGTGTTAATATTACTATTTCAAAAATCATTAGGCATATAAAATACATTTGAAAACACATTGCAACTACCAAATTTTCTTGAACCCTAAATTAAGGCCAACGAAAACTATCAGAGAGAGCCTAAGGTCAGCTAAGGACCCCAGAGAGCTTTTTTGCAACACCTGGGATATACCGGATTTCTTTGCATTAGAACCAAGAAAACAAGTTTAGGCATCCATCCGTCTCTTTGATCAAACCGACAAATCAGCTATAGCCGAACATGCTCTTAAAAGAGACACTAACATCATCTTTTTCGAAGATAAACAAATACTCGATGAAATTCAAAATTACTATCCAAGAATATATTGAGAGTCAATAGAAACTCATAAACAATCAGATAACTTCTATGGAAATGAAGAGGTAATGAACATCAGTAAAATCTGGCTACCTATCTTTAATTGAACACAAACAAGGTCATTCAATTCTTTGATAAATTAACATTTTCGAATAGGTTTTTATTTTTATTTATCAAATATTTTTATTCAATTATAAAGCAACAACAATAAACATTAATTGGCGCTCCGGGACAACTTCATTGTTTCCAGTGGCGCATTTGCTTTTCCAGCTGCAAAAACCCGGAAAAACCTGCAGCACCACATCATCTGAAGATCTTGATCTGACAATGACCTCTGATTGATTCTACATCATTACTGAAATAGAATCAAGCAAACATTTTGCGAACCTAAACAAATGTAGCCATACATTGCAACACCCAAATAACCGTTATTTTTTTAGGAAAAGTTTCAACTCTGCAAACAGCTTAAATTCAGATCATTTAACTTACTTGCTGAATTGATGTCTGAAATCATTTAAAGGGATTTAGTTACATCCGTTTCAATGAAAGAAAATCAAGTGAAGTCCTAGGATTATCATAGAAAATAGTTACTTACTGATTTTTACTGCCAACTTGACAATACTGTTGAAATATATTATTGTTTCAACTCCCAGATAAGTTCTCATTGATTTTGTTATTTCAAGTACTATAGACGTTTCTTGTGTTCCAGTGCTCCAGTTTCCAGTTGCTTTTCGTTCGTGAGTTCCTGTTCGTGTTTTATTGTTACTGAAGTTCCTATTTTAACTATTATCAATCTATTTTTATCAACAAAGTGTGTCACTTCAAAAAAAAAAGAAATTGTTCATGGTTGGTGAAGGTGCGAGATCTTAAGGTAGAGCGGTCGCTGAATTCGATAGAAACACCCTCTACATGTAGCTGTACACTTTGAAAGTACCCATGGAATATATAACATTTTCGTGAGCACCGGCCAGGTAACAAAGGACAGAAAAATTGTAAAAGAACATATTGAAGATGAAACCATATTAGCGGTTTATCAAGCTAACCTGATCCGTGAAATAGTTAGAGAAACACAATCACTACAGGACAATCCTAAAGGTGCTCTCAGAGCGGCGCCCGTGCGAAAGTAGCGATTCACATTGGATTTGAATCGCTGGAGATTGGATCCATTTGGAAAAACATTCTCAGGAAGTTTATTTCACATAAACCCAGTTCTCCAGATGAAAGTGTTCTCTAACAGTGAATTTAGAGGTGTACTGAGTTGAAATGATGAGCAGCCACAGTTCGTCGCGTATTTCTGATAGGTACCGCTTTTGGTGGAATCAAATGTGCCAAGTCACTTGAACACTTTCCGTGAAATGATCTATGAAAGAGAGACGAATCTGCAATCTTTCTTCGATGTTCCAGGCTATTAAGGTTGAACGTGATATTCGCTTCTCCAATCAGGCTGATGGCTTGTTTGGGGGCAGAGCTCCATACATGAGAACAATACTCCAAAGAAGATCTGATCTGAGCTTTATAAAGCATCAACAGTTGCTGAGGTGTGTATAATTTTCTGGTTTCAAACAGTGTTCCAAGCTTTTGAGAAGTAGCCTTTGCAATTCCAGCGACATGATTGTGGCAAGACATATTGGTGTCCAATTCAACTCCCAACAAACTTATCGAAGCAGAAAGCGGAATTGTTTGTCCTGACATTATTATATCCGGTTCGCAGACATTTATTGTCGTGAAACAAAACTAGTTTGAAATTTCACGAGCTCCAGTATAAGGACCGCCCACTCAGAATGAACAACACGAAAATGCGGAAACACATTGGTTTTCCCAAGATATTTCAGCTTAGTTTCGAAAATTAAGTTATGAAATGTCGTTTCCTAAGCGATAGAAAAATCTTTTGCAAGATTAGTAGCCTTCGCTAATTTTTAAATAGGGAAAAAGCTGATTTTACGGAAAATGGCTTTTTCAGTTAGCTAGACAGGGAAATCGTGCTTTCTTCAAAGAAGCATCGATAGAGATTCTTAGCAGCTATCGTTTGACACCTCGATCACGTTTCCAGTGCTCGCGGGTCAATTTTTATTAGCATTTGAGTTTGAAAAATGTAAGATTTTTCAAACGCATATTTTTGCAAGAAGGAATAGGAATATCGAGACGCGGCATAAGACTTTTTGTCTTAGGATGCTGAGATCTATATGAAATCAAGGAAAACGAAAATTCAGGTTTTTCGTGATTTTCCGAAGATTTCCGAGTGAGGCCGAAGACTGTTAGATTTCATTTATCGTACAACGCAAATTGAGGAAGCGAAACGAAACATGAAAAGAATGAGACAGAAACAGCGGCATATAGACGTCAATGGAAATTAGCAGAGCGGTATTCCTACTTCAAAGCCCAGCGCCTGCATAAAAACAGGTCGTAAACGCTGGCAAATCCATACGAAATGAGTTTTTTTCGTAGTGGAACTATTGAAAGTAGGTCAGTCAGGATCGCACGGCTTTTGCGATCTCTGGTTGGCTGAAAGTGGCGCGGAAGAGAGCCCGTTTATTTAGGATAAATATGCGGAGTTCCGTGTCACGATAGTTAGTCGAAGTTTGAACATTTAGCGGGTAGCAGCAATTTTAAGAATCTGAAGATTTCTTGGAAGTTTTAAGTTGCGGTCAGGATTTTTTGAATGAATTCGTGTCTCTGGTTCTTTTCAGAACTAAATAGAGACAAAACACATCATTGGAGTCATCAGGAAGCTGCGGTTAACACTATATAGCCAATTTGGAGGAATTTTTACTGGAATTTGGAATTCTCAGGATCCCTTGAAACCAAATCAGGATATATTAGTGGCTGGATATTTATTAGAGGAATTTCCAGGACCGTGGACATTTTGGGAGCTGTTAAAACGGATACTGGAGCAGATTATTGGCTAAATATATTATTGTTGCACATAACCATACTTTACGTTTGTCCAGGTTCCTTTTGGCACCCCGCCGAAGGGAAGCAGCCCAAATCCTGCAAAGGAAGAGCAGGTCCCTACTAAAGTTGCTCGGTCTCACCCACCCGATCACCTTGCGGTGTTAAAGATCGAGGTGTTTAGAGATTAAACTCGAGAGGGTCAAGACATCATTAGTTACGTCCTTCGGGCGAACGACTCAACTTAACCGTTGGGACCTTTCCAGGACTTCGATACCTTTCCACCTAATCCTGCGAGCGGCCCTCATCCTAGGGTGCTGTTCAACCGCTAGGCTCCTTGTTCCTACATCACTAGCTCAGTTCACCCTGTAGGCCTTGGTTAGGAAAGTAGCTTTCGCGAACTAAGGGTGAACTTAAAAACATAGATTTCCGTGAATCCTACCCTCTGACTATTTCCTCGTCAGAGTCATATTAGGGACTTTTGAAATCGAGATGCAGACTAGGGCAAGACACGCGCGAGCGCAGCTTGCAGAAAATACATCAGTGCCAAATCGCGAGACCACAAGTTTCGGTCACATAAATCCTTTGTCAGACAATTTTAGCCGCCTGAGTGCGACTTCGACGAGCCGACAAGGAACCCTATGGAATCTGGTTTCACAGGAATCAGTATTCCGAGAACTCCAGTAGGACCAGCCAGTCTGAGGCTAGGTCCTACCCAGCGTACCCTTTTCACAAACGAGGACATCAGCACCTCGCCCCTGGTCGCAGAGCGACAAAACCCGAGCACTGATGGTTTTTCAGTAAGACGAATAGATAGAGAATTCGACACGCCACAAAGGACAGAGTCCTCAAAACGCGATAATAACTCGGCTTATCAAACAGTATTAAACCGCATCAGGGAATTTAATACACCTCAGAGTCGACGAAACAGCATTTTCCAGGAGGAAAATACATCGTTTTTCCAGGAGGAAAACGACGTAGGAAAATGTCAGGAGACGTCTCTACAAGAAACCGGACATCATCTCCGAGGAGGTGCACCGGCTAGGCCGCAAAGCGAACCCCAATTAGGGCTTCGCGCGATGCTAGCGATGCGAGCACGATCTCCTATGCTGAGATCGGCTCCGAAACTACGAAATTCGCAATTTTGTTCCCAACCGGAACAAAAAGCAGAAATCGGAGATTTTTGCCGACGGCGAAAACCGGAAGGAGCGTTCCCTCCGAATCCGACAATTCTGCCTGAACGCGAGATAATAAGACACATGACGGAAGAGTTACCCACTTATGTGGTAACCAGGAGTCCGAAGATACACAGGGTGTACAGCCATCCTGTAGAAATCGCATGTGCACAGGAAATAGAGCCATTGTCGAACCCGACAAGAGATTCATGCTATGGACAGCGTTTTCAAAGCAACGAAGGCTTTGGAGATGCTGGCCACATGGACATGGAACAAAGCGTCGAAGCACAGGTCGTCCGACGCCAGGCGTCGCGATGCCCCCAGGTCGGAGCATTTAGCGATCCCTGGGAGGAGAGGGGTGCGTTGCGCACAGGAGCGCCTCGCATCTTGAACCAGCTGGATACTGACGACCTAGCGGAAGCGCTAGGGGGTGGTGGAATGCCAGGGGGTCACCCTGAAGCCGAGAGAGGCTTGGGGGTGGCTTCATGGCGGGGTCAGTACCTCCAAAAGGAGTCATTTGTTCCAAGAGAGCTAACTGAAGCAAACCAACCTCCCGTCGTACTCAGACAGGAACTGAGTCCCAAAATCCCTGGGGCTCAGGTCTGGGAGGCCAGCCGGCCGTTACGGCGAACGGTACGCGCGGTCGGAGGGGGCGGAGTCGTCGGACACGCCCCCTCGATGCAAATCGACCGAGACGTAAGGGTCACCGGAGGACATGTCGCCCAAAGTGTGGGGCTGGAGCACGAGGACGTGCCCAGGAAGGCCAGAAGGCCAACCCGAATTCACGAGGGGGAGACAATGGCAGAACGGGTTGTGTGTGATCCCGAATTTTTCAAAAACACTCTGGCGCCTAACACCAACGATTTTAATGACCAGTACTGGGCGGGTACTGATGACGTACATGAGGTACGAAACTCCGTTCAGGCGGAAACCAGGCAAAGGAGAGGGTGCGGGATAGCTGAAGAGGGTGCATGGGGAATGCAACCCCACGAGCTGACGCACGAGTGCCATTGCTGCAAACAACCGGACAACAGGAAGTTGATAAACCGGCCGATAAAATGGAAGAATTGTTCACCCGATTGGTGACGGTTCTGGAGAGTCGCAGAGAGCCACAGAGAGGTTCGGAAAGCGATTCTCAAATTTCGAAAAAGGTCAAGGTGCCTTCTCCTACCTTCAGCGGACTGGAGAATGAGGACCCCTTTGACTTTTGTAAGAAAGCTGAAGAGCAGCTTTTGGAATTGCACCCTTCAGTGTGGGTAGCGACAGCCGGACAGTGGCTGAAAGGCGCAGCAGCGCAATGGTTCACGCCCTACAGGAATATGACCCTGGATTGGGCATTTTTCACAAACCGTTTACAAGAGCGTTTTGACAATGAACTCTTGGTGAGTTCATTGGAAAGCAGCTTGTACGGAGTGGACCAGAAAAAGGGCGAATCCATAACGTCTTTCATATTGAACAAATTGGGTCTAGCCAGGAGGCTATACCCGGAGATGGAAGAACGAAGGATCGTTCAATTAATAATGAATAGGATGTGTGCAGAGGTGAAGGTTCACCTCCAACTGCACACATTCACCACCATTGAAGAACTGACCCAGAAGGCAGTGGCTGTGGAGTCACTGCTAAGAGGCAGTGTTAAGGAAAATAGCAGTGGCACAAATCGTCGAAACTACTACGAGGACAGAGAGCCTCGTCGTAGCAACGCGGGAAGCCACGACAAAGGGGGTCAAAGAATGGACCCGCCTAAACTAAACCACAACGAGGACAGAGGGCCTCGTCGTGGCATCAATGGAAGAAACAGAGGATGGGACAAAGGAGGCCGAAGAGAGGACTCGTCCCAACAACCTCGTCAGCGGCAGGAGCCGATCGGGGCTAGCAAGAGCCCGGAAATCAGGAATGCAGGAGGCAACAGACCAGGGGAGGGCAGGCCAGCACCCTCATCAGGGTGTCTGGTCTGCAAAGGACCTCACTGGGTCCGAGATTGCCCGAAGCAACGGCAGACGACTGCCAATAGTGATGGAAAGCGATACCAGGCGAAGACAAAGCCTGATGGGAACGTAGTCGCGCGGGTGGTCGAAGCGACTCGACCGCGCGACAGCAATAAGGAACAGCAGAAGCCGTCGGGAAAACGCCAAGGGGGCTCCCGAGGGCGGCTCCAAGGCGAAGGGCAGGCAGTGAACACACTGTCTGTCAAGGAGCGAGCACGTCCTGAGGGATGTGCTCCAACGATGGTGGAAGGACCACCCAACGAGGGAAGGCAGGACAAATCGGGGAGATTCGTACCTGGACCGCCGGCGGGCGTTAAACGCGGAAAGATAGTCGGAAAGCAGCTGGGGGCTGGAGAGCTCAAGCTGGAACCGCCGGCGGGCGTTAAACGCGGAAAGATAGTCGGAAAGCAGCTGGGGGCTGAAGAGCTCAAGCTGGAACCGCCGGCGGGCGTTAAACGCGGAAATGCTGTCGAAAAGCAGCTGGGGGCTGGAAAGCTCAAGCTGGAATCGCCGGCGGGCGTTAAACGCAGAAACGTAGTATTGGACCAGGTAGGAGCTGGCAAGCTCAAGCCTGGATCGCCGACGGGCGTTAAACGTGAAAATAGGGAAACCCAGAACAAGGCCAAGGGACTTAGTTCTGGTGGATCAGGTGGCCAAAACCAGGAGAGGTCAATGGGACCCAGATCTGGCAGGTCAGGTGGCCAAAATTTTGAAAACCTAATAGGACTTAGGTCCGAAGGGTTAGTAGGCCATACCGTTAGGGAAAGCCAGACTGAGCCAAGCGGACTCAAGTCTGGTGGACCAGCAAGTCGAGTTGAGGTTGTGGAAGAACAGGACAGGCTGGAGAAACCTGTGCCTGCCACGCAGGAACCCATCGGCACGAGGACGGATCAACAAGTGGAAAGGGAGGTACCCGGACCACAAGAAAGCGGCACAGCGGTGCCTGAAGTAGCAGCGCCAGAAGACAAGAAAGCAGCACGAAGACAGAGGCTGGAAAAAATTATTCGTCGTGTCGGAGAGGCGAGTAAGATGTTACGAGGTATGTTCTCGAAAAGGCAACTTGTTGTCTTGGACAGGCTGAAGCCCTGTGAAGGAGGCATACCTCAAAGCAGGAAAGGAGCCCTTCCAGAAAGGAAGAACAGCTTCACAGCTGTGCTCCCAACCCGCAAACATGACAGAGCGACTGTGGAGCGAAACAAAGAGAGTTGAGAGAACGGGAGCTGATGTGTGCCACAGGCGTTTTCAGTGTACCTAGGATGGGTACTGGAACTGGAAGCGTGACTGGTAGTCGAAGTCGAGTGGACTCAGGTCTGGTCATTCAGCGAGCAGCAGATGTCGGGGGAATCCTGTGTGACGGAAACCCTCGGCCAACGATTCAGCTAGGGGCTGATGCTGGGGGAATCCTGTGTGATGGAAACCCTCAGCCAACGAGATGCAAAGCCGAACCCAGGTGCGCGCAAACCCTGAGGGGTCCCTGCCCGGCCAGCAAGGGGGACGCACAGCAGCAGCAGGCAGAAGTAGTGGCCAGGCAAACCCAGGGAGGTCCCTGCCTCGCCGAAACTACGGACGCACGCAACCAGGCACAGGCAGAGGGTAAGCAAACCAAAGGTGGTCCCTGCTTTCCCGGAGAAGCCGCAGCCGACAACCAGGCGGAAGCAGCGGCCAGGCAAACCAAGGAAGGTCCCTGCCTCGCCCGAGCTGTGAAAGCCAACGGAGAGGTGAAAGCAGTGGCCAGGCAAACCCAGGGAGGTCCCTGCCTCGCCCAGACTGCGGAAGCCGACACAGAGGTGGAAGGGGAAGCCGAGCAAACCCTGAGAGGTCCCTGCTCCGCCAAGACCCTAGAAGCCAATAGCAGACCAATGACAGACCTAGAGGAGTTCATTTTGACAGATCCACTCGGAAGGTAGTAGCGACACGATTGCGAAGCAGCGCCGACACCAGGCAAGGACAGATGCAGCGATTGCTGAGCCAAACCCGAAGGAGCCGAAGGAGCGGCGGCCGAAGTGCGTTACAGGCACAACCGGTGTATCCAGGAGTGGTACGAAAGCCGGGGGTGTGACTGGTAGTTGTAGCCAAGGGGAGGGACTCTTGGCTGGTCCACAAGGAAGTGGACCTTTGCGGCGAACGCGCACGGAAGCTGGAAACCGTTACCTAATGAAGCCGATCCTGAAAGGCGGCAGCAACGTAATCGGAGACCTGCATCGGAAATTGCCGAGGATAGATGTGAGAATAGGAGATCAGCGGCTCAGAGCACTAGTGGACAGTGGCAGTTCGCTGAATCTTTTACGCCGATCTGCGTTGGCAGACACTCATAGCGTAGAGACTGATCGTGGAACATCCTTTCAACTGGCCTGTGCCGGAGTAGGTTCGTCGAGTACGGGCACGGCTGAGGTCGTGGTACTCATAGAGGGCGTACCCTACGACGTGACGGTGCATGTTGTTGAGGACCTCGTAGAAGATCTACTACTAGGGTGCTCTTGGCTGACAGCGCACGAGGCAATGGTCGACTTCTCGCGGAAGACGATTTATGTTGGCCGGAAGCCTAGGCAAACTATTTTCTGGTCGGAGGCGGGATGCCTACCACCAGAGGAGTACCCAGTTCCTGAGGTGACTCTAGAGCAATTGCCAGAGAGATTGGCAGAAGAGTTTCGAGACCTATTGGAAGAATTTGCAGACGTCTTTTATGAATCGCCACGCCAGCCAATCACAAGAGCCGGAGAGCACCAGATTAGGCTGAGGGATGATACGCCGTTTAAACTGCGCCCGTACAAGGTGAGCGACGGAAAGAAGCTGCTCATTCAAGAGGAAGTGGACAAGATGCTTGCAGCAGGGGTCATTAGTAGGAGCTATTCACCATACCAGAGTCCGGTGGTGATAGTCACGAAGAAGGATGGCACAGCAAGATTTTGTGTAGACTATCGGCGATTGAACAGCCAGACGATTCCAGAAGCATCAGTGTTGCCCGATATCCATGAGACGATTAAAGAGCTAGGGCAGGCGAAAGTGTTCACCAGCCTAGACTTGAAATCGGGATACTGGCAGGTGCCAATGGAAGAACGGTCAAGGCAATACACAGCATTTGCGACTCCTGAGGGAGGCTGTTACATGTTCAATTCGATGCCGTTCGGATTATGCAATGCACCAGGATCGTTCCAACGTCTGATGACGGAAGTATTAGTAGGATACGTGGACCGGTTCGTGAAAGTGTACTTGGATGATGTTATTATTTATTCGGCGACCGAAGAAGAGAACCTGTACCATGTGCGATTGGTATTGGAAAGGTTCAGGGCACATGGACTATGGTGTAGTCCAGCCAAGTGCCACTTCGCTCAAAGAAGACTAGAATATTTAGGACACGTCATTACAGAGGATGAAAACCGGCCGATGGAGAAACATGTTCTGTCCATCAGAGAGTATCCTAGGCCGAAGAATTTGAAGCAATTAAGAGGATTCGTTGGAGTCGTGGGGTGGCTCAGGGAGTTCATACCCAGGCTCGCAGAGCTGGAAGGGGCTCTGACGGACCTCATGCAGACGAAGCGCTTAAAGAACGGCAAGATGCAGTGGACTGCAGCCGCTGAAGAAGCCTTCGTGAAGATTAAAGAAGCTACGTCGGAACCAATGGTGTTAGCCCGTCCAGACATGTCATTGCCATTCACCGTGCAGACAGATGCTTCAGGTGTTGGAATGGCGGCCGTGCTATACCAGGAGGTCGACGGAGTCCGAAAAGTAATCAGCCATGCCAGCGCGAAGCTGAAGGGGGCTGAACTTAATTACCATGTCAATGAAGCAGAATGCTTAGCGATCGTGTGGGCCATTAAGCGTTATAGGCATTACTTGGAGGATAGGCCTTTCACATTAAAGACTGACTCCAAGGCTCTAACTTGGCTGGACAAATTCAAAGACAGCAAGGCAAAACTGACTCGTTGGGCCCTGTTACTACAGGAGTATTCATTTACCGTCGTGCACGTTCCGGGGAAAGAGAATCAGCTGGCTGACTATCTTTCGCGAAACCCGAGGGGCGATCATGGCGAGGACTTGGATGCTGACGTAGACCGAATGGGGTTACCTCCGATGAAGGTAGAGCTGCCACCAACACGGGAAGTGTGTAACGTGGAAAGTCCATACGAGGTCGCATGCAGGACGCAGCGCACGGACGAGGACGTGCAAAGACTGGTAGAGAAACGGACTGAGCTAAACACTAGAGAACCCATGACAAATGCTGAGAAGCAGTTGAGGGAACAGTACAATGTAGAAGACGGAATTCTCTACAGAAGACTACCAGAGCGAGACGTATTATACCTCGCCAAAGACTTGCGAGAAGACATGGTCAGCTATTACCATGAACACCCAACCTCTGGTCACCCTGGACAGGATGAGACGCTGAGAGCGATCCGCCAGCACTACTGGTGGCCTGGACAGGAGGACTATGTTCGGGCTTTCGTGAGGGGATGCTTGGTGTGCCAAATTACCAAATCGAGACGACACGAGACCCATGCGCCGTTGCGACCACGAGTCGTTGAACGACCTTGGCAGTCCATCTCGGTGGACGTGCTTGGACCCTACGCTACCTCTCCCAAGGTAATCGGTACATGCTAATATGCACAGACCTATTCTCCAAGTGGATTGAAGCGAAAGCGGTAGCCAAGACCGAGACAGTGGATATTGCACGGTTTTTGGATTTGGAGGTAGTGGCACGATGGGGATGCCCAGAGACCCTTATCTCAGATAATGGGCCAGCCTTCGAGAGCTTCGCTATGCAACGTTTCTGTGGAACCAGAAACATTGAACAAATAGCCACCCCTATATACCATCAACAGGCAAACCCTGTTGAAAGAAGAGTACAGGAGGTGAAGAAAGTCTTGAGAGGAAGACTAATAGGACAGCCGGAACAGCAGTGGGAGAGTCATATCCCCACTATGCTGTACTGTTTAAGAAACCGCAAGAATGCGGCGACCGGAGAAACACCGGCGAACATACTGCTAGGTTATACTCCACCCAGACCAGGAGACTGGAGTATACCTAGTCGACGAGGACCCCTACCAGAGCAACTCGCGGCTAGAGCCGAGAGACTCGAAAGGGCGAAGCGCAGGCAGGAAGTCTACCAGAGGAAGCTATTCCCAGATAAGGAAAAGGAACCTCCCAGACGGTACCAAGTCGGAGACGAGGTACTCGTCCGAAACTTCGCGGGAGGCAACTTTACACCGACCCTTACAGGGCCGTATAAGGTCATCCGGATCGCAGGACCGGACACCTATGAGATCAAGCGAGGCGGCGTAGACCGACTGGTTCATCTGGACGACATTAGGAGCCATGTCAAGAAGGTCTTGCCAAGACAGCAGGATGTGCGCGTCGAGGAAGAGGATGATGAAGATCCGCCACCGGAGGAGGTGGTCGACCAAGACGCGGCACAGGCGGAAGAACCGCCAACAGAGCCCAAGAGGGACGAAAAATTAGAAAGACTTCGAGGGATGCGGAAAGTGACGTCCAGAGACCCACCGGTACCTCCCTGGAAGCAACCGGATATCGCGATTGATACGCGGGACCCGAAGGTCAAAGAAAAGGTGAAGCGCCTTGACAGGACCGTGAAGGCTAGCCTGCAGCACACCAAGGAGTTGGTGATAGCCGCGAAGGGGCGAACCTGCCACCAGTTTGTCAAGGGCGCGGACACGTCTTCGGCAGAAGACCGTGAACCACCTGGAGGACAAGCAGCAGAGAAAGTCGAGGGGAGAAAACCCCAAGAAACAGACAGGGCGGATCTGCAGGAGGGGCCTGCGGAGAAGTCCGAAGGTCAGCGACGACTCACGGGTGAGCGTCGTGTCGGAGACCGACGAAGATCCCGAGTCATATCGCTCGAACCCGATAGCATGCAACGCGATCAGAGCCAAGCTGCGACGAGGGAAGACCTGCAGAAGGTGTACCCTGCAGCAACGGGGGACGGTGACAGCGATAGTGACGATGAATGCGCCGGACCTAGGGTGATAGTGACCAGAGCCCTGGTACACTAGAACCCTGTGAGCGGAACAAGTACTGTCCTATTGGGGCCATGGCGGCGTGCCAAGACAGGAACCTTTTTTAAAGGAGGGGGGTGTCGTGAAACAAAACTAGTTTGAAATTTCACGAGCTCCAGTATAAGGACCGCCCACTCAGAATGAACAACACGAAAATGCGGAAACACATTGGTTTTCCCAAGATATTTCAGCTTAGTTTCGAAAATTAAGTTATGAAATGTCGTTTCCTAAGCGATAGAAAAATCTTTTGCAAGATTAGTAGCCTTCGCTAATTTTTAAATAGGGAAAAAGCTGATTTTACGGAAAATGGCTTTTTCAGTTAGCTAGACAGGGAAATCGTGCTTTCTTCAAAGAAGCATCGATAGAGATTCTTAGCAGCTATCGTTTGACACCTCGATCACGTTTCCAGTGCTCGCGGGTCAATTTTTATTAGCATTTGAGTTTGAAAAATGTAAGATTTTTCAAACGCATATTTTTGCAAGAAGGAATAGGAATATCGAGACGCGGCATAAGACTTTTTGTCTTAGGATGCTGAGATCTATATGAAATCAAGGAAAACGAAAATTCAGGTTTTTCGTGATTTTCCGAAGATTTCCGAGTGAGGCCGAAGACTGTTAGATTTCATTTATCGTACAACGCAAATTGAGGAAGCGAAACGAAACATGAAAAGAATGAGACAGAAACAGCGGCATATAGACGTCAATGGAAATTAGCAGAGCGGTATTCCTACTTCAAAGCCCAGCGCCTGCATAAAAACAGGTCGTAAACGCTGGCAAATCCATACGAAATGAGTTTTTTTCGTAGTGGAACTATTGAAAGTAGGTCAGTCAGGATCGCACGGCTTTTGCGATCTCTGGTTGGCTGAAAGTGGCGCGGAAGAGAGCCCGTTTATTTAGGATAAATATGCGGAGTTCCGTGTCACGATAGTTAGTCGAAGTTTGAACATTTAGCGGGTAGCAGCAATTTTAAGAATCTGAAGATTTCTTGGAAGTTTTAAGTTGCGGTCAGGATTTTTTGAATGAATTCGTGTCTCTGGTTCTTTTCAGAACTAAATAGAGACAAAACACATCATTGGAGTCATCAGGAAGCTGCGGTTAACACTATATAGCCAATTTGGAGGAATTTTTACTGGAATTTGGAATTCTCAGGATCCCTTGAAACCAAATCAGGATATATTAGTGGCTGGATATTTATTAGAGGAATTTCCAGGACCGTGGACATTTTGGGAGCTGTTAAAACGGATACTGGAGCAGATTATTGGCTAAATATATTATTGTTGCACATAACCATACTTTACGTTTGTCCAGGTTCCTTTTGGCACCCCGCCGAAGGGAAGCAGCCCAAATCCTGCAAAGGAAGAGCAGGTCCCTACTAAAGTTGCTCGGTCTCACCCACCCGATCACCTTGCGGTGTTAAAGATCGAGGTGTTTAGAGATTAAACTCGAGAGGGTCAAGACATCATTAGTTACGTCCTTCGGGCGAACGACTCAACTTAACCGTTGGGACCTTTCCAGGACTTCGATACCTTTCCACCTAATCCTGCGAGTGGCCCTCATCCTAGGGTGCTGTTCAACCGCTAGGCTCCTTGTTCCTACATCACTAGCTCAGTTCACCCTGTAGGCCTTGGTTAGGAAAGTAGCTTTCGCGAACTAAGGGTGAACTTAAAAACATAGATTTCCGTGAATCCTACCCTCTGACTATTTCCTCGTCAGAGTCATATTAGGGACTTTTGAAATCGAGATGCAGACTAGGGCAAGACACGCGCGAGCGCAGCTTGCAGAAAATACATCAGTGCCAAATCGCGAGACCACAAGTTTCGGTCACATAAATCCTTTGTCAGACAATTTTAGCCGCCTGAGTGCGACTTCGACGAGCCGACAAGGAACCCCTATGGAATCTGGTTTCACAGGAATCAGTATTCCGAGAACTCCAGTAGGACCAGCCAGTCTGAGGCTAGGTCCTACCCAGCGTACCCTTTTCACAAACGAGGACATCAGCACCTCGCCCCTGGTCGCAGAGCGACAAAACCCGAGCACTGATGGTTTTTCAGTAAGACGAATAGATAGAGAATTCGACACGCCACAAAGGACAGAGTCCTCAAAACGCGATAATAACTCGGCTTATCAAACAGTATTAAACCGCATCAGGGAATTTAATACACCTCAGAGTCGACGAAACAGCATTTTCCAGGAGGAAAATACATCGTTTTTCTAGGAGGAAAACGACGTAGGAAAATGTCAGGAGACGTCTCTACAAGAAACCGGACATCATCTCCGAGGAGGTGCACCGGCTAGGCCGCAAAGCGAACCCCAATTAGGGCTTCGCGCGATGCTAGCGATGCGAGCACGATCTCCTATGCTGAGATCGGCTCCGAAACTACGAAATTCGCAATTTTGTTCCCAACCGGAACAAAAAGCAGAAATCGGAGATTTTTGCCGACGGCGAAAACCGGAAGGAGCGTTCCCTCCGAATCCGACAATTCTGCCTGAACGCGAGATAATAAGACACATGACGGAAGAGTTACCCACTTATGTGGTAACCAGGAGTCCGAAGATACACAGGGTGTACAGCCATCCTGTAGAAATCGCATGTGCACAGGAAATAGAGCCATTGTCGAACCCGACAAGAGATTCATGCTATGGACAGCGTTTTCAAAGCAACGAAGGCTTTGGAGATGCTGGCCACATGGACATGGAACAAAGCGTCGAAGCACAGGTCGTCCGACGCCAGGCGTCGCGATGCCCCCAGGTCGGAGCATTTAGCGATCCCTGGGAGGAGAGGGGTGCGTTGCGCACAGGAGCGCCTCGCATCTTGAACCAGCTGGATACTGACGACCTAGCGGAAGCGCTAGGGGGTGGTGGAATGCCAGGGGGTCACCCTGAAGCCGAGAGAGGCTTGGGGGTGGCTTCATGGCGGGGTCAGTACCTCCAAAAGGAGTCATTTGTTCCAAGAGAGCTAACTGAAGCAAACCAACCTCCCGTCGTACTCAGACAGGAACTGAGTCCCAAAATCCCTGGGGCTCAGGTCTGGGAGGCCAGCCGGCCGTTACGGCGAACGGTACGCGCGGTCGGAGGGGGCGGAGTCGTCGGACACGCCCCCTCGATGCAAATCGACCGAGACGTAAAGGGTACCGGAGGACATTATCTTTTTGGAAAAACAGATGCCTGGGTTTTTGTGGAATTGAATTGAACCTGGTTACTTCCACCCCAATTCGAAATCACTTCTAGATCCTCATTAAGTTATGCAACCTCCTGCTACCGCTGAAAATGTGCCTCCGTAGCCGATGTCCTGGAATCCAACTGAAATGACGAGATAAGTGTGCTGTCGTCAGCAAAGCAATCTATTGGATTCTTGGTTTTTGTCCAATAAGTCGTTGATATACAATAAAAAGAGAGTTGGAGACAATATGGATTCCTGGGTAACACCAGCGTTGATGGTGAAAGTATTCGAGAGATATAAATCGACGTCCACTTGCAGGGAACGTTCTTTCAGGAAGTTTGGCCTGCAAACCCTCATGCCACACACAGTCAAAGGCTTTAGAAATATCAAGCGCTTCAATTCAATACGAGCCGTAGTAAAATGTAGAGGTAAATTCAGAGAAAATTAATGAAAAACTCAGAAATATGAGCGTGATAAATTGTGAATCAGTATAAGATGATTTCAACTTGAGTAGCAGATTCAATAATAAGAATGTTCGAGAGGAGTGAAAACTGAAATATATGTGTTTTTCGAAAGATAATTGGGAAACATCTAGAAGCGCTCCAAACACTTCAAGGTGAGTCCAGAAACCGTCAAAAAGCGTATCTGGAGCGTCGAAAATCATCCACAAAACGAAACGTATTCTAGAAGCATTTTTGAAACGCCGAGAAGGAAACGACAAAATGCGTGTTGAAACGTTAGTTGGTTGGTTAGCGTGAGTGGTTCGTTTTACGAAGGATGTCAGTGAAAATGTGGGGGCCATATAATGACTGAAGAATATAATTATTTCATTAAAGTTATATCACTCATTTGACAAATATATATCTGTAAAATATGAAAATTTTGCCATGAGAACAACACCACCCACGGCAATAGAATCAGTTACTGGTCTGACTCCTCTGGACCTGTAAGGTAAGGAGGATGCGTTAATGGCCATGTTACGACTGCGCACGGCTGGTGTAAACATCGAAGTAGGAATGGGTCAATTGATGCTAAGCCTATGGCAAGAAGCGCTTACTGCGCAACCTCTGCTGCAGGCAGCCAGTGATGCAGTTGAACCCAGATTTGTGTTTAATAAACCCTACAAAATACAAATAAAACAGAACACAGAGTCAGATGCTACAAATTCAATACGCATATATACAGACGGCTCAAAAACCAAAAAAGGCTCAGGATGTGGAGTTTACTCCAGATCATTAAGCCTGGGAATTAGGTGGAGAATGGGAAAAAACCAGCGTGGTTCAAACATATTTGGCTGGTATCTCAATCGCTACGAAAGGAATAACCAGGAAAGGAATTTCTGGCAAAAACATAGACAAGACCTATTAGCTTAGAGCACACAACGTGTTACCTCCGGGCTAGTACTAGAGTGCCACCAAGATTCAGACAAAACCTTGGTATATAATAACATTATCCTGAGGTGGGTTAAGGAGCATTGCCGACTCCATAACCAAGGAAGCTGCTGGACTAAGAATTTTAGGACCCAGTGACACCTACGGCCTGATGATTTCGACAATTGCGGAACTAGACAAACGTCACACCCATGCTCAATCCCTGAAGAGAAGGGATGGCATTGAAATATGCAGTCTTGCCAGGATCACACTGGGCGACCCTGGGAAGCTGGCGCCGAAGAAATATCTGGCGATGACAAGAAAAAACATACGCTTAACAGTAGGATTTCTGACTGGCCACTGACAACTAAGGAAACATCTTCACATTATGGGGCTAATGGAAACACCTCTATACAGGATATGTGAACAGGAAGATGAAACTGTCAGCCATTTCTTATGTGAATATCCGGAGTTATCGTCGATAAGAAAGTGTGTATTCGGCGAGTCTTGGCCTACACCTGCCGATATAAAGGAGATGTCTCGTAATGATCTGTCCACCTTACTGGAAAGGACAGGATGGACGATGACCTAGAAGAACAACTCTTCAGTAGAATGTATAATGGGTCACATGTGGCCTCAGTGCGATGGGCCTATACTCACCCTCCCTATTTTACAGATACAGAGAGATGAGAATTTTGCAGGAAAATTGTCAAAATGGTTTTATCGGAATTCAAGTATATCGATAGAATGCTATGCGATAGCATGCTATGGTGATAAGAGGAAGTATTCAAGAAATCAAAGAAAATTATTTATCAGATCGCGAATAAAAAGTTGACACAGGTGGTATTCGCAGTGATCTTACGACTGTTACATATGGCGTACCTCAAGGAACAGTACTGGGTCCTCTTCTATTTATAATCTTTATAATCTGGACTGAACCACAGTGGTTCAGTCTGGACTGAACCACATGGCCTCAATCCAAAAATGTATTTTCTTGGCTATAAGCCTCTTTTGTTTTATATAAGTCAAATATTACAAATGTGCAATTTACTTAATTTGATACTTCCTGTTGCCTGACAAGTGAGCACTGATGATGACGAAAGTCGAAAGCGCTTTGCAAGAATTTGAAAAATTATACACTTCAATACAAATGCTGATACTAAATATAAATACACCCACCGAAAATTTAAGGGCATGGAGAAACAGTGATGAAAATATAATTTTGTTTTATGGGCATGCCGTTTTTCCCTGCGGCTGGCGCCCCAGTTGCAATATTTGAAAATTCTTCCTTATTGTACACCTACAATATAGAACGAACCTACATACAAAATTTCAGCTTCCGAAAATGTAGCGGTACAGAGAATCATTGATGGAAAGGTAATTTTCATATGTGAACGCGCCCTTGTTACCCCCACGGGGAACTCCCCAGTTGAAAATCCTTTATTAGTGCGCATCTAACACCTATGTACCAAATTTTAGCTTCTTAGGACTTACCAGTATGGAGAAACTGAGATGAATGAATGGTATCAAGTGAGTGACTTTCGCATTTATAACTATAGATATAGATAGATTTGGTATGTTCAGGTGATAGAGTTTTGTCTACCCCGTTCATTAGTAGGGATAAGATTGTGATGTATTCACCTCTTACACAGGAAAAGCTGAAGCTGAGGGTGATTTCTAGTTGTCTCCACATTTTTTATATATGATGACGTCACGCTGAACCGCTTCTTTGAGGTTGTTTTCTGATGCGTCGGATTTATTCAAAGAGGTTTCTTGCTCAATAATATTCAGCTTACGTGCCTTCATTTTTGAAATAAAATCGAAATGAACAAATTGCTTCGATTCAATTCAACTCGTACCTTCGTATCTTGGCGTCTGTTTGAGACAGTTGATTTCTGAATAGATTTAATTATACAGTGTGTAAAAGCCAAATGGAATAAATTCTTATTTCGGTTACAGAACGTATTTCAAAAAAATCCCGAAACACTTCAAATATAAATTATAATTTGACATTCTTCAACGTAAAAATGCCACCCCTACCTTCAACCCCCTTCGAATGACTGGTACGCCCCCCAATTTTTTTAAATGGGAAGTATACGTTTGGGATATATCGTTTGAAAGGTCTCTTCATTCTCTATTCGAAAATGTTATTGCTTTCAAGTTTATTGCAAAAATTATTATAAAATAAATTAAAATCATGTGGTTACCGAAATTCGATAAAATACACTCAAAAACTGAAATGTAATACAAAACGTAATGAAATGTAGAATACGAAAAAGAACTATGGATGTTAACGAAGAAGATGTTCAAAATGTTCACCGCAAACGCCTTGGCAACATCCTAATCTCAAATAAAACTGTCTTATTCGATATTTTGAGTCATTCAAATCTGAATGTTAAGTTTTTTACACATTGCTCTTTACATATCCCGATAAAAATAAATCTAATGATGAAAGATCAGGTGATCGCGCTGGCTATTCAGTCGATCCTTGCTTCTCTATTCACCGATTGGGAATTGTTATATCGAGGTATTACCGGAAATTAACTTGGTAATGTGGTGGTGCTTCATCGTGCTGAAACCATATCGTATTCACTGGAACTTGAGGGTTTCCTGGATCAGGATATAAATTTGCTAAACTTGAAATGATATCATTTTGAAGTGGTGCCAAATAATTATCGTCATTCAATTTGCTCTCATTGAAAAAGGCACCAATAATATAGTTTCCTACAATCCCTGTCCAAACATTAACCATTTGAGGGTATTGCGTATGTTCCTCTCTCACCCAGTGAGCATTTTCCATTGACCAGTAGCGGCAATTTTGCCGATTAGCATGACCGTTAAGAGACAAAGTACACTCATTAGATGATATTGTTATCCAACATGTTCATTTGCTCACAAAAATAAGTTCTTCTATCAAAATCGTCTTCCATGTGCTACTGACTAGGTATCATTTTATAAGAGTACATTTTATTTTCTTTCAATATGTTTACTATCGATGTATGGCTAACATTGAATGTAGTGGATGCCTGTCTACTCGATGTATGCGGGTTTTCGTCAAACTCAAGTATCACATCTAATTTGAGTTCACTCATTGCATATGCAGCTGCTTTTTTTATCTGCACCACATGACCACGCTCGCGGAACTACTTCTCTATTGTGCTCATTGTTCCTTGAGATGTTGTGTTCGGGTTTCATCTCCGTAACCTATCATTTGTAAAACTGTTATTTCATGTATTTTCATTGATCTAACCATTTGTCAGACTTGAAGTTAACGAACTTTGAACTTAAATTTGAACAATGACAACTATTGTTGTAACACACAAAATAAGTTGACAAGGCGTTTTAAACTAACGATGCCATGAAATTATTTACAGTTTTTTAAAGGATACCATCTAAAAAGAATATTGCTATGGTTTTTGCTTACTTTCTTATTATCAATACCTCAATATGAAATAAGTTTTGAGTATATTGCAATAAGTTTTGAGTGTATTTTATCGAATTTCGGTAACCACATGATTTTGATTCATTTTATCTTAATTGTTGCAATAAACTTGGAAGCTATAACATTGTTGAATAGAGAATAAAGAGGCCTTTCAAACGATATATTACAAACCTTTAATTTCCATTTAAACAATTGGGGGTTGTACTTGTCATTCGAAGGGGGTTAAAGGTAGGGGTGACATTTTTACGTTGAAGAATGTCTAATTATAATTTACATTTGACGTGTTTCGGGATGTTGTTAAAATTCGTACCGTAACCGAAATAATTATTTTATTCCATTCGGCTTTTACACACTGCATGTATAATTGGTCTAGTAATATCCAGTGAATAATTGGAAAACCATAAAAATAAATACAACTTGAGTTTTTTTGTCTAGACAGAAAATTTATCATCTGATCACTTTCCCAGGAAATAGGAAAATTTGTTTTTCAAATGACAATAAAATAATTATTTATTACATGCATAGATATAAAATTGCCAAGTGAAAAAACATTGACAACTTCGCAAATCAGACATTCAGTTGCTGGTGATTTCCCTTAAAAAATACACAATTATAAACTTCATCAGTTCCTTATAAAGTATTCGTTTTGAAATTGTTCAAAGGAATTACCCATTTGTTATATATTATGTATAACATGTTCAATGAGAAATCAACAAAGTAATTATTTGTCTTTTAATAGATATTCTGGGTAATATTGAACGAAATGATCACGCAATTTCAAAACAAAACTAATTGCTGGTACAGAAACTAACAAAATACACACTTTTTGAAAAAAGTTATTCGAATGAAGGCTTGTAACGGTAATATCACTGATCAATAGGAAAACAATCAAATGTATTCACGAACATTTGACTTTTCACAAAAGAACTGCAGCTATTTACAATTGAAGCGAAAGTTTTAAAGTGAATTTTGGGTTTTGAAAACGGAAAGAGATTGTTCTTTGAAACGTCGATCACCAAAGAAAGCTGAGTATAGAAATTCAGTTTTATTAAATTGAATTTTTCAATTTGTAGGCAAATAAATTTTCGTAGTGAAGTTTTCAGTTTGCCCTTTATTATATTTTAGCAGATCTCTATTAATTTAATTTTGTTCATTTTTTCAGACTGTGAATGGTCATTTAGCCAGTAAAACAGTAGGAAATATTGAGTTCTTCACAAAAAAATGTATTTCGAAGAATAATTAAGATCTTATTCAATAATCACTACAAGTTTCTATTTAAACGTAAATTAAGAAAGTACTTTTAGAAGAGAGTTTTTTGAAAAAAGTTCATACAATAAGGAGAATAAAAAACATAATTAAAATAAATACTATTCACGAAGAAATGAAAATCATACACAAACTACACGAAAAAACCCTTTCAAAATAACTACTTTCACATGAACACTGAATTACACGAGAATCACTTTTTCCCATTCAGTTTGGAGAAATGTCATCCTTTTTTCACTCAAGCTTATCCTTTAAAGACAGTCGATCCAACAATGCATTTATGGTTCAGCATACCACTAATGAGACCATGGGAGGTCGAAACCGCACTGTCTGTGAATGCGTTGGGTTTGGGCTCTGGTTTTCAGTCTTGCAGTGGAAGCTGAGTGAAAGAAAAACGAATCTCGTCGACGGTCGATGCATCTGACCGCCTTGGGGAGCCTCGTTTATCTTTGATACTCGAAGATCGAAATCTCTGTCAAACCCATAGATGGCATCTTCGTAAGGGGAGATGTCATCATCCTTCTCTAACATTATCGATGATGTTGCAGTAATTTTCAAGACCATTTGTCCGCTATTTGAAGAGACTGTGCTTATTCCAGTTAAACCTTATCCAAGTGAATGTCAGGAATAAAAACAGCCTGCTGCACTACCTAAATCTCCATAAATAATTGCAGAAAAACGAAACAAAAAAGGGAGAATGAAACAGCAAAGCTAAAACGTAAGCATGAAAAGGAAAGAAAATAAGATGATACCAGTTCATTAGAAAGTGAATCGAAAGTGCCTACAGTGGAGAGCATGGATTCAAAATTGGGACGTGATGAATCAGAAATTTGTGCCCAAAGTGATGGATTTCATTTTGACAAAAATGGTCACAAATGTGATTGGTTGCAATGTCTGAATTGTCATGATTGAATTCATGAAATATGTACTCATTCAGGCATATACTGTTCAGATTGTGTCCCACCAGATTGTGTCCCGTTATATAATTATATATACCGGCTGATTCATGTGTGAATGGCACATTAGACATTTTTGGTGAACCAGACAACGGATCATTCTTAAAATTCAGTGGAGAGCATTTTCTACCCAGCTGAAATATTTTCGATAATGCGGTGTTGCCACTTCCATTAGAAAGTAGTAGCAACTTTGATTTTTCGAATGGAACATCCTGTATATAATAGTATTTTTAGAATCTACAACAATTACCCGACAACTTTTCTGAACATTTTTCTATACATATCTGTTGCCCTTTCTGAAATATGAATTAATTTCAATTTTTTTCTTTGGAAATCATGATCTCTAAAACCGCTGAAATTGTTGAGTTGAAAAATACTATGCTACGTAAATTTGGAAATATGTTAGGTAATACTTGGAGGCTTCCTACACTCTAGCGTAATCTCCGTTACTTCAATACAGGGTGGTAAAAAATACAGTTTTTTCATATGCTTGAAAAAGTGACTGAAAGTTATTATTTCAAATGAAACATATGTATCATGCAAATACATCGTAAACTTTCAATGTGACATCCACCGTGAATCAGTCTGTATGTTTAATGTTGAAAAAATATATATTTTCTCTAATTTCACTAAAATTATTCATTTCTTACGAGAAGAGGGTAATATGGCCTAAGAAAATCATTCGACATGTTTTTGATTCTAACCATTTTTCATTATGGGAATATGGCAAGAAGCATTTCACATTATAGGGTGATTTCCCTACACGTTGCTTTTCTTCATTCAGGTAGCTCGATTGGAGAAAATATGTCCAGGATTCAACAAGTAGAATGGCACTCAGGTGATACAAAATAAAACTTTACTCTCGAGAACTATTCACATAGACATCGGAGAAAAAAGTTTGTATCAAGTATTTAAGTCAAGTTCCGGAAAGAACCAGGAGAGAAGTCGGTTATCATAACATTGATTGTCTCGACGTAGACTCGGCTGACTTCTAAGACAGCTTACACAGTGATGCAACGCAACTGACATGACCGACTCAAGCGACTAGTTGCATCAGTCTGACCCATCGGATTTCGTAAAAGCATTCACACTTGCCCAATCCGACTGATGCAACCATACGACTGGTTGTATGCGACTAGACATGTCGATCACACCGCGATCAGTTGCATTCGTTTTTGTATGTATTGTCATTATTTTCCTAATTTTCAAGCAAAATGAAAGATGTATGGCAGGAGTGAGCAGGTCAATTGGTTCTACGAAGGTTGTTAGACCTTCATAGATTTAAATTCAACCGGGTCATGGAGTCATCTTCGTCTTCTGATGACTCCGTTTCGAATCGATTATAGTTATATCGATTGTACAACAACGTGAAAACATCAATGTCATGCAATTAGTTGTTCTAGTCAGTTATGTGAGTTGCCTCGCATCAGTGTGTAAGCTGCCTAATACAGTATGATTTTTCAGGACGGTTGGACCGACAACAAATGGGTGGTTCTGCACTCCCTTCACGGGGCCTCAAGCTTTAAAAACGCCTGCAAACAACTGCAATTGCCAACCCAGAGGGTCGCCGGTTCATTTAGGGCCAACTTGGTGCCAGAGCCACTAGTAGACGGCTTCGTCCAGCTCACTACACTGAAGCCGGAATGCAACAAAGTGACTCAAGTCTCCAAGAATACCTCCAGCAGGTCTACACTCTGTAACATGTAACAGTAGTCTTTCACGTGTCTAGCTCAGCACGCTGAAGATACAAGACTGTTGTCACTGTCGAGTTATATCGGGTATATTCTTATCCTGGCATGTCCTGACATGTCCTGGCATGTCCTGAAGTAATATTAGTGCCCAGAACAAAAGAGCTGGGCTAAATTTTCTCGTTCACGAAAGAAAAACGTACAATAAAGGAAATAGCAGCCACTAACGGTTTCTCGAGGGTATTATAGGAGACATAATGAAAAAGAAGAAATTTAGGTTGAGAATGAACGGAATCACGACTTTTAAAAACGACAAAAACCAAGATGAATGTATCTCAGTTCCATACCACCAATACACGAAGAACTTTGGAAATATTTTCAAGGAACTAGGTATGAAGGTGGTTTTTGAAACAGGTCATACACTACAGAGCCTTTTAGGAAGTCCAAAAGACAAAGTCGAGAATTCGGAAAAGTCTATAATTCACGAAATTGAATGTAAGGACTGGGATGCAAAATATTATGGGCAGACAAAAGGATCTATTAAAAGAAGATATAAGGAACACTTAGCACATTAAAACTATGGAAGATCTGAAAAATCAGCAGTAGCCCATCATATTTTGCAACAAAACCATTCCATAGACTTCAGTTCATTAAGATTAGTTAGACAAGTTAACAACAACATGCATCTAGATGTCTATGAGAGTATAGAAATAAGTAAACATAATAATATTATGAATAACGATGGTGGACCAATACCTAATAGTATACTATGTAGCTTATTGAAATCATATTTTAATTATTAGATTTACCTGACTATTACATAAGGACACATTGTAAAATGAATTTAATATTAGTAGATATTGTGATATTAATTTAAGACACCTAAGGAACAGGTACCTAGAAGAAGTATCTATGGTATAAATAAGAATAACTTCGTAAGTATGATTAGTTTGATATTTATCTTGAAGATGATCACTTGGTGATCGAAACACGTGTTGGGAAAAAACTCCAGTAATATTCATTAGTGATGGTAGAAATTAAAAATTTTATCATGTGAAAGTATCCTATATATTCAGACTAGAACGCCAAAAACTTCGAACTTCTTTGCCGACACTGAAATCAAATAATTTATTTGCGCAAATCATTTGTTGCAATTTCCCTCACTTAATCTGATCGATACAATATTACAATAATATCCTAGCAGTATCATGATGGAATCTCAGTTATTTATATTAGTCATTTCAGGTCATAATGATCTAAAATATGGATCCAGACCTGGTAATACAGCAGATAGCATATCGTTTCCTCTAATAAAAACAAAAAACAACAATGCTCCTTATACTTAGTGGGGCGGTAGCAGATTGGGTGGGCGTGGGTAGTTTATTTCACTCATTCAATCAGTCGTTATGTGAAATGGTAGAACGAGTCCTATGGCAGGACGATCGATTTTCACTGCGTATCGTCCGTTTCAACTTGTTGACGATCGTACTGAGGAGACGAGAGCTGGTTAAATCCACACGAAGGATGTTCTGCCAAGACCAATCATTAGTTGTGGAGATTCAGCCACCCACACTCACGACTTATATAGCTTCCTAATACCAATAATTCAAACGCTACAAGGAAAAATATCATGTTTCGTGACGAATTCAAAGACTTCTATAGGGTTATTGAAGACAATCGAAGTCACAGAGAGAGATAGAGATAAATTAAGTAGTTTCGATGTAGTTGGTCCGTACACCAATGTTCTTGTCGAAGAAGCTCTTCAAATTATTCAAAAGAAGCTATGCAAAGACTAAGATCTGGAAGTCAGAACGAGGTTCTGATAGGAGTAATTATGGAGTTACTAGGATGATGGATCCGAAACTGTTATTTCCAACAGGGGATTAATTATTCATTAAAAATACCAAAGTGTTAACATGGTATTATTGGTCATTCAACCGAATTATTAAAACAGCACAATACTATTATGGAAAACGATGTTTTGATGCTTGGAAACAGTCTTTGTTCGAACAATTCTGGAAGAAACTGCGAGGAATCCACCTAAAACATATAACAAACTACTTCATTGGCACTACTACAAAAAATTGGACATCATGGAAACGCACTATTTTGAATAAAATTGGAAAAATGTGTTGGATTATGCACGCGAAAGTCACTAATTCGTCTCTGTTTCTCCCTACTGGCAAGTTCTAGGAAGCTAAAATTTGATATATAGGTACTTCTTAGGTCGTAGATGTGCACTAAGAATGAATTTTCAAATATTTCTACTAGGGTGCCCCTCGTGTGGGTAAAAGGGGAGCATTTACATATGAAAATTGCCTACCTTTTCATCACTCTTTCTCGTTACCGCTATATTTTCGGACGCTGAAATTTCGCATGTAGGTTCGTTTTATGTTGTAGATGTGCAATAAGAAAACATTTTTCAATATTCCAACTGGGGCGTCCTCTGGAGATAAAAGCGTTTACATATGAAAAATACTTACAAATGCGACAATCACTCAAAACTCATTCATCTCTGTTTCTCCGTACTAGTGAGTCCTAGGAAGCTAAAATTTGGTATACAGGTGGTTAGGCCTTAAATGCGCACCAAGAAAGGATTTTAGATTATTCCACCTGGGGCGCCCCCCGTGAGGGTAAAAGGGTGCGTTTACAAAGGAAAATTACCTTTTTATCACTGTTTCTCCTATATTTTCGGAGGCAGAAATTTTTTATGTGAGTTCGTTTTGTGCTGTATATGTGCCATAAGAAACGATTTTTAAATATTTCAACTGGGGCGCCCCCCGCGTGGTTGAAAGGGGAGCGTTTACATATGAAAATTACCTTTTCATCACTGTTTCTCCGTACCGGTATTTTTTCGGAGGCTGATATTTTGTGAGTTCGTTTTATGAATTTTTGGATATTCCAACTGGGGTGCCAGCAGCGGAGGAAAAAGGCGCGCCCATAAAACAAAAATATTTTTCCATCACTGTTTCTCCAGGCCCTTAAACTTTCAGTTGGTGAATGTATACTCAGTATCAGCATCGGACCCGTGCGGAGCCGGTGCGGGTCGCTAGTTGATGATGAAGCTGTTCTTGGATTTTTGAATAGTTTCTGCCAGTTATGTATATTGAAATATAAATGATCGGCCAAAACCTCCATCAGATTTTTTTCAAAAATATATCACATGTTTCGCTAGCACAGTAGCTTTTTCAAGTGATCAAATACTTCAAGTTGTTCTTACATTGATATTTATATACTACAGGTAACCATTATTGAGACTACCTCCAAAAAATTACCTAAACCTCTACCTAAGGTAGGTACCTGTTCAATTATGATCACCCGAAGCATATTACCTCACATCTACATCAATAATAATTCTTTCTCGGTTTTTAAGAAAACAAGTTCAATAATGATGATATATTCAAATCTAGTTAGTCATTCATTATTATGGATCATCATCAAGTAACGACCGAATCAATCAGAAAACTCCATCAGATTGTTGCTACATCCATTAGAGTAATGGTGGCCATATACGCTACAAGAAATCGTTACGATCAGACTGTACAGTTCGAACGGTACCGATAAATCGCTACATGTATGTGATAAAACTGTGCAGTTTCGCACGATTTTTTGAGACTGTACAGTCGAACGGAACAATACAAAAATTTCAATTGATTTATCGGAATCGGACGAACTGTGCCGACTGATCGAAACGTGTATGCGCTTGTTCCGTTTTCGTGTTCAGTTTTGTCGTCGATCGACATTCGGGTAGACGTGCGCACGCGACATGGAGTCTCAAACTAATCGAGAATGGCTTGAAGAATTTATTGAGTTATATCGCAGTAACCCTTGTCTCTGGAATATTAAAGGCAAAGAGTATCACAATCGTGACTTAAAACGTTCAGCATATACTAAGCTGGTTGAAAAATTGAAAACAGTAGACCCTAGGGCTGACAAAGATGCTGTTGTTAAAAAAAATAAACAACATTCGCTCTACTTACAAAAAAGAGCGTAAGAAGATCGCTGATTCAAAAAAATCAGGAGCAGGAACCCAAGACGTGTATAAACCAAAACTATGGTATTACTCTATGTTGCTGTTTTTGGATGACCAAGAAGAACCAAGACGTTCACGCTCTAATATGGACGACGAATCAACAGACAACGAGGTAAGTTACATACATACATACATATGCGTCACGCCTGTCTCCCAGAGGGGTAGGCAGAGGCCATATAAATCCGGCCATATTGAGAATGCTCCATAGTTATTTATATTATTACATGAATAAATAATAAATAAAAGTACATAACTTTTTTATCAAATCGTTTATTCTCAAAGTCTACGTATAAAATTATTTTGCCACGGAACGCTGCCTTCGCTTGCAAAATATTCCATGTACTCTTCTCTGACTTTTTTTGCGGCAATCGAAGTATTACCAAGATTTCTTCGTTGCAAATTAACTATCGCTAAATTCAGTGTATCGTATCCTTGGGTTATTGACCCGTCATCAACATTTTCTACGTCGAAGCATTCTTGTTGACAGTAAGAACTTCCTGAAGTCTTCATTAAATAATTATGTAAAGCACAACTGGCCATCACGACAGACTCTATTCTTTTCGGATCAATACTAATTTTTGTGTGAAAAATTCTAAATGCGCCTTGCTCGTGATACGCGGTAATTTAGAAATCTGGTTTTCTTTGTGGTCAAGTCTGCTTGTCTAAATGGCTTGATTAAATCTGTTCTAAGTGGAAACGCATCGTCAGCCACAAACACATAAGGCAACTTTCTAGTGCTATGTGCGACAACTGTGTCGGTTGGAATACACAACTGATTATTATGAAGTTTTTCAAAAAACTTTGTGTTTGTGAGTACGCCACCATCTGAAATTCTTCCATTTGTTCCAAAATCACATAAAAGAAATCGATAATTTCCATCAACGATTGCCAATAACACCATGATATGATGGTTTTTATAGTTGAAATACATTGAGCCACATCCATCAGGAAGAAAAATTGCTATATGCTTTCCATCCGTCGCGCCTAGACATTGCGGAAAGTTCCATCTCTTTTCGAACACTTCGGCCACATCCTTCCATTCTGCTTCCGAGCGTGGGAACTGTAAAAATATTAATTGTTTCAGGAAATTGAAAGTGAAGCATCTCCAGCCGCCCAGTCAACTCCACAGTCACCTCCAGCCACGCAGTCAACTCCACAGTCACCTCCAGCCACACAAACAACTTCACAGTCATATCCCGATACTCGTTTAATTACAAACACGTTGTTTAATAGGAGTCGGCCAAAAAGGAATGCAAATGACAACCTAACTACTGAAGTTTTACAGTCTGTTCAAAACCATTTCAAAAGGCCTGCAATTACTAATGATCGATTTGATATTTATGGAGCAAACGTCGCAGCTAAGCTGAGAGACCTTACAAAACATCAACGTACTTTGGCCGAAAAAATAATTAATGAAACATTATTTCTGGCAGTGATGGAAAATTTGACTATTCCACACCAAGTGATGGATTCAACCAGTGTGCGTTTTAATAATTATGGTTACAACGTTCCCAGCCCCGTTGCACATACTCCCAGCCCTGTTGGAAACAATCCTAGCCCCGTACCTTATCAGAATTCAAACTATGATTACTAAACACATCCAGGCTCCCAGTCAACTCTCCAAACCCCAATACTGCCAACTTCTCAACAAGATCAGTCCCAACAAATGCAAAATACAGCGGCTACTTTTTTGTCTAATTTTACTTAATGTTAAACCATCATTATAAGTACAACTTAATAAACATTACATTCTAAGTAATAGTAGTTTTTTATTTCTTACCTTAAAATAGTCTTTGCGGAGAACCTTATATATTGCTTCACAGGTTTCCGGTATTATGCGACCCAAGGCTTGAGATGAAATGATACTAGAGAATTTCAAATCTTCATAATTTCTTCCTGTTGATAAAAACCTCAAAGTAGCTACAAGCCTCTCGTGGGGTGGAATAGCATTTCTCATAATAGTGTCTTGCTTCTCGATAATTGGTGCTACCAAATTCAGTAGATGTAAGTACGTATCGTGATCCATTCTTAGAAAATTATGCCAGTCTTTTGGAAAAAGCTTTAATTCCGCCAACAAATTCACATGAGAATGAACTCTTCTTTTCATTAGCCATTCTTTACACCAGATGCTACGATTTTTCCGCTCCACTTTTTTTTCCTTCAGGGCGAATATTAATCCAATAATTGCTAAACCGTCGTCCGTCGAAGCCATCACTGACACGTATGCGTCGGCGCCGCTTATTGTACCGTCTGATCGCAAAGATTTCTCGTAGCGTGTATAGCTTGTATGCCAGCTACGATAAACTGCACCGTTCGAACTGTACAGTCTGATCGTCACGATTTCTCGTAGCGTATATAGCCACCATTACTAGGAGTACGACCATTCAGGCACTCGTGTCCTATTTTGTTAACTGTTGGTAGAAATCTTGAGAGAAGGTAAGATGTCAGTATTAATGGCAATTAGAAGATAAAATTGGCCAACCTGTACTATGATAATAGAACAAACTTATGGGGTGCTGCAAAAGAACTTGGTCAAACACTGCAAGAATTGAATAAAGAAGAAATCACCAATTCCATCACAGCGGAAGGAACAGATTCCAGCTATAATCGTTAAGGTTGAGGTTATTGGAAACGACTGGTGAAGTCAACAAAAACTGTTTTGGTTGGTTTTCAGGTTTTGCAGTGGCCTTTTTTGGTCACAATATCCAAACGTTTCAACTGCAACTGCGGCCGTCATCTTCAGTGGCGTTGTCGAAGTACTTTTTTGACGTATCAACTGTCACAGCACAGTAGGTACTAATTTCAACAATTCAGTTGTTACGTCAAGAAGAGAACTTCGACCACGCCACTGAAGATGACTGCCGCAGTTGAAACGTTTAGAGATTGTAACCAAAGGAGACCACGGCAAAACCCGGAAACAACCATCCGTGAAAGCCTACATTCCTGTTTTGGATGTCGCTATTCACGATTATAGTATCAAAGACAAAGTAGTTCAGACAATGTTTTGTATATGTCAGTAGGACTTGATAACCCAGAAAAACTAACGCAAAACATCAACAAATTCTGAGGAAGATGGGGGAAGAATATTTCCACCCTCTTAATATTGGGTATTTGGATGAAAATTTGATTGAGAATCGAAACATAGATGGATGAATGCAAATAGTTTCTTATCGACGGGGGGTGTTTTAGCTTCGTATCATTATTATTTGTTTGTATATTTTTAATTCAGTTTTCAAAAAATAATCTTTGATGAAAAATTTAAAATGTATTTTTTTCAGTATCCTTAAAAAATGTATTGCTAATTTGAGGATATTCAATAGACAAATATGTAATGCTTTGCTTTATATGATACAGTTTGTACATATGAGTATACTATTTCATTTCTGTTAAAAAGGAAAAAATTGATATCTTTAATTTTAGTTCTGTTATTTCCTGAATTACCTAAATTAATATTGACAATTGATCATTTCCTGTATATTATTATCAATTCGTCAACCTTTTGTTTCTCAATCATCAAGAATGTCAAACAAATATTTTTTTGCTCATAAATCATGACCTCACTTAGATTACACGTGAACACATGGAAGATAACGACCCAATCGAGATGGATAAGATACATTCATTAGCGCACCGGAAAGGGATATCAGGCAGACAGCTACCTTCAAAAAAAACATTTCAGAAAAATAACATTATCCTTTTTTTGTATCAAGATGGAGTAGTAGAAAGCCAAAAACTTTCTTTCCCAAAAATGAATCACTCCTAAAAATATAACCCCTTCAATTCTACATTATTAACTTTCTAAAAATTATACTATTTCACAACATTTCTACTTCAGCAATTCTCAATATGAATTAGGAAATATATTTGAGTTTTTTTCATTTTATCATATTATATTGTTTAAATTCAGGAAGTATCGCATTGTATAATATATACATAATAAACTGGAAGCTTCTTTCGGAAAAGGAGGTTCTGTGTGCAGGACATATTAGCAGGTTTTCATTCCTGACGTTAAGATTGTGGATATCATTTCTGAACATTATTTTCTCATGAAGATAATTTGGGCTTTTTTTATAAACTACACCTCACGATTTGATCTCCACAAACGACATGCTTCGCTAACACAGTAGCTTTATCAACAGAGATTTCAAATCACTGTTGATTTCAAATCACTGTTCATAAAGCTACTGTATTAGTGAGGTGTAGTTTATGAAAATACTATGGATCTTCATCAAGTAACGGCCGAATCAATTAGAAAAAAATTGGCCTTTTAGGCAATAGATTTGATATTTCGGACCACATGCCAGGTTATCTGATTTCCTTTTCAATGCCAAAGATAAAGTGGATAAGTTGGAGAAATCTGGGGTTTATAAGATTAAGTGTCCAGAGTGTAATAGTGTTTATGTGAGACAATGTGGTCGAAATTTCTCAAAACGGTATACGAAAGGTCCTTTAGACTAGGTAAAAATGATTCAACATTTTCAAACCATTCCTTGGGATGCAACCACAAGTTCCCGAATCTAAACGATACGGAAATTTTTCACTATTCAAGGAAGGGCTGCAAACTCAATTACTTGGAATCCTTGGATATTCATAAGTATTGAAATTGCGGGGGCAACCTGTTAAATGATCAAATCGATCTAGTTCACTCACTGATTTTCAAATTAGCGTATCCACATTGTCACAGATAAACAAAATTCAGGAACTCAATTAAGCTAAGTACCTACAGTGGTGTTATATACAGTGTGTAACAACGAAAACTTAACAGAGCCGTTTTTGAATATAAAAAGTAAGATTTAAAAAAAAAGCTCAAACACGTCGATTTCTAATTGAAGGGGGACACCTTTCAGAATAATGAGTTTTTTGTAGTACGCACCCCCTCGGAGGGGTGCGTCCGACGATCCTTATTTAGATAGAGAAAGTAGGTCGAGAGGCACCTTATTTTGTAACGATAAGTTTTCGAGATAATTTGAAGTTAAAATTGCCATGTTATTAATACATTAGACAGACTACTCGGTAACTTGTATGCCTAAATTAAAAAAATTTTCGAGCAGTTCTTCTTTTTGTTAAATAAAATCCTTTTTTTCAATCAATACCCACTCCTCTTCTTCCAGTTTTAATTAGTACATCGTTCGACTGTTTTGTTTAAACGGGTCGTGTATTGTTATTTGTTTAAAAATGCCTCACACTACTGCTGAAAGGGTTTCAGTTATTGCTTTATTTTTTGGGTACGACCAAAATGCTAATAGAACATAAATTTTATTTAACGAGCAAAACCCTGGTAAACACCTAAGCAGAAATCACGTTCTAGATTTGGTCACAAAATTCAGGGAGACAGGTTCGGTTTTGAATTAGAAAAGAAATTTTCAGAGAAGGGTAGTGAATGACGATAATGCGATTGGAGTGATTGGTCAAGTCATCGCCAATCCCAGGTTAAGTACCAGAGGTTTATCAGCAATGGCCGGAATAAGCCATATGAGCGCATAAGAACCACAAATTCCATCCTTACAAAATTAAACTTGTTCATGAACTCAATGAGGATGATTTTGAACGAAGACAGGAGTTTTGTGAGGGCATGAGTGAGAGATTAATGCAAAATCCCGAGCTGCTTTATAACATCTGTTTTTCGGAAGAAAGCTCATTTTATTTAAATGGTTGCGTGAACCGTCACAATTGCCGTTATTGGTCGGATGAAAACCCAAGACAATACGCAGAAATACATACCCAACATCACCAAAAGTTGAATGTCTGGGCGGGAATATTAGGCAATCATATTATAGGTCCATTTTTCATTGATGGAAATTTAACCGGTGATTCTTATTTACAACTTCTTGAAGAGGCAATACAACCTCGTATAGTTGAAATAATTGAATGGGATCCAAAGACGGTGCACCACCCCATTATGCCCAGCAGGTTCGAAATTTTTTGAATAATCATTTTGAAGGACAACGGATTGGCAGAAGAGGTCCAATTGAATGGCCAGCACGATCACCAGATTTAACACCACTAACACTACTTTTTGTGGGGATATTTAAAGTCTAAAATTTATGCTACACAGCCAGCCAATTTGGATGTTACTTTTTTGTGTTTGCTTTAAAAAGAATTATTGGGAATTATTAACCCTAAAACAGTTTTTCAAACTTTTCTGTGTCATCAGCATTCAAGGAAATCAGCAGGTTGTATTCGTTGTGTAGGTAATTTTTTAGTATGATTCACTTTTTTATCAGAAGCATAAAATATCCACGCCAAAAGGCAACCTTCATAAGGAAGTGCCACTCAATTTACCTAAAATGTAAGGGTGGTAAACAACACCATCCCCCGAAAAAATCTTCTCGTAATAAACAAATAATTCTTGCTTTTTTACGAAATCAAATGGACACGTATTAGCAGGTTGTCGTGAAAAGGCAAAAATTCATTTTTTTAAGAAAGTTCTGAACAATTTGATTTGTTTTAAAAAGAATTGGACTCAATAAAAATACCTTTAAATCTTCAAATTATCTCGAAAACTAATCTTTACAAAAATTTTCTTTTAACAGAGATGTAAAGGTATTCGAAATACCTTTAAAACAAGGTGCCACTCGAAGTGTCCGAGCTTTTTTTGAAAATCTTACTTTTTATATTCAAAAACGGCTCTGTTAAGTTTTCGTTGTTACATAGGTACTGTATAAGGTAATGTAATCAATAATTTTTATTTTAAGGTATAAGTTTGGAAATATCTTTATAGGATGAATCTGCAGTTCCCTATCACCTAGTAACGGCTACATCCATCAATTTATAATTTTTTTATGCATTGAAATTTTTTGTTATTGAGTTAATACAAAAACGTATACATGACAAAAATATCTATTTTGTATGATTTTTATTTTTGTACAACAAACTGAAAAATCAAAGCAACATTTAAAAATGACAGACTTTTTTGCATAATACAATATAAGGTAGGAGACCCAAATCCAGACACTGTCCCAAATTCTGACACATTTCTGTTTATACGACTGAAATAAGAAATTTACAAAATATAGATACATGTTGAAACATCTGATGATTAAATCCAACATTAATTATTTGAATTAATTGATGTAGCCGTTACTACGCGGTAGGAAATCATAATGAAGAAAAGAGAAATGGAACTTTCTATGTTTTTTACCATTTTTATTTGTAACTAACGTTACTGCAGTTTCGTCCTATACGGACATTTTCAAACAATAAACTAACAATGGTTCATTACATTAGCCATTACATACCCCTCCTGTAGGTACTAATAGAGTTACTTGGCTTGAGTACCTGAATTTACAATTTACAATGCGGGTGTGCCAATTTAAAAACCGGCGAATAAACTAAATCGATTTGATCATTTAACAGGTTGCACCCGCAATTTTTATGCTTGTGAATTTCCAAGAACAAAAAGAAACCACCAAACAATACAATAGGTATACAAGAAGGCCTAATTTTAGTAGATGGATGGGAGAATTTAGTTCAATTTGAAGCTGATGAAGAAAAAAAATTGCGCCAAGAAAAAATGAAGGAACCAAGAGAAAAATCTATTCGACGAAATAAAGGAAAAAACACATCAGAAGAAGAGAGATAGTGAAGAAAACTTATCTCAAGGTCACGAAAAAACGGGAAGTGACCGAATTTACCAACGAAGGTGAGAAATAATTTTCATGGAGTACTTAAGGAGCTTTTACTATATATGAACTATTGTAGGTAATGGAGAAGTAGGACCTTTAATAGATAATGAAATAAAAATTGATGATTTTGTAATTGTCAACTATTATGAGGACTATTATCCGGTACAAATCACGAATAAAGACACTGAAAAATGGTTGGCTAATGGAATGGCTAAGGCTGGTGAAAGGTGGAAGTGGCCAAATATCAAAGATGAAATTTGGTATGATCATCATGAAATTGTCAAGAAGATCAAGCTTTCTGTTGAAATTACTGGAAGAGGATTTTATGCAGTTGGAGAAATAAAGTACCATATATGATGTCGAAATGCGTTTGTGTTATTTTTGCATTAAACTTTCAATGATGGGGAGTTCTTGTTTTCTGTCGGAATTATGTTTCCCAAATGTCTGATATAGAGTCGCCGTCGGAATTAGGTGTTATTGGGGTGGTTATAATAAAATGTGAATAAAATTATTGTAGACAGAGTTTTATTATAAATAACTGTTCAGATCTCCTTAGAAATGATTATTAAATCCGGAAAATTGAAACTGATCAATATTATCAAATAATCACTAATTATATTGGATGAAATTTAATGTGTATTCTTAAAGGTGTATGAATTTGGGTTGCCCACCTTAATCACCAGTATTTATTTACCACATCACCATCACATCTTATTTCACCTTCTCGACACTTTTCAGTTTTATTATCAACATTTTTCCTATAAGAAACTTTATTTATTGACTGAGTTTTTTTTTCCAAAATGTAACTAGTGTACAACCTTACAATGTACATGTGTCACTAGAAAATGAATCCATTTTTTTTTAGAGAAAAAAGCTGATGAATGAACTGAGAAGTGTCAAAAAGGGCGAGTTGGCGAGTTAAGATATGGAGGTAATGCGGTGAATAAATACTTATGATTCTATGTATAGTTTCTATTGTGTAAAAAGAAGACTGAAAATTTTTGGAACTTTTGAGAGCTGTAATTCTACAAATGAGGAAGGCACGAATTTTGTTTCGTCCATATCGAGAATCTACACGTCAAATGACGTACACAGTTTGTTTTCAGAATCTAAAATTTCATCCAACATTCGGAAATAAAACCCACACAACAAAAACTTTGCAATTCCTGTATATGACAGGGACAATTTCTAAACAAACGTGTAAAACTCAGTACCCAATACAATTTTCAGAGACCAAAATTCACAAAGATTGAAGCCTCATATTCAAAGTTTTTGGCCAAGTCAACAGTTGATGACTGACTTCAAAACCGCACCTCTTTTTTTAATTATCATCAACACGCTTTTATTAGCTTCACCTGTATGTATGTATGTATGTACATTTGTATGTTTGTTTGCTTGTAACTCTCAAGCTAGGGATCTGTATTTGACAGAATTATCGAGATTATTGCTTGATCTATTCGCGGGCAGATGGCGCTGTACGTAATCTCTTTTATATAATTCGAACTCACTTTACATATATTCATTTGAAAAATGTATTTTTTTTATTAACACGCACGCTCGCTGCCTTATATGTAACCCTCCTTTGGGCGCCTGCTGCCTTGGACTTGGTAGCTGATTTTCAGGCTCCCGCTCCAGAATCGGAAAATATCAATGGTGGGCGCTTTGTGCCATAATTTTTGTATATCAAGCGCCTGTCGCTTTTTTCACAATAAAACTAGTATTTTTCGTTCGTTATTATTTTAAGCTTATTAAAAAAACTATTTTTAACTTTTTATTTCGATGTTCGTTTTTTAAACTATATTTATCAAAGTAACACACTCCGGAACCTTTCCCATCACGAATGAAATACTATGTCGCAGTAAACACAGCAACGTTTATATATGTTTAAAAAAATCTGTTTAAAATCTGTTTTTCCGTTAATCAGCTGTCGCTGATTATATTATATCTATATAAATATAATAACAATTTCAATGAAACAAATAAAAACACTTTACTTTTATTTCCACTAGTTATTTTATTTTTACGACCGATTTCGGGTAGTAAAAATAAAATAACAGGTGGAAATTAGACAAAAGTGTCTTTATTCATATGCTTAAAGTGATCATGAATTTCCACAAATTAAACGAGTCAACAATCACATATATAATATAAATTTACCTATTATGGGTTCCCATTGAAAAATTACCATTTTTGAATAGATAGATAGATAGATAGATAGATAGATAGATAGATATATACTTTATTCATGTTGTTACACAAAAGTGTTTATACATACGTCACATAAAACAGTTACAACAGAAAGTAAAAATGTGAAAATTACAGCGAATAATTAAGTTATTTAAAATCCATTACAATCAACACCATTTGTCAGACAATAAAAACATATTCAAACACAAATATGTATAGCTTTGTATACTTCATAAATACATAAATTCAGTTACTTGATTACAAATAGGGTATCGGATATGAAAAGTAATTGAAATACTCTTCAAAGGAGTAGAAACATTCCTCGATCAGAATACTTTCTTTTTGAAGTTGCTCAAACTCAACGTTTCGTTTTTCAGATTCTTAGGAAAAGCGTTAAAAAATTTTATCGATAGATACAGAGATGATTGTTTGATCTTAGTTGTTCTAGGCTTTGGCAGTCTTATATCACTTTTTCCTCTTGTGAAATATTCATGTACCTGCTCATATTTGACGGTATCACCACGAATATTTTTATTTTTTATATAAATCAAACATTCATATATGAAACAAGAGGGAAGTGTAAGTATCTTAAATTTTTTAAATAGTGGTTTGCAATGATCATTATAATCATCCCCTGCCATAATTCTTAGAACTCTTTTCTGCAAGACAAAAATTTTGGCTGTATGACTTGATGCACCCCAAACAACTATAGCATACGTCATTGCTGCGTGAAATATTGAAAAGTAAGATACCCTGATGAATTCTTCAGTTAGCTTGCCCTTCAATTGTCTAATAATAAAAGTTGCCGTCGATAACCGTTTGGATAAATGGCTTATGTGTGACAAAAAATTTAAACTGACGTCTAGATGCACTCCTAATAACTTAATATCATTATTAGCTATCGTATTGTTCAGTGTGAAAGAGATTATTTGTGTTTTGTCCAGATTTAATGTCAGATAGTTGCTTTTGTTCCATATCTTCAGTAATTCTTCAGATTCCATTATATTTTGTTCGACAATACATTTGTCCCTGTTACAATGTATGATGGAGACATCGTCAGCATAACTAGTTACATGTATATTAGTTGGTTTGGACAAATTGAACATCATATCATTAACATAGATTATAAAAAGTAGAGGACCTAAAACAGAGCCCTGCGGAACTCCATGTTCCATTACAACAAAATCGGAGATACTGTCTTGCCACTTGACTCTTGATTTCCTATCCATAAGATAGGATTTAAATAATTCCAGTTCATTTCCCCGCACTCCATAGTACTCCATTTTATTTATCAAAATTTTATGATTTACAGTATCAAATGCGCGGGAAAGGTCATAGAGATTTGCCATACAACATTGTTGATTCTCGAATGAGTCTAATATTTTTTCATAGGCTTCGCACAAAGCAGTAATTGTCGATCTGTTTGACCTATAACCGTGTTGGAATTTTGTTAGCAAGCTATTTGTTTCAAAATAATTTGTAAGTCTGTTTTTTAAAATAATTTCAAAAATTTTTGCTAATATTGGAATTATTGAGACTGGTCTATAGCTGCTTGTGTCCTCAAAGTTTCCCTTTTTATGTATAGGTGTTATTTGAGAAAGTTTGAAAATTTCTGGAAATAAACCCTGTTCTATACAGGAATTCATCAGGTTTGTCAGTGGCTCGATCAGAAAATCCCTTATCAGATTTAATAATATGCTGTTCAAATTAAACACATCCATTGCTGGTGATTTTTTGAGGTTACTAATAATATCTCTAGTTTCACTGACAGTAACAGGAAATAGGAAAAAAAATTTTTGTGTGGATGAGGCAAACTTCAAGAAATTTTGAAAATCTTGATCATTTACACCAACGAAATCTGTTAAGAGTTCTTCAATAATATTAACAAAATATTCTGAAAATTCATCCGAAGTCACGTCCGATTTGTAGTTGCTAGTCCTTTTAGTCGCTCTGTTGGCATTTATTATATTCCAGGCAGCCTTCTGTTTATTTTTAGATTGATTGATATACTCCGAATTACTTTCAAGTTTAGACTGTTTTATTTTATTTTTATATATGCATTTCAGTTTTTTGTATGCTTCCAAATCTTCTTTATTTTGAGTCGAGTTTGCAATGACTTGTGTTGCCGCTAAAGAGTTTTGTAATTGAACCAGTTCTGAATCAAATTTAAAATTTATTTTTTAAATTTTTGTTTCTTTACTGTTTTTTCCTTGAAGCATGATTCATAGCAATATGATAGAAAATGTGTAAGATAATTAGCCTTTGAGTTCGCACAAGTCAAATTGTAATACTCTTCGTTATTAAAGTAGTTAACGCTATTTACAAACTCCTGTTTATTGTTTTCTGTCATAGGTCTGCATTTAATGTATTCATCTTTTATTTTTCCTATATCAAAATTAAAAAATATACCTCGATGATCAGATAAATGTGGTTCTACAACTTGTACATTGTATGTTTCCTTAATATTGGTAAAAATATTGTCTATTTTTGAACTGCTCTTCGGAGTAAGTCTGGTATCTTCATTTACTTTCTCTGTTAGGTTATGGAACGACATAGTATTTCTACAATTGTTTGAGTGACAGTCATTTATATTGAAGTCGATATTGTAATCCCCCACAACAATTATTTGTTTATTTATAGAAATATTTCCCAATACTTCATCTATCGCGTTCAAATATTCGATACCCGCAAATTCAGCAGTTTGTTCCAAACAATATTTAGACATATCTAAAGGTTTTATTTTCAAGTTGGAGTTAAGTCAAGTTGGAATAGATTTTTCATTTATGATTTACATTATTGGATACATCAGTAATTACTGTGGTTGATTGTAAGATCGAGACAATAGGCTTATGGTATGAGAAATAAGATCCATATGCTGTCGAATGAAAATTGGAAAGAAATCTAAAGAAACCTGCATCAACTGTTGTTCCGTGTCTTGTGGTAGGCTCATTTCGGGATTTATTCATTTTTACTTCTAATTCATCTTATAGAAAGTTTACCAAGAGTTGTCCACTTTTGGACGCGAAATCAACATTGAAATCTCCTGCTTAAATTAGTGGCAACGTATGATAGTTTTCTCCAAAATGTTCAGAGCCTACACGACCATAAATGTTTGTTCACAACTCTCTCTCTCTCTCTCTCTCTCTTGCCCTTACAGTAATATATGAAACGTAACTCTCTCTTTCTATCTTCATTAACTTATACATCCCTCTCAACTTCCGTTCGCCTAGCCCGCTCACACTTTTCGTAACGCTCTCGTCATGCATTCACCAGTTTACCCCCCAAGTCATGCCCGCGTAAAAAAGTTTTACTTGAGAAAGAAAATTACGTTTTTACCATTCAAATAGGAGGAATTTAAATTGATCAAAGAAACATGTAAGGAATATCCAGACATCTTTTATTTAAGAGGTGATCAACTCTCATTTACAATATAATCGACACGAAAGATGCGAAACAAATTTTCACTGAATTGTATCTCTACCGACCAGTCAACAAAATACTGTCGAAATAGAAGATTTCAAAATACCGGTAAGCCAGGACTATAAATTTCTTGGCACGATGATTGATGGAAAATTCACTTGGCCTGAACAAATCAACCTTGTAGACTAATGTATACTAATTCAACACCAGTTAGCGCTGTCTGGTGTTGAATCATAAATGCGTTGTGTTTGGGCTCTTGTCGATGTCGAAGATTGGCTGTGTAACTGACCGCATTGGGGAGCCTTGTTTATCTTTGATATTCGAGAATTGAGTTGTCTGTTGATCTCATAATGGCATCTTTGACATCGACGTAACCTAATTCAATGTTCATACATATAAAAGTAGTCGTATCGAAAATTTCTTTCTTTCGTACAATTCAGTGCTTAAATTTCAAATGAATGGAGTTCAAATTCTCGGTGAAAAAGGGTATGAAAATTTGATAATTCGCAGAATTCGCACTTAATACTCAATGAAAACCTTTGTTGCGGCCGAGTTTCCAGTTTCATATGTGGGTTGTCAATTACCAAATAATGTTAATTTTTTTCATTTGGGGATACCGTTATTGATGGTCGTGCATTCATCATTCCATAATGTATCTATACACACATCCCATCCAGAAAACAGCCATCCGCCTGATTGGAGACGCGAACATCACTTGCAACCGTGATAGCCTGGAACATCGGAGAAAGGTTGGAGATTTTTTTTTTATTTAGGTTTCAATCCGCATCAACCACATAGGGTTATTAGCGGCGGTACATATGAGATACAGTTCATATCGATATACATTAAATTGAATTAAATATATTACATTATTCCATTCTCTATTTAGAATGGTGGATATGTCTTCGGTTAGTTTCAATTCGTTTATCTCTTGTTGGTGTTGTTGACATGTGAATAGGTGTTCCACTGTTAGGTCCATGTTGCAATTTTCACATTTACTTCGAGCTTCTTTTTTTAGTAAATGTTGGTGAGTGAGACGTGTGTGTCCAAGTCTTAGGCGACTTATGGTTATTTGATTTTTTCGGCTAAGGGCAGCATAATTTTTCATTTCCATGTTGGGATTTATTTTGTACAGTTTATTGGTAGTTGAAGTTGCCATTTCTGTTTCCAGATAACGTTTATTGAAATTTTTATCTCACGATATATATGTTTGTGTGCAGTGTTTTTTCAATTGTAACTGCACTAGTGTTTGAGAGGGCATTACGTGCCAGCAGGTTGGAGATTTGTCTCTCTTCTAGGAATACTTTCTCGGGAGGCGTTCAAGTGATTTGGCACATTTGATTCATTGAGCGGTACATCTCAGAAATACGCGACGGACTGTGGCTGCTCATCGTTTTGAGGTTCATCTCAGTATACCTCGAACTTCACTGTTTAAGAACTCTTTCATCTGGAGCGTGGAATAAAATTTCTGGGAGCGTTTTTCCAAATGGATTTAATCTTCAGCTATTCAAATCCAACATGAATCGCTACTTTCCCATAGGCACGGCTCTGGGAGCGCCTAAAGGATTTCCTTGTTGTGCTTGTGTTATGTTCTTAAAGAAAATATTAAATTATTCCAAATATTAAATTGAATACTCAAGTAAATCACAGCAATGAATAATTTTAAAAACCAAAGTATAACTTCTTGCGTCCGTTCTTTTGAAGAAAAGACAAGCAATACAGGAAAATCGTCGATCTAAGAGCGGTGCCTGTGCAAAAGTAGTGATTCACATTGGATTTGAATCGTTGGAGATTAAATTTGGAAAAACGTTATCAGAAAGTTTATTCCACATAAACGCAGTTCTCCAAATGTAATAGTTCTTGAACAGTGAAGTTCGAGGTGTACTGAGTTGAACCTCAAAACGATGAGCAGCTAAATTCCGTCGCGTATTTCTGATATGTACCGCTCTTGGAAATCAAATGTGCCAAGTAACTTGAGCACTTTCCGCGTTAAAGTATCTATAGAAGAGAGATAAATCTCCAACCTTTCTTCGATGTTCGCGTCTCCAATCAGGCGGATGACTGTTTTCTGAATGGAATCCAGCAGCTTCAGGGTATGCTTACATGCGGAGCTCCATATATGAAAACAAGACTTACTCCAAATAAGGTCCGATCTGAGTTTTATAAAGCATAAAAAGTTGCTGAGGTGAGTTTTCTGGTTCGGAACAGTGTTTCGAGCTTCTGAGATTCAGCCTTTGCAATTCCAGCGACATGATTGTGCCAAGACATATTGGTGTCCATTTTAACCCCCAGCAAACTTATCGAAGCGAAAGGGAATTGTCTGTCTTCATTGGCGTGGTCCACATACTCTTCTTGACTCAACTGAAAGTTTCAGTTGATACATCAAGAAGAGTACTTCGACCACGCCACTGAAGATGACTGCCGCAGTTACAGTTGAAATGGGGCGGAGCTCCATACATGAGAACAATACTTCAAAAGAGGTCTGATCTGAGCTTTATAATGCATCAGCTGAGGTGTGTACAGTTTTCTGGTTCGAAATAGTGTTTCAAGCTTTTGAGAAACAGCTTTTCAATTCCAGCGACGATTGTGTCGAGACATATTGGCGTCCATTTTAATCCCCAACAAACCAATCGAAGCAGAAAGTGGAATTGTCCGACCTAACATTATCATATCCGGTTCAGAGACATTCATCTTCTTGGAGGAAACAGATGCCTGGGTTTTTGTTGCATGGAATTGAACCTGATTATTTTCACCCCTATTAGAAATTACTTCTAGATCCTTATTAAGATATGCAACCTCCTTCTGCCGGTGAAGATGTGCATCCGCCCCCGATGTCGTGGAATCCAAATGGAATGACGAAACAAGTATGCTATCATCAGCGAAGCAATATATTGGATTATTGATTTTTTCCAATAAGTCGTTGATATACAATAGAAATAGGGTTGGAGACAATATAGATCCCTGGGGAACAGCTGAGTTGATGCCAAAAGTATTCGAGAGATATCCGTCAACGGCCACTTGCAGGGAACATTCTTTCGGGAAGCTGGAGAGCCATACACAAAAATGATCCGACAAGTCCTAGATTCAAAGTTTGGCCAGCAAACTCTCATGTCACACACGGTCAAAGACCTCAAAAATATCAAGCGCTACAGTATATAAGTACCACACACTCTTTTTTTATCTGTGTCTGAAATTAGGCGTTTTCGGGATAAAAGTGGTATAAAACAGTTTGTTTTCAATCTTCCATATTAAGGTATTAAATCTTTTGATCCCGTCTATATTTTTCAAGAAAAGAAATGTTTAAATGTACCTTTACAATAGGGGTTGTAAATTGGTTTCGAACAGGATTTTTCATTGTTGTTGTTCGTATGGAAGTTTACGGAAAAACAGATATAGCTATCAATTACCGAGCTTTATATTTTCAATATAGGTACGATCCTTATTGCTCATACTCAATTGCAAATTCAAAAAATAACTAACCATCAAAATATCAATTAACGAGGTATCATTACTCAACGTCCATTTTTATCATGCATATTCAATTGCTCATTTATGAAACATTTGATCACATTATGACTATAGATGAAACAAAGACGAAATTGTGAAATACAAATTACTCTACAGTTTGTTTTTTTAAATTTGAACTTCCTTCGCTTGTCATTTGGATTTTTTTACAATTATATAATGTACTACATGACAAATGAAAATGCATAACTTTATTTATTATGAAGTAATAACTTCTAGGGTTTGTTTGCACATTGGTGTAACATTTGGGACAATTCTGTAATGTACTTGACATAGTTACGTTTTATTTTATAATTTAATTGATCATTAGTGTAGAATGTATTTATGCTTATTCTTGTCTTTTTAATATTTTTTCTTCTTCAGGTTCCATTTGGTGTTTTATCAATATTTTGTGGTGTACTGGACTAATAAATAGGTTTATTTATTTTCAAGCAATTACAATAGTTTATCTGAAGCATCTTACTTGTTGGGTTCATAACTGAACTCTAATGCCTGACTGGTTTCTACAATTGAAACTTTCTTGATGTACCATTTGGGAGTTTAACAATTCTGTAATGTACTTGACCGATAAATAAATAAAAATAAATAAATTATATGTGAACTTTTCCCTCATAGGGAAAAAACAAATGGAGAAAATTCAGGTGGTTGGAGATTTTGCAAAATTTTCAAAAAGCTTCAATGTTTATGGGCGAATCTTGAGTTCACGGTTAAACCAGTACTTCAAGGTGAAGAACCTATGAGGTGGGTAAAGAATATAATCGAGGCTATTGTCGAGAAAGGGGACTAGGGTTTGAAACTAACAGACCAAGTCGAATTCACTTTTTGTTCTTAGGACTTTGCCAGTGGTGAGAGCTGGATGCGATTTAGATATGTGAGTGGATATTTAGCTTGATACTATTTGACTTCCTATTATCTACTGCATAAGTGTAAACTAACATGGAGATGTCAACATATAGAAACGAAAGCCTGCAATCAAGTAAGCTTATTTAAGAATGGTTTAACAAACTGAAACCAGTCGTAACAGATAAATAACCTAGTAGTAATCAGACTAAAGTTATATTCTTTATCCCATATTCTTTTTTCAGCCCAGTAACTTTAGACTCGACAGTCTGACCCTTCTTCACTGGTATAAATCTGCTAATATACTCTATTCAATTTCGAAATATACCAATTCACATATTACCCAAAATAATTAACTAAACTATATTTACAAACATGATTTTCAAGCATACTTCCTAGTATTTCATGTGTCATCATTTTCTGTATATTCAATAATTTCCCAGATGTGTTATTTTGCATTATGAGTAATCATGCTGTGAACATAACATTTGTTGAGGTTCCTGCGGATGATTTTCAATTCTTGCTGAGTTACACATTGCAAAAGAATTCGACATCTTTCACATCACTCTGAAACCGCAAGAAGATTTATTGAAGGTGTATCAAAGTCAAGTCGAGTGAAGTTTCTAGTCTATTGCATCAGGTTGTTGAAAAATTTCAGCTAGGCATTGCAACTTTGACGAAAATCTCTGGCATGATTGATTTATGAGGAGACGCTCAAATCATCGATTTTTTTTATGTATGTTGAATGCTAATTACCTACAAAGTGGATAGAATTCGATGATTTTTTTTATTTGAAAGCAGACACTTCGGGTTTGCTCTCATAACAAAATAATCAATTCATAAAATTTTCCTAATCTGTCTAATGATAAATGAGCAAATAATAATTGTATACCACACCAACCGATTTCCATGATACCTTTGTGTGAATCCCGTATAACCGGTATATTTCTGTATAAGCAGCGACCATTTTATTGTATCCACCAACTTGTTTCAAATTCGTTTTTTGTAAAATATTTCTATACAAAAAAGCTATCATTATTATATATATATATATATATATATATATATATATATATATATATATATATATATATATATATAAAACAAAGTTTAGGGTGTCCAATAAATTCAATACATGGCAGTGACACTATCGTAAAACTTAAACCAGTCCGTTTCATCTTTGATCAAGGCGTAATAATGACCAGATTCAGAACCACAGAGAACAATGACTGCATAAAGATTATAATAGTGGTCTACTAGATGGAAGTGTTCATCTATTTCAAACCTTCGTAAGAGTTTGGTGCTTCCGTCAGAGGTTGAGTCATGTTTGAAGATCATCAGTGTTATGATTAGATTGACTGGTACCTCAGCTATACTTGTTTTCTTATTATAGTCATTTAGTTTGGCGCATGTTTGGCAATACAGTTGATCATCACCTTTCAAAAGTTTCATTTTCAGATGATTTAACAATGAGCTGTGCACGGACTGGTTGTTAGTCATATTAGGAAACGCTAGTTGAAGTTCCAGAAATTCATATACGTTTTTGCTACCTCTTGAACATTTACTACGAAGAAAACAAGTGAGTATTTTTCCAGCAAAAGATTTACAAACACAAGACGAGATAGACTGTACGGAATCATTCAATCCAGAGCGGTCACGATTATTGATTTTGCTATTGTTTTGCTCACGAAGTGTATTCAACAAAAACTCCAAGAATTCGGAACAATCCTCTTGTTGTCCTAACCAGTATCTAGTAGACTTCAAAGGCTCCAGGAAATCGATTGGAGGGCAAGATGATACATTCTTACGAAACTGCAGCTGCATGAACAGGTGTTTGAGTTTGGTGAATAGGTGGGAAACATTCTCGTTCTCGTTCATCGATTAAACCTCGTTCTTGAAATTCTTCGTCATGAACAACACTTGTAAAATGCTATTCATGTAGCAAGTGTTTCCTAAATTATCTAATCTAATTTTCTTTTCAAGATTTTCAAGATAACTCTCTACTGTTTCGTATGGAAGAACATATTTCACAAAATCTGCATAAGAACCTTTTCTCAAGCTGCAATCGATCCATCCAAGTGATGAAGGGTTTCGTAAAGAGATTGATTCGGCTCTTGCTTCATAAAGCTTTTCCACTGAAAGGGAACCAGACCACGAGGACTGCAACTCATATTTGGGGGGGCAAGAATGACCGCAATGTCAAAAAGAAGAAGGTGGATCAATCACTTGCGAATTATCCTTGATAGGAGACTGATGAATATCCAGATATCTCGGCTTGTTTCGAAGAGATACTGAAATGAGGGCAATGCATGATCTCATCGAAATTATCGTTGAATAGCAATACTAATTTTTTCTATCAAAAAAGAGATAGAACGGTGATATTTCGTTGTCCTATTCTCCTTCCGAGTTCATGAACTATTAACAGAGACTCCGGGCCGTAAACACCAGAAGTTTTACCCGCTACTGGATGAAACAGATAATTGTTACCAAGATTCTGGTATTTTTGTCGTTTCAATTTTTCGCACACACAATGCTGCGGTTCCAGCAGACTTCGAACTTTCGGCTAGATGGGAAGCCGCGACCGTGTCAATGCAAGTAAAGTCCCATACCACAGGTTTACCATGGTATGAGATACATACCATCTGGTCGTTTATTGAAAACTTCCAATAACATCCGACCAACAGATGTGATTTTTAAAACACTAGATATCACACCATTTGTCACCTAATAGCCACAACATTATCTGATAAATTTGAAGTTTACGAGGAAGCCAACTGTTCAGCTTCTTTCTCTCTCCTAAAGATACTTTCACGGGAAATGTTCAAATGACCTGGCACATTTGATTCCACCGAGAGCGGTACATATCAGGAATACGCGACGGACTGTGGCTGCTCATTGTTTCGAGGTTCAACTTAGTACATCTCGAACTTCTCTGTTTAAGAACTCTTTCATTCAGAGAACGGTGTTTATATGGAATAAACTTCCTGAGAACGTTTTTCCAAATGGATTTGATCTCTAGCGATTCAAATCCAATGTGAATCACTACCTTCGCACAGGCACCGCTCTTAGAGCGCCTTAAAGATTTTTCTGTGTTTCGCCCTTAAAAAACAAAGAATACCATAATAACTATAACAATAATAAAAAATAGTATGAAGAAAATATATTTGTAGAATTTGTAGCAATAATAAAAAATAACCACTCAAGGTATGCTCTTAAAACTTTGACTGAATATTTCAAGGTTCCGAGAGAGATGAATTTTACAGTTTTCATAGAAATTTTTAACTGCTGGCAAAATTACCAAAAAATTTGAAAATCGTTCCTCGGCCACCAATGAAAAGACCAATGAGTTTTATTTCACCATTAATTTTATATTTCTCCTTAAAGAATTTGATGGTTGGTTCATAGATTTTTTTTCCGTGTCAACCTCAGCAGGTTGAGAATTACCTATTTCAAATCCTATTGTTGGATCCAATATGAATGCAATATCCTTCTTTCTGTCTATCGCTATAATGTCAATTCTTCTAATGCTCCCATTGGAAGCTGTACGGTTGACTTCCTCGTAAACTTAAAATTCATTAGATAATGTTGTAGCTATTGGGTAATGAATGGTGTGATGTCTAGTGTTTCTCAAAAGCTGATTAAATGGGCAAGATATCAGACGTGAGGAAGAGTTTCAGTCTCAGTACAATGTCTGCACTGAGTTCCGTCTTGGGATCTACCTGGTATTCCTCTTAGGTTTACTGCAAATCCTGTCATTTTGATAGCTTCTTTCCCCTCAGATGTTGTCAGGCCCTCTTGAGTCTTCATCCAAGAATTTGCTGGAGTGTCTGATCGTAAAGTTCAATACCTCTTCATTTTCAAATTTTTCCAGTTGTTATATCCTCTTTCCCTAAGGATATCTCTCAATTTTCGTCCAGAATAGGTTCATTCAGCTCATACTCTGTAATCAATTAATTTGGAAACTATCTAACTAATTGCTGAAGCATGAGCTGAGTTACCGTTTCAAAAATGAAGTTTATTTGTACTTGGCAGTAATAGGGCAGTAATAGGGAAATAAAGAATGTATTAGTTACTATTATTTTAAGAATTGCATAAATAACAATATATAGAATAATTATATTATACAAGTATGAAATCTCTATCGAAATCTTTTTTTTTCCAATGTTGACGTGTTTAATGCGACGTTGACGTGTTTAATGCGATGTTGACGTAAAGTATGCAAAAATTTTGATTTTCGTTGATGCCAAACGTTACCTCAATAGAAAATATAATAACGAAAAAATGAACAGAAGTGTTACTTTTCAAAATAATTATTAACTTCTACAGTATCAATAACCTACGTTATACTCTCAAAAGAGGTAGTTTGGGATTTTTCGTAGACTCCACAGCTATTATATCAACTGTGTTTCTTCATTCAATCTTTTTCAGCTTTTAACAACACGTTTTCTTCATATTACAAACATTTTCTGCCTTTCCAAACATGTTGAAATTTTTTTCAACTTTCCTGTCTGAATCCTTGATGATACCTCCGGTTGAAGTTTCTTGAATTGAGACTGAAGATCTTCCAAACTATAAATACTTCTTTCCCTAAATATATTTTTACATGTAAATTATTAACGATATAACAAGAGACAAGCACCCATAGGTTAAAATGAATCTACACTATCCCGTGCCTCTTATAAGAAGCAATTAAGAAGTGGACTTTATCAAATGGGGTTGTGCGACACATACCAAAGAATGAATAGGTCTTATCAGTTATCATCATTAGCAACACTCGTGAAACCAGGCAACCTCTCAAAGAATTCAGCTTGTTGAAGTGAAAAGTGTCAAAAAAGGAGGAATAAGCTGTAAAGGTAACCTATGATAGGGGAGCCCAAGCGGAGATTTCGGCATTTACTAAAGCACGGCAGATTAATATACGGGGGGATACCGGTTAAGTACCTCCACCAAATATGAGCCCCATATATAAGGCCGCCTGTGAGGGATAATGAACCAGATTAGAAAAAAAAATTGATCATCAGAAATTCTCGAGCGCGTCAGATTAAGGTAGGGTGAGTTAATTACCTGTTAAAAAGTGTATATTCCAGTAATCTGACAATTTGAGAGTGACGTAAAGAAAGGAGAGGGCAGCAAAGTTGTAAAAAATAACGTCATTTCGACATTCTCGAGCGTAGCTAATTTTTTTATTTTGAAGGAAATAATTCAAGGATAACGAAAAATATATAATCTGACGATTTCCGCAAGCTGTAATAACAAAAATTCGTCGATAAAGTTCAATGCGTGCAGCTGTGTGATACCTATATTTCCCTCTCCGAGTTTCTATTTCTCTATTCTCTATTCACTTTTTCTCTATCTATTACTCTCTCACTCCGTCCCCACTCTGAATTCTGTTGCCATGACGCCATCACAGCTGATCACAGAGACTCGTTCGTGATGAAAATGATGATTAATTAATCAATTAATTGATGGATGTAGCGGTTACTACGTGGTAGGAAATCATAATGAAGAAAAGTGAAATTAAACTTTCTATGTTTTTGCCACTTTTATTTGTAACTAACGTTACTGTAGTTTCATCCTATAAGGACATTTTCAAACTTATACAATATATAAGTTTGAAAATGTCCTTATAGGACGAAACTGCAGTGACGTTAGTTACAAATGAAAGTGGTAAAAAACATAGAAAGTTCAATTTCTCTTTCCTTCATCAATTAATCAATTGATTATATGAAAATTAAAATTTTTTGAGCGTTTTTAAAAAATTATTTTCTTATAAATACAAGTATTATACTTAAAAAACATATACTTATCTACTTGCATGCTATTTCCTGAGCTTTTCAATTAATTAAGTACAATAAATTGAAAAAAAAAATTTAAAAGTATTGTTTTTGTCAGATTTAGCGAATCCCTCTAGATAATCGTCAGATTATGAGACAGCACGTCTAAAACATAAAGATGAACCATATATATCTTAATCTGACGCGCTTGAGTATTTCAAAATGGCGAATTTTTTTGCACATTATAATAATGGCCGCGAGTTTGCGTCAGATCGAAATTGTCAGATTATTGAATGAGAGTTTCTTTTGTTGCACTTAACACCCCCTTAGAAAATCTGACGCGCTCGATTAAATTTTTTTTCTTTTCACTTTCAACCCTTACGTACAACCACCCACATCATGCAAACGATCAAGATTAACATACCAACATTATTAAAAATACGTAGGACATTGATGCTATCAATATCTGACGCGCTCGAGTATGTCCATGCAACAGTATTTTTTACATATTTAAAAATCTATAGCCGCTTCCCCCACCGATGAAAAGGTATATATTATACAACATTTTTTTCTTCTTATCTAAGCGTTGCAACCTAATATGTCTCAATGACGCTCGAGTAAATCCCCATTTTGCATCGTGGGTTCCCCTGCTACTAGTGAATAAATGCTTGTGTTTTTAAATAGTTTATCTTGTGAAAAAGAAGGCTAAAAAGTTGACCTTTTCTGAAGTTTGAAGGGCCGTAACTTTGTAAATAAGGGAGAGCGCCGGTTTTTTTTTCGGATTCGTAAACTACGCATCAAAATACGTAAGTACACTCAAAAATAAGTTATTGGATCAAAATCTCACAGAGTTTGGTTTATTTGAAAAGCCGGGGAAAAAATACGGAGAGACTGAATGGACCAGGGAACTAAAGAAAATTTGATAAAAATGGGGTGTGTATGAAGTAAGTTAGACATTGTGTCCTTTTCAATAAAAATTAATAATTTGCAGATAAACATGAACCCGTGGAAATTTACACGTCAAATTTCTTCCGAAATGAATATTTGTCATCTCAAAAAAGCGATTTGAAATTTTACAAAATACACATATCTCAAAAATTGCATCTAGGTGATCCCGAAAGGCGAGTGATTTTCAGTATGACTCAGTGATAATATATTTCATAGAATATGTTGGTGGAAAAAAGTAACATAATCTGATTAACAACCAGTTTATTTTGAAATGAGTGTGACTGAAAATGCAAGTGGCAGTACAGAGCTATCACTATATTATAAAACACAATATAAAATTTTGAATACATTATCGGTTTGTTTCATCTCATTGAACATTATATCGGTGGTATTTCTTTCTCCATTCTGGTGAGCTCAATATTTCTGTCAGTAGACGTGGGAGGACCTGCGAATTCGCCAGTCCTCAATCTCATTCTCAAGTCCAAACATCTGATGTCAGTCATTAAGGAATGACTTTTGTCCGCTAACTCCTTATCGATGATAACTTGCTGGTCCTCCAAAGCATTATATGTCGCCTTGGCACAATTTATTTTATCTTGAAGTTCTTGTCTCGTTTGGCGGAGTTGGATTACTTCGTCTTTCAATCCCTTTTCCGATTCGTCACGGGCAAGCTCGAAACCTGGTCTAGACACAGAAAGTTACTTCATCAAAATTACAAGAGAAAAATAAATAAATCAGACCATAAAAATTCAAATTTAGAAAAATCAGCGTTAATAAATTGGGAGTTCTATTTTGAAGACCATGAATAGAGCAGTAACATTAGGTGGAAACCAGGAAATGTTTATTTATAAAGCTAAAATCAATGAAAACACTAGAATTGCAGTAATTCTTACTGAGAAGATTAATAAAAGTGATATGAATATTGAAGAAAAGAGAAATGAAACTTTCTATGTTTTTACCACTTTCATTTGTAACTAACGTTACTGCAGTTTCGTCCTATACTGACATTTTCAACCTTTTTTATTGTATAAATTTGAAAATGTCCATATAGGACGAAATTGCAGTAACGTCAGTTACAAATAAAAGTGGTAAAAAACACGGATAGTTTCATTTCTCTTTTCTTCATTATGATTTCCTACCACGTAGTAACGGCTACATCCATCAATTTATTGACATGAATATTGACTCATAATAAAACTAAACAACTTCAACTGTTACAATTCAAAACTTACAAGTCAACGTTCTGAGCATGCGTAGCGTTGAAGAAAGGGTGGCTGACAACCAAATAGCTGATTGAAATTTGTAAAAATTCGACTGGACTGATAAGGATTTAAAAATCGATTCACTGGGTAAGTATCTCTCTAAATATGACTACATCATCTCTCTTTCGGATACATGTCTTGCAAACCTTTTCAGACCCATAATCAGTATCTGAATTTGAGTCTTTGAATAAAAGTCAATCAAATATTTTTCATAGATACAAGCAATATATTTTTAAAAGAAATTATTAAGTATCAATTGTTTTTCAGATTTTTATGTGGTGAATTGAAACATATTTTGGAATACCATATCACATACTCTTTATTTCAGAGTATCCACTCACCTGGAACTTGAATGGATACGAGAAGGGTCCTGAAGGGTCTTAACAGCAATGTTGAGAGTAATACAAACAAACCTGCAACACAGTAAGGGGGCCTCGGCTGTCCTTACCAAAGTAATGGCGGGTTTGATATTGCTCTCATACAAAAACCCTGGGTGTACAGGGGAAAAATAATGGGAGGGGCGGGCATCAGAGGGGTTAATTTATAACAAAACAGAACATGTATAATTATCCGTAAAGGAATAAATATACCGCCGTTGAGTAATTTGTGTTCCAGAGACTTGACAGCAGTCAAAATAAAGACGGCTGGTAGGGGCGGACCTGAGGAAATCATCATTGGATCAGCATACCTCCCTTACGACAGTTCGGCACGACAGTTCGACAGTTCCACCACCACCACAGTGGTGGTGGTGGTGGAGGAGTTGGTTAGGGCCTGCCAAGCAGAGGGACTACAACTTATAATTGGCTGTGATGCCAATGCACACCACCTAACCTGGGGAAGCACCAACACCAATGAAAGAGGTGGGCACTTACTACAGTTTATCATGGCAAATAACTTGGACATTTAAAATATGGGTAATATACCTACTTTCGTGAATGCGAGACGTAGTGAAGTGATAGACGTAACGATAGGAACTACATTTGTAAGTAACTATGTTCGGAAATGGAATGTGTCCGATGAGGAAAGTTGTTCTGACCATCGACACATAAACTTTAAAATCGGAAGCATTCAGACCTCGATCTTAACATATCAAAATCCCCTGAAAATAAACTGGGGAGTCTACACGGTGGATCTGGAAAACTGTTTAGACCGCATGGATTTTGACATCAGAGAGTCCATAGACCTAGAGTTAGCAGCAGATCGATTACAGGGAGCTATCATCTCTACGTACAACGAACATTGTCCCATAGTAAATCAGAGATCAAACAGGAATGTGCCCTGGTGGAATGGAGATCGGCGAGGATGAGACAAAAAACTAGAAAAGCCTTCAAATGTGCAAGGAAATCAGGTTCTTGGGACCAATACAGTAGGTCCCTAACTGAGTATAACAAAGTCCTGAGAAAATCCAAGAGAGACACGTGGAGAAGGCAATGTGAGGAGTTCGAACAGACCGAAGCCTGTGCCAGGATCTACAAAATGGTGGTAAAACCCATCATAACATACGCATCTCTGGTCTGGTGGCCAAAGATGAAGCAGGCGACCGCCATCAACAAACTAGGCAAGGTGCAAAGACTTGCATGTTTGGGAATGACGGGAGCAATGAGAACTACCCCAACAGCTGCATTGGAGACACTCCTGAATCTACCTCCTTTACACTTTGTGATAATGGGGGAGGCCGGGATGGGCCAATTCAGACTGGAAAATTCACCGAACGACAAAAGATCGGACAGAACAGAAATTTCGGAACAAGTGGAGGAGCACATATTGAATATGTGCACGGACCACATGACACCGAAGTACACCTTTAACACAAACTTCACGGCCAAAATCATAAGCCGTGAAGAGTGGAAGACCATTATATAGTCATCCCGAAAACAAGTTTGGAAAAAACACCTGGTATACAGATGGATCGAAGACCAAACAGGGAACGGGAGCTGGAATATACCGAGGGGATAGAAATCTAAACTACAGCTATCCGCTTGGACTATAAACATCCGTCTTTCAGGCGGAAGTGTATGCTATCTTGCAGTGTGCAAAGCTTATTAAATTGAGACCTCAACGAAATGAGCGGATCAATATTTTCAAAGACAGCAAGAGCGCACTAGGGGCTCTGACAAACCCGAAGGTGACATCAAAACTGGTCTGGGAATGCCATGAAGAACTGAATGAACTTGCAAACAGGAACAAATTAACTTTGTTCTGGGTGCCAGGGCATTCAGGAATCACAGGTAATGATGAAGCTGATGAATGCGCTAGACGCGAATCATCAACTTCATATATAGGTCCTGTACCAGCTCTGGGGGTACCAAAATCATTGGTACGGAACCAGATTAGGACATGGACCAATAAGAAGCACACAAAGTACTGGACAAAAGAACCTGGCAACAAACACAGTAGAACCTTCATTAGGGAACCGTCCGAGAAAAGAACCGAAGAACTACTTCAATGTAGTAGGGATCGGCTCAGAATAATTACAAGGTTACTAACCGGTCATTGTCCGCTTAGAGGACACCTGAATAAAGTGGGGCTGTACAACGGAGACCTCAGCTGCAGATTATGCAACGAAGGGATAGAAACAGCTCTACATATCTTATGCGAATGTGAGGCACTGAATCACAGGAGGCAGACAATATATGGACGTACAAAATTACGATCAGAAGAATATGACGAACATTCAACACAGAACCTGTACAAACTAGTACAGGGAACGAGACTGATGGAATGGAAGAATAAACGCAATAAGCCCAAGAGGCTGCAGTGTTTTCTGGAGACTTGGACTAAATGGACAAGTCAGACAGCTCCCAAAATCCACTCACCTGTATGATCTATTTTCCAATCTAGTCTCTGCCAATTTCAGCGCATCTGTCGTTGCCATCAAAGCATCCTCTAACGCCCTAATCTCTCTATGCACCTTTTCCATCTCTTCCCGCATCTTGAGTTGTTGCCATTCAGTTTCGTTTCTGGCTTTTTGGGTTTCATATATACGTTTTCGCAGTGTGAAATCGACCCTATCTCTTTGGGCCAACATGTCATTTTTGGCTCGTTCTCTAACCACAAAGAGAGCTTCTCTGAGTCTGAGCGTATCTGCAAGTTCATTATCCGCTAGTTCTTTAGTACTCTGCGAGTGCTCTAACCAGGCTTCGTAAGGAATTGAGCTAAAATATAAAATTTAATGATGAGTTTTGTCTAGTATGAATATTCTCTAAAGAAGCTTGCCTAGCAAGAGGCAATAAGGCAATGTGATCTAGATTGGCCAATAAAGAGAAGGCGAGGTAAAAGTTTTCAATAGAAATAAAGTTAGTCGCTTCATTTTGTATCATCTATACTAACAAAGTTAACGGAACCTGTTCTATATTCGCTAATTAAGGTTACGTAATTTTGGTGACTTACCAATCTCAAAGCTAAAAATTATTGGCCTTATTGACTGGGTCATTACGACCATGTATTTCAAGCAACAAATAATTCATTTTGTGATACAGGACTAAGTGTTGAATGCTTCTAAGATTGTATATGTTTATTTATATGTTAATTTTTGTGTTATAGTTTCAACAGGTTTCCATTAAAATAAAAGTGGTATGTTATCTCAACATCGCCCGTAGTGGTAAAGTAGGGATGAAAGGAAATAAATAGTTGATGAAAATGCTCTGAGTATGGAATAACGGGGTCTCTCAGTCAAAAAATCAAAAATCAAAACTCTGTTTTACTTTGCCAAGCTTTCGGTTCTAGTGGGAAGCTTCTTCAGGGCAGTAAAAATGAATAAAACAAATTAATTGAACATATAAATCGACGAAAAAAGTTAAACATTAATGGAGTATTTTGGTTTGACAAATGTCATACCTTCACCAAAATTCTCCATTAATGTTTAACTTTTTTCGTCGATTTATATGTTCAATTAATTGTTTTTTACTCATTTTCGTGAAAAATACAAAGACAAATGAAATAGTTCAATTGTCTCGTCGTCTTTCAACATCTGCTGCTGCTTTTCAACACTTGTTTATTTCAGCTTATTGCCCAGCCACACATAGTGTGGCTGAAGATGGGGACTGAAAATTGGTAAATGAAGACAATCCTAACTTTACTTCCGCCTGCTCCAGAAAAACTGTTGAATATAATTTTTTGTAATTGCAAGAAAGGCTGCAGAAAAGTTGGGTTGTTTTTTTCGCCAGTATGCACCTATTGTCAAGGCCATTCCTGCACTTATACTAAATTGAATACAACTGATGTAAGTTCCTGCAAAACAGATGAGGATGTAACTGATATATATCTTTTCTCAATCAATATCAATCAATACAAATCTAGCAAAAAAAATAAAGAAGAGAAACATGACAAATAGAGCGAAGAGGAAAAAATAAGTGATGATATAGAGTTTGATGATGAATAATGCGAGCGTCGAGCTCACTTCCTCAGGGGTGGTATGGAAAGGGATATAATTGAAAATACGACTTTCCTATGGTCTGAAATCATCACTCAAGACCAGTGATTCCTAAGAAAAAAGTATAGATACCATTTTTGTAGAGAATTTTACGGTCTACAAACGATCTCTGGATTATTTCTCCGGTAGCTCTCACCTTCCACGAGATATACGCAAAAACAAATATTTTTGAGCTTTGACCTCGATTACAAAAACAAACTATTTGAGGTCTGTACAAAAATTCGGCTTGTTGAGAATTTTTGCAGTCAGCCCTGTTTTCGTCTATTTTCTCTGACTAATAGAGTGTTGACAGGTTTCGAAAAAGTTGGGTCTGTCGTTTATAGATGTCTATAGGAGTTACAAAGTTTTTCAAATTGATAAAAAACACACATAATAACGCGTAGCTTGGTAGGATAATATAGAAGAATTTCAGTTTGATGGATTGGCGTGAAGTTATCCACAGATTTCTGGCCACACATACTGACGTAAAGGAAAATAAAAATATGTGGTTGGGATACGAAATTATTAGCACCCGTACTATTATCTGTGGCTGGAAATAACTATTCACTATAGGTTGAACGTGAAATTATTAGGACTATTTGGTGTAAAACTTTTTTATAGAATATTGAGTAGATTGACGCGTTGATAATTGTTTTCTCAGCAACAATACAAATTTAGGGAAAAATAAAATTGGAAATATTAGACTTACTTTCCAATACCCCATATAAAAATGATATCCGATGATTTGCGTCCATCAAAATCACAAAACTTCCATAGTTTCTTGAGTAGATTAACTTGGTGATGACAGTTTTTTTGTCATCTGAACAGATTTCAAAAAAGAAATTGTTGAAACAATCAGAATAATTTTTTGAGTTTCCTTGTATTCATGAAAATCACATAACTCCTATAGAATCTTGGGTATATCAATATAGTGACAACCATTTTCTTGTCACCCATACAGATTTCGAGAGAAAAATTGTTGCAACAATCAGACTCACTTTTTGAAACACCTTGTAGAATTGTAACCAGAAGATGTGCGTTCATGAAAATTACACAACTGTTATAGAATCTTGGGTGGATCAATATAGTGAAAACCGTTTCCTTGTCACCCATACAGATTTCGAGAGAAAAATTGTTGCAACAATCAGACTCACTTTTTAAAACACCTTGTAGAATTGTAACCAGAAGATGTGCGTTCATGAAAATTACACAACTGTTATAGAATTTTGGGTAGATTGATATAGTGAAAACCATTTCCTTGTTACCCATACAGATTTCGAGAGAAAAATTGTTGCAACAATCAGACTCACTTTTTAAAACCCCTTGTGGAATTGAAACCAGATGATGTGTGTGCATTAAAATCGCACAACTCTTATGGGATCTTAGGTAGATTGATGTAGTGATAACAATTTTTATATCAACCGAACAGATTTCGAAAACAAAATGTTGAAACAATCAGACTCATTTTTTGAGATTCCTTGTGGAATTGGAACCAGAAGATGTGCGTTCATGAAAATCACACAACTCTCATACAATCTTGGATAGATAAACACAGTGAAAACCGTTTTCTGGTCACCCATACAGATTTCGAGAAAATAATTTTTGCAACAATCAGACTCACTTTTTAAAACACCGTGTAGAATTTGAAAAATATGTTATGTGTTCATGAAAATCACACAACTCTTATAGAGTCTTGGGTAGATCGATATAGTGAAAACCGTTTTCTTGTCACCCATACAGATTTACAGACTCAAAATATGAGTCTGATGCAACAATTTTTTTTATCGAAATATGTATGGGTGACAAGAAAACAGTTTTCACTCTATCAATCTACCTAAGATTCTATAACAGTTGTGTAATTTTCATGAACGCACATCTTCTGGTTCCAATTCTACAAGGTGTTTTAAAAAGTGAGTCTCATTGTTGCAACAATTTTTCTCTCGAAATCTGTATGGGTGACAAGGAAACGGTTTTCACTATATTGATCTATCCAAGATTCTATAACAGTTATGTAGTTTTCATGAACGCACATCTCCTGGTTCCAATTCTACAAGGTGTTTTTAAAAGTGAGTCGGATTGTTGCTATAATTTTTCTCTCGAAATCTGTATGGGTGACAAGAAAACGGTTTCCACTATATTGATCTACCCAAGATTCTATAACAGTTGTGTAATTTTGATGAACGCTTATCTTCTGGTTCCAATTCTACAAGGTGTTTTAAAAAGTGAGTCTGATTGTTGCAACAATTTTTCTCTCGAAATCTGTATGGGTGACAAGCAAACGGTTTTCACTATATTGATCTACCCAAGATTCTATAACAGTTGTGTAATTTTCATGAACGCACATCTTCTGGTTCCAATTCTACAAGGTGTTTTAAAAAGTGAGTCTGATTTTTGCAACAATTTTTCTCTCGAAATCTGTATGGGTGACAAGAAAACGGTTTTCACTATATCAATCTTCCCGAGATTCTATAACAGTTGTGTAATTTTCATGAACGCACATCTCCCGGTTCCAATTCTACAAGGTGTTTTTAAAAGTGAGTCGGATTGTTGCTATAATTTTTTTCTCGAAATCTGCATGGGTGACCAGAAAACGGTTTTCACTGTGTTCATCTATCCAAGATTGTATGAGAGTTGTGTGATTTTCATGAACGCACATCTTTTGGTTTCAATTCCACAAGGAATCTCAAAAAATGAGTCTGATTGTTTCAACATTTTTGTTTTCGAAATCTGTTCGGTTGACATAAAAATTGTTATCACTACATCAATCTATATAAGATCCCATTAGAGTTGTGCGATTTTAATGCACACACATCATCTGGTTTCAATTCCACAAGGGGTTTTAAAAAGTGAGTCTGATTGTTGCAACAATTTTTCTCTCGAAATCTGTATGGGTGACAAGAAAACGCTTTTCACTATATTGATCTACCCAAGATTCTATAACAGTTGTGTAATTTTCATGAACGCACATTTTCTGGCTCCAATTCTACAAGGTGTTTTAAAAAGTGAGTCTGATTGTTGCAACAATTTTTTTCTCGAAATCTGTATGGGTGACAAGAAAACAGTTTTCACTGTATCGATCTACCCAAGATTCTATAAGAGTTGTATGATTTTCATGAATACAAGGAATCTCAAAAATGAGTCTGATTGTTTCAACAATTTCTTTTTCGAAATCTGTTTAGATGACAAGACAACTGTCATCACCAAGTTAATATTCTCAAGAAACTATAGAAGTTGTGTGTTTTTTATGGACGCACATCATCGGATATCATTTTTATATGGGTTATTGGAAAGTAAGTCTAATATTTACAATTTTATTATTCCCTAAATCTGTATTGTTGATAAGAAAACGATTATCGACGCGTCAATCTAGTCAAGATTCTATAAAAAAGTTAAACACCAAATAGTCTCAATAATTCCACGTTCAACCTATAGTGAATAGGTATTTCCAGCCACAGATATTAGTACGGGTGCTAATAATTTCGTATCCCAACCACATATTTTTATTTTCCTCTATGTCAGCATGTGTGGCCAGAAATCTGTGGATAACTTCACGCCAATGTTTGATGGATCCAATTTATTGTGTTAATTATTGAGATATTGACTTGTTTTCTGGTTTTAAATAAGTTGTCTCTATTACGCATTTTCCTTGAATGAGTATTGCTTGTAATTTTCAACTGGTTTTGCCCCTTTCTTCGAAATATTTTTTTTCATTTTAGCATTGTTAAAATCAACATCCTTTCCAAATTATTTGGATAATTAGGAATAATTTTATTTGTTTGAAAATTCTGATTTCTGCTATTACGATCAGTGAGCTCTTGTATAGAAATGTGAGGCTTATTAGTACATTCCAATATAAAATAAACATAAATTCTTACCCTTTCACAGTTCGCAGGGGATCAATTTTGAAAGTAATGTTAGCACAATTTTTATCCAACGTCAGTTGATCCTTATCAATTTCAAATGCCTCACTTTTATCGTTGATGTCTAGGTTCAACTGGAACTTGACTTCTTCAAGTTTATTCAACTTTTCCCACGTAGTCTGACATTTTTCAATCAGGAGTTTTTTCACATTCTCGACCAGGCACAATTCCTTAAAGATATTATAACAGATATTTTTGATGAATAAAATGATTAATAATATTGTCGTGAACTGCACGCATTAAAGTAATCAGGTTAATTGATGGATGTAGCCGTTACTACGTGATAGAAGATCATTATGAAAAATAATAAATGAAACTTTCTAACGTTTTTTTTTTTCTAACGTTATTGCAGTTTCATCTTATGAGGATATTTTCAAACTAAAACAATACTTATTTTTTCATAATCAAACTAATACAATACTTGAAGGTATTGTTTCATGGTGAATTTCATTAGTTCGGACAATATGATATAAAATGATTTGAAATCCCTGAAATAACAAATGAAAATCAAATTTGAAAAGAGTAGCTGAAATTAACAATTATATTAAGCAAAAAACCATGTAATGAATATACATTGAAATAAAAACTTAGCAAAAAAATTCAAAATGAACAAATAAAATTAAATAAAACTAGGCATCATCAAAAAAGATCTTTGACGGAATGGTTACTCCAAAGTGATGGTAGAACAGACTTTGGCTAAATAGCGTATAGAAGAGAAGCTATTGCTTGTACTTCCCTACATCAGAGGATTGTCGGTAAGGATAAGAAGAATAGGGTCCAAGTACAACATCAGAACCTGCTTTAGATCCGAAAACACCATCCGTAGCAGCCTTACGAAAACCAGGCCACCAAACGCGAACTGTGATTCCAAGAATTGAATTTACCGAATATCCTGTGTGTGCGGCAAATCCTACATCGGTGAAACTTAGAGGCTATTGGAAGTCGCATTACCGATCACAAGAAACACACACAGAGAGGAGAAACTAGTAAATCGGAAATAGCTGAGCATGTTTGGACCCATCAACATAACATCAAGTGGTCCCAAGCTGAGATCATTCACAGGAAAGAACACTGGTTTAAGAGAAAATTCAAAGAAGCTGCTACATGTTGTCCAACGACGCATTTAGCCAAGCTAGCGTAGAGACACACAACATATGGAAACCTCTAATCAAGCGGAACACGACCAACTCCCGCCAAATGGTCAGCTCCCACTAAACCGGGGAAGCGGGAAGAGGAAAGAAGGAATAAGTAAAAGCAGTCGAATGACTTATAAATAGTCATATCTCGGAGAAATGAGTCCAGTCATCCCCCGAAAACGATTGTGGATATTAGTAATCGAACCATCGTGAAGTAATTTGGCTTGAAATCTTTCAATTTTTATTTAATTTCAAATGTTAATTTTTTTGCTTGATTTTTATTTTGTTGTAATTTCATTTTAGGATTTTTTGCTATTTTTTTAATTTTAATTTTCATTTGTTATTCCAGGGATTTCAAATCATTTTATATCATATCAGATAATGGAAGTTCGAACTAATGAAATTAATACAATAGTTAATGTATTAGTTTTAAAATGTCCTTATAGGACGAAACTGCAGTAACGTTAGTTACAAATAAATGTGGTGAAAAAACAGAAAGTTTAATTTTTCATGTTGATCAGGTTAGTTAAATACCGGAACAAAAACGGACACCCCTTCAATTTTTGAAGTAATGTGTTATGAGTAAATTCAGAAGTATTTAACAAATATACTTTTTCTTTTATTTTTTGAATGATGCCGTGGCTTTCTTAGGACATTATGGTAACAAAATTTGAGAACACTTTTATAGATGAAAGGAATTAATTGAGCTACAAAAAATTGAAACAAGTCAACCACGGAGTAAACCTGTTAACGTTGAAAAGTTCGATTTGTTTTTTGGGGTAAGTTTTTACAAATCATTACTTATTCCCAGCTGAGTTAGTTTCTTTGCCGCGTTTTTTATGGTTTCTTTATCAACATATTTCAAGTTAGTCAGTTCATCTGCAGAAACATATTGCTTTGATTCCATTTTGGAAAAAAAATACGAATACTTCACAAAAAAGTATAATTTTAAATAATTTAATCGTAAATTCAATCACATCGATGTTTTGTACCATTGAAGTGCATCAGACTTTCTCAAATCTATCACGATATGTGAGTGAATCAGCGAATAGAATAAAGAATATCATAGGCCCAGTACATCCTATTAATTATCATTCTCAATAATGCACTTTGTATTAAAACATAAAATCTATTGTCAGATGTTGTGGTTGTCTGAACAGAGTACAGTAAATTATTCATCATGTTACCATTCAAAAATAGTTTGAAATAACTGAAAGGTGTCATACTTCTGGTTGTGTATATGACAGTGTTGCCGTTTCTCTCTCATCCCGGCTGGTTACTGAGGTCGGCTCTGTGATTGAGTTCAGAAGCAGACTCAAGTGAGTGTACATGTATTAATTGGTTGTGCACAACCTTTTTTAAAAATAAGTTACAGGTTTGACACTTAGTAAATAACTGATGCGACTTTTTGGAAACTCTAAAATGAATGGCACCACACCTTGTTATAGTTAGTAGGCACTTTTTCAGGTGTATCAAATTCTCCATACCTTCCGGTAAATGAAATACAATAATGAACCAATTGAGCCTGAATAGGAAGCAGCGGCCAGTATAGCAGGAAGGAAATACAATAATATTACAATTAAATTCCCAGGCATATATTTATGTTATCATTTTCATTATTACCACCTAAAAAGGGGTTGCTGGTCAGGCCCTGTACCTAAGGTCCCGAAGAGCCAGACCACTAACCACAACATTCCCCATTTTTCCAGCCAAGATTTCTATGTATGTATTTGTGTTTGTATAAATGCATGTCAGTCCGTAGGTAGGTACATGTCTTCGAAACTGTCAATCGGACTGTGACTATTCTTTTCATTATGGCTTACATTCACTTCTTTAGGAACAACGCATATTTCATCGAAACTGGTTCAATAGTTTTCAAGATGTGAACTAATACGTATCAATGTAATGACCTGGCATATTGATACGACATATGGGTGTAATCTCAAGATCTCAAAATCCTAGACAAATTCTAGTGTATATAATAAAAATATAGAAATTGTTGAAACCAACTGGCCCCACAGTACAAATTTTCGATCACAACTAAAAAATGAATAATGAGATTGCCAGGTCATCAGATAGATACTAGCGAAATGAAAGTTACGACATGCAAAAACTTATTTAGAAAAATATTATCAACTTCGCAAAGAAATTAACTGAAAAATACAAAATCATATTTTCACATACAAACGAATTTTTTTTTCAACAAAACACTATCAAGGGTAGGTAGAAAACAAATTGGGGGACTACAATTTTTTTGAAGTCGATGCCAGCAAAGCAGCAGCAAAGTATCTATCAAATTTAAAATTTGAAGTTATGGCCCAATAGCTTTGCAGACACCGACTCCAAATTGTTTCGTACCTAGTTTTAATTTCATTTTGTAAATTAATTTCGTGTATATCTGAAATAAAGTATTTTATACTTTTTACTCTTTTCAGTTTATTACTTTTTGATATCATGAGAAATTTTCCAATTCCTTTTTTTTTCATACTCATCACAATTCAGATACACAATTTATTTTCATATGCCTTCAGTTCAATATGAAAGTAATCAGAAAAATTATACCTTTTTCAGTTCAGTATCTGCGTCATCATAAGTAAGTTCGGTTCCTTGTCTGCAGTCTCGAATAGATATGCATTCAGAAATAACTCCAAGAGGTATTCCTAAAGCATCAAGTTGCCTTTCGGTGCTGAATTTTTCATCTTTGAGTAGTGCTACTTCGGTATTCAGTCTCTGCAGACATGACAGCAACGTCTGAAAAATGGAAAATGATTTTCTGAAATAGTATGGCGATTGCAAGTAGGAAATTTAGAACTAAATGCTTCAAAAGTGGTCGCTAAGTTCAGATGGACTTCTTATATAGGAGTACATGAATGAATTGATTACTTCATCTTGTAATGTTATTCAGGTTGATGCTGAAGAGGTAATAAGGCAAGAGTCCTATTACGTAATTAGGATTTCCGCGATTGAGGCTGACAGTGTTTCATGTAAGTGAAAGTTTACCTCTTTCGTATACTATATTGTATAGCATTGATACCTGATTCAATTTCATAACGAATGTTTGGAGTACAAGCTGGATAGAAAAATGTGTTTTTGTATAATTCAATGTTCAAATAAAAGTAATTGTTTCAAAAGTATTTTTTTCCTGTGGTTTAATTTGTATATGAAAATAGTTGTTTCGAGAGAGCTTTTCTTTTTCACTAGACTCCAAGTTCTAAACTAGACTAGTTTTTTCACTAGACTCTTAGTTCTAAACTAGACTACACTAAACTAGTTCTAGTTCTGATCTCCAGACATTACCAGAAGATGGCAAATGAGACTCTGCCGAAACGTTGTGGAAATAATCCTTTTTGAGAATCAAAAACACAGAACACAGAGCGAAACCCAAAGAACGGCTATATATATCCCATCTGCCCTTCGTGGTTAAGAGAGTCCACCTTGATATAACGGCAGACGAAATTGTCAAATTTCTAGATAACGCCAATGTCGACGACATAAAACTCTGGAGAATTGTCTCCAAGAAAACCAACAATCCTACCCTCCTCATCTGCATAGTAAGAGATGACAAAGACCAATACTCCCGATGCCTTAAATATGCACCAATTCCAAAATACTGTAACACATGCAATTTGACAAGGTATCTATCACAGGAATGTCCAACCTCCAAAATCAAATGGCTCCACTGCAAAATGCTCGGAAATCTCCACCCCCTCTTGCCCAAACTGTGAAGAAGATCACATCGCTTTCTTCTTAAAATGCCCCAAACGGACAAAAACTCCAGAAAATCCCAAAGAAGTCGCCCGATAACCATCCAAAAACCCGCCAACATTACACCTGTCACCAGGCAAATAGAAGCCGTAATTGAAGTCCAAACTTTTCTCTTCCTCATTCTTTTACCTACCATAAGGACAGAAATCCTCTCACTAACGAACAAATTCTGTACGACCATCCTTGGATAATCCCCTCTTCGTCACCGCCAGTAGCACCAAAATCGAATAGTCATTCACCGAGCCATTCTTACGAAACAGGGCCTTGCCCACAAGAAACACAACTTTCCTCAATCTCCAAATTCTTGACTGCCTGGCAATCGACCTATCCTCTAACTCCGGTAGGCTTTATTCATCAACGTAATCTCCATCAAGAGCCACACAATCATTTAAGCGCCGCTCTAACATTTAAATACCACTTTTGTAGAACGGTTTATTTTTTGCCTCAAAATAGTCCCCAGTTTCAGTAATAACCTCTTCATTATAGCGAAATTTCTTACCGGTGAGCATTTTTTGAGATCTACGAAGAGCTAGTAGTCGCGGGGAGCCAAATCTGGCGAAAACGGTGAATGTGGGAGCAATTCGAAGTTCAATTCATGTAGGTTTGTATATTGTATTGAGTGACTTGTGACACTGTGCGTTGTCTTGATGCCATATGCTACTGATGGTATTTCCCTTCTCAAAAGATAGTCGTTGAATATTACAGCACGCACATCCAAGGCCAAATACCGAGGCCATAACCTTTACAGCCGATTGTTGTACTTTCGGGCGCTTTGAACGAAGTTCACCAGTTGCTCTCCACTCAGATAACGATGGTTTTGATTCCGGAGTGAAGTGATGGATCCATGTTTCATCCATTGTCACATATCGAAGCAAAAATTCCGGTTTGTTATGTTCAAACATGGCCAAACACTGCTCAGAATCATCAAGACGTTCTTGTTTTTCGTCAACAGTGAGCTCGCGCGGCACCCAATTTGAACAGAGCTTTCTCATAGTCAAATTCCCATGCAATATAAATCCAAAACGTTCTTTTGATATCTCCACAATGTCAGCTTTCTCACAAACTTCACTTTTTGATCATTCAAAACGATTTTGGGGATTTTTTTATGTTTCCTGGTGTTACTGCATCATCACAGTCTCTACAACCACGTTTGAAATCAGCAAACCAACGTTTAATTATTGTTTCTGATGCAGCGGAGTCCAATAACACAAACCATTACTTCGCTTGAACGGTATTTTTCCCATCAAATTGTTTTGAAAATAACAAAAGTAGAGTCACTATTAGCACAATAACTCACGAACTTATGAGTAGAATATCATGAAAGTTACTTCTTTGCATGATCTACACATTCATGTATAGAGTTTCAAATTGATTACTTCCTTCCTTTCTTTGGAAGATTCTCTCATCCCTTTTTTTTGTATCAGATGGAGTAGTAGAAATCCAAAAACTTTCTTTTCCAAAAAATTAATCACTCCTAAAAATATAACCCCTTCAATTCAATATCATGAAATTTCAACAACTTTCGTTTGAAGATTAGTACTATCTGAAAAGGCGGTGAATGCAATGAGACTGGCGCCATCTATGTGTTATGCCCGAGACTTTTCAGCCCATTTAGTAGAATATATCGCCTAAATAAAGCCTTTCTCCGTGTAGGTAGAACTAAGTAGAAAAGTCACTGATAGCCTTTATTAATAAATATATTCATCGGAAATCTTCATATTCAAAAAAAATAGGACTGCCAAAACACAACTTTAAACAAACAAAACAATTTCAAATAAAACGAAACTAACCTGTTTCCACCTGTCTAGCTCAGTTACTCTGTCGGACAATCGCAAGTTATTATGGTAGGTATCCCAATCTGATCGTATTTTAGTTTCATTTCTCAGCTGCCTAGATTCGTGTCGTAAATTGAATGCATCGTTTCGACGAGTGTCATTGGTCTGCTGGCCTTGCCATTGTTTTGCAAACCAGTCAGCTAAACCAATGTGAGGTATGGGCTTTTCAAAAGTGATAACAGACATGATTACCTAGAAAAGAATTTTTTTAAACTGGAATGAAAATTGGAATATTTCAGGGGAAAAATATGTTTTTTCGACTCAAAAATTGGATAGATTCATTGTTTCATGTTGGAAATATCAATGATGATAAACTTTCGAAAGAAATAATAGTCAAAGTGGTGAAGAACTGTTTTTGAACTGTATTCGCGGGTTTTAATGAATAAAATTCAATAATAATTTGGAATGATCAAAATCAATATTTTTCACCTTGTTGCTGTTGAAACTTATGGCTTTCACGGGCCAAAATCTCCTTCATTTATTCCTTAAATAAAGTAGCTTGCTTCATTTATTTCACAGAGAATTATGCAAATAGTGTGTTCTTCAATTGATTCTGCTTCGATAGCATCCAATCTGACTAGAACCTCCTTTCTATTCATCAGAGATCTTCAATAAATTTTCTGACTTCGTTCTTATTGATTTGTCTGGGTCAGTTCTACATCAACTCGATCTTCACTGCTTCAACCCATCTTTGAGCTATAGTTTCGAAATATCGGACACATCCTGAACTTTACTTGAGCCGAGTATTTCTCATTCGACTAAATAGATCTTCAAAATTTGTATCATGGTCAACGAATGTTTTTCTAATTACAAGTAAGTTTACCAAAGATATTTTTTAAGGATAAAACACAAGCACTATAGGCACCGCTCTAAGAGCGGTGGCCTATAGCGGTGGTTTGCGGCTTTCTCCATGATTTTTGATATCACTGATAGAAAAGCGACTGGTCTATAGTTATTTGGAAGATTTTTCTTGTCCTTTTCGGGCTTAGACTGAACGCGAGCAATCTTCCAACCAGAAGGAAAAACCCCTTTCTCGTAAGACAGGTTGAAAAGTCTGCAAAATACTGGTGTGAGTTCATTTTCGCAATTTTAAGTACGATGACGGGCACTTCATCAGGACTTGACGCTTTGTTGGTATTGAGTTGTTTCAAAATTCGCCTGACTTGACGTTGTCAAAAAGAAATTTCCGGCATTGTGGATTCTAGTGTGGGAATAGTGGGTGGTACCTTTCCCAGAAAATCGACTGTGGAGCGGGTCGCAAATTGTTCAGCTGGTAGATTTGCTTTTTCTATGGCTGTTGTTGCAATTGAAGCATCCGATTGTGTCACTGGTGGTGTTGTGGATTTTGTTAAGTTTTGATTAACAGCTTTAGCTACCGACCAGAAGGATCTAGACCAATGGGATTGGCAAACAGTTTATCCCTAGTTCTCTGATTGTGAAGTTCTTTGCTTTCATTTATCATAAGTTTGCAGCTGTTGCGAGCATTAACAAACCTAGTTCGGTTTTCGACATTGGGATTTTTGCTCCACTATCGATAGGCGAGATTTTTGAGAGCGACAGCTTGCTCGCAATTTTCCTTGAACCAAGGGTTGCCGTTAGAAGTTCGTTTCATTGAAAACTAAATATATGCAAACATGGATGATAGAACAACTTCCGTGACTTTAGAAGCACAAATAGATGAATTTTCAGAGCTGAATCCAACCAGGGTAAATTTCACAAATAGTCTTGAAGATCCTCCCACTCAGCAGATCTATAATGCCAAACTTTGAGCTGCTTGAATTGTTCCCTAACATTTATCGGCAATTCACTCAACACTGAAATGAGTTTGTGATCAGAAGATCCCAATGGAGACCTTGCGGTGACTGTCTAAATTTCTGGATTGGTTGTTAGATATAGATCCAGAAGACTAGCATATTCCCCATCACGGACAGGAATCCTAGTTGGCGACTTATTGCAGAAGCCTCAGTTTCGCGACCTTGTTTGTCGTTGATATTGTAGACATTGAAGTCAACAAATATGGAAATTCGCCACGGGTATAATTGATTTACAGAAAGGCAATGGTGTTTGCAAGTGAAGAGAATAGTGCCCTATAATGTGGATCGCTTGGTGGTTGATAAACGCAGCATATAAATTTGGTGATCCTCTGTAATATTATAACATCAAAGTTTCGGGGTTCCAGCATTTCCTCTCGTTGACAGGAGCGATACTTTAAAAATACAGTAAATAAAAAAATTTGACAATGAATAGCTTCGAGAATTGAATTATGTTATCTATAAAGAAATTCGCAAAACTAACACAACCGTCAACGACGTATATGCCCTCACGGGTTTGCCCGCGTTCTAGGCGATGGCGTTCCATTGCTTAGACCGCTCCTCTACACTCGCGTATCATCCCCCGTCGTCTTACAGTAGACGCAACGTGTAATGATTTACTGCGTTACGTCAAGTTAATCTTCAAACGATTCGTCTAGATTACTTAGTGTAAAAGACAAAATTCATCTATATCAAATACTGGAAACAACAATTGTACCAATTTTCACTTATTGAAATTTGACAGATATTCTAAAATGTGCATTGTAAAAAAGTATCCAATTTAATTGTATTCATAGCACATTTATAATATTAATACCTATAGATATCATGATGAGTTTTAACAATCAGTACAAGTAAGCGTTCATTATTTTTTATAAGTAGAAGTTTGTTTTTCTCAATATTTTCAATTGTTTTCACTATAATTTCAGTGACCATCTGAAATGTTCTAATAAAGTATCAACGTTTCGAGTTCACATGCCAATCTTCTGTTGATAGATCCAACCTCAGCATATCATAATTAATATTTCTTAATTTTCTCCGATATTTTTTTCAACTCCCATCATTTTTGTAAGTGAGTACTATTGAAGAATAATGAACAGTAATATAATATAGCCATATGAAAGATTTAAAATTTGTTTTTTTGTCATTCTCCAGTCGACCAAAAAATAATCTGAACATGAATTATTTGACATCAACTAATGAGTATTTCAAAGATTCAGTTTCTTAATGTAAGCGAATTCGTCATTTGCATTATTATCAACCCATATAATTCTAAATTACATCATGAATATTCCAAAATTTGATCAATAATCAGCACTTGCTGAAATTTCAGAACTTATTGTCTTATGACTTAATATTTAGCTCTGTTACGCCAGCGACGCAAAGTACGGCAATCGCATTTAGAAAATGCCAAAATTAGGTACTTTTTAAGTACCGATGTCAAAAATTAGGTGCTGTGTAACTTACACCGCAACCTTATACTCAAAGTAGCGTTGATAGCAGTATGTGAATTGAAGCTTTCAATTTCGCTAAACAACAGATCTAAGAATCAGGTCTCTCGAAAACGAGGACAAATGCTCTATCAGGTATAAACTAAGCGTGGTTATAAAGTGCTAATTAGGTGCTTGTAAGAAATTAAGATGAAAACGACCTCGAATAAGTTAAAAAAAATTCGAGATACCTGATTTAAGAGAAAAAATTAACAATTTGCAATAAAGTCCTGAGATACTCGTAAACTAATACATAGACAATCAGAATAAAGTGCTAATTAAGTGCTCACTAGATAAATAATAGTAAACCTAGATTCAATAATGCCTATGGGGCATAATGGAAAACCACTATGACTGATGGACTGAGTTCTTACAGTACGTTCCTCGATAAGTAAGGGTATGAGAATAAAGTGCTCATTAGATATTATTAATAAGGTGCTCATTAGATATTTATACTAAATCTAGATTCCATAATTCATATAAGGCTTATGGACCCGATAGCCACCATGGACCCGATAACAATCATTAAAAAAAATGTTTAAAATATGATTTTTCCGTTAACCAGCTGTCGCACCCCTACGAACGATAACCCTCAGAAATCGAAACTTGTGCAAGGTAAGAACTAACGAGGTCTTACCTTTTAACGTATGATTCCCAACACGGGTTTGACGATAGCAAGTGAAAATTGAGCGTTCAGCCTGGAGAATGAACTATCGACTCACACATCAGCCAATTGACTGAGTGAACAAAGCATCCACGTCGAACGTTAATTTTTTTTTCTCAAATCAGGTATCTCGAATTTTTTTTCACTTATTCGCGGTCGTTTTCATCTTAATTTTTTGCCAGTACCTAATTAGCACTTTATTACCATGCTTAGTTTATACCTGATAGTGCATTCGTCCTCATTTTCGAGAGACCTGATTATTAGATCTGTTGTTTAGCGAAATTGGAAGCTTTTGTTTATTAATTAGAAAATTTTACGATCCTCACCGATCAGCACTTAATTAGCACTTAATTAGCACCCTTAACATTCATTATTTTATTATTATTTTCATTGCGGTGCTAGCATCACATACTGCTAGCAACGCAAATTTGAGCATTGAGTTGCAGTGTAAGTTACAGAGCACCTAATTTTTGACTTCGGTACCTAAAAAGCACCTTACCTAATTTTGGTATTTTCTAAATGCGATTTCCGTACTTTGCGTTGCTGGCGTAACAGAGCTTTAATATTTGACTTGATATTTGCATCATGGCATTTGCCCTATATCGATGTTATATAGAAAAATAAAGATTTATAAGATTTAATGCCTTAAAGTGGAACTAGTTTTCCCCTTTGAATTTGATTATGAATATGACAAAATAATAATTCATACTCATACTCAACCTTACTAGAATTTCTCCTGAAATTTGTTTCGAACAAGATGATAAGAAATGAATATAACTTCACTTAAATGAAATGAATAAAAACACTTTTGTCTAAATATCACTGGAAAATTTTATTTTAGGACTGGTTTCGGGTTTAATCCCATTATCAAGTATAAAACTGAAATCTGAATTTGGAACATCGATTTTATAGAATTTTCAGGTATGCTGCAAGGACAGGTATTTGAGAGACAGGATGCCAACTTAAAATATCATCCTGAAAATTCTAGGGGTTGTTAAACTCATAAATTCAAGAGAGGAGACCTACATAAATCAAGTTGCTCGTTTAGATATATGTTTCTGGTTTTTAATTGATTTGTTAATTTCCATGGCCTCCAACAGATTCATTTTTCTCCCTTCATTACATATATGTAGGATTTTGAGATTATCTACATTTATCTTGTGGTTTGATTCTTGAAGATGTTCGTACATTGCAGATTTTTTGTTCAAACAGACGTGTCCACGCAGTATTATTTCAAAATTTCTACCGATTTGGCCTGTATATATACTGCAGAGCATTCGCCACACTCTATTCTATATATACCTGACTTTTTCATTCTATCCCGTTTGGGTTCTGCATTAAACAGGGTTCTACCTAAATTATTATTACTTGTGAAAGCTGTTGAAATTTTGTTTTTAGAGAAATAATTTTGAATATTATCTGAAAGTTTACCTGTGTAATTGAATAGAACTGGCCGATACTTGATGAAAATCCATATTAAAAAACTAATCAATAGAGTTTCTTCTTCATGCTTGAAGAAGCTATTGTATAGCAAAACACGTGTCGCGGTTTTTGTAAAACCCTTATAGTGAAAATCATACAATAAACTCTATTGATTAGTTTTTTTTACCTGTGTAATTGGTGCTCCTGTACTTGACTATATTGTGTTCTCGACAGTTTGGGTATAATTCACTCATAAGCATACCTGAAAATTCTATAAAATCGATGTTCCAAATTCAGATTTCAGTTTTATACTTGATGATGGGATCAAACCCGAAACCGGCTGTAAAATAAAATTTTCCAGTGGTATTTAGACAAAAGTGTTTTTATTCATTTCATTTAAGTGATCATGAATTAACATAAAGTAAACAAGTCATCAATCACACATAGCATATAACTTCACTTCACTAACATAAACCAACCTTAAAATCAAACACACTGTTCTTTAACATATTATATACACCTATCTATACCAGTGGTGAAACACATTTTTCAATTCGATTTGTAATTAATTGTACTCACCTGATATGGAGTTGATAAGAAAGGATTTCCAATAAACTGGTGTGTCTAAGAGCTCAAACAACGTAGGTATTGACAAAACTTGTCAGTGTGGTGCAATCATGGAAACCAAACATAAGGATATTTTCACCTTTCAAAATATAACGCATACTGCATGTCAAAAAACTTTCGATCAAATATGTTTTACTGGATTTGTTTGAATAGTTAGTTGATGTGGCAGATGAAAAAGTTTCAAGGTTTTTTTTTTCATTAAGAGATGAAATACACCCCAGAGATTGAAAAATGTATTTAACATAGGAAAATATGTTTAATTTCATTAACGACCCTGACCACTCACGAACGGATCAATATTTTTAATCATTATAATTTTAGAGGCTTTTAGAAAAAATGGTGAATGCTCGAATGGCATCGTCGGACGACCTTGTGATTACAAAGACAACTTCCATAACAGTCACGGGTGCATCAATCTATCTATAACGACCTCAATATACTTCTTTCAGTTTTGTTATATGCTGGACCCGGATATCACGCAGGTCGACCAGCGCCGCTCGATGGAAGTCCCTCAATGCTGCGTAGATAGAAATCAGCCATAAATTCAAACATCAGGAGACTTCATGTTTTTGCGTTGTTATTCGTTGTCAACAATATGTTTTCTCCCTTTCAATATTCGTAATAATTCCGGCTTACCTACTGTTTCTTTGGACAGAAAAATGTGATAAGTTGGGTCAACGATATCTTTTTATTGTACAGAAAATTTCGAAGTGATGAGAATACATATATTTGAATGTATGAACCATGAGAACTCTATACGAGTTCTCATGCTCCATACATTACATGCATGCTGTTTTTGGCGAGTGCATTGGCTTGGGATGTGAGGGTTGAGCAAACCGGCCATCGGATGCCTGCTTCCACGTAGCCCCGCTGGATACGGGAATGACAAAATCACTTGTGGTTTTGTTATTCCCTGACTGAATGGCATCCCAACGATGGCTTAATCCTTAGGTGTGTATATCCGTACCGAGAGGATGAATGACGCTGAGCCTATCAGCTGTCTCTACGGAACATTCGAGAAACCGGGCGCCCTCTCGTCGTAGCATCGCCTCGTTACTCAAAAATTCTTTCTGACTCTGTGTCTATAGAGGAGATGGATGTCGAGCTTACGACTCCAACTGACTTCCCTGTAAATTTAGTTCAGGAGCAAGAGCTTCTCAACTCCCCAACTCCTGATCCAATAACTGAACCTAAAAAAAGGTTTGGTGGTGCAGCCAGGAAACGACTGAGTCGTCTCCTTAAGAGCGGGGTAACTTATAAAACCGCGTTGCACCAAATTCTTAAGCACCTTACGCAGAATCTGTCTCAGGTGGAGAAACAAACCCCGCAGGAGCAGTTTAGCAAACGTTTGCGCTCAAGTAAAGATTCACCAAAACCAGAGGCGAAAAACCACTGCACGATTGAATCTGAGACATCGTCAGGTGTAGCTGATATGCAAAAAAACCTCATATGCTAAGGTTGTCGCGGGTATCAAGGTGGGAATATTGCACCTTTACTATCCGACTACCACCTTAACGATGAAACGGCAGAGCATATACCTGGGAACCGAATCGGGTTTTTAAAGTTTGGCATGGCCGTACTCTTACCATCTGACCTGAAAGACCACTCACCATCGGCTTCGTTAAGAAGCTGAGTTTATTTGGTCGAGTGTGAACAGGTGTGAGACACAAAAAACCCTCGCGGGTTGCGGTGGAGGATCGAATAAACCTACTCACTTTGGACCTAACCTAATTCTATATGAAATCCTTGAAATGTTATGGTTCAAAGCAGATAATCATCATAAATAGTAGTTAATATTCGTCTTTTATATTTTTGTCATTGGTATATCAGATGATGTCAACAAAATGTGATTGATTTCTGTAATGTTTTATGGCCAGATGATCCAATTATGGAATAGAAGCCTCGTTCATCTTTGATATTCGTGAATGGAGTTTATGTTACCACCTTTATTTACTCAGGTTTGTCCTTTGAAAGTATTCTATCTACCAGTTACGATACCACTATATCGAGATATGGCTGGGAATTTTTAACGTATTGGAACCCAATCCACTCAATTGGTTAAAGTTTTTAGTTGTATTCTTCATTGACAAAAGCACAACCTTCTTATCTTTTATAATGTAGAACATTTAAATACCTACACTTGCTTCGAAATACAGTCAAATATATTTCTTCTTTGAGAGAAATATTGCATTTGCTAATTCAATTTAATTTCTAACAATAAAGCATAATATTACTTAAACTGAGTAATGTTTACTGTATAGTAAAATCTCACACCTACATATCATGTAACAATAACAAAGTTACCAATGGTGCACACTTAATTTGGAACAGCCTGTATAAAAGAATTATTGGCATTTAACAAGTCTCTTCTATTCAGCTCGGTACAACCTGTTACTGTCCAGATTCCACAGAACTTCAATTTATTCTACAATTTATTTTGAAGCTTGGAAATTCTCTGGATGAATCGGATGTTTGCTCTTGAGTTGGCTTAGAAATAGTTGCTTCAAGGATTGTTGTTCATATCGCATTTCCAGGGTTTTCTCAATCCTTTGCTGACTACTCTCCAGAATGTAATGCAATATTGCAGGACCTGACTTCATAGTGAACTAGTGCAGTAGCATTCTCCTCTTCTGTCCAGTCATTGGAGTTCCTCGAATTGTCAACGACATATGGCCCACGATGATTGGCCATGTTGAATATTTCAGGGTTCTACCTTGTGATAGTCTCGTCACTGTTGTTTAAACCGTTCTCATGGTAACAGGTATATTTTGCCCCTGAGGGGACTGTTGGTTAGTCACGTGGCAGAACTTTCTGTATTCAAATTCTCCCACTCCACAGCTTACGGTCTGCATTTGATACAATATTGGTACCTCAAATAGTTTACCTCATATTTATTTTATTTTATTCTTTGAGTGTCAATGGCATCCACTTCTGGGTAGGTAATGTTAATAACTTCCCGAGCCACCTAGACAACATCATGACCATTCGTTGTCCATAGCCTTGTAACGTTGCAGAATCATCCCAACTTCAACTAGATGAATTCTCTCGAGAAAAACATCTGGTTGAGGTTGGGATTGAACCCATTCTACTATTTGTGTCTTTTTTCGTCACCCGCCTTGGTTTCTCTAGTTCTCTTCTCTCTAGTTTCTCTTTTCGTTGTTATTCTTTCCTTTTTTCTTTTCATTCCTCATAGTTCCAGTTGTATTTCCAATATCTCTAGGACTTTTCTTTCGCCTTCTCTTCCTTAATGGTTCTTCTTGTTTTTTATCGTCTTCTTTCTTGTTTTTCCACGCGTGTGCCGATATGACTTCAAACACGCGACGTGGTCAAACATGTGCCATTGGCGGTTCGTTTGGTCGCTCTCAAAATTTCACCATAGGCGTAACAATTTATGTGGTTTAAAATAACTATACTTAAGTAGAATTTATTCTATGAGCGTTTCTGAAATATTTATGGATGGAGTCATTACAAATGGTTCCACATGAGAATTAGTTTTATGGCCTGCATTTATAATTTTCATTCATAATCAGCTCTACTAGTTTTAGAGTTTCTTCTATCGCCCTTCGTTAATAAGGTCTGCTATGCTCTCAAAATTTGATACGCTTTTAAATTTGAAAAATCTAAAGTAAAGGCAGTTTTGATAAATTTCACGAAAAAATCCGAAGTTGTTCAAACCAGTGGAGTATGAAATGCTCTAACTGGCGGGATAATGAATAGGTTTAAAAATGAATTGAAAAGATTTTTTTCTTTTTATGGAAGACCCTCCGATGCAGAAACTTAGGCGAACTAATGAAAAAAGGTATCTTACCTTTGAACAGATCGCTGTGAACACCGATCGTCTCAGAGTTGGGATCGAAGCAACGTTCACAATAGCGATGGTTTCATGAATAGAACTGACTACCAAGTGGCTACCGTTTACCCATTAAAACACAAGACAGCGCTTATTTGTCGTCTACAGATGCCCTTTTAATTCAAATTATCAAAAGATGTGTATATCCTACACAGAAGTTCATTTCAAAAAAAATCTATCTGACACAACTACTTTTGGTTACGCGGAAAATGCTTTTTGTTTTTGTCCCTTCTAGTGTCATGAGGTCGTAGTAGATTTTTTGTCTCTTGATAATATCTAAAAGGTGCTGATAAGGTCTTGAAGAGAAATGTTCTTGTCCGAAACCCTTGTAGATTCAACTGTAGACTCGATAACACTGCTGTGAATGAAATTTGTTTTGATTTTTTAAGAAATATTTGGTATGCAAACTGTTCCAATTGGAAGTAGTTGTTTTGTTTTTCTTTTTGTATCTGAAACAAAGAATTGTGTGCACACATCATTAATAATTTTGATTTATATATTCCTCTGTTTCTATTACACATCTGTATCTTTGTGAACTTATGAAAAAATATATTATAATCATATATTACTTGGGAAAAATTCACCACTGGTCGCCAAAGGCCGAAAAGTTGTAGTTATGATAGAGAGCTGTCCCCTTTTCTCAACAAGTGTGTCTTAAAAATATTCGATTTGTTTCGTTTTAGCTGACGCACACTATATTTATACAATTTGCTTCCAATGAAATAAAAAGAAATGTTTTAAGTGGTTTCGATTATGTGTATTAGTATGTTATAACAAAGTTTCCTTTAATAGTAATTGGAACGAGGAACCAGAATTTTATTCTTCAATTTCATTTTATGATTTTGTCTTCGAGAATCAACTTTCAATATAATGATCATTTAAGATGGAACATTTTGGAGGTTAAAATTATGATATCTGAATGATTCAGTAGACTATATATGAAAGAAGTATATAGTTATCATGAAATTTATAGAATTAATTTTACTTTTTGGCATCTTTTCAGCTTATTACTACATTTGATATTGTTAAGCGATTTTTGGCCATTTTTTCTCTACAAATTGAACCAAAGCGTTGCCAAAATAGCCCCAAAAATGAACTAGGCATTTAGTGTTGATGAACGCACTTGTTCGACGTTGGTTTACGAAATTTCGTATCGGAGATTTTACCCACAAAGATGAGTCCCGAAGTGGCCGACCTACAGTAATCGAGGACGGCGGAAGAACTGGGCGTCCGCTCCATTGCGATTTTTAATGGTTTCAAAAGTATTGGAATGGTCAACAATCTCGAAAAGTGGGTGCCCAACGATTTGAACGATCCACAGAAATTGTCACGTTTCGAGGTCTGTTCTTCTTTGCTTCTGCACAACCAAAGTGATCCTCTACGACAACAGGAGATGTTCAGGACAGTGGTTGGACGCCAAAGACCAACCTAAGTTCTTCCCAAAGATGAAAACCCACCAAAAAAGGCCATGGTTACTGTGTGGTGGTCAGCGGCTGGTGTGATTCAGTATAACTTTCTGCAACCGGGCCAAATTATCACATCAGAGTCCTATTATGAGGTAATCGACGAAATGTACCGAACATTGCGTCACTAAGAGCCGGCACTGGTCAACAGCCTCACAAATCACTGCCCGAAAATTAAAGTTCTGTCTTACCCAACATACTCTCCAGACCTCTAGCCAACCGACTACCATCTTTTCAAACACTTCCATAACTTTCTCACCGGTAGAACATTCGCCAATCTGTACCAAGCAAAACGGCCTTCGTCGGCTTTATCGTATTTCAAGCACATACTTTTCATACTGACGAAATTAATCGACTTGTGTTAATTTGAAGGTGGTTGACAATGTTTCTTGGTGCATTTCATTAGTTCGGACTTCCATTGCCTAATATGATATAAATTGATTTGAAATCCCTGAAAGAATCGGTAAAAAAATAAAGGATCAGCTGAAAAAATAACAATTATATTAAGCAAAAAAACTGAAAAATGGGAAAACATCTGTATATCGAAAACCCACTCACACAGCACAGTATCTGAACCAGGAATCCAACCACAATCAACCGACTAAGAGAAGAATCATCAAGACTCTACTAGACCGTGCTTTTGGGCTCTGTTATACAAAGGAAGGTCTTGAAAAGGAACTAGGCAACATCAAAAATGACCTTCATCGGAATGGCTACTCTAAATTGATGGTGAAACAGGTTTTAGCTAGAAGACAGCAAGAGCTCCACAAGGAAGAGAAGCCGCCACAACCAGTACTCGTACTTCCCTACATCAGAGGATTGTCGGAAAGGATAAGGATTGGGTCCAAGTATAACATCAGAACCTGCTTCAGATCTGGGAACACTGTCCGTAGTAGCCTCACAAAAACCAGGTCACCCAACGCGGACTGCGATTACAAAATTTCATTTAGCGGATACCCTACAAGTGCGGAGAATCATACATCGGTGAAACTAAGAGGCCATTGAAAGTCCGCATTGTCGAACACTAGAAACACACACAGCGAGGAGAAATCAGTAAACCAGGAATAGCAGAGCATGTTTGGACTCATCAACATAACATCAAGTAGGCTCAAGCTGAAATCATCCACAAGGAGGAATAATGGTTTAGGAGAAAATTCAAAGGAGCCACATATATGTCCAACAACGCATTTAGTCAAGCTAGCGTAGAGATACGCAACACATGGAAGCCTCTAATCAAGCGAAACACAACCAACTAGGTACATAGCACATAGAGGTAAGAGGGGATAGGTGAAAATAGTCAGATCTCGGAGGAATAAGTCTAGTTATCACCCGAAGACGATTGTGGATACTAACAATCGTAACGTCGTGACGTAACTTGGTTTGGAATCTTTTAATTTTTTTTTCTTGTTAATAAACTTATTTTTTTTATTTTCATCCTGTGTTGATAGTTCAATTATTTTTTATTTTTTAGTTGTTGCCTGTATTTCATTTCATTGTAATTTCAGTTTTTTTGCTTAGTATAAATGATATTTTTTCAGCTAATTTTTTACATTTTTTACACATTCTTTCAGGGATTTCAAATCAATTTATGTCATATTAGACAGTGGAAGTCCAAATTGATGAAATGCACTTGTGTTACCTTGGCAAAAGCGTACTGTTTCATATTCACTAAGATATTACACGTCAAAATAGACTCATAAAAACGGTCGGAACTTTTGAAACAACCTAATACTAGGCACACTGTGACTGATTAAACTCCAGCAAAGTTGATGCTCACTTCTGATTAGATTTCTTAACTCGTTCAGCTCACATTAAAGCAGCAGAATCCTCACTCTGTTCAAATCTGAAAGAAATATCTACCCTTCAGCCTGGAGTTTGCATTCTATTCTTTAAAAAATGTTTATACTTTATATAAAAACGGAGAAATAAAAAGACAAAAATTAATATTACTGAAGTTTTTTTCCCAAGACCAAACCGTTATTTCAACACTTCGACACATGTTTCGATCACCAAGTGATCATCTTCAAGAGGAAGATCAAACTAATCATACTTACAAAGTTATCCTTATTTATACTATTGATACCTCTTCTAGTGATTACATTTATCAAAGAATTGAAATCAAACAAAGCACCAGGGGTGGATGAGATTGGATCAAAGAATGTGTTTATAGTCTTGCTAAACCTCTTACATACGAAATAAACAAATCTCTCGAAAGTGGAATATTTCCTGAATCCCTAAAAATTGCTGTAATCAAACCAATTTATAAATCTGGAGACAGGCATAATGTATCAAACTACAGGCCCATATCTATTCTCTCAAATATCTCTAAAATCTTCGAGAAAATTATAAAAGCATGAATAGTAGACTATACCAAACGAAACAGCTTGATTTCCGAGAAACAATATGGGTTTATGAATGGGAGATCAACTCAGGACGCTATAGCGGATTTAATTAAAAAACTGTTCAATGCTTTAGATTCGAAGGAGCTCTCCATTTGTCTATTCGTTGATCTCTCAAAAGCATTTGATACCGTCAGCCATCCAGATTTATTAGAAACCCTCGAGAATATCGGATTCAGGGGGATTACACTTCGATTGATGAAAAGTTATCTTGAAAACCGAAAACAATGGGTAAGTATTAATGATGAAATGAGTAATAACAGAACTATAAGATACGGGGTCCCCCAGGGAACAGTGCTCGATCCAATTTTGTTTATTATTTATATCAATTCTCTATTCGACCTACCTATTCCTGCTGAGATAACCTGTTTTGCTGATGATACTGTATTCTTCTTCAAAGAAGAGAATTGGGATATCTTGAAAGAACAAGTGACATCTTCATTCCCCGTAATCATGGAATATTTCAGTAGTAAACTACTCACTGTAAATGTAAAGAAAACCATGTACACATCTTTCACAAGCTACGAATCAAATCTACCCAACTATTCATCTATAGGTGTTCGAATATCAGATGATATAGTACAACTCAAATCAACCAACACAGTTAAATATTTAGGTATTACGCTTGACAGTAACTTGAAGTGGAACACGCATATAAATAATCTGACAAAAAAACTGAGATATATGGTATATAAATTTAAATACCTAAAAAATATCCTTGGCTTAGGCGAGGATATAAAAAATTATATAAGTTTTCTTCCTGTGTCTCAGTTTCCATTAATTCTTCAGATAGAGTAGCCTGTCTAACAGGTCACAGTGAAAATTCGCAACCTATTAGACAGGCTACTCTATCTGAAGAATTAATGGAAACTGAGACACAGGAAGAAAACTTACAATATAATTTTTTATATCCTCGCCTAAGCCAGATTGCTCCAAAGGGCATGTGAAACAAAATCAAATTTTAAATCTCAATATACAATGTTTAAATAATAAAATTGATCAAATGACTGCATATATAAATCAACAAGAGGAAATAAAAATTGCAGTATTGACAGAGCACTGGCTAAATCAGTGGCAAATAGATACCTTAGTTATTGAAAATTTCATTGTGGGGACTTACTACTCTAGAACACATCACATATATGGGGGGGTAATGATACTTCTCAGAAACAATATGGAGTACAGAGAAATGAAAGAGGTGGCAGGTTTTTCAATTGAAATGCAGATTGAAATCGTTGGAGTTATAACAAAATATGGAATAATTCTGGCACTCTACAGATCGCCACAAGGAGAAATCGATATATTTTTAGAACAGCTGGACTCAGTCTTGCAATTTATAACAGGAACGAATAATATGGAAAATATTTATTTAGCGGGAGATTTTAACATCGATTTCATGACTGAAAGTAACACATGCTGTTCTGTAGAGGATCTGCTGTCATCCTATGGATTACATAAAACAACTGTAGAACCATCACGTGTAACATATAGATCTCAAAGCTGCATCGATAACATATTCACAAACACAATTTCTGAAACGAACTCTCAAACAGTAAATTTACATATGTCAGATCATATGAGACAAATACGGAATTTGCCTCAAAAAGATGAAAGAATAAAAAATCACATGGTGACAGTGAGAAACATAAATATTAAAAACATTGAAAAATGCAAAGAGAAATTATCAGAATTGGATTGGACAGCATTACTTGAAAATCTTGATCCCTGTACAGCCTACACATGCTACCATGATGCATTTCTGACAATATATGAATCATGTTTTCCTATAAAAGAAAAAACAAATGAAAGAAGAACAAAATCGTCAAAATGGTACACTGAAGAACTGAAAAAGATGAAAAATAGATTGGATACCTTAGACACAATAAGGAAAGTAAGATCAGATGAAGCATCAGAAAGAGCTTATGTTCAGTACAAACACGATTATAATAGAAACATAATAGAAACAAAAAAGAGGTATAATGAAGAGTACATTGCACAGGCTGTCGACAAAACTAAAGCAATATGGAATATTATTAAGTCTGAAACAGCACCGAATATTACAAAAATCAACAAATCTAAACTCATGGCTGATGAGTTAAACGACTATTTTGCAATGGTAGGATCAGAAACAGCAAGTAAAATAGGAAAAATCAATGTTCCCGCTATTGAAATGCTGAGAAATAATAATATAGATAATGTCCGATCAATCTATTTTTCTGAAGCGGATGAAAAAGAAATTAAACAAATTTTAAATGAAATTAAACGTAAACGAACTGAAGATATATTTGGAATTTCAACCACAATTTTGAAGGACTTAGGTGATGTAATAGCGCAACCTATTGCATTAATAATCAATAAATGCATAAACGAAGGGGTGTTTCCAGATGAACTAAAGCATGCAAAAGTTATACCAGTTTTTAAAAAAGGGGAAGATATTCCAAATAACTTTAGACCCATTTCAATTCTACCAGTAATAGCAAAGATTTTCGAAATGGTAATCAAAAAGAGATTAGTCCAGTTCTTTGACAGTTCAGCATATTTCAACAGCTCTCAGCATGGATATCAGCAAGGAAAATCTACAATGACAGTAATGATAGAGATTATTCAAAAAATCATAGATGCCATTGATAATCAAGAGGACTGCCAGATATTAAGCTGTGACTTAAGTAAAGCTTTCGATACTGTTGACCATGAAATACTGTTAGAGAAATTATCATATTATGGAGTAAGAGGAATTTCGTATAAACTGCTCAAGTCATACCTGTCAAATCGTTTCCAATCGACATGGTGGAAAAATTCACTATCTCAGACAATTCCGGTAACTCAAGGAGTGCCCCAAGGTTCTATTTTAGGGCCAATTCTGTTTATCATCTACACAAACGATCTTCTCGAAAATATTAAGGTTTATGCATCAAGTGCATATGCAGATGATACAACTTTTCTAGTTGAAGGCAAAGATGAAGGTGACATAAGACAACAGACAGAGCAAGTTCTAGCCGAATCAGATATTTGGTTTACGGCAAATATACTCCTGCTAAACAAAGAAAAAACTCAAAGGCTAATGATGTCAAGCAAAAACAATACAGAGGAAAAATCACTAAAATTCCTTGGAATACATCTGGACTCAAAACTAAATTGGAAGGTACAAATAAGCAAAATGAGTAAGAAGCTTAATTCAGCAATATATAGTATAAGGAGAATGAAAACAATTTCAACACATCAAGCGGCTAAAATAACCTATTTTTCAAACTTTCACAGCATAGCAACTTACGGAATCCTTTTGTGGGGCACAAGTTCTGATTCAAACAAAATATTTGTTCAGTAAAAAAAAGCCATCAGAATTCTATGCGGACTTGCATATAGAGATAGCTGCAAAGAGGCTTTTCGTCAACATAGAATCCTCACCATTCCCAGTGCATATATATATATATATATATATATATATATATATATATATATATATATATATATATATATATATATATATATAGTTGTCTAAAATATGTTCAGGCAAATCCAGAGATGTTTTCAAAAAATGTACTCAATCATTCCTATGATACCAGAAATAAAGATTGCAAGTTCCTCTTCATCGATTGAAGAAAACACAGCAAGGATGCGATTATTGGGGCGAAAAATTATATAATAAAATTCCAGACTTTGCAAAAAAGAAACACTCGAATGACATCTCCATCTGGCTGAAAAATGTCCTAATAAAAAAAAGTTTCTATTCAATAGAAGATTTTATAAATGAATAATACATGTACTACATCTCTTGTAGGTTTACATGTGCATGATAATTTTGTATATATTTATTTTATTTTGATCTGTGCATCTCTGTGTATATATATTTTAATTTTAATACTAAGGAAATAACGACGTTGTAATGTTTCATTTACAATGAATAAATTGATTGATTGATTGATTGATTGATATTAAAATTGTCTATCATGCATTAGTAAAAACACATCTGTATGGTATTATCACATGGGAAGGGGTCACTAATTATAACCTTAAGAACTTGGAGACACTCCACAAGTGGATTATCAAGATCATTTTGAATAGACCCTATACTTACCCAAGCGACGATCTATATGCTGAAGCCGAACTGATGGACATACGACAAATTTTTGCTCTAACATTACTGGTATATCAACGAAAAAATCTCAAACATGCTAAAACTGTTGATCACTTACATCATTCACGTTATAGAATACATTCGATTGAAATACCAAAAATGTCAAAAACTATTAGACAACGCAGCTGTACCTATCTTGCTCCTAGGTTATATAATGTTATACCCGCCCATATCAGATATAAACTCCCTTACTCTCTTCAAATCTAGAATTAAAAAATGGTTGAAACAAACTCCCAGAGCAAATATTCATCACTGGATCGATATAAAAAATAATTAATTATAAGTATATAATTGTAATGTTGTATGATTTCAGTGTATACATAGTGAGATTTGTGTATAAATGTGAATGATTGTGTGAGTGTAAATATGTTTCAAGTTATATTATTTACATTGTTATTAATTAAAGATTTGTTTTCGAATACACCTCTTTCAATTCCTGACTGAATTCCACAACTCAAAATTGAAACCATTACTTCGAACACCCAAAATTTTGACTAATTTTCATTTGATCTGATGCAGAGAGAATAATTGTATGAGATATTTTTAAAAATAATAGTCATTCTCAAGACTTTACATTTTAAGCAATAACTCAACAACGCCGTAACCGAATTTCAAAAACCCAACATGAAATGATATCAGAATTTAACGTAGCATCTGAATATGTAATGATATACAGGGCGTTCTATTTTAAAAAATGAAATTTTGGTCTGTAGCACCTACACCAAACACCCTGTATATTTAAAAATTATATCAAAATATAACTCTCATGAACTCCTAAAACTTTTGTATGAAACATTTTTGTGTATCTCCTTCAACAAACCAGATATTGCCTGTCACATAAAATGTGGGACACCCGGTATAGGACTGGTGTGTATTGGTGTATATAGAACTGCTTAAGGCACTATGATATTCTTGGAATATATCTTTTTATGAAATATTCAAATAATAATACACGTTAAAAACACACTATTTACTATCATTATATGACAATGATTTTTTGTTTTTTGAAACTGAAACGCTTATAGACATTTGAATGTGATGTTACCATCATGAAAGTCAAACTTAAAATTATATTCGATTTCTTTATGGTTGCGCCCAGGAAAAAGACATACTCCTTGCCGAGTGTACATGTCCCAGTGAATATTTTTTCCTATTTCAATGGGGCGAATTGGTCCCGTTGTAATAGTGCTGTCTGGGGAATCATCCAAATTCCAGTCAACCCAAAGAGCTATGCCATTACACTCCATATTTCTGAAAAAGAAATCACATGAGTAAATTATACTAGTTATACTTTAGAAAAAGTAAAAAACTAGATATTAACCGTAAAAAAAAATATTTTGTTTTGGTTGGTTTCCGGGTTTTGCCGTGGCCTTCTTTGATTATATTCTCCAAACGTTTCAACTGCAACAGTTGAAACAGTTGGGTCAGTGAATTCGTGGGTTAGCCGTTTGATAAACCCTAAAGTCTATCCAAATCCAAGATAGAGTAAAACATAGAGTAAAGCGTGATGTTCACGTGATCGCCCAGTGTCAGATGGAAAGGGCAGCGTTCATTGGTAAATTCGCCTTCTTGGTACGAGTTCGGTACCAGCACAGGGTTGTAATCAGTCATTTGCGTGTTTGTGTGGCGTGCGTTATAGTATATTGTTTAAAATTGTTTTCCAAGATGTCCAGTACAGACACTGCTGATGACACTGTGAGCTATCCTCTGAGTAAGACATTTGAGTGTTGAAATGAAAGAAGTGATTTTAAATGTGTTCAAGAAATAGATGGAAGAAATTGAGACATCGACTGTCGACGAAGTCGTATCGAAAGTTTCCGATAAAATTGGAGTGTGTTGCGCTTCGATTTACAATGTTTTACGGGAATATAAACAAAATCATACATTTTCCAAACCGAATACAAATCAGAATCGTCAAACCATTATAAAATCAATAGATGATGCTGATAAACATGCAATCAGGAGGAAAGTGCATGAGTACTTTTTCAGAAATGAAATACCCACGATAGACAAAGTACTCACAGAAATAAATGAAGATGTTTTATTGCCAAGTTTTAAGCGGTCAACATTCCATAAAGTATTGAAACATTTGAATTTTGTATGGAAAAAACGAGGGCGCAATAATTTATTATTGGATAGAGAGGAAATTGTGTTAAGGAGGAGAGAGTATTTGACCAAAATTAAATATTATAGGGAAAAACAGAGAACAATTTATCATATGGTTGAAACCTGGCTAATTCTGGTCATACTACTCGTAAAGTATGGGTTGATGAAACTGTGACCTCATCTAGGAGGGCTTTTCTAGATGGACTATCCACCGGATTAACAAATCCATCAGGTAAACTTATATTTATATTAAGACCTGCCTCAATCTTAATATATAAAAAGTAACCCTCGTATTTGTTTTATTTACTTACATACCTCTTCATAATTTCAGGTGAAGGAAAACGGCTTATTATTTGTCACATCGGCAATGAGAATGGGTTTATTGCTGAAGGGCTGTGGTGTTTCGAGTCGAAGAAAACTGGAGATTATCACGAAGAAATGAACGGTGAATCTTTCGAACAGTGGTTTTCCAAAGTTCCACCCCATCTGGAGGATAATGATGTGATTGTAATGGACAATGCACCTTATCATTCGCGACGGTTCGAGAAGATTCTGACAACGTCTTCAAAGAAGGTTGAAATCCAAAATTGGCTGCCATCAAAGAATATTAGCTTTGAAGACGTTCAAATTTGCAGATCTCAAAGTACTTTTTTTTTACTTTGAAAAGAGTCACAGCGGAGAGATGGGAGAAGTGTGTTTGGCATGTGATATCCGAAGTCGAGACAAAGATGTGGAAGCTTGATAACATAATAGAGGCACAAAGCGAGCCACTGATAATTCAGATTGGTGAGGATGACACTACTGATGAAGAGACAAATTCATCCAGTTGAATAATTCTGATTAATATTCCTTCTGATTTTATTGATTTTATATAATGCTTGAGTGCGCTGTGAAAAATCCAATGAAAATCTTTTTATATTACACATAGTATCTGCATTTTTCCCGTTAAACTGCAAAACTTGTGCATTTCACTCTTTATTATAAAAAAGTTTTCCTAAGTATGATATAGCATTTGCGATCAACAAGATGTTGGTTCTGAATACGACCCTGGCCAATTCTTGGGATTTTCAATATCACGTGCGTAGGGCATATCAATGTTAACATCCACTCTATCTTGGATTTGAATTTGCTTTAGCATTTTCATGGCTTTATTGATAGCCGTGGGTATATGTAGACTGAAGCTCAAGGTGGGATCAAGAACAACCCCAAGGTCTTTTATTTGAATAACAGACTCCAAGACATGAGCATTAAAAGTGTAATCAAAAGTGGTAGAAGGTACATGGGATCGATAAAAGCGCATGACATGGCACTTTGTGGTATTCAAGTCCATGCCATTTGAGGAGCACCAGTTTGATAGACTGTCAAGGTCAGACTGAAGCTTATGGGCATCCAAAGAGGTTCTAATAATTAGGAAAAGTTTTAAATCATCTGCATATAATAGTGCTTTGGCGCGCCGTAGGCAATGAATAATGTCGTTAATAGATAAATTGAATAATAAGGGACCGAGGTGTGACCCCTGAAGGGGTGAACACATTAATATGAAAACCGAAATATCACATAAGTATCGTACTGAAGGCGTTCTAAGGGTGGTGCCTGTGCGAAAGTAGCGATTCACTTAGGATTTGAATCGCTGGAGAGTAAATTTATTCGGAAAAACGTTCTCAGAAAGTTTATTGCACGTAAACGCAGTTCTCCAAATGAAAGAGTTCTTAATCAAATGAATGTGTCTCTCAAAATGGACCCAAAAATAATCTCCTCAAATATTAGCTTCAAAGAACACCCTGTACAATATTCATATCAAAATATGCTACTTGGATAAGAATACGTGTAGACAGATTCAAAGAAATTTTGGCCTTACCCTTGTATGTGAAATATTCCTCTGTGTTCCAAAGATTCTTCAGGAATATTAATCAAATCTATTTCAGCAATATCAGCTACTGAACTAAGGGCACGTCCAGGATACTCCCAGAGAGGTTGAGCCTCCACATTATCATCACTTATCTTGCAGGATTCCTGTAATCAAGAATCAGTTATGTCGATATGAGGTTTTTGAAAAAATATTCATGGAAAAGTTATTTTGAGGATAAATTGATAGATGTAGCCGTTACTACGTGGTATGAAATCATAATGAAGAAAAGACAATTGAAACGTTCTATATTTTTTCCCAAATAAAAGTGGTAAAAACATAGAAAGTTTAAATTCTCTTTTCTTCAATATTTTGGGGAATTTTTATTTCTTTTATAACTATTTAATATTCATAGTCATACACAGAGCCAACTCTCATACTTTCTCAAATATTTCATCTCACCCTCTCACTGTTTGTTTTGGCTTTCTACTTTTCCGATATATAAAGAATGGAAAATTTATACATTACACACAAGATCGGAAGACCGTGGGTTCGATTCCTGCCTCGACCAGATATTTTTCTCGAGAGAATTTATCTGGTTGAAGCTGGGATGATTCTGCAACCGTGTTAGGAATCACACGTTGAAAGGTAAAACCTCGTTAGTTCTTAGCTCGCACAAGTTTCTCAACTTCTGAGAGTTGTCGTTCGTATGGGGGCGACAGCTGATTATCGGAAAAACAGATTTTAAACAGATTTTGTTTCAAACTGATACAATATATGAATAACTCTCAATCTTTAAGTGGACATTCAGGCGTTTCAGGAAAGACAAGTTTCAACTCCTTATTACCTTTTAGATATCTCTGAAAGACGTTATGTACCGCTCTTGGTGGAATTAAATGTGCCAAGTCAATCTAACACCTCCCGCGAAAGTATCTATGAAATAGAGACAAATCTCTAACCTTTCTTCAAATTTCCAGACTATCAAAGTTACAGGTGATGTTCGGGTCTCCAATCAGATGAATGGCTCTGTTCTGTATGGAATCCAGCAGCTTCAGGGTATGCTCAGGGGCGGAGCTCAATACATGAGAACAATATTCCAAAGAAGGTTTAATCTGAGCTTCATAAAGCATCAAAAGTTGCTGAGGTGTGTACAGTTTTCTGGTTCCAAACAGTAGTACAGCTTTTGAGAAGCAACCTTTGCAATTCCAGCGACATAATTTGTGACAAGACATATTGGTGTCCATTTCAAACCCCAACAAACCTATCTGACATTATTATATCTGGTTCGAAGACGTTTAACTTTTTGGAGAAAACCGGTGCCTTGTTTTCGTGGCACTGAATTGAATCTGGTTACTTTCAACCCAATCCAAATGGAATGACGAGACAATCGTCAGCAAAGCAATATATTGGATTCCTGTTTTTTCCAATATATCGTTTATATACAACAAAATGAGGGATGGAGACAATATGGATCCCTGAGGATCACCAGCGTTGATGGTAAAAGTATTGAAGAGATATCCATCAAAGACCACTTGCACGAAACCCTCATGCCACACACAGTCGAAGGCCTTAGAAATATCAAGCGTAACAGCTCTTGACTTTTCATGTTTCTCAATTTCGTACAACCTCTGATCCAAAACAAAAACTTCTCCCAAACACCAGAACTCAATACTTCTTTCAAAGCGTGTACCAACCAAGTTGGTGTCTTCAAGGGATAAAGAAAACTAATTCCTAACTCTGAAGCTGGTATCTATTCGATTTCAGACAGTTTTCATGAATTCTATGGCCGTTCTTCAAGGCGTGTTAAGTGACACTAGATTTTTCTGGCCTCTGAAATTGAATATGTGCTGTGATTTCTTTGAAACGATTTTCAATGGCACGTTAGACTGACCAATATATTCTTTATCACAGTTTCGTCCGATATTTCATTTATCAAAACCTTTTCTTTGGGGTAACCTACTATTTATTAAGTATTGAGTTTGGATTCGTTTGTTTTATCATTATTTATTTCTAAAACCATTAAGAACATGCTCTACTCTTTTTCAATTTTTATGTCTCTCCAATATGTTCAAAAATTATAAAAAGGCAGGTCCCAGAATAGATTCCTATGGATCTCCAAAAGTTATCAGGAAACTCTATGAATGCTAACCTGTTGATATGGTCTGTGTACAGAAGGAGACAATTAACTGTAGTGGTATGCCCCGGACTCCATACAATTCTTATATGTTTAAAAGATAGTTATGTATGATGCAATCAAATGCCTTTGATAGGTCCTACATATTAGCACATGTATATAGGTTTTTGTCGATTGTTTCTATGATTTTTTTCATAATAGAAATAATTGCTTCTGTTTTTGATTTAATTGTTCTATAAAAATAGTGTTCATTGGGGAAGAGTTGGTTATCTTCGAAATATGACATGAGAATTCTAAATATTTAGAGAAGACTGGAAGAAGTAAGATTGGTCTGGATAGATTAATGTTATTATTATCCTTTGTTTTCGAAAAGGAACTACTTCAACAAGATGGTTCAACAAGTTTTAATTCGTCTGGAAAAATACCGTATTCTGAACATATATTGATAATATAGTACAAAACTGAAGCTAAATCATCAGAAATGAATTTGACAACCTTCAAGTTCAATCCATAAACTATAGGAGTTTTCCGATTCTTTATAATATATTTAATTTCAGTCTCTATGGAAGGGGCAATAAATAAAGAAGCCAGAGGAGTTTTGGTTATTTTTTCAAGAATTGCATAGAAACTTCATCACATTTGGGTATTTGAAATTGCCAATATTCATCCCAACATTGGGATAAACATCATCAACAACAACAAAATTATTGATATTATCTGCCTCAATATCAGTTTCCCTTTTTTTATCCTGAGTTGTCCAATCTGTGATTGGACAACTGGTGTCTATCTATTATTAAAAGTATTAGTTTCTTTTTTTGTAGATATTATCTGCTTTTCGTGACTTTAAATAAATTTCATATACGAGTATTCATGGCTTGAGATGATTCCTCTTCGGGAAAGGGATTATAAAATTCACCAAGAAAAATTCTAAAAAGTTAGCTAAACAGATCATCCTCTACTGAATACAATTTAGTCCAGTCAAATTGTGACAGAGTTTGTTCAAAATCATTCAATTCAGGTTGGGAAATTATTCTAATTTTTTATATTAACATTCTCTATGGGTTTTAAAACCTTAACGTTTTTTTTTCTACCATTTGGAAGACATCTGACTTGTCCATTTCTCTCAAGTCTCTGAAAAACACTGCAGCTTCATGGGTTTGTTGCATTTTTCCCCATCTTTTTCATGACACCTATACCAACAATCTTGTTCCGTGTACTAATTTGTTCATTTTTGTATGTCGCTTTCTTTCGGACATAATTTGGGTTGTCCAGTGCCACACATTTGCATGAAATGTAACGAACTGTCTCTGTCCCTTTGTTGCATTGCCTACAGCTAAGCTTTCCGTTGTAGAGCCCAATTTTGTTCAGGTGTCCTCTCAATGAACAGTGTCCAGTGAGTAGATCTGTAATTGTTTTGAGCTAATTTCTGCTGAAGCAATTTTTCATTTAAGTCCAGACTCGTTTGCCTCCCTTGAAATTCATGACATTAGACTATTGAATCCATAATTTATTGAATGTAAAAATGTACAGTACAATAAAAATGGTATCATCGTCCCTAGTTTCTCTTTGTCTCACTCTAAAATTTAGTGACCTACTAACAATTTGAATAGAAGCAATAAATCTGTTCATATTCGCTTATTTTCCTAAGTTGTCAAATGGAGGATTGAACATATGCCATTATGGTTGTATAACGTCCCATTTTGTAAACAGTAGTCCTCAGGAATGTATTAAGGACTCTTTTCAATATCTTAAAATCCACGTGAGAAGAAGGCCACACAATTCATGCATACGCTAAGTTTGATCTCATAAGTGAATAATACAAAATTCTCATTGTATCAACAGAGGAGTCCTTACTGATTTTAGATACAGAGCCTAAGAGTTTTAGTGATTTGAGTATAATACTATTAATATAAGTTTTGAATGTCAGTTTTCCATCAAACATAATACCGAGATCTTTAACTTCCTCAACTTGGTTCAAAGACAGGAAGTTTATACAACATTCAAAGGTAATAGGTGACTGGGAGCAATTAAAGCACATTACTACTACACATTCATCTAAATGAAGATCCAAGTAATTCTTTCTACACCCATCAGTTGATTGGTTTATATCAGATTGAAGTCACATACAATCATCACAGGATTCAATCTGACGATACAACTTAAAATCATCTTCAAAAAGTAAGTCGATTCAGTCAATGATGTGGATAGATAGATCATTAATAAAAAAGTATTTAATAGTAAAGATTCACAATGACTCTCTTGGGGAACACCAGAGAGAACATTGATGGTTTTCGATATATAATTGTTGATCCTCACCCACTGAATTCTACCCAATAAGAAGCTCCTAACCCAAGATAAAATACTGCCCCCCCCCCTAAATCCAAAAGCTTTTAGTTTATCAAGTAAGATTCTATGATTATCTCCATCAAATACATTTGAGAAATCAGTGTAAATTGAATGAACTTCACACCGACACTTCAAAGTATCCAATATGTTCTTCTGATAAATCAGCAGATCGGTCACAGATTTCTATTGAATTCCCCTAATTCTTTCCACATTGTCCATTCGATTGTAGGCAAATTTTCATTTCTACCTCTTGAATATTGATAACTAATAAAAAAATACAAACTACACCTGAGAATTCAAAAGTAATCTAAAAAATAACAGGTTTTCAAACGGAATATCAATGAGCTGGTAAATATTTTACTAACCTCGATAAGCTCATCAAAATTTTTCATCAAGAATCCTTCACAGCTTCTGAGGGGACTTCTAATTTTGAACAAATCTTTGAAATGAACAGCCACACCTCTAATATGTGCTTTTTTTGGAAATATTTGAGCATCATCAGCAACAAATTTTGTCATTCCTTTCAACAGATAAAGGAACATTAAGTTATCCCACGGCAAAATACTGGTAATGTAGTATGGTTCACCCAAAACTATATTTACATCTCTGAGATTTACTTCCTTCAAATTATCCAAAGATGGAATTACAGTAACATTTTCAATTCTGTTGACTTTGATATATTCCTCCAAAATGTTCCTGGATATGCGATTGGTTTCTACAAAAAATATATTTTTTGCTCCAAGTTTCGCAGCAGAAAGAGCTAGAAAGAATCCATCACTTACAACGAGAATTTGGCTTTCACTATTAACATATTTTTCAAGGAGCGCAATATATTTTTTGTTTCTTCTAGAATCATTCATTTGACCTATCCTTGTCCGTGAAAATGTTATATGTATACCACATTCACAAATGGGGTTCAAATAATGAGTATTCGAAATTCTCAAATCCTCAACCAGATTGAACCACAAAGAATATTCGTCATGACAGCTTAATAAGTTTATTTCTTGGTCCTTATGAACAGATACTTCTTTAGGTAAGTAATATACAGCTTGCATCCAATGATCACGCCATGGTATGTCAATATCATTTTTTGTTTTTGACGCAGGATGGGCCCAGCAAGGAGCACAACTAAGGATTATTTTTCCCTCTGTGTCCATTTGCAATTCCCACCACATAAATACAGCTTGTGCTTTACCATCTTGTTTAGCTTTGACAGTGTTGATAGTTGACCTTTCATAAATGAAAGGAGTTCTACCTGACCAATCAAAACGTAAAACAGGTAGGGGAGCAACTATCGTATTGAACGAGTTCAAAGGTAGTTGACTAAGTTGAATGTCATGTACCGCAGTTGAACCAGCACAATTTTTTATGGATTCTGGCACTTTTATCAAACTTTCACCATCCATATCGAATACATCTTTCACTTTGTTCCAATTCTGCACTAGAGGACACTCAACGACCTGAGCATATATTGTGGCAGACTCAGGAACTACTATAGAATCTCTCTCCAGTAAGTTTTTATGAGCATGACTGAACGTGGAAAGTGCACCTTCTCCTATTAACTCTGTATCAAAAACTTCTGTGACCAATATATTGCACCTCTCTCTCAAATCACCACCTTCCCCAACAGTCAAATCAGTAGATCTTTTCGGTATAACACGAATTCTATCTTGGAAACCATTTAATTCAATTATTTTCAAAGCACAGTCGCTCATAGGCTTGAAAGCTTCACATGCAATAACAGAATCTGCCCCATTTCGTGCTGCCATCATGGAGAGCAATCCTGTTCCTGTTCCGATGTCCAAAACGTTGGCATTTTTTCCCTTTGCATGTGTCCTGTCGATTGCATCTTTCAAAGCCTTCTCATACAGTTGATTTCTTTCTGTATCATGGAGCATATCAGCAAAAGCTGATCTAGCAACTTCTTGGTGGTAATCATAACTTTCATTTTGAACTACCCAATCATTAATTCCTGTGATTGGATTCAACTTCTGAACAAAAACGCTCATTTCTGAAAAATGTATTCTATTTAAACGGAGAGCATTGGAAAAAAACAGTTTTGAAATGAAAAGCATGCGAGACAAGGTTATATTTACAATATCACAGAATAATAAACACTCAAAATGCCTACTCCTAAGCGCGGGAAAGATAAAGTCACAGATTACAATCCCAGAGTATTTTATACTCTGAGATTACAATGTTGTCATCTGTTAGATGACTAACTGTTATTTTGAAACTATATTCTCATAGTTGTTAGGTTTTTTCCTCAGAGTATGTCTTATTATTACTCTGAGGTCTTTTCTATGTTTATGACATCAAACAAAACATTCGTTATTTGAATTTCGTGGTGTGTACAAAAATTGATGAAAACACCATTCCGTCCCATGCATTGTTCATGAAATTATTCTAGTGTATTTTTCTAGGAGATTCCAACATTCTATTGAACTTCTATCAACACTAACGACTGAGAAATCCGTGAAACTACTAATGAAATTCAATATAAGAGAATGTTCTATTGAAATTGGGAGAATGAATTTTGTTCCAATCGTATTTGCTGAAAATTGTACGTAACTTCCTATACGTAACAGTAATTAATTTCGTTTGGTCGGAACGACCACCGATAGACCGGTTTCGGGGTACTTGCTGGTCTATCGGTGGTCATCCCACAGAACTATCTAAGATATAGTTCTGTAGGTCATCCCGACCAAATGAAATTAATTAGGTGCTGGTAACGCCTGAAAATTGCTGAGTAAATCATGCTCATCCAGTACAATACTCGGGGAAAAGAAAAACTTATGTCAAAATCAAACATAACTGTTCCAAATTACGCAATTCAAGTAGAAAAAAATATGGATTTTTCGTGTTCACGTAGCACATGGAAACAGAAGAGGTAATCATCATGAAAAACATAACATAGAAATAAAATTACTGTGTTAGGATCATCATATACCAAACTTACTTTAAGAAAGTTGTCACAATGTAAATCAAACACCATACTTATATAAGTGCGAAGATAAAGTAAACGTTTGGTGTTTGGCCCACCTGTAGAAAAAAAAAATTTTGGGTTAGGCAATGAAATGATGGAAAGTTGAATGTTGTAGGTATATAAAATACCTGTTGTTTGTAGGTACAATTGTGAGTTTAAATGAATTCGATGACATGAGTAGATTAAACTCATTCGTGACATGAACTCATAATTTTATGAATGAATTGAGTGTTTTTTCTTATAATGATATCTATATCATGAAGATGGTCACTTGGTGATCGAAACAAGTGTCAAGGTGTTATAATAACGGTTTGGTGTTGGGATAAAACTCCAGTAATATTCATTACTACACCAAAGGTTTCAAACAGTGCATCAAAAGTAAGTATTTATGCAGTTGATCCATTAACAGTTGATATGACAACTCTACCAAAAATAAGTAAACTCTCAGAGTGACAAAAGTGTGTGTGGCTCGTGTACAGGCGCTCTTACTAATAAATCAGATTTCCTGTAAGAACTATTTAAACAGAAAACATTTTCACCTGAAATGATTTATTTTATAAATATATAATATCCCTCTGATTATCAACTAAACCAACCGCCACTGTTTTATGGTCCAACTTAATTCAAATGTAAACAAACTCTCCATAACTCCTCATTTCCCGCCACCCCCCTTCGTCATTAAGTTGTACAGAAAAGGATAGTGCGATACCCGTTTCAAAATACATGTATTGTATTGATATAGGCATGGCAACTCTATGTCTTATTATTACTCTGAGAGTAAATTGCTCAGGGATACCACGGAAAATAATAATAGCGTTTCCTTATTTGTTACATAGATCCCTTGTTGCGGAAACATGAACATAACAAAGGAGTACATTATATTTTACTATGGTAGAAAGTATTTTATTGCTCCATGATTTGATCGTTATTTCAACACTCGAATTGATTCAAGTTGTGGATTATCAGAAGATATAGGTAGGTATGTTTGTTTGAAGGTGGTTGACAATGTTACGTGGTGTATTTCATCAGTTCGGACTTCCATTGTCATATATAATATAAATTGATTTGAAATCCCTGAAAAAAAAATTAAAAAGATTAACCGAAAATAACAATTTTATCAAAACCAAAGACTGAGATTACAAAGAAATAACATACAAGCAACAACAAAAATAAAATAAATTGATATATTAATAGAAGCTGAAAATTAAAAAATTAAAAATATCATTAACAAAAATAAAAAGTAAAAATTAAAAGATTCCAAACTAAGTTACGTCACGACGTTTCGATTGTTAGTATCCACAATCGTCTTCGGGTGATTAATTGGACTTATTCCTCCGAGATCTGACTATTTATAGGTTATTCGAGTGCTTTCACCCAACCTCTTTTCCCTTTCTCCGCTTCATTGGTTTTAGCGGGAAATGACCGTTTGGCGGGAGTTGGTCGTTTTTCGCTTGATTAGAAGTTTCCGTATCATGTTACGTATCCCTACGCTAGCTTGACTAAATACGTTGTTGGACAACATATACGCAGCTTCCTTGAATTTTCTCCTAAGCCAGTGTTCCTCTTTGTTGATGATTTCAGCTTGAGCCCACTTGATGTTATATTGGTGAGTCCAAACATGCTCTGCTATTCCCGATTTGCTGGTTTCTCCTCGCTGGTTACTCCAGAGTGATGATAGAACAGGCTTTTGCTAGAAGACAGCAGGAGCCTCACAAGGAAGAGAAGCCGCCACAACCAATACTTGTACTTCCCTACATCAGAGGATTGAAGAATTGCATTTACCGGATACCCTGCGAGTGCGGAGAATCATACATCGGTGAAACTAAGGCCATTGAAAGTTCGCATTGCTAAGCACAAGAAATAACACACACAATTTACACTAGCTTAACGCTTATTACTTTAAATTTTATTACAATGTAATGCATGTAGTATTCTTGAAAATTCAGTGGAAAAGGTGATATCTACTCTTGGGTAATTACTAATCCAGAAAATTTTCCACTTCTTCGCTAGGCGGGTACATAGTTTGTTCCATTGGTTTACATGTTACATGAACAACCAGAGCACTGGAAATTACCCTCAGCACGAGCTCGTTAAGGTCATGCTTCTGCAGTGTTTGGCAGGATGGTGGCGTCTAAAGAGAAAATACAAATGTTATCTTATTCATTTTCATCATTCAGTAGTGATGATGAAGTTAAATGATGGTTAAAAAACCCGTGGAAAAAATTAAAAACTTTTCATAAATGACAATAATTACTGTCAGGAATATTGAAATAAACTGTGAAAAAGTGAATGATAGTCGAAAGAGTTTTACTTCAGTATCGGCAAAACTTCAGAAATAAGAAGGAAACAGCTTTCCTGGTGACTCATAAATTTAAGTACAACACTCTGTATTCCTAAAATATAACTCACGGAAATATACCATAAAATTTAGCAGCCCCACACTGGACATTTCTGTTAGGTTTATAATTTATCGACTCTCATCAACTCAACTTTGAATCAGAGACTTGATAAGAATGTGGTAACATACAGGTTTGTCATCTTGATTTCATTCAGGCTAGAGCTTAGCTCCCCTATACCCTTCAGACTGGATTTTGTCAGAGTGATGGCGGCATGAATGTCCTCAGACATCAGTACCGCCCTTCGCGGTGTATTCCTACCTGGCTGGGGTGAGATGAATGAAGATATTATTCATCTATTAACGGAGGACATGAGGGCCCCATTCGAAAGAGTGTCGGGGCCTTCTATATTGGGAGGTGTCGTCTACAGCGTAATCAATAACTCAATAACTCTCCGTTACTGAATATATTTTTTCAAATGTGAAAATGGAACATAAGTGCAGGTAATTTAATTCGTTAGAAACTCAGGTAAAATATCAGCTACTTAAAATTCAGGTACTTCGTTTACAGGTACTTTGATTTCAGGTACTCCATAAACTATATATATATTTAGTATTGAATGTGTAGAATTAGTTGAAAGACACGCCAGATGAAGCCATTGTATGGCGAAACACGTGTTGCGTTTTTGTAAAACAATTTAGTGAAAATCTCACAATAAAGTGTTTTTGGAATACGTTACAGCGTAATCTATAGCTTCCTTGACTAACGGATTATCGCAAGTTTCCGCACAATCGAAAACTCGCCGATTCCTCGACTGATATGTGGTAACATACAATAATTATATTTGAAATATGTAATTTTATATATATATATATATATATATATATATATATATATATATATATATATATATATATATATATATATATATAATATATATATATATATAAATATCGAATTCATAATAATTTTTGTCAATCTTTTGTCCAGCCTCATTGAGGCTGGAAAAAAGGGTTTTTTTTGGGGGGGGGGGGATTTTTTTAGAGAGAAAATGAATAACTGATATCGACACAAATGAAGAACAGGAAGCTGATGAGTTTTTCGAAATCATTAATGAATTGGGAATTAATATAGTATAAGTATTCATGCCCATATATGTGTGTTCATTTGATGTATTTATTTTTTTATGTATCAGTTGATGTTGTGTTCTGACGTACTCACATAAAGTCAATAAAAAAGCTACCATGTTTTAAAAATCTTATGAAACATTTTTCAATAACCTTTTTATTTAAAACTTCGTTATAATAAGGATATGAAGGTAAGTTAATCTATCAACTTGTTAACTGTTGAATGTTATAGCAACTTTGAATATTTAATTAGATTTATCATTTACTAAAAAAATTTGAGGTATCTTGGTTTGAATTTAGGGGGTTTTAAAATAGGCTTAGGAGAAAAGATTTTGAGCAATTGGCATCACTGTTTTGTGGTCTCCTTACTCGTATGAAATTTGTGATTATCCATGTCTTGGATCACCATCTTGGTTGCAATGACACTAAACACGTTGAATAAACTCTTAATTCTTTTTGTTGTTTCAAATTAATATCATCGGAATATATTGCTATTAAAAGTATTATAAAAATAAGTCAGATACCTTCGACAGTGAGGCTAAGTAGAAAGATGAAAATAAATACAACCGTCAGGTTTAAATTTTATTTCAAAATATCTTTTCACATAAATTTCAAAAAGAAACTACCCGTTCTTTGACCGCGAAACAAAATTGTTAAATAATTTTTTTTTTAATATAATAGAACTGAGCGATGAAAATCCATTATAACGTATTCAAAAAATAGTTCGATGTGAGGTTTTCACTTGAGAGTTTACAAAACCGCGACACATGTTTCGGCCGTCACAATACTATTGTGACACAATACTACTGTGACGCCCGAAACTGCTATTGTATGGCGAAACACGTGTCGAGGTTTTGTAAACTGTCAGTATTGTGACGCGCGAAGATGCTATTAGCAGGTTTGTTCTAGCAAGAAATTTCGGATGGTTTGAAGCTAGTGTTATGGACTGGCCAACTGCGCATGTATGCCGTGAGACTGGTTGCAAATAGTTTGGGATTCATATCCTGCTAGAAAGCTTATTTGTGTTGATAAATGTCAATTGTCAAATTGTCATTTAAACTGACTTATTAGTTGGAAATTTGAAATTTATATTTTGTGCAGCGAAAAGTGAAGGTGAAAACCGATAAAAATGAACATATTGAATAGGCTTGAATAGTCATCGGCTTGGTCAAAATGGAAAAATTCAAAATAGAAGAAATGTTAAAATTGGAAAAAGAAAAGTTATAAATAAGAAAGAAGAGAAATGAATTATTAGAAACAAGAAATAATTTGCTCAGACAAATGAGCAAAAATAAGAATTCAGATGTTGATAAATATTCTGAATTCAATGTTAGTATGAGGGATTTAGTTTGATATCTTATGTCATACATAGGGTTCCTGTTATGTGATATTATATAGAAAGAAGTTATTAGTTTATGTGTTAGGACGAGTACTTACCGACCTGATTAACAGCCCGTTAAAATAATCAGTGCTGGGGCTGTGCTGTCTCTCTAGCAAATGACAGGATGTGGTGTCATTCTCAGCACCGATTATTTTAATTGACTCTTAATCCGGGCGGTAAAGTACCCACCCTTGAGCAAATTATATTTTTATACTGTTTTAAAAGTCATTCTTATTTTACCTGAATGGATGTTCATTTAACTTATGCCAAACAATGAAATGAACATCAACAAACAGAAATATTACAATTTTATTGCTATCTTAAAACTTGTCAAGCTGCAAAATTTCTGTGGTCTGCAGCATCTCTATTGATGTGATTATCTTCATCCTCTTCCTCATGGTAATGAAACAGCATTTCGATAAGTTCCTCATCATTGGATGATTCAGAATTATTTCCCCAATTTGATTCAGAGCTTGATGACTCTGATGACATTTCGGCTAATCCTACCTGTAATAATGGAGTTGAATAGTTGATGCTTAGTTGAAAATCACCAAATGCTTGCTTGATTTTCATTCAAAAACATAAAATCATTTTACTCACCTGAATTTCCAAACGCAAATATGAAAAAATTGACAGTTTTGAGGATTGCCATTCTATAAAAAACAAGATTTTTAAACCAATTATCAGGCCACTAAATATTTCTATTTGGGTTTCTCATTTCTTTAGTACATAACATAACCAACAAATCCATATTCCAAAATCATAACAAACGTGATATCGGATCACTCGATCACTCCGAATATTTGCGCATGTTACAAACTGAAAATCCTTACGAATTCCTCTGGACTACTTCGACAGTTCTCATACGGTTTGCAAACTGGATTTCTTCTTCGCTAGAACATGCGACTATTAGCACAGTATTTTGTATACAGAAATACTGTGCTATTAGTTCGAATCCTGGATTTGCTTTGCTAGAACGCCTATATTCGTATGCGCATGCTTCGTACGATTCCGTATCGTTTGAAATCGCTGCTAGAACAAACCTATTGTATAGCAAAACATGTGTTGCTGTTTTGTAAACTGTTAAGTGGAAATCTACATTAAAGTGTTTTTTCAATACGTCATGATGTTTTTGATTGAATGGAAATTTCAAAAAAAGGCACCTTCAACCTGTTATTCCATACCAATCATCAGTGTATTTTTGTAGGCTTCACTTCTAACTAAATATGTAATGTTCTTCACTCGACTATTTTTAATTTTGCCGCCAAAACGACTCCTCCACACGGAAATACCCCTACCACATTTTTCGGCCATATTGTAAAACGTATTTCCCACTTCCGTCTTGTCCATTTCGTCATCGAACCTCTTAGTTTCGTGAGTACTCCGTGTTAACTCCAATGACTTTTTTAAATAATATAAGTAAAAATGGATAACAGAAATAATATGTTACAATTATGTAGACTGTGTTTAGTTAAGGACGATGTTAATATTCCAATTTTTGAGGAACATGGTGATATTAGGCAAATTTTCCTGAAAATTAGTTCGTGTCTACCGGTTAAGGTAAGTTGGCGTTACCCCGCCATGTTGCAGTTTGATCTTGATAGTTGATATTCGACAGAATTTTTTATTTTTGACATCATTTCGTATGTTTACTAAACATTTTAATAATGTAATGTTCGACAGCTTACAACAAAAACTTTAAATATTGTTATTTAGATAGATTTTTCAGCCGTTAAGTAATTAATATAGGCGTTGGCTTTTCACAAAATTGGATTTTGTTATTTTACTTTTTTTTTTGTACTCATCTGTATGACATGAATGATAGTGGCATGAAGTTATATCAAAAAGTAATCATGGAGATTAATTTTGTTATAATGGGAAAAATATTTCGTTTAAAAATCAATATACAGGGTGGAGTGGGGGGTCGCGAGGGGATGTGACCTTCATTATGTTTATAGTACAAGCAATTGGAAACTGTTAACTGCGTTTCATTGTAGGTATATGGTTGTCAGTTTAATTCGTGCAGAAGTCCACCGCCATGGACAACAAAGAACTTTTGAACCATGTTTTGATTTTAAAGCTAACTTTAAGCATATCTGCCACTTCATAACTTTTTTTTTCTACTCTCAAAGACTCCGTCAAAGGCTGCCATCTTTACAAGCCTTTCCATTTGCTCCACCCAGTACAATTTCCCCTTTGAAGTCTGAAGTACAGCCTGTACAGTTGCGTTCAAGAGTATTCCATTGGCGTACTAAATTCAATTTCTCTTCATGATTTATTATGAAAATGTACATTTACAAAATCATTTTTATAATTTCTATTTTGAGATTTTTGTGATCTTGATTTGATGGAAGGATCTATTAAATTTTCTGTCGGTACTGAAATTTCCAGTGTACTGATTGGAAAACTATGCATTGCAAAGATTTTGTACTCATAGATCTATTATATAATATAAATATATGGTTTGGGGTAACATTTTAAAAGCATTAAATGAAGTGAAATTCTCAGTACGTCCAGTAGAGAAAAGAAAAAACAGACCAAAAATTTAATTTTATGAAGATCCCTTTCACAAACTTGTGTTTTCTTAAAAAAGTATGATTGACGATGCTATAAAATAAAGATTCTGGGAAATAAAGAGGTTAGTAATTGGGGATCTATTGATTTTGAAAAAATATAGAATATTCTCATTAAGGAAAACATTTTGAATAAGGAATTTTAACTCTGAACATCATTTTTATTACCCTTACTGAAATGCATCTCCATAGTAATCAGAAATACCAAATATATTTTTAGATAGTTTTGGAAAGTTTTGGAAAATGCCCAATGCTTGACAGCACAAAAATTTTATGTTTGTGTCTGTTTTCAATTGGGCAAATATTAATTTACAGGGTTTTTCGCAGAGTTTTTCCTACTATGAAATTTTCTGTAGCCCGATTCTCTGTACATTTTTTTCTTAATTCATTTTTAATTTAGATTTTTTTGTCTAAGTCATTCCTCCTTATCGAAATAGTACTTGATTGAACAACAGCAAAGTTTATTTACATGTTGAAATTGCTTTACATTGAAGTAGGCTCTTGAACCAATAAATACTGTACAGTTGAATTTACTGTTAGCTGTATATGGGAATTTGAAATACATTTTTAGAGCCAAATGCAAGTTGGTGTTCAACAGAAATGTGTGTTTGCTCTGTAAAATGAAAAATATTGATTTGCAGTCCAAACCATGATTAAACATTTCTGCAACAATGAACATTTATAATACTCAATTAACTGGTTTAGTGATTCAATAATTTCTACAAGAAAGGTTAGTTGGGTAACAATCAATTTTTCTTGAAAAAAAAAAACAATTGTTTTCTTGCGAATGTTTCGAATTTAATTAAATTCTTTTTCAGGACTTGAAAAAGACAATGAAAATCGAAACTTTGGCTAGAAAATAATAACTTTTCAGAGAAAACTTGATCCTGTTACTCAAATAACTGTTATTGATAAAAAATTTTATACTGTCTGTTTTTAATTATATATTTAGTATATATATATATATATATATATATATATATATATATATATATGTATATATATATATATATATACATATACATATATTTTGGTTGTGGATTATATATTCCTAGTGCACTAACTATAATTGGTTAAAATGCGTGCAAATCCATGATTTCTGAAATTTTGCTAAGCTACACTTGAGTCTATAATAATTTGGTGAAATCATGAGATCGTTGGTTGAGGGATTTTATCTGAAATTATTACACGAGCGTATTTGCTTCAAAGAAGTAACTTTCAGACACAAACTGGAAGAAAAAGCCCTCTGGAAACAGCTACTTTCATATAAACATTGAATTACACAAATGAAAAATACTTTCGCAACAAATTCCGTTTGTATTCTAAATACCTATTCAATATGGAATTGAATGAATATATTCACAATATAGTAAATGAATTAGGTAAAATTTCACTTACATGGGACACTGTCATCCTCACTGATTGTGTTCTTGGATGAATAAATAGCAATCAGTTTTTGATTATTACATTGTAAGGTCATGGAAAAACTCATAATCATTGATTGACACTAGATTACTTGTGAGAAGTCATAGGTTTCTTTATAGCAGATTAACCAGTTTGAGCCACATTAATTCACTCATATATTTTCTCTAATTGTTATAGGTATCACGAGAAGATAAATTGCCTAAAAAAATATGTGATGGATGTTCCTTTAAGTTAGATACCCTATATGAGTTTTGTAATACAAGTGCAAACGCGGAAAAACAATTGTTAACATGGTTAGGTGAAGCGGGCATGAATTCACAGATGGTAGATGGTACCATAACGGCGGTAACACAACAAATCAAACCTACAGACACATTCGTAAAGGAAGAAACAATTGAGCCTCCTGACATTCATAATGAGGACGATGATGATAAGGACTACATGTTCCAGCAAAAGTTTGAGGAGGTGGGTGTTTTTATTTTTATGTTGTATTGTGTTATTAATTTTATATTTTTCAGTCTGCATCAGCTGGGCCCTCTGCGACTGTAACCTCAAATGAGGAAGAGGAACCTCCTCCTAAAAGAGCTCGTAGAACAGCTGCTGTAAAAGCTGCAATCGCCTTGGACCATGACAGTGATGATGATGATGACGATTCAGGAGAACCAATGACCAAGGTAAACATCAAACTTCTATTTGATTGGGTTTTATCCTACTTTGGACTCTCCATATAATATAATTGTAATTGGTATTTATTCCTTTGAAATTTGAGGAATCTTTCACTACAGAAAAGATCTGCATTTTTCTGTAAATTTTGCCTTTTCAATGATCAACGGATCATACTCACAGGATTTTAGTAGTCACTTGAAAGTTCTTTGACTTTAGTACTAGAACTTGCAATGTATATAACAATAATTTCTTCTATACAAGTGAAGGTCATATTTTATTCTAAAATCAGTCGGATGTGAAATGAATTTTATTGTAGAACATTTTTTATAATATTTTAGAATATTTTTGCAATATACGAAGATTTCTTTATAGTCTTCCTCAAGTTATTTTCATTTTGAGAATTTAACTTTTTTCCCAACTATCAACTTCATCCATAATTTTATTTGAAGAAATTACCAGCTATCATAATGATAAAACTTTACTACAGTTTATAATATGCAAGTACAGACCAATATTAAAGTCACGCTTCAGATGTAAGGCAAAACTTAAAATTAATACACATACTTTCGTGGTATTGATCAGTGAAAAATTGATAAATATTTTGAGTGGAAGCACTCTGCTAAAAATCTGCTGTATAAGATCATTAAATTTCCAATCTAACATTTGCCTACCTTGTGGCAAATATTGTGTATTATCATTTCACAGCATGTTATTGGACATGTATGATGACTCTTTTCCTATACAGAAAATCAAATCGAAGCGTAAAAAGCCGTGGGTGACGAAAGGACTGAAAAAGTCCTCAAAAAATTTACGCTCACTGCATTACATTAGGAATTCTACGAGTGGCTAATTTATCTGTATGTACCTCATGAGGTACTGTAAAATTTATAAATCAACTATCAGGTTAGCAAAGAAAATGTATTACAGAAACAGAATTGGAGAATCAACTAACAAAATTAAAGAGACTTGGTCCATAATAAATGACCTCAGAGGAAAATCAAAGAAAACAAAGGTTGATATCCCATTAAATCCTAACAAAAATAAACAAATTCTACTGCACCATTGCTCAAAAGCGCTAAACAGCACTATTCGCATGCCCTATGATACTTTAATCAATCTAGAAAATGTTAATATGGATTATAGCTTCATTTTGTATAACACAGATATTCATGAATTATTTGAAACCTTGAACGACATCAGAAATCAAAATACTGTTGAGTATGATGAGATTTCCTTAAAAATACTTTTGAATCTACCAGGCAATGCATTGGAAACTTTAGTCATTCTCATTAATACCTCCTTTGAAAGTGGCTCATTCCCTCTTTCTTTTAAGACTTCAATTGTTATTCCCCTACATGAAGGTGGTGATTTGCATAATCCCTCCAATCTGCCGCCCATTTCTCTAATTCCAACCTTAGCGAGAATTATTGAAAAATTTGTGAATATCTTATTGAATTATTTCTTAAGTTTGCATGATATCATGAGTAATAACCAATTTGGGTTCCAGACTGAAAAAGATACCAAGTGATGCAAATATTCTCTTTCCTTTATAAATTTTATTCAGAAATAAATGCTGGTGAAGTAGCTGCCGCAATTTTCTGTGAATTTTTGAAGGCTTTTGATTGTGTTAATCATGAGTTGTTACTCAAAAAGACTTCACCGGTATGGCTGCAGAGGGGTGACGTGCAATTGGTTTGAATCATATCTCTCAGGCCGAAGTCAAATGGTCAGAGCATCGGAACTCTCAGAAAGCAGGGCAATCACATCTGGTGTGTCACAAGGTCGTGTGTTGGGTCCGGTTCTGTTTTTGTTGTATATTAATGATTTAAATATGATATATCTGGCAGCTTTACTCTATAATATATATATGATACAATATCGTGGAAGGAAAAAACCCAGCAAAGCTACATAAAAAGATATCATCTGATTTAGAAAAGGTGAAAAATTGGTATGATACTAATTTATTATCCTTGAATATCTCCAAAACAAATATAATAACATTTAAATGTCTGCTAAATAAACTGTCAATAGACAATGATATCTTGGAAAACAAATTGAACACAAAATTTCTTGGTGTCTATATTGATAATAGGCTCAAATTTGACGAACACGTTAGACAACTTAAGATTAAAATCTTCCCGGATGTTATGCGGTGAGGGTGGTTTCTAACGAGCTAAGGTTTCACATAGCAAAAATGGTTTACTATGCTTTTATTGAATCCAAAATAAGATATGGAATACCATTTTGGGGAACATGCAGTGCAGCCTTTCTCTCATCTGTGTTGATATTACAGAAAAGGGCAGTAAGGTGTCTCTCTAAAATCAAACTTGGGAAATCATGCAGAAATTATTTTGGGACCAGTAAGATTTTAACCGTCGTTGCACTGATCATTCTTGAAACATGTTTAGTGCACAAACATATTTTATATATTTATAATGAAAAAAAATCAGTTCCAAGTCTCATTATTACCTGCAGTGGTTTGGGTATTTAACAAAAAATACTCGTAAAATATGATAACAATTATTTATTTATACACAATCCATATTTTGAAAACATTTTAATTTGAAATGTTCACATAATAATAAATGAGTATGCTTATTTTAGAATATATTAAATATAGATGTTATAAAGATGTTTTTGCCATTTTCTGAAATCAGCATTTTTTTTTAAGGACTTCTTGAAGGGTATTCCGACATTCTCTCTTTTTGAATGATGTGTTTCTTCTTGCAACAAAACCCATTACTTGAACTCAAACATGTTCAATGCGATCAAGGTCTCAATGATAAGTGGGCAGATGCAGAATAATGTTTTCTTCATGTATTATGCTTTCGACTCTTCTGAAATGATTAATTGCATTATCAATCTCCTTATTATATTTCTTATTGTCAAGATATTAGCTTTGCTAAACTCATGGTCTGGGGTGACTCTTGGGTCTTCTATTATACAAACACTCACTTATGGCAAATAGTTGTAGATTTCAAAATTACCTTTGACTTTTTTTTTTCAATTTGATTTGTTGCCAATAAACTGTTATAAAAATTGTAACAATAATATTACCAAGTGTGCTTAATTTAACTGTATTTCACCATCTCTTTGACAATTAATAGATTACCTTCTGCAACCAAATTGTTTCATTCCAGGTAGAAGATGAAAGTGAAGAAAGTGAAGGTGAAGATCAAGAGCCTTCATTTGCAGATGCTCCATCAACAAGTGCTGATGACCAACCTGGCCCATCCGGTGTGGGAAAGGATGGAGTTGAAGCACCGTGAGTACTTGTTTTATTTCACACCCAATTTCCTCAATTGCATCTGAATGTACCCGGTTTATACTGGTTTTGCTGCTTCATTTTGTTAATCCCTGAGTTTGCTTTTTTTATTGCAAGACTTCTTTATTTTATTCGAAGATCTATTTTTCTTGGTTTGAATATTACAAATTGATCATATTACATTTTGGTTCTGAATAATGTTCAGATATTCATATAATTTAATGAAAGTATTTGAATATTTTTATTTGAGGTAAGTTTTTTTTTATTTAAAATTGGCAAAACCAGTTCATTTTTTCCCCTATTTCTTGCATTGAAAATGATAATTCTATCAGTTATGGTGAACATTTCGATTCAAGTACATTCAGGTGACTCCTTTGGTCTAACAACAAATGACAAAATTTTAGTTAACACTGAAACTTCTAGATTGAAAACTTTTCTCTTTTTAATGAAAGAGATGCAAAATAGATGTTGATATTTTTTATTCGAAATCCAATTGATTCTTCAATTACCTTTGATGGCGTAGTAATTACATTTTCCTCAGTTTTAAAAAATTTACCTTTGTAAATTTTTTTTTGAGGAAAATTACGTGATACTGTGTTGTCAAATTTGGTATATGGATAAAATATTTTTCATACTTCAAAAATTATATTTTATCTATTTCATATTGGTCAATTGGCGCATAACAATAGTGAATTTTCATGTGTCTTGAATTTTGTTTTTGATGAGCAAATACAAATGTTCAACACATGCAAAATTTCACAAAAAATATCTACATTGTCTTTTGCCATCTTTTTCACCAACGTGAGATTTTCAATCCAGTAACTAATATTTCTTTGGTAGGCAGTAATTTTTTTTTCTGAAAGAACCATTCAAAGGGTACTTACAAATATTACATGTTGCAGTGACAATATAATGTGAATACATCTACTTCTTTGTGCTCATATTATTTTTGTTATTTTGAATGTTATATTGTAATGTTCCTTGAGAATCTAGAAATTTGTATAAACATTGTCTACAAATTTGAAAGTTGATTCATTTTAAAAATCATATGTTCAATACTTATTGTTCCAATTTAAATTTTGTTATTTGTTGTCAGACAATTGTTATTTTATCGAATTGTTTCATAGCAGATAAAAGGTGGGTTTGTTTCAAATAACTTTCAAAGAAAGTAAAATTTTGGAAACCTTAGAATAAATATGACATCCCAAACAAGTACTCAAAAAAATGTATTTATTCTATAGAACTCTAATGACTTCAAAGTCATGTTTTTTGAGGCAAATTCTCCTTTTACTGCAGTGTTTTATTCCTTTATTTAGCTTTGTCATTCTTTTGACAAAGCAGATTTGTTACATTGTTTGCAAAATTGCTTTCAATGATATTTTTGTTCCAGTGCAATTTTGCACTGGAACATGGTTTCAGTGTTATTTGTTCCAGCGCAGTTTTGCTCTGGAAATTTTATGGTTGTCAGTGATTGTATTTTTGTCAAAACAAAAATTTTGTTTTGATACATTTTCAAAACATAATTTTGTTTTGATCCAAAAAATAGGTTGATACAAATATGTATCAACAAAAAGGTTATAGCCAGAACATTTTTTTGTTTTGGCTGGTACATATTCAAACAAGATATCAATTTGATATTTTGTATTATAGAAAAGAAAGAAATAGTGATTTTTCATATGTGATGTGATCTATAAAGAGTCTTTAATGATTCACACTGATTTATCATTTGATGTCAGAGTGAATTAGTTTTATCTAAAATCAATGTGTTGAATTATGTGAGGTGAAGTTATGAAGTGAAATCAATCCAACAAATTTGTTTGGATTTTCAACTTTTGCTTTCAGCTTTCAAAAATGTTTTGTTATTTGGTAACACCATTTAACTACAGTTTACAAATTGTCATGAGTCAACTTTTCTTCTTCAGAATTTGATTTCTTCACAATTTGTGATTTGCCCTCATATGTCTCTTTTTTAAAATAATTCATATTAATTGATGTCTCTTAATATATTTGATTTGGTGTAAATTACTCTTTGTACAAGGTACTTGTCCTTACATTGAAGTGGAAACTCAACTCTACTATAGATATCTGAAAATTGTTTAGAAAGCAATTAATATGTATACAGATAATTGTATGCATTATGTAATCGTTGCTTGGTACTGTTCGGTTAATTGTTATTCAAAGGACCGATTATGCTTATCGCGACTACTCTTCTGTAATATGAGAACCAATATCTATAACATGAGCACCATATCAAAAAGTGGGATCATCTATTACATGATTAGTGTTATATGTAACGTAATCACTGTTATGTTTGTGATCACGGATATGTATAACATGATCACTAATGACTGTGTAATGTGATCATTGTTAGATGCAATGATACCATTGTTATATGTGAAGTAATCATCTTTAGGTGTTACATGAAAACCATTATCTGAATGAGGTGAAAGGAATAAAGAGCAAGTAAACTGTATATATAAAATTGGTTTCTACGTGCTGAAAGATGTTCTTTCATTCGAATGTTCCCTTTTCGTGTTCACAAATTTCAATACCATAGACCAGGATTTCTTGATATGTGAAACATAAACTTTGTTCTTGAAGTTCCTACTTTGAACTTTTAAAACGAATTTTATGTTTGCATATTTCATCATATGGTCTACTCGGTGTTGACAAAATATAATTTTGTTTTTAAATTACGAGCTGCTCATAGTAGATTCCAATTTCAGACTGAACTTTTTCTCAAATTCAGAGTCTGTGTAAGCCATTAAATGATTTGTTTAAAAACGTTTTATAAAAGTGAGGACAGCTCTTACTTGTAAATCATCTTATTGGATATTGAATTTTGAATACTTACAAAAGTATTTCATTTTTGAGATGACTATTTGAATTTACTTTAGGCTGTGATTTTAAGAAGTTAATTTTAGTTATTATTCCTACCTTTCATTTACTCTTTTGTGAACTTTGAATTAATGTATTCAGTAGAGTTTTTTATGATTATTGTTGGCGGAATTTTGATTTCTCCATTGTAAATAAAAAGTTTTGTTGAGGTATGTAGGATTGGTTTGACTCAGTTCGTCATATTGAAAAAAAATCAAACCACTGCATTATATTATTGTAGTTCAGTTTCTCAGTATTTTTTAACTACTTCTGTATGTGGCAAATAAAACTACAAACAGGGTTATTATTTGTCATATTCTGTCATGTTTAATATTGAGAAAATGATCTCTACAATGACTTTCTACTTATAAATAATTACATTACTGACAAAATACATTATAGTTCAGAAATAGATTAGATTCCAAGTTTGAAGAACTTTGAATATATTCATCAAAAAGGTCCAGTGTAGACACCTCTTTTTATTATTTTTCTGAATGGATTTGAAATGACACCAAGAATTACCCCAGAAGACACAGAGACTACTCAGAAGATTTTGGCTTCTTCCTTTCCTGAGCTTTCTTCCACGGCATTGGATGCAGATATGATGGCCCTAGACTGGCTGTAACTGGATTGCAATAAAATATGTTGTGTTGAAATTGTGTGTTCATTCATTACCTTTAATGACATTTTATCTGTATGTCATCTTTACAATATTCCAGAAAAAAGTAAATATTATAGTTTTATCAGCTTGGTCTTTTTAAATATTATCTGGTAATATAAATTTTCTGCTGTTAGTAACTTATTCTTCTATAGAGATTATTTTCCAATTTTGAAGTTGTGGTGAGTTGCCACAATATAATTTTTACAAAAGCTTCAAATATCATTACATACAATAGTTTTTAATGAGTTGATATTTCATGCGAAAAAAGATTTTTGGAACGAACTTCAGTGTTATATTGAGTTATATTGGTAATATTCAAATTTCTAGATTCGGCAGTGGGTGACATAAGATATTGAAAAATGGTAGCTTTTAGTTGGCACCATCTAAAAAATAATCTATTACAAAATGGGAGTTGATTATTGGAAACAACTCAATTGCCAACACTGTAAAAGTGGAAAGTTGGTAAAAAATCAGTCATTCAACTTCACCTATGCTATTATTGAATTGGAGAGGATATATGAAAAGTAAGGGGTGCCCAAAGTTATATTATGATGTTGACAGATTGTTCAAACACGTCATAACAGATCTGTACCTACGAATAAAATATTGTTTTAAAAGATTTTTTATCTGTTATTTTCACTGAAATGTTAAGGTAACTAAGTTCATGAAATTATTAAGAATGGTGGCGACTCCTCTTACAAAGCCGTCATTTTTTCGTCAAAAAAGTCTAGCAACATATATCATATACAAACGAGGGTCCAGTGGCTCTTGAATATCAAACTGAATAATAAGTTTCCCTATACATTATTTCTAGCATTTTTGTCTAATTTTGCTTTGTTTTTGAGAAAAATAAAATGAAAAACACGGGAGGCATGCCCATGGACAACAAAACATGTTCAATGTCAATATTTTTTTAATACTTGCATTACTTTTGATAACAATGTCTAAGACTAGACTAGACTATTGATATAAAAAAAAAGTACAGCCTAGTTGACTAGTTTTATTTTTGTTGAATAATTATTGAAATTATGTTGAAATGTTTTTTTCTCTAATTTCTGACTTTCCTTTTGATACTGAATAATTATTGGATCATGGTTTTTTACTCCAAGAAATGTATATGATTGTAAAAATTAATTGTATATAACTTTTCAACTTTATAGAATGTTAACCGGTCTTTATACCTTTGTATTTTGAACATATGAACATTTAACCTGGATATCTTTATAAAAATCTGTTATGACGATGTTTGACTTGACTGGGATTTGATTAATTTCGCTGCTGATTTGTTTTTCAATAGTACTGAAATTTTGAGGATGAGATATTTGCAGATGGCCTTATTGAGGTAAGTGAAAAATTCATTATGTTGAGGTCGTTTAATTTGAGCCCTACAATCGATGAAATATTTTCAGTGTATGTTGTTTAAAAATAACTGAAGCCAATGTGAACATAATAAATTTTCATTATTCATTTAGGAACGACTTTTAATATAAAGTTCAACATTTTCTGGAGTTTTTAGTGAAATTTTTATTCAGAGAAAGGCCAGAGAAACTTGCAAAACACTTTTTTTACTCCTCACCGAAATTTTTAAAGATTTTCTCTCATAGTTTCCATTAGTTTGGGATGAAGTTGAAGTTGGGATGAAGTGTCGGATATTGACGTCATATTGATATGTTTAAAGTAATTCACCAATATACAAGGTATCGAGTAGAAGCGTGGCAGGACATTTTTTTCACTTCTAACGAAATTTTTAAAGATATTCACTCATAGTTTCCATTAGTTTGGAATGAAGTTTTTGCTCAAAACTTTTTGAAGTGTCAGATATTGACGTAATATTGATATGTTCAAAATTATTCACCAATATACAAGGTATCGACTAGAAGCGTGACAGGTTATAGCTAGTTTTTTTAAAAAATAACCTCATATTTTTATTCTCAGTTGAGACATTGTTTTTTTTTCGATATAGAATAATTTGATTTTTAGTTGAATGAACTTTCTTCACATGAGATATTTAACATTAAATTCCAAATAAACCTAACTGGTTTGCTCCTACTCGGCAATATTTCCGGTTTTTTGTAAGTTAGTTGTCAATTATTCGACATTTAAATCGTTGAGATTAATGTATTATAAAAATGAAAGGCTACTATAGTTTCAGTTGAACTTTTTGATTGATGAAATTTTGATGAAAAACAGGATGAAGCTTTTCTTCGAAAGTAAGTTCACAAAAGAAATACAACTGACTATATTCATTTGAATACATCCAATAACTGTTTTTAAAATTCTCCAATACTCTATTGGAGGATTATAAGTAGCAAAAAAGGAAACTAGACAGTTCTCAAGTATTTCATTCATTCTTTTGAGAGATAATAATTTAATTTTCTCCTTTCTTAATCCACATGAAATACAATATATTCATTTCAAAAACTATGAAAGATTGTAAATATTCTAAAACAGACGATTTCTTCAACAGATCTATCTCTTAGATATTGAGCTATAGTAAAAAGTAATTAATGCTCAATCTGAATGGTAAATGGTAACGCAGTTCTGAAACAAAATTTTGTGATTTCGTTATGATTTGCCAGTTTGTATAGGCGGGTTTATTGTACTTTATCGAGTCCAATGTATAATTATTATTGTTATAACATTTTATTTTGACACATTTACATAATAAATATGTATGTTTCTTCAAAGATAAGTATAAATAAGCAAGATTTATGGTGTTATCAGATAAATCCGATGAATTTTCGACAATTTCATCGACTAAATGGTCTAATTTCCACGTATTATTCTCTTTCAAAACATATTTAATACATTTTCGCCATTTTTTTAATATACCTTTTATAATGACTTAAAGTATTTTGACTTCTTTCATTTTGAAGGTCGTATCTTTTTGTAACGAAACCCTTCACTTGAGTCCAAACTAGTTCAATGGGATTAAGTTCGCAATGATAAGGGGTCAGGCGCAGAATAATATTTCGTTTCTGTGCAATCTTATCGACTTACATATTTTTTGAACATACCATGGACAATAGTTACTTTTTTTTTACCATACTCTCATCAATTGGTATGTTATTTGTCGAAGCTCACTCCTTTCCATGCATTAGTTGGTATTCTTTCAATTTTCCTGGAATGATAATTTGCAATATCAGAGTGAGGTGGAACGAGGTCTAACATTTGCTCAAAATATTCGTCGCTGTTCATTGCCTTCCTGGTAATCGTCAGAATGCTGAACACCAATAAACCACATTCAGCAAAACAACCAATAAATTTTTGAATAATGGCCAACGTGAAATAGTTAAAATTTAATATCATTGATATGTACGTTGTGGAAGAGTCTCGTCAAATTTTTAAATCACTGTTGTAGTTTAAAAAGGACTATAATATTGGAAGGATCATATGCACCTTTAAAATCAGAAACATCACTAGACGAAATGAGGAGTAAATGAAGAACTTCTTTATTTTTTTAATTGATAAGGTCAAGATTTCGACTACGGAAAGTGAAAATTCAATGCTGGTCTCTCTAAAAACAATTAATGAAATCCTTGAGAACTACCAAGTTCATGGAAAAATCAGATATTCTCATTTTTTGCTACGTATAAATATTTTCTTACATTATTAGAGATTTTCAAAAACAGTTTTTGGAATTATTTTAATAAATATAGTCAGTTGAAGGCTTCAAAAAGTTTAGAAAACGTTTTAAAATCTATTTGTAGTTTTGTTTATTTGTGGAAAACTAGATTTATAATATTGGTCCAAACTAGTTGGTACCTGAATTACGAGTTGCGAAGGAAGTTTTGAAAAGATCATTATTGTGCCATATTTTTAAAATGTCAAGCTTTTTAAAATCCAGTGTTTTCAGTTATCTACCAGAAGTAAGAGTTTGAAGGTATGTGATATATTTCTTTATTTTTCTCAAACACTCTTATGAACTCTACACGCACCGATGGAAAAGTAACGTACACTTTTTTATCATTCAAAGTTGATTGTATTTTTGTCGAAAATTTAAACTAGAATACATACTTTTTCATCTTTGGACGTCATCAAATCTATTGAAAATATACCAATCCGCGAGTTTGATGTCGTTTTGATTGATTTATTTCAATATTCTTAGATGGAAATAATTCTGGCACGCATTAACTGGCATTTTTTTAAGAGATATTAATGCTGAATTGTTCGAGTTTGAATGTACACATCTCATACTTTCAGATACTCTGATGAATCTATTTTGATTTAATGATGATTTTCATCTAACAAGTTTTTATAGTTTTACAGCTATTGAGTGTGCTAGAGCTGTTTAATCGATGAAATTTAACATACATTTTGAAACTGAGTTTTTTGAGTTTATATTTTCGTTTCCATTTTTTTATATAAATATGCCACGTACACAAAGCCCTGCCTCTCGAGCTCAATCGATCAAAATGCAAGCAATTCCATAATTTTCAAAATCTTACTATTAAGTAAATGCTTTCGTTTATAACAATTTTATCCAAAACATATGTCAGGAATCTCAAAAATACTTTTAAATTTAACATGTTTAAACTGAATCAAGATGTTACAGAAGTTAATGACGAATTCAGCATTTTTAAAATCACTTGAATTTCTAGAATGCTTTGAATTTGATACAAATGTTCAGCTTAAAACACTAACTCAGTTCATTATTCATTCTTCAAATTATCGAAATACGAAAGGTGAATATGTGATCCCCCCATTAACGGACAGGACATTATTTGCTTATTTGCCAATAGAAGAGATAATATATATTTGAATCGTTTCCTACAAATAGAAAATTTTCATTACTATCACTATTTTTTTTTCCAGAAAATTATACTCGCCAAAAAAACTTCTGCATCATATCGAACCCAAAATAAAGCACATAAATTTTTCTTTCATCATACAGAAGAACCAAAAATTAGCAGTAGAGACAAGAATAACCAGGTTGAATTTTCAAACAATAATGATAATGTTTTTTGGATTGATAATTCAATATAAATTTATGGCTTTTTTGACTCAACTTGTCTCCTACAAATTGAAAAAAGAATCGATTTGTGGAATCTGCCGTCCCAAACTCGGATAACACACATAAGTTTGTAAAAAATATTTTCATACAGAAGGAACCCAAAATTAGCAATTGGTGCAAGAGTAATAAAAACTACCTTATATTTTCAAATACATACAAACATTATTTTGAAAATTAATGAGTTAGACTTTATTGTGAAATTTTCACTAAACAGTTAGCTTAAAAAACCGCAACACGTGCTTCATTATACAATAGCTTCCTCAAGCAACTGAGAAAATCAAGAGATTGGCAACACCACTGGATAGAAGTTTTTTTTGAAAGCTAGAAAACGATGAATTCATAATCGAGTAAATGATAATAATTATAAGTTGATGGATGTAGCCGTTACTACGTGTTAGGAAATCATAATAAAGAAAAGAGAAAGGAAACTTTTTGTTTTTACCACTTTTATTTGTAAATAACGTGGTATAAAAGTGATAAAAACATAGACAGTTTCATTTCTCTTTTCTCCATTATAATCATTAAAATAACTTTATTCTTTTAACAGATAGTAGATACACAATATAAATACGAAATGATGTACGTGAATAAAGCAGTAAACGATAAGTATAGTCGACGCCAACTTAAATGAGTCAGCGCAGAAACGTAAAATCGTTCTGTGTTAAAAAGACTTCGCCCACTTGAGTCATATTTCGCAAATATACTATTGACATCAGTTTGTGTGACCAATAGCTATCTTCTGGAGCGGGTGACATTTGGTTTTAAATCTCATTTTAGTTGGCGCGTATTTGTTCCTTTTTAACAATACACATACATGAAATCAAATTTAAATAGGTCTGTAAAAATTATAATGAATTTTCAATATGGTCATATAATCAAAAAAGTAATGAGAGACAAGAATTTCATATGCGGAATATGATGTTAATCCGAACATTTGCACATGTTAGGGTAGAATCCATCATTTACAAATTTTTGATTCTCCCTATATGATAAACGGTTTTACTTCAAGTCTGATTTTTGTTACCTAGGTTTGAGATGATTCAAAACGTTTTCTATTTGTTTGTCAATGGGGATATACAGTGATAAAAAAGTAACGCATTAGTTCAAAAAGACTATTGGATTCGATTTGATTTCGACTGCTTTGGAGTGATGACGTCACCGGTGTTTTGAAAACCCTGTTTTATGAATCCGAGTTATCTTCCTGAGCGGTGGAGGGTCGAATAGACCCACTAACTTTTGAAATAACCTAACCTATCTTGCTGAGCTGGTTCAAAAACATTAATCACAAATTTTGTGTGTACAATTGGAGCTGTTGTTCATAATGTAATCGCTAGTATTCTTGGGAATATCATTGAAACGAAACTTGTGCTATCTTTATGTTAACATGCTCTAATAACTAAGTAGCTAGAAACACTAGGGAATACAGAAGGTTATTTTACGGTAGGACATGTACATTTTTAACAGGATAGTGCTCTTCTCAGTGATAAAAAATGAGAGATTTCCGGATAAAGGAATGGGAAGCACTAGAATGGCCTCCTACATCACCAGATATAACTAACAGGGAGTCTGGGGTTGTTGAATCGGATATTGATGATCTCAAAAGGCGATCAACATGATGTTCAATTTCCGGTAAAATTCACAGAAATGTAAGGATGGTTTTCAAAACGGTACAGAGGACAATATTTTTCTCAACCAAGTAACATCTACCCTTCTCGGTCTAAACATATTTATTGAAGACGGTGAATATTAAATTGACATTGTCTAATTTTTTCATTATTTTCTAAAAGGTTTAATGTTTTCAAATTGACACTGTTTATTTTTATGGTATGATTGGGACAAATAAAAAAGCTGGGTTGAATGCTACCTAAACATTTGTGGAATTTCTTTTTAAAACCACCCAAGACAAATTCTAAAAAACGTTTTTCAATCAACTAAGAAATCAATAATTTTGAAGTGAATCAAAGTTGAGTTTCTGAATGGAATGACATTGCTTTCTATATTCAGATTCCGCCAGAAAAGTTTAAGGTTATATGGGTATATACCATGCGGTTCAAAAGTGATTCCCAAAAATAATTTCAAAAAATGATTCTTTTCATTCGTCTCTTTTGTAAATGGATAACCTTTAATTTGGCAGAGATATTGGAGAAGTCAATGTTTCAAAACATTGTTTTTCTCATAATCAATTTCGAGAAAACTTTATTTTATATTACGCGTCGTAATTTATAGAACATCTAAGACTAATTTTTTTCCTTCAGCCTAATTGATCGCGAATCAATCTATTGGACGATAATTATTTCCCTGTCTTTATATTATCATTATTGTGTCTCCTGAAAAACTGTCATTACAAAATCTCTTATTCATATTACCGAAAGGGTTGATCACCTCGGTTTTACAGGAGAATTTCAATTTAGAAAATAATATTTTTGAAATCATGTTTATTACTATCGCACTGCTTACGTACTAACCTATAAACCTAATATTTTTTAAGGGCTCTCCAAGGGAAGTCACATTTCTAATATAAAATTAGTGTACCATTTAAACAAATAAGGAAAATATTTTTGAATTTTGATTTACCCAGTATTGAAAAATTTTTTGTGTGGTTACATCATTATCCAATCATAGAAAAGCTATATTTTCATAACAAGATAGACTCTTCAAATGAGCTGAATAGATCAACTTTTTTACGTTATTTTTGGCATAAATTCTGAACCGCTTGGTAGGGGAGACCGGATATGGTTGTCACACGGGTTGGTTGTCACAGTGGCCGTAACAGAAAAACGAACGAACGAATGAGTCGCAGCAGCGCGAGAGCAATATCTCTCCCCACCTCACGTTAGTCCGCTCCAATATGCCGTGACGGTGACACGTACGTTTGTTTTTTTCGTGCAGTGAAAGTAAATTTTTGTGCTACTGTTTCGAACCTCGTAAGTATTACGAAATTCTACATAATTATAATATTTTCATACATTTGCTAATGATAAATATATTTTATAATATAATAATATAGTTTTTTCGATATCCATTTATCGGAATTTTTTTTAAGGTTATTTTTCTAAAACGTGTTTTGGGGCAGGTTGTCTCCGGTCCTCGCGAGCAGGTTGTCACATGTGACAACCTGCCCAAGTTTGTGGGTTGGCATTGTGCGTTTTCGAACTTTGCTATGTAAATTTGTTTATTTCAGTAAGAGTTCCAGTATGCCACAGGTTCGCGAAAGGAAGACTACTCGAGGGCTTGTTCTACCAGGATTGATGCTGCGTGCTGCGAGGGAAGTCAAAACATGCCAAATCGATCAGATCTGTTGCGAAAGATTTTGGAATTAATTATCGCACTTTAACGAGGTATTGTAATAAGTTTACTGACGAAGAAATAAGCAATATGTCCATATCACCTTCTACAAAAATAGGCTACCAAAAGAATCGACAGGTTTTCACCGATGAACAAGAAGCAGAGTTGGAAGAGTATACACTTCTTGCTAAAAGTGTCAATTTTGCTCTTTCACCCAAAAATGTTCGGAAAATAGCGTTTCAACTTGGTGTGTCTAATAAATTGAAAGTGCCAAAGTCTTGGGAATTGAACCAGTTAGCCGGCACCGACTGGTTCAAAAAATTTTCGACAACCTTGAATCGGTAATTAAACGAAATAATATTCAGTCACATGACATATGGAACATGGATGAAACAGAGGTAACTCCTGTCCAAAAACTAAACAAAGTAGTTGCGAAAAAAAGGTTCAAGGAAGTCGGTGCTATTACCTCACCCGAAAGAGGCACACTTGTTACCTTAGCTACTGCTGTTTCAGCAGTTGGAAATTCAGTTCCACCATACTTCGTTTTTCCGAGGTTTCACTTTGAAGAACATTTCATACGAGATGGACCAATTGGCTGTAAAGGAGGCAGTAATCCATCAGGTTGGATGACGGAGGAGTTATTTGTTGAATTCCTAAAGCATTTTCATAATCACGTAAAATCAACCAAGGAGAAACCATGTCTCTTGTTGTTAGACAACCATAGCTCCCACATATCCATTGAAGGACTAAATTTTTCGAAGGAAAATGGCATTTTGATGTTATCTTTCCCACCTCATTCTACTCGCCGCCTAGAACCCTTGAATAGGTTGGTTTATGGACCTTTAAAAAAATATATTAACAACACCATGGATCAATGGATGATAAATCACCCTGGACAGCAAATGACGATTTATGAAATTCCAAGCATAATAGCACAAGCTTTCCCTTTGGCGGCAACTCCATCCAATATTGTCGCAGGATATAAAACTTGCGGGATTTGTCCATTTAATAGAGACATATATCAAGAGCACGATTATATGCCGTCGTCTGTCACTGATAGACCACTAATAACGGTTCAAGATAATGAAATTGTAACCAACGGCGGACGTCAAGAATCAAATCGATAATTCATCCCATAATCGTCCTACAGTCTGAAGATCATAACACTGGCCCTAATAAACCTATTGTATGTCCATCTATCCATGATGACCCTGCATTGACAGAAAATGTTAACCCTGTTCTTGGTGTTCGTGCAATGACGCCAAAAGATTTCATAATGCCAGGAACATCATTTAAGAGTCAAGCTCCAAAGGAGCCCCATGGCGATACCCGGTCCAAGTGAGAACTTCTCTGTTTGTACCACCGCAAGTTTTGAAACCACTACCAACAGCACATTCGCGCAAATTGCAGCAAGCTGACAAAAGAAAATGTAAATCAGAAATTGTAACAGATACACCAGAAAAAGCCTATTTAGAAGAAAAAAAAAAGGAACAAGATGCGAATAAAAAAAAGGCATCAGGATTGCCAGTTTTGGGCTTATGAAGAGTGCACGCCTGGACTATCAAATTACATTTGTCAAAATTGTGACTGAATATTCAGACTGAAAGAAAAACTGACAGTGATGTCATTAGGTTAAGAATTTTTTATTTAAAAATTATTCGTAAGAGATTGACTGATTGAAGAAAATGTTTGAAAATTTGCAAAGTATATATTTTGTTATTTTTTGTTACCTGAGAGACTTATAATTATAACATAATTGTTAAATTACAATAACTATTTGCTTAAAGTAAGTCAAGTTCCTTTTTTTCTTCTTGTATTTGGTGAATTATGATTCTGTGTAGGTATTAGTTTGAATAGGTATTCAGACTAATTAATAGACTTATTTATATAATATTTAATAACTGATTAGTTCGTAAGAGATTAATTACTGATTAAGATAACAAAACGTACAAAGAATTAATGATCTTAGGCCAAAGTGACTAGATATCAAACCTACCAGTATTATAGTTGCAATGTAAGTTACTAATCGCATAGAGCAAGATTTAGTTTTTTTAAAATTATTTTCTTTTTTGGAGTGCAATAAGATGTATAAGATTTATGTCTTCAATAATAAATACAGTTTTGATTACGATGAGAGTCTTTTTTTTTTTCAATAACCCTGTGCAATTTTATATGTGACTACCTACCCCAGCCACTGTGACAACCATCCCTGATCCGGTGTTAAAAGTCTCACTTCTCCTTTTCACAAAAATTTGTTTTTTTCTCATCAGGTAATATTAGAGAGAGACACTTTATTTTTTTATGTCTTTCAATAATTATACTATTCATTGGTCAACAAATGTCATTTCTGAATGGCTAACTTTTGGAGTTATACACTGATGAAAAAAAAAAAAGTGACTTCCAACGCCGGTCTCCCCTATAGACCCACATAATACTTCATTTTTGTATTTATAATCTAACTTTATATTACTTTTCATTTATATCAAACAGATTTTAGTCATTGTATGAGTACGTCAATTCCACCTGATCGTATTCATTTTCAGATATCCCATTGAAGAACATGTCGCACGACATACACTAGGTGAACAAAACTTCAGTGATCTTCAACTGTTTCATTGTTGTAACTGTGGAAAAGGACTTGATATAAAACATTCTTGTCCCAGACCAAAAGCTGCCTGTTCTCTTTGCAAACAACACCTCGTGAATGTGAATACAAAAAAGCACAAATGTTTCCTGAGATTAAACAGCGACGATACCGACAAATATTTTTTCAAATCAACGACAATTATCACCGAAGATGTAACTGCTGATGAAAATAGAAAATCAAATAAAAAATACACAAACGAAGTAATTATTCGAGTTTACAGATGTAGGCGGTGTCGATTAGAATTTGATTCTAGAAAAACTTACAGGAAGCATCTACATCAGCAACATAATGAGAAATATAACGTGTGTCCCATCTGTGGCAAGTCCGTCGTTAATTTGAGTCAACATAGAAATGGAGTTCACGGTGATCCTGCTTCTTTTAGATGTTCAAAGTGCGACAAATCTTTCTCTTGCAAAAGGCATCTGCAACGTCACATGCTAGCGCATGGTAACGAATTTAAACATAAGTGCACTACTTGCGGAAAAGGATTCAAAACTCCATTCTCGATGAGGGTCCATATGAGATCTCATGATGTTGTGAAGCCTTTCGAATGCTCAGTTTGTCTGAAGACGTTCACTACAAAGCAATGGAGAGATAATCATTTGAAAACTCATAGAGAGTAATGGAAATATTCATTTAGATTAGTTAGTTGGGTCCATGGCTTGTTCACGAATCTTGAAACGCCATCAAATGAAACAGAACATCGACAAACCGGAAACAAACCCTTTTTCAACTAAAGTGATACGGAGCAGTCTCCAGTTTTGTTGTTGTTATTAAGTATTCCTACCAGCTGAGTAATTGTTGCACAGACACAAAGTATAACAAAATTTTCAGTGAAGATTTGCCGCAAACCAAGATAAAGTTGCTTTTATCTGGAGCAATCATAATTTTGACGAATAGTAAACTACCATCTTTGTTCTGTAATTTCATTAGAATATCTAGCAACGAATTTGAAAACCTGATAAATCTGTCGGTGGGAAAAATATCCAAGCAGAATACAAACTATAGAGTTGCTATTTCTTTCAAGGCCAACTAAATTACTTGAGGTTTGCAGTCATTTATGTAAAATATTGTTGATAAAGTTCATAAACTACACGTAAATAGCGGATCATACTTTGAAATCACCTGGTGCTCAAGCAATGAGATGGAATGAAACATACAAATCAATCGTGATACAATACAAGACAATGGTTCTCTTCAGAGGTGCTAGGCTGATCCAAGATCCAGTGCTTATCCTTGTCATCTATGAGGTCGATAGAAGACGCAATCCTTGAATATCAGAAAGGAAACTTCGTTTATTTTCAAGATTCATGATAGAGAAAGTTCGTATTCGAACTAAACAATGAACTCATGTTTCAACTTATGAAATCGCAGACCAAAATCTTCGTTAATATGCATATATATCCCTTTTTTCATCAGTTGAATTCCACCGATTAATCAAATTAGTTTACGATGGATCTGTTGAAGATTATTTTGGATGAGAAAAGGAACAGTGACTGCTGTTGGTTGGTTGATGAGTGACAAAATGCCCTCATTGATAATATAACCGTGATTAGTACCCCACTACCTATTAATTGACAGTTGGCAGCTTGAAATAATTCATATATAGAATTCGTCAATGTAGGTACATCAATGAAAAAAAAAGTTTGATGAAATCAATTGTGTGAAAGCCGGTGAATGAGATTATATCGGTGAAGTAATTGTTGAAAAAACGATCATTGCAGATATAAACTGAAAGACAAATCTCTAAATCTTTTATTAGTTTTGATTTTTCAGATAAAATTAATATATTTATTTTGTGTGATTGAATGAAATTGTAAAAACCTATAATGTTTGTTTTTTTTCGGAAAATGTAATGGACATTTGTTTCAATTTCAGTTTCCCGAATTCTCATCCCAGAAAATATGAATTACGCAAACCCTTGAATAAAACAAAATTTGAAATGGACTGCGAGGTTTCGATATCCTGGCCGAACGAGAAATATCTGAACGGAGAAAGTAAACGCGTAAAACTGATACCACGGAATCCTTCGAAAAATCGAATCCGAAAGTGTACGACATGTTTCACACTATTTCCGTCGGAAATGGCACTCCAACAACATATACGGAATATTCATTATTATTTTTTCTGTAATATTTGTCTCGTTTACTTCCAGGATAAACATCTTTGCTCGAACTCGTATACAGTTTGTGCGTTTTGTAAGTCTTCTTTTGTCGAGAAGCAAACTAATATTTCCTCACATTTGTGCTTTCATAAGAGATCTCAGGACGATTTCGATATTTTAAAAAACAAACTTCTTTTGATGTCTCTGAGATGACGATGATATTTTTTTCATGTAGACTCAGTCGTGTAGTATATCATGGAAATAGAAAAGTACATAAATGAATGAGTATTCAAATAAAGGGGACTATTTGTTTTCATAATTCAATGTTCAGGAATAGACACCCCGTGAAACTTGAATAAAAATAAATTTTTCAAAATGTGTGTTTTTCATTTTCTGTTTGTTTTGTCTAAATACTAGTTTAACGGCATGGTGTCAATTTGAACAATACTGTAACACTTGTAGGTTTTTTTATAAGTGACACATTGTGAATTCAATACGTCATTCAATAATCCAAAGTTACAACTTGAAAACACTATATACTTCAAACAACACTTTACTCAAGTACTACGTTTATTACGAGAGCAATGAGAACGACACCAACGGCAGCAATGGATACCCTGTTGAATCTACCTTCATAACATTTTTTAATAACGAGTGGATCAGTTCAAATTTACTGATCTACTAGGGATCTTGTAAACGAGAACGAAAATGATCATGAACCACATGACAACGAAGTACACTTGACATTAATTCCCACGTTAAAATCACTAACCGCGAATGTGCATGATTAATAGTCGTCCCGATGACATACTCAGTCGAAACAACTGGGGTGCAGTTGAGTTGAAAACTGTACATAAAATGGGAGCTGGAATGTTAAGCGAGAAGATTTTTACATCACAGCTACCCGCTTGATAAATACATTTCTCTTCCAGGCCGAAGTGGTCTTGATAAAATGAGAGAATCAGATCGCACTCGGCCCATTGATAAAACAGAGAATGATATCGAGATTTATTTGGGAGAACCGTAATCACATGAGACAAGCAATTTATTAGGTCGAGAAGAACATGCCAGACCCGTATATGGCTGCATCAGTGATATGATAGAACGTAGGAAAAATGCAATACGCCCACAAGGGTGTAGGATTTTCTGAAAATTAGGAAAAGATGGATAAATTTGACTGCTGCGAAGTATTGGACCATCCCTCTATTGCTGTTGTCTGGATCTGAATAACTTGTTAGCTTCAAGACTTCAAAACTTCGAATTATATGAAAGAAAAATCCGAAACCGTTCTGTTCTTCCACTGGTTCCCGGTCAGTCTCGATCAACATTATGATAGTCTACTATCTATTGCATCCTGGACAAATCTGTCACTCAATTCTGAAGTAACCAGCATGTATGATGGAATTGGCCGATACTTGATGAAAATCCATAACTAACGTATTTGAGAAATATGTTATAGTCGGAGAGCTGATGACGAATTTTGGGAAGGTTTTTTAGGCAAGCTGAAATTGCGAAAAATTATAATTTTGTCAATTGGTGAATCCGGTCCTGAAAGTCGTTTAGCGAATTAGCGGTTATTTCGCTACTGCGCAGCATGTAACATTTGCAGAAAAAAAAAATCAAGAAAATATATTTTTGGCACCTTGAATTTTTTTTATCTTTCAATTTATAATTTTTAGAACTCAAAAAAAATCCCTGACGTTTTTGTCGGTTATTAAGTATTAACTGACGTCTCCAAAATTATTTTTTTTAAATTACCAAAAAATATTCTTTAGGCAATCAGAAATTCAAATCACGTATTTATTAAGTAATTTCAGTAATACCTGCAAATTACCTGACGATTTTGCGGGTTATAAATAATTATTTGACGTTAATAAAGTTTGTAAATAAGCGCAACAAAAAGTCTCACGCGCAGCCGTAAGTGCGACAAGGATAGTTAATTGAGGCATGCTGGCAGCTGCCGGGGCCCGAGCTCCTCGCGCTGTGATTGGCTATTGAGAAACCTCGTGTTTCCAGCTTACTTGCGGCACTGCGTTCACAACAGTTATTTTCGGAGCCTCGTGAAAAATTATCCAGTGTTTTTATATCTTTTTCAAAAATTTTATTAAAATATAATTTCTTTTTTGAAATTTAACATGTACGTACGTGCATATGTGACTGTGTAAATATTTGTGTATATAGTTTGAACTGCTTTAAATTAGTGCTGTAATTATTTAATAAACAAATTTTAATTTTAAGGTTATAAACAGATAAATCACGATGAATAAAACAAATTTAAAATGTTTTATTTGTAAAAAGCGTACTGATAAGAGCATTGTTTTTAATGAAGAAATATTGGAAAAAATGTAGTCTTTTTAAAAATTCGTCAAGAAAAAAATTATTGGTATTGTGATGAGGAATTGCCGGAAAATGTGACCCAAACAGACGGTTATCATTCGCAATGCCCCGGCAGCTGCCAGCATGCCTCGATTAGCTTCCTTGTCGCACTTACGGCTGCGCGTGAGACTTTTTGTTGCGCTTATTTACAAACTTTATTAACGTCAAATAATTATTTATAACCCGCAAAATCGTCAGGCAATTTGCAGGTATTACTGATATTACTTAATAAATCCGTGATTTAAATTTCTGATTGCCTAAAGAATATTTTTTGGTAATTTAAAAAAAATAATTTTGGAGACGTCAGTTAATACTTACAAAAACGTCAGGGATTTTTTTTTGAGTTCTAAAAATTATAAATTGAAAGATAAAAAAAAAATTCAAGTTGCCAAAAATATATTTTTTTGTATTTTTTTTTTTGCAAATGTTACATGCTGCGCAGTAGCGAAATAACCGCTAATTCGCTAAACGACTTTCAGGACCGGATTCACCAATTGACAAAATTATAATTTTTCGCAATTTCAGCTTGCCTAAAAAACCTTCCCAAAATTCGTCATCAGCTCTTGGACTATTAAACAATTTTACAAAAACGCAACACGTTTTTTGCCATACAATGGCTTCTTCGGGCGTTTCTTAACAGTTAAGAAACGCGAACCAGCATGGTTCGCTGTTTGAAATCAATTCTGTTTCTTATTTACTTTACAGTCTCGCTGTGAATTTTTTAGTTGGTGTTACTAGGCGGTAAATTAAATAATTGATCTGGTGGTAATTCCATTAATATTCAAAAGAAAGGTTTCGGCTTTCTACTTCTTCGTCTATATACAAAAAGCGTGGGAATCTTCTGAAGAAAGAAAGAGCGCGATTATTTTAAAAATAAGCTCTTTGCGAAGATGTGTAGATCATGCAATAAGAAACTTTTAGACAAAAACTGGAAGAAAAAGCCCTCTCGAAACTACTAATTCCATATGAATATTGAATTACACGAAAGAAAAAATACTTTGGAAACAACTACTTTAATATGACCATTGAGTTATCCAAAAACACGTTTGCTTATTCAGTTTGCACTTCAAACATTCGTTATGGAATTGAATCTGATATCATTCACAGGCTAGGCTAAAGCCTAGCTGGTAACGGAAAATGGTTTGGAAACTGTATCTATGCTAAGCCTTTCCAAAGTTCACACAACAATTTTGCTTTCAGCAGCTTTGATCGCAATTTCACATGGTCGTTGCCATTTTCAAAAATTCATAGTAGTCAATGATACTGGACATGTTTTCTTACTTGAACATGTTCAAATCAGTTAGGCCTACAGAAACATAAATATAATAGTACTTTTCAAGGTATCGACGATACCCAAAGATACTCGCAACTCTAAAGTTATTTTTTTTTACATTGAGGCTCGTAGGGAATTTTGAGCTTTGGAGTTGTTTTGCCTAGAATTTGTTCGGATCTCCCTCTAAAAACCTTACCATGCATCTCAATTTAGCAGACTCTGATCATAAAACACCACGATCAATTGATGTACTTCTGGGAGCTCACGTATTTCCCCACATTGTACAGAGTGGTCGAGTGATAGGCCACTAAACACAATACTTAGTTACTTTCTAATGGGAAAACACGAAAACAAATTCTAACAAAACATTCAAGTAAGTATTATTTTGTAATACACAGGAATCTGATCTTGAAGAATTGATCAAAAAGATTTGGGTATTTGAAAAAATTTCTTCAAAAAATTTAATCTCTAGAAGATGACATTTGCGAAAGACAATTTCTAGATACTGTTTCCAGAAATGATGGGGAGCGCTTTATTGTAACTTTACGAGATCCGGAACCTCAATTTCCAAACAGTCGTGAACTTGCCTTACTCACTAGAAAATCGTTTATTAAAATATCCTCAGTATCAAGATTATATTGAGTTTTTGAAAGGGTACCTTGAATTACAGCATATGGTAAAAAATAGAAAATGAAAACTTACACCAAATGGAAGTACTACGTATCGTTTTCCATGCTTTAGCAAAATTTGAAAACAATGTTTCTCCCAATGAAACTCTTGTAGCTGGACCAAAGCACCACGTTTGCATAATATAGCGCTTACTTCAATTTTGTACAGGCAAATTTTTCGTATTTCACATATCATATATTTAGATAACGTAAAAAATTGTCGGTACATACAGTTACTAGACATAGTGTTGGACATTCAGCTTATGAAGAATCTATAAATTCCAATTCTTCACTACCTAGAGTGCCGAATACGGGGAGGGGAGCTGTGGGAAAGTGGCGTGAAATCTGTTTTTCCGTTAATCAGTTATATCGAGTTTCGTTATATCGAGTTATTGGTTTACAGAAACTCACCTTGGAAGAACTTGACACTGTTTTTTATCAAATAGAACTCTCGATCACTTCTGTTAGTAGTGATCCAAATGACCTTTCTGCTCTAACTCCAGGCCATTTTTCAACTCCAGAACCTCTGATTGCCGTTCCAGATGTTGATTTAGCTGATGTTCTTAGTAGACTCAATCGTTGGGAACTACTCCAAAGAATTCATTAATTTTTTTGCAGTCGTATCACCATATAGTAACCAAAGCCTTTTTTTGCTGGGTTTCCGCCTTTGGGAAGTGCCTGGGTTGCTCACTGGTGTCCAATCACTGTCCTGAACGTCTTCTATTGTCGTAGATGATCTTTTCATCACACGTGACGATTCGATCCAAAAAAGAATCGTTTTGGTTGCGTAAAAGCAAACGTGACAATTTTTGTCGATCGTTCAAATCGTTGGTCCTCCACTTTTCGAGTTTTTGACTATTCCAATACGTTTCAAACCATCAAAAACCGCATGGGAGCTGAAGCCCAGTTTGTCCGACAGGGTCCTCAAATCTTCGTCCTGGACTACTGGATTACTCTTTCCAGACTTTCAAAAGCATCCAGAAGACTAGTGTCATGGATCGGTTTTGAAAGTTTTAAGCAATGTACTTTCATTGTCAGAGTCTAATGCATGTTCTACAGCAAGAAACTTTGGTACTCCCCAAGACCTCTTAAAAATTATCCACAGAGCGTTCTATACAGATCGTCGACCAGAAATGTAGTTTGTTGCCGAATGCGTCATATTATACAATGGAGGATCACTACTTGACACTGATGATATCCGTATACATTGATGCTTTCGAAACTCCGAAAATAGTAGTGTGAAATGTAAACTCCGAAGAATAGTATAGTTGAAGTAAACGATATTATGTACTCTTAAAGTTCGCGACACTCTTAAAGGCAAAAAAACCAATACATAGAAATGAGCCGGTAGCGAACTAGGCCACGTGGACTGTAGACTTGGCGGTTCGTATTGGATAATTTTTACAAACCGAGTTGAATGAGTGGCTGAAGAGTCATAAAATTAAATTTGAAGTCATGTTGCGGTGACGAATCGGGAATGCGGGTGTGGTTATCGACGTCGTGTTCCGTTCAGGAACTGATCGCGATTTCGAGTGTTGAAATTCGGTATTGGTGCAGTTATAAATACGTAAAATTTTTGTTATCTGTTTGAAATGTGGCGTCCTTGGACAAGTACTAATAGTAATAACGAGTGTGATAACAACGCAGAATTTTTCTACTGTAGTGATTCCAATAGCGGTGGTGAACAATGCGAAAAAGAGATATCAGTGAATAAGATTCGGATGCATTTGAATATTGAAACACAGAGCGTATGTTTCAATGTATATAAGAATCTACATCTCAAGTTTGTTTTCAAGGGAAATAAACTATTACAAGCAACATCAGATTTGACCGAAAATCCTTTCCCAACTGTACGTAAAATAGTCAAAACCAAACCTTATGAACGCAAGACGTGATGTGGTACGGGATTACCAAAAGCTTTAGATGTTCATCTAATAATATAATTGAAAAAAGCAATATACCCACGACTGTTACTAAACCAATGAGATTTATACAACTGAAATCATAAGGAAAACATTGAATACTTACGGCCATAACGTGAGCTGCTGTGACAAGACTCTTCAGAATTGGATAGAGAAACTAGGATTTAAATTTAAAATAATAAACAAACGTCAAGAAGTTAGGGAAGGCAGAAGAATAGTGGAATTGCGTAACAAATACTTAGAATAAATAACTTAATATAGGCAAGAACAACAGCAAAGTTTATATTTGGACGAAACTTGATATGACACTCACTACATAGTTATGAAAGGGTGGATTGATGGTTCGAGAATGTGTATGCCTATCATGCCTGCAAACAAAGGATCGCGATTAATCATTGTACATTGCGGAAGAAGTAAAAGATGGGTTCCGATTTCTTTGAAATTATGTGGAAAAAACTTGAGGACTACAATGTTGACTATCATAAGAACATGGAAGCTAACATTTTCGAGGAATGGTTTGAAAACACATTGATCCCAAATTTGGATGGTGATATTTTAATAGTTCTTGGCAACGCTTCCTATCATTCGCGACAGCTCGTCAAAGTATCGAATAAAAATTCGTGGAGAGATGAAATACAAAGTTTTTTAATGGATACCAATTTGCATTTTGAAGATTACTATACCAAAAACCAACTACTCGAAGTTTTACAGACAAAAACAGTTGAAGAAGTGTATGCCCTTGAGAGTATTGCTGAAAAGTATGGACAGACCATACTGAGACTTGCCCCCTATTTTTGTGTTTTCAATCCCATCGAGTTGATTTGGGGAAAATTGAAACAAAGCATCATGCAGGCGTAAAAATAATTTTCCAAAATTTGATAAGAAGGCAATAGAGCTAATTAAAGAAGAAGTATCTGATATTACCGAAGAAGACTGGCAGAAAAGGATTAAAAAAGTAATTATAGTTGAAAAGATTGGACACCAAAGATTGGAAATAAATTCATTATTGATTTAAATGACGACAGTGATAGTGAAACAGAGAATATGAAAGAGGAATTATGAGAAGCTTTCGAAGAAAGTGTTTTTGAAGCGATTGATTGTATATACAGTGTAAAACATCGAAAAAAAGACAGGATCTTTCATATAAATAAATCTCATTGGAGCATTCCTTGTTAAGATACAGCCCCTTAATGGGGGTACATAAAATTTGTATAACAATTTTTTTCACAAGCACTGAAGAAAATACAATATTGAAATTAACCTGACGTTTTGTACTACCAAAGAAACACTTAGCCAGTAATTTATTTGGTTCACCCCATGGTTGTAAGGGGTGGAAAACGCAACCCCTAAAATTCATTTCCAATGTAACTTTTTGTCTTATTATTTGTTTACCATTTAAAAATGTTTTTCCGATAGCCTGTTTCATTGTGAAAAAAATGTCTTGGGTTTTTTGCCCAAAATAAACCAGTTCGCAGCAAAAAATTATTTTACGAACAACTTCAAAGATACATCGTCATAAATGCGAACTAGATTTATTGTTATTTTGTAGTTAGTACCTGCATTAAACGATTAAAGGTAATAAACAAAACTAATTTAATAATAACAAAACACACAACATGTAGAAATCATAGTAAATGTTCAATATGTCTACATCACACATGCGTCTAAACGTCGGCGCAGTGAGCCACGTATTCGCTCAAATATTCCTGGAGTCTCTCTGATTACCCTGCACGCATCGATGATGCGGTTTCCTAAGTCCTCTACATCGCAAACAGGAGTACGATAAACCAAATGCTGTAAATGGCGCCAAATAGAGAAATCGAGAGGATTGAGATCCGGGGATCGAGCGGGCCAGTTCTGTGGTCCTCCTCGACCTATCCACTGATTTGCATATGTTTCAGTTAAATGCGGACGGGCTACTTTACTAAAATGGGCGGGAGCCCCATCATGCATAAAAAACATCCCTTCTGACACCCAAAGGAACTTCTTCTAGCAGTACTGGATGCACTTCTCTTAAAAATTGAACGTATGCCTCACCATTTAATCAAGGAGTTAGAAAATGAGGCCCAATTAAATCATCCCCAATAACTTCGACCACACGTTAAGAGAAAACTGTTCTTGATGGTTAGTTTCGACAATGGCGTGAGGGTTTTCATCAGCCCATATGTGGTTATTATGAAAATTAAAAATCTTGTCCCGAGAAAAACTACATTCGTCTGTGAATTCTATCGTCAGCTTTATAATAGGTACTAATAAGTTATTCATGGTGCATGGTCGGTTGAGGTTTTTTGCTCGAGTACCTTTATTCGAACTGTAAAAAGTTGAGAATCACTGAGATTGATAGAGGTTCCTATTTTGAAAGATTGACACGACTATGTTTATTTTCTTAGCTTTGATTACCTTTATTTCATCCAATCCAATTTACGCGGAATACTGTCTATCCGAGATAAGGAGGGGCAGCACGGAGAACCAAAAAGAACCGGAATTCATCAATTTCGTTTAAGTTTTTTACTGGCCTTATTAAAGATATATTAAAAAACAAAACCCAATTTCTCATTGCCACTTTTCAAACTGAACACGATGGGTTTTACAGTTTCTTCATCCGACGTTTCGTCTCCGAGAAACCATCTCCAATTTTACTTTTTCATGTGAAGAAGAATCATCTTTTTCACACACGGTCTGAATTTCACAAATTTAAGAATGCCATTTGAGTAAACTCTTGAATGGGCAACTCCATTTTAAATTTATAACTCTTATGGTTTCCAATTGTGTCATACTCGCCCCATAATGTGTCCAACATTATGTAGTCATATGCCGGATGAAATCACTTGAGCGGGTCATAATAATGTATATTTCCGAGGAATAAAACTCAAAGTCGTGTTTACGATTTAATGTCACCATCGGATGTTAGTGCGGTAAAACCATCAATTAGAACATGTTTCGAACCTATATAGGTTCATCATCAGGTAATATTTAAACTTCTACAATAAAAGGAAGAAGAATGTAACAATAGTTGATACAATGTAGTATAAAGAACTTACCTGGAGAAGAAAATATGTTTTATTTTAAGAAAAGGAATTATCACGTGTTGTTAATGAAAGGAATGGTCACAATAACATATTAATAATAATGATTTTTTTATGGCAGAGAATGGAGAAATTTACCGCATCATATTTCTCAAAGGATAATAATGTAGATATCTTTTGGCGAATCCTGTTTTTCAATTCGACTGAATGCTAGTGAATTTCAGACATATCAACGCTATGAATATTTTCACTAGGGCACTATTATGAAATTTTGACCAGTCTTATATTCAATATGCTTCTTATATCTATGTGAACCTTTTTCAGAATAGAAAATACTTGGACATGTTTTGGATGTGAGACACCGTTTCTCAATTTCGCCAATTTCCAAATGCACATTTCAAGTATAAGAGAAATTGTACAGTATTTCTGCGAAACCCACAGCATCCATTTCGAGTCGGACACTGATCATTTCTGTGAGGTACCCAAAAGATGTGCCTTTTGTTTCGAAGAAATACATCAAGATTTCGAGTGGCATTCTTGCTATCACAAATTTACTGAATCAGACTTGGCTATTTGTGAAGAATGTGGGAGAAAGTTTTCCAAAGATTTGCTTGATAAGCACTTGAGACAAAAACACCGAGTTGGAAAATGCAGCAGAAAATGTATCAAATGTAAAGTGAAATTCGATAATGAAAAGGAATACTACCACCATAGATACGTATTTCACTACAGCAAGAAAAAAACGAGCATTATTTGTCATATTTGTGGCAAGACATACAATAACAATACTCTAACGGAACATATAAAAATTATCCATAATAAAAATCGAAAATTTAAATGTGGCGTTTGCGAAAAAGCCTTTGCTACGAAATATAAGTTAGATCGTCACATGATTGTACACACTAGCGAGATGAAACATCAGTGTTGTATTTGCAGTAAAATGTTTAAAATGTTGTATTCTCTTCAAGTGCATATGAAAATGCATGTCAATAAAGTGAAATTTGATTGTTTAGTCTGTGAGAAGTCGTTCAGCACCAAACAGTCCAGGAATAATCATCTTAAGAAACACGGACCAAGATAGATGTTTGACTGCCAAGTAAATGTATTGGACACTAGACTCGCATTCCACTGAGTTTTCCTTTTCTTTTTTGTCACTCAAAATACTTTTTTATTCGATTCGGAATGACCTCTAGCAAATTTTTCAAAAATTTCAAGAAGGGCTCAAAAAAATTGCAAGTTATGAACAACTTAGTTTGGTTTTTGCAAATATCTCGGAAAATATTAAAGATATCCAAAATTTGAAAAAAATCCTTCAAGAGGAGGAAATTTACTAAAAAAGTCCCTCGTCTCGGAACTCGTATCACCAATATTTATAATTTTCATTTAGAGGCGAAAATAGCGCGTCCCGCACGCGCTGATCGATACGGACCTTTGAACAATAAAAATTATTTTAACCCACTAAATATCATTATTGAGAAAAAAAATTACATACTTTCTAGACACTTGAATATACGAAAATTCATGGTAGTATTTCAAAAAAAATATATCGAAAAAATTAATTTGTTCAAGACAAATTGTTTATTGAATAAAGAAAATATAAATTAAAAAAAAGTTTTTTTTCAGAAGTAGTGATAAAAAAATCGTTCTTCAACATTCATGTTTAGTATAAAAAAATATTGATCAACAATTACTGTACTCAGTAATAAATTTTATATTTTCTTTGAGGATTGTTTCAGTCAATTCTTTTCCCGACATCCTTTTTTCATGAAAAATTCGATTTAAATTATATGACTGAGAAGTCTGTTGTCTTATATTTCAATTTGTTAAATTATTCAGAATAACCTTACATGTTAAATATTGACAGCCTTATTTTTTATGACCTTTTCAGAACCTGAGTTATATTACATCTTTTACGTAATATATTTGATTATATAGTAAAATTATAACTGATCGCTGTCTGTACCCAAGACAATGACTTTCAGAATTCTTGTCTGTCAATTCTGTTGTTCACTAATGTAATTCACTTATTTTTTGATTTACTTCAATGGGTTAGGAATAAAAAATCGGTAATTCAAAGAATCACGTCAACCACTAGTTGGAAAAACATTTATTCAGATGAATAGTTTATGAAACTATTTTCTTATAAATCAAAAATAAACTAATACATACGGAGTTTTCGCTTTCAAAAATCTGGAAGGATAAAAAAACTGCCTGTTCACACAAACGAAGACGCAGGCAACAACAAGTACATAACAACTGAAATATCGAAAGCCTCATTTAGACGTAAGAAAACTCCTAAGGCTCGCTTTACTAGAACATTGAGAAATTTTAAAGCTTGGGTTGTTGACTCGATTAATTACTATACCATTAGAAAAAGTGATATTTCAATCAAAAAGTCAAATCTCAATTTTCATTTGTTCCTTGCATGTAAATGGGTGTATAAAAGCTAAGTTTCTAGTTAGAGAATGTATCTATAATAACAACAAAGTTACTAAAGGTGAGCACGAATTAAGTTTTTGGCAGTATTTATGTACGTTTAACACGTCTCAACATGTGGGACGCCTCTGATCCACTTCCTTTGCAGAGAGCATAAACATTATCGCCCACTTGTCGTATCGGATTGGAACAATGAAAATGAATGGACAACCGCCCACTAGCCCGGCACGGCACAGCCAAAAACGCCCGCCGCCGGAAATTATTCCAGCTCTTCCATCCCGCCCGGCAAATAACGGTACGTGCTGTGACGGACTGCCAAGTGAGCGCGTCGCCGGTCAGCGCTTGTCAGCATCAACTTGTCCAAACGTGCCTGGGATGTTTCTGTCTATCTTTGCTATTCCATCAGTTGACAGCACGGTGTCAAACGGTACCTATGAAAATGGACGTGGAAAAATTCAGTTGCTTGTTAAGGCAGGCTCTAGAATATCCAGAAGTTCTGAAAATTTGCCTGGAGTCATTTGGAAATACTGGAAAAATGTCTCCTCGTCTTCTTTCAGGTCGTTGAAAATATGATGAAACTCTCCCAGATTTGCCCTCTTTTGAATAATGGAATCCTTCTTTTTTGCTACTATTCTACATTCAATAATGAGGCCACTATAATGACGACTTCTTCGTCAGAACTACTAGTGATAGACATGTTTCTGTCACCGCTCGATGTCAACTGAAATTCTCTTGAAATCGAACAAACAACACCTTCAGTATGCTAGTTTTAGCTGGACAAGTGGGCAATGCTACTACATGTCGCCATTAGGTGACGGACAGCGTCGTGCTGTGCTGTGCCGGACAAGCTTTAAGCTTGTCACTCACGTGTCCGGCACAGCACTAGCAGTTCTGACGAAGAAGACGAAGAGAAGAAATTTTTTCAGTAATTTTGAATGACTCCAGGCAAATTTTCAGAACTTCTGCCTTAACGAGCAACTCAATTTTTTCTCGTACGTTCTCATAGGTACCGTCTGACACTGTGCTGTCAACTGATGGAATAGCAAAACAGAAAGACAGAAACTTCTCAAGCACTTTTGGACAAGTTGATGCTGGCAAGCGCTCACTTGCCCAGTCCGTCAAGCACGTCCGTTATTTGTCGGTCAGGATCGGAGAGCTGGAATCCTTTCCGGCGATGGACGCTCTTGGCTGTGCCGTGCCGCACTAGTATGCGGTTGTCCAGTAATTTTCATTGTTCCAATCCTATCCGTATTTTAACAGGACGGGCCGTGCTGTGCTGTGCCGGACAAATGGGCGATAAGCTTAACTCATCGACCCTCAACGGCGAGCCTTGTCCCTCTCTGAATAAAATTACCATTCTTTGTCTCATCACGTTTAGTTAGTTAGTTGTCTGGAAACAAGACAATATGTGTTTTTTACCCTTGTCCACTTTCAACTGATATAGCTGTTCAGTTTTAATTTTCGTAAAAAATTATTTCAAATAGCCAGCAGGAACAAACATAGGCGTATACGTCCATAAAACATATTTATTTCCATTTGGCGACTCTCCAACGTCAATTTCAAAGGCTTCTCATACAAAACATTATATAATATGAATATTTGAATGCGCTATCACGTCAGATGCGCTTGAAATTATCAAAATATCTATGAAGATATTCATTTGTTCTGATGCTACTTTCTTTCACCCTCCTCACCCCCTTCCTCGCCTTTATATAGAACCTTCAATATATTCAACATTTGATTTGATAAATATAAATTTGTTTAGTCTTTTCTTGAATACTAACGATTTTATTCGACAAAACCTTGTCCTACACTATTTTTATTCTACAGGACGAGCAACGGTACCTTGGAACTGCAATGTCAGCAATGCAAGGAACGTTTTGATGAGTTGGGACAGTTTGAAACACACATGCAGAACCTGGAAGCACACCTGAAAGTATTTTGCAAAAGATGTAAACATTTTATTCGCTTAGAAGAGTCGCTCTTCCATTTTGACATAACCTATTCCTGTGTTTTATGTAAATTGATACTTCCGAAGAGCAACTTTCTGGTCCATGCATGTTTACACAAAAAAACTTCTCAAGCCTCAGCAATGAAAATGCGAAGGGAATGCGGAATCTGCGAAAAGATTTTCTTCACCGCCCACGATATTGACAGGCATATCAGAGAAAAACATTCCGCTCTAGGCGCAAATTCCTGCAAGTGCTGCAATATTCATTTCGAAGAAACTGAAGCATTTTTCCAACATATAACTGGTCACAGTGTCGCTATAGAAACTACGCCAAAGATCTTAGAAACTAAAGAAATTCAAGTACCTGTCAGTATTCCTCAAAAGAAAAAAAGGAAAAGAAAAAAGAAAAGTTTTTTATGTTACCGTAAGCATCTACGATAAATGAACTGATTATTTATTTTGAAGTTTTCTGAAAAAATTGATTTTTATTTATATTGGTTAGAGATTTTATTTTATTTTGAATATATTGAGAGTTTTTATTTTATTTTTTTGCATTACAGTATTTTTTTCCATTGCGAAAGTGCAAATCTTGTCGAATTTATAAAATTTATATTTAATTTACAGAAAAGTACATCGAAGCTTTATAGGAATCTTGTTTTTTTTGAATAATCGATAAATCTATTATTCTTTCATAAATCGTGCCATATTTTATTATACCCAGTTGTAATGTATAAAACACGTAATTATGAATATCGATCTGGATTGAACGAGTAACATCTGTTATGTAAATGAAAATTAATTGATAACGTAAATTATTAATTCTTGTGTAAGGGGCTAGACCAAAGTTAGTTTCAGGTAATTGTATATTCCAAAAAGTATATCCTTCTGAAAAGTACAATAAATGAATTCAAAATTCAATCCTTCATTATTTGAAAATAGTGTAGTATATAGTTATCTTCTTGAAGTTCAGTGAAACTGTTTTGGAATGTGTTAAAATGTGTTTTTCTGTTAATCAGCTGTCGCCCCCATACGAACGACAACTCTCAGAAGTTAGGAAACTTGTGCGAGCTAAGGACTAACGAGGTCTTCCCTTTTAACGTGTGATTCCTAACACGGATAAAGTTGGATTCATTCATTATTTACAAATTGTTACGGAGTGATTTGTAGTATTCCTAAGTTAAATAAATGGCCAATGAACCAAAATTTTTAGCTGGACTTCTCAAAAAGGACTCTGAATTATCATCAATATCATATTAATTGAAACCAGAGTCCAAAAACACATCATGCGATGTGTCTTCTGATCATTTCAATAACCATTTCATAAATGTTGCTGACAATGTCATCAAGTCTCTGCCAACAATACCAATACTTCTAGTTCTTTCTTCTTAGGTCCGATAATCGAGGAGGATGTTCTAGATGCCGTAATGTCACTGAAAAACTCCTAAGTGTTCAGGCGCGCTAATGAACTCAATAGTGAAATTATTAAGGGAACTTCCATTATACTCTTATTGAGACATAATAATCTAATCGTAATCAAGCAGTGAACTGTAGTAACGTGTTAGGAATCACACGTTAAAAGGTAAAACCTCGTTAGTCCTTAGCAGAAGTTTCTCAACTTCTGAGAGTTGTCGTTCGTATGGGGGCGACAGCTGATTAACGAAAAAACAGATTTTTTTAAAACAGAAACTTGCATGCTTTACAATCTTGAATTAAATACAAATAAAACCCAAATTTTGCATTTTTCTGTACGTACTGTAAATGTGACGTGAAAGAGGTAACATTATTGGGAATAACTTTGGACAGTAATCTGACTCGGAACAGTTACATTAATCAGTTGAAAAGTAAATTTATGTCCAACAATATTTATTTTTCGTCAATTGAGATATATTCTAAAAACAACCTAATGTTTTCTTTTCCACTCTTCCATTAGCTATGGTGTAGTTCTCTGGGGAAATTCTATGGGTGCTGCGAATATTTTTAAGATTCAAAAAAGAGCTATATGAATTATCAGTCACACTCATTATAGATAACATTGTTAACATCTTTTCTTAAAAGTCAAGATAATGCCATTACCTACATTATACATATTTGCAGTTTTAGTTGAAATTCACATAAAGTCAAGTTCCATTATCAGACAGTCTGATGTACAAAACTAAGTATAACACACGGAATGCCAACTCAATTCGAACAGAACGATTTCGTTTAACCAAATGTCACAAAATAGCTTGGGGCATGGACTATAATTTTTATAATCGTCTTCCTCTTGAGTTTGAAGTTCTCAGTGAATCTAAGTTGAAAAAAAAAACAGTGAGAAACTATTTTCTGAGATACTGTTTTTACTCAGTCAATGAATATTTAGAACATATTTCTACAACCTAATTTTGACAATAGTGTATGTGTTATTTCTTTTTTTTTTTCATTTGTAGGTTGGTCGAACTTTGTGTTGATATTGGAATATTGTGAATATTTAAGAGAAATTTTAAAATGTCTGTGTTGTCTATTTAATATTTGAAAAGTTTGTGTTGTTCAATATATATGACTCATTTTGATCGTAAATGTCTTTCTACAAACATTTGAGTATGTAACGTACCTTACTTTACTTTACTTTACTTCAATACCAAACAGCGCTAAATTGACCCGTATGAAGTGCTAGGTGAACCAAGACTACAATACTGGACACTATTTTTAAAGAACATGCTTTAGTTATTGAAGGCGTTGACATCTTCCCTTCGAAAGGCGCTATCTATGGGATTGATTGAATATCCAATCCACGAATATCATGAATAAATCGAGTATCCTCTGCAAAAACATCGTTTGCGAAAACAAGCTTCAATATCGACCGCTGAACGAGATTCGTCCTATGTCTTTCACTGATGGGTAAATAGATGAAACCAGAGTCCAAAAACAGCTAGCACCACTAATGGGATCTGGGACCTATTGCGGGTCGAAACGCTGTCTGCTGTTGGATTACGAATGCTTTGTTTTTGGTCTCTGGTTTTAGTGTATTGATGAATTGAATAATGTTAAACCAAAGTTTTCAGCTGAACTTTATTGAAAAAGAACTTGAATTATCATAAGTTTCTTTTCTTAAGTTGATATTTATTTTATATTCAGGAATATTAGGAGCACAGTGAACTCGGACTTTATAATGAAGAGATTCAATATCAGATAATTCAAATACAAATATAAAAGTTATATCTGTGATAGTCAGTAATGTCAACTTTTGCTCATTGGACATAATAATAAACAACAGATCAATTAAATTTAATTATTTATCAACTCCCTTTATATGTAATCACAATAATTATTTTTATTTGCGTTTCTCATTTCGTGGTACCATCACTGTTAATTGTCTTATTTTTGTATGTTCACGTGCATTTTGGAATGGTGCTTGACGGTTGAGTTTGAGTAGCTTTGAGCTAGACTTCGCCAAGGAGTACCAGAATCTCCTGTAACCTATTTTCATTTTCAAATGTATCTTTGTATTGTTTTTTTTTATTATCAATAAAGCCAATTTATTATTATTATTATTATAATGTGAAAATCATGTACACGTAAACTCAATTCGCCATGGAAACCTGTTATTCCGTAAAAAGATTTTATGGAAAATATAAGTATACTTGATACGTGAAAGCTATTTTCCAGTTTTTTTGGCCGTGGTACGCAGGCTTTCATGCATGACGTTTCGTCTACTACTGCGGTAGACAGCAAAGGCGATTTGATATCGGTCTCAGTGCCAGAGTTGGTGCTTCCGTTGTTCCGAACGCATTAACTATGATGTTGGTATCGTCGAATAACAAAAGAGCAGTCTGGTCAGGCATATCCCGTTCTTTTCTCATTTTAATCACATTTGGTATGAATATGGTTATTAACTACTGATGAAAATGGGACTCTTAAATCAATACGTTTTTATGTAAAACATCTATAGCCGCACGTAAAACCGATGGCTGGCGTGGCGACGGGTCGCCATGCGCAAGCGACTGTGCGGTTCTCTTCCCACTGGTTCGGCGTTACGCTATCTCCCTCGCCACTCTGAGCTTGGATACTTATAGTGTATACAGTTGTTTTTACTACAGTATACATAACCTGTATTTTACCAAGTAAATAATTTTTAAACATAATTAAAAATAAAATATGTCTGACAGTTATATTTTAGAAAGTGAAAGTGAGCAGCCTCCTACAAAAAACACTATCAAGTCATCAGTAAGTTAATTATATTTTTATATTTTTTAATTAAAGTGTGCATTTACCTGTGCATTGAGCCCGCGTATATTTGGTCTGTGTCAATGGTCAATAAATGTAATATCTACTCTCTTGGTAGATTGAATTTTATACAAATTTTATAGCATATAATATTTGTAAATTAATTTCAATTTAATTCTTATGAAAAGTAATGCACTAAAACACTTGCTTGAAGAATGAATTTCATAAAGACTGACAAACTTGTATTTCAAAATCAGCGATAGCGAGTAGCGCACGAATGTTTTTCTTATTTGTTATTGACAGGAACATCAAAAATTAATTAACTAATTAATTAATTAATTTTCTAATGACTGATATTGAAACATTTATTATTGATATTTATAATTTAAGATCTTCAGTAATATATTGCAATTACTAGCTAATATTCTTGAATTTACTAGTATATTAAAGCCACATTGAAAATTTTTCATGTATAGGGTGATTCAACAAGACTCCTCCGGTCCATTGCTATCAGGAAAAACATTTTTCGAATTGCTAAAATTTTTTTCGCGGTCATATTAATAAATGCTATCTTTTAAAATGATTTTCTCGCATAGTAGGTGATTCAGCCGAGCATGGCCAACCAAAGTTATATTTTTTTAAATGGAACACCCAGTATATGAATACGTCATTCGATTCCATATATTTTTAGCTCTCTAAGGAATTTTTGTTTTCGAACTTCCATTGCGGCATTGCCAAGTTATTCCAGAAAAACCTATTTTGCAGACAATATTTTTTTAATTCACCACACGCATGTCTACAGCAATCAAGTGGATTTTTTTAGGAATAGTTAGTCAACATCGCTATGATAATTTTCGGGAATCTCAATTTTTGGAAACAATGTATAGGGTGCTTGGTGAAATCGGTCAAGTTTAATTCATTTTCAAACAGACATATTTTAACTTTTTCTAATAGAATACCCTGTATTTTTTTATTTGTTTGAAATGTTTCAACATTTCGCACCTTTTTTTATCAAAGGTATACTATACGAAAACCAGATATTTTACAAATTATACCCAGTTTTATCAATTACAACAATTGATAAAACTGACAAAAAATTCATTTTTTTACATTTACTTACTCAAAACTTTTTCAGTTCGAACAATAACGCCTACATTTTTTATGAATACAGGAGTACAAAAAATGTTCAAGATAGCAACCATTTTCTGCAACACATAATGTCAGTCTTTTTTTAAACGAATTCTTTACACGTTCCAGCATATCCTCTGGAATTTCCCTTTGTTTCATGTCTTCCATAGATGTTGATGGAGTTTGGTAGACAATCCATTCGATATATCCCCATAAAAAATAAATAATTTTGGTCAGGTTAGGTGATCTGGGTGGCCATGCCACAGGCCCACCCCCCTACTTATCCATTTTTGATTGAAATGATCGTTGGGGTATTCCCGTTTTAGAATGTGGTGGTGCACCGTCTTGTTGTAGCCAAATTCTAAGTCTTGTTCCATATGGAACGCCGTCAAATAAATATGAAAACTCATGCCGAGAAAATCTTACATATTTTCTTCCGGTGAGATGCCCATACAAAAAATAGGGCCCGATAACTCTTTTTTCGAGAATTCCACCCCAGACATTCAGTGACCAACGCTGTTGATGGTTCAGGGAACGAACAAAATGAGGATTTTTCCGTTGCATAATAATTTATGTTATGCCGATTCCCAGTTCCATTTTTATGAAAAGTCACTAATCACATGGGAATTTCCAACAAGGAGAAGAGCAATTTGAAATATATTCTCTTCGATTGTAACAGGATAGACATGTTCGAACTTCTCGTGATTGAAATATTATTTTTAGAGTCTGAAATGCCCTTCCATCTAGTTGTTTTCTTTCGGGTAACTTCTCTTTGTGAATCCTAGATGCAAGGAGGCAGTTTTCGTCAATTTCCCCCAAAGCATGTACCATTTGCAATATATCTTCCAATACATAATTCATAATGAAAATGATTCAATCTACACGGAAAATAAACTTCAACACATGGCGTTATTGACAAATTCCGAGATTCATTTTTATATGTCAGTCATGGATAACTGGATATTTTTTAGTTTTTCACGCATTTCTTACCGTTGGAACCGCTGATACCTATCATGGAATCGAATGACGTATTCATATACTGGGTGTTCTATTTAAAAAAAATATAACTTTGGTTAGCCACGCTGGCCGAATCACCCAGTATGCGAGAAAGTAATTTTAAAAGATAGTATTTATCAATATGTCTGAAAACAGTTCGAAAAATTATTTTCTCTGATTGCAATGGACCGAGGGAACTTTGTTGACGCACTCTGTATATTTTAATCACATATTATTAATAAATATTTCAGTACCCAACAATCACAAAGGTCACAAAATATTATTTTCGAAACTGGACATCACTAAAATCAGTTGAACACAAGACATATCATTAATGTTATTTAAGATTGTATTAACCTAATAGTATCAGAATATATTAACTTTTATTTCAGTTTCTAATAACATTTCTATATTTTTTAGAGTAAATTATAATAGTAAAAAAGAACGCCAAAAACGATACAGGGAGCGGAACAGAGAGAAATTGAAGCAGCGTGAAGCAGAAAGAAGGAGACGTCTAAAAAATGCAGAAATGATTACAGAATTCTCTATTTCTCCAAATATAGAATTTACAGAAATAAAAAATGAACCAATAATAGATGAAATAAGTGCAAATTCTGGAAATGTAGTTGCTACTTCTCAAAGTTCATTTGATAAAGAAATGAATGCTCTCCAAAAAAAAAGAGAACGTCAACAAAGATACAGGGAGCAGAACAGAGATAAATTGAAGCAGCGTGAAGCAGAACGAAGAAGACGTTTAAAAAATGCAGAAATGATTACAGAATTCTCTACATCTCCAAATATAGAATTCACAGAAATAAAAATTGAACCAATGGATGAAATAAGTATAGCTGGTTTGGGAGAAATGCAGCATGTAGTGGTTGGAAGAAGTCGATCAAGCGCAAATGTAACAGAAATTCCGAATAACTGCAGTCAATTTAGATACCATGAATCAGCTCATGAATATTTTAATGATAATTATTAAAATACTGAATTTGGGCGTGCTTGCTAAATTTGCGATCGATTATTGTTTGAAAAACATTTGAAGAAACCATCTGCATCTGGAAATATAAGTAACACTTGTAAATCAGTGGATGTTTCACATCTGCGAGGCGTCCCGTGACGTCCAACGGGCTTGGACAGCAGCTCCTTTGAACCCAATAAGCGGAGTTGGAAAAATCCATCTGCAGTAATGAATGCTGAAACAATGCTACATTTTCTCCCTGACACCCTAGGAAATGGTACCCCTATTCCGTCTATAACCTGAACTCTGAAAGGATCACATTTGGAGCCACTTAATTGTAAATCATCCCTTATTAACACCAATTAGCCCACACTTTTGAATCAGCTCACGTAGTTTTTCGTAAAAATCATATATATAAAAATCATAAATTACTGGAATGGGAACATAATAGGTGGCCTGGGCTTGTTTAAGCTTTTACATGGTCACATGGGGTACTGCATTTACTAGATCTGCTCCACTGTACCTCTGAGTAAGGGGCCTTTTTATCATATGGTATCGGACCATTTGTAAATGTAAATATACAAGTATATAATTATACGTGTTCTCATTTGTCCCACACGTATTTACCTATACCCTTTCCTCAGAAAATTCTGGGGCAAATGTAAACACAGTAGACCTTTATATAACTTAAGATTCCTATATGCATCCAAACATTGAATATGCCCATGAAAATTAAAATATACCATGAAAATCAGCTAGTCAGTTGGGATTAGTTGAAAAACTGAATTTATGTGTTCATCATACAGTACATTTCTTTAATGTCTCCCCCTTTTATTTTTTGAAATTTGGGATATCGAAATTATTGTATGAATAGTTTATTTTGAAGTGAAATTGACAGATGAAACTTTATGGCGACTGGGCGCCATCTGGGAAAAACATTGAATGGAAAGGGGGGGTCTTGTGACACATCTTTTTGAAGCTCCCGACAAATGCTTCCCAACTTTAGAATATTTCCAGCAGCAGACATTTTCAAAATGATATTACAGAAATTTAGGTAAGTGTATATGAACCCGTTAACTTTTAAATTAAGGAAAAGATTATCCACATGAAATAAAATGTACACAAAAACTATGGTTGGAAATGACCTAACCTACCTTTTATAAAAGGAAACGTTCTAGAAAATTATAACAAACAAATCGGATTATACCAGTTGAATTCACACCGAGTTGACAACAATAACAACAAAAATGGCGTCTGTCAAATTGGGTCACTGTAATTTCAGTTCTGTGATCGGATAATAAAAACCAAAACACTCGGCCACACCGCTGTAGACAAGATAAATTTTATTGGTTAACAGACACGCTGCCAATTTAAACTCTTGCTTCTCGAATTGTTTTTTTTTCTGCAAATATAAACAGATCTTTGGACCGATTAGGCTTGATGAGCAAATCTATAAGCAAACTAGTATCGTTTTCAATAGCATGAAACAAGGCCTTTACGTTTCGCATATTGAAAAATTTCCTGGGAAATTCTACTGAGCGCTAAATGTTTACCACCTTAATAATAACTGTACCAATATCAGATAGTTACTACCACATCATTATTAACTCTTTTGGATCTGAAGGATCTACTGACATTTCCAAATATCTTCTTTTACTATATTAAAAGCAATTTTTTGTGTTCAGTACCATATACTGTGTTCCTATGATAAATTTCATAAAACTTCCTGTACTTTCCTTTTAACAAAAAATTTCCTTTCAGATCGGATAAGTACAGTTCTGTGCAATGCATACATTGCGGCAAAATGTTTTCTAGCTCAACAAAACTCAAGAATCACATGAGAGCGCACAAGAAAAAAAATATCTCATGTGACATCTGCGGAAGTTGTTCCTATATCAGAATACGATGGTGAAACACAAAAAGTCTGTGCATCTCGCCGATTATACTCACAGATGTGAATTATGCGAAATGTCTTTCAAAACGCCTCTGACACTGAAGCAACACATGCAGAACGTACACCTGAAAAACTATAGTTTCACATGCGACAAATGTGGCAAGGGATATTTCCTCAAGAAACTCTTGGATGTGCATTACAAAGTAGAACATGAAGACGTTAGATTCAAGTGCGAATGTTGTCAAAAGCCATTCAAAACCCTCCAGGGTCTGAATAGTCATGTGGCTGTACACGACCTAAGTCAACCTAAAAAGGAGTATCGTTGCTCCGAATGCTCAGCAGTTTATAAGTCAAGATCTACTTACACAGTTCACATGAGAAAGCATAGGGTAGGAGAGGAAAACCACGTATGCGATATTTGCGGGAAATCTGTCACCAAAAAGGATAGCTTGAAGAACCACATGCGCACCCATACGGGGGAAAGACCTTTCGTTTGTTCGACTTGTGGTAGGGGTTTCAGTACTAACAATTTATTGAGGACGCATGTGCGAATACACACGAACGAAAAACCGTACATATGCCCTGTTTGTAAGAAAGGTTTCAGACAAAGACCCGCCTTGAAAATACATTTGAGGTACCACACCGGGGAAAAACCGTATGTTTGTACTGTTTGTGGAAGGACTTTCATCAGCGGTACTCTGCTGAAGAACCATAGGTGTCCGGGACCTACTTGACACGTTTTTTGATTTTTGTTTTAATTTTTCACATACAGATATTTGGGATTTAGGTAAATGCAAATAACCTTCTGTTCACTTCAATGAAACACCACTTTGCCTAAATTCAATTAGAAAAATTATCATTTCATTTGTTTTTTTTGCATATTCCATGTTAGATTCTTCTGTCAGCGAAATCTTTATTGATATTACATCTCTATTTGTTATGAAAAACTTTTTTTCAAGAGATTTGTGAAAAGTGTTTTGGTTGGTTTCCGAGTTTTGCCCTAGTCTTCTTTGCTTACAATTTCCAGACGTTTCAACTGTAACTGCGGCAGTCATCTTCAGTGGCGTGGTCAAAGTACTCTTCTTGACGTACCAACTGAAACTTTCATTTGAAACTTTTCGCTTCGATAAGTTTGTTGGGGGTTAAAATGGACACCAATATATATGTCTTGGCACAATCATGTCCCTGGAATTGCAAAGGCTGATTCTCAGAAGCTTGAAACACTGTTCCGAACCAGAAAACTGTATACACCTCAGCAACTTTTGATGCTTCATAAAACTCAGATCAGACCTTCTTTGGAGTATTGTTTCCATGTATGGAGCTCTGCCCCAAACATATTCTGAAGTTGCTGAATTCCACGCGAACATCAAGTGCAACCTTGATAGCCTGGAAAATAGAAAAAGGGTGTAGATGTGTTCCCTTCCCTATAGATACTTTCACGGAAAGTGTTCAAGTGACTTGGCACATTCGATTCCACCAAGAGCAATACATATCAGAAATACGCGACGGACTGGCTGCTCATCGTTTTGAGGTACAAGTCAGTACAACTCGAACGTCACTGTTTAAGAAGTCTTTCATCTAGAGTAAACTTCCTGAGAACATTTTTCCGAATGGATTTAATCTCCAGCATTTGAGAGCGCCTTAAGGATTTTCCTGTAGTGCTTGTGTTTTGTCCTTGAAAAAAAATTGATATTGTAACTAAAGAAGAAAGATCACGGCAAAACCGTGAAACAACCAAAACATTGACGCCAGCCTTGAAAGTCAATGTTCCTAGATTTGTGAAAAAATCTTTAGTATAAAATATATTATATGTCTTTCCAAATACGTTTTTTTTGTCAGATTCTAGATCTGAAAATCCTAATTTGTTTTGTTGACATTTTTGTGTATATTTTTTACTTGTTCAAGCGTGTTATAATAAATTTTTATTTTATACTTTTCCATTTCGATTTTATTCGAAGCAACCAAGCTTTGATGTACCGTTTCTCCAATTTATTTATTGAAATCTTGTGACAGAATGAATTGTGGAATTTATTCAGTCGGTGGATTTTCTGGATAATTTGATCATTCACAATCTGATAAAATTTGAAATTATATTAGAATTTTACCGTGTCACGGTATTTCCTGAAATACCGTGACAAAAGAAATCGTGGTAACATTATTATTTTTTGATTGATTTTCTGGGTATTTTTATCTTTCACAACTTGAAAAAAATTATTGGAATCATTAGGATTCAATTACTTATATTAATTTGGCGTTTTCCTCTAATGCTCTTTTACGGTAGATCATAAGGCTAAAAAATATCAACCAAAAAACTACTTTCTACAATAAAACTTGTGAACTACATTCAATTCTGTAGAAGATAATGATTTTTTTGGGAAAAACATTTTTTAGTTTCAACTTCATTACTTGAAAAAAATTGGGTATTTAGTTTTTTGATAAGGGATTTAGATGGCTCCCACTAATTCGTCTCAAAGAGGTGAGTTGAGAGTTATCCATTTGAGAAACCAATAAAATGTGTAAAATTTACTGCTATTGAGAGATGATACAAATTACTTACTGTGGAAAATGTAAGGAATTGAGAATTGAATATAATGTTCGAAAAATTTTAAGAGAAAAATTGCAAAATGAAATATCGTTTTCCTAGATCAATTCTTGACATTTTCTTCATTATATTTACATTTAAATCATACCTGTTTTTTTATTATACATACAAACATCAAATTCATAAAATGATAAAACTTCAAACCCTCACTATTTTCTATATTATACTTTCTGAATATTAAGAAAAGATAGATTTTTTTCTCGTGAAATAAATAATTCGGAAAATATTCGTGAAAAATATGAAAATTGATAAATTGTGGGTCCATGTCATGAAAACAATCTTATGTTTCGATTGTTTTTGAGTTTTCAACTCCTTCTTTCACGGGGGAACTCATTTACTGCGTAATTGCAGAAAACATATTTCATAATTTATTAGAAGTACCGATGGATTTTGATTAGTGATTCTTTGGACACCTTCTACCTAGAGATGTTCGAAAATGAAAGGTATTTGTGGAATTGGCCGTGGTGGTAGAGCGCCCGACTCACAATGGGGCGCTGTGGGTTCGATTCCCGCCTCGACCAGATATTTTTCTCGAGAGAATTTATCTGGTTGAAGCTGGGATGATTCTGCAATCGTGTTAGGAATCACACGTTAAAAGGTAAGACCTCGTTAGTCCTTAGCTCGCACAAGTTTCTCAACTTCTGAGAGTTGTCGTTCGTATGGGGGCGACAGCTGATTAACGGAAAAACATATTTTTTAAAAGATTTGATGATTACGTGTTGTGTTTTTTATTTTCATGGACAATTTCTATTTCAGACCGAACGATAGAATAAACTGCTTCAAGTCAGAACTTGAAACACTTCAAAACTGTCAGAGTTATGCACAGGACAAAGAAAAAACCTGCGACATATGCCTTAAGACTTTTGCTTACAAGAAGTCTTTGAAATATCACATTCAATCAATACACTTGGGAACACTTGAGGAATTTTCTTGCGACCGATGCAAGAACACATTTACCAGCAAAAAAGCGCTTGAATTGCACACCGCGTCTTTACATTTGGCTATTCGACACCAATGCGAAACTTGCAGCAAAGTGTTCAAGAATCTCCAGTATTATAGAGTACATGTCAGAAATCACGAATTCTCTAATAAACAACAAGATTATCGGTGTACAATCTGCTCCAAGGTGATGGCATGTCAACAGTCTTTCAAATATCATATGAAGAACCACCAGGGTATTAACACCCGTGTTTGTGACGTTTGCGGAAAAACTCTTTCGGGGAACGACAGTCTTATTGCTCACATGAGAATACACACCGGAGAAGCACCGTATCCCTGTGATCTATGTTCGAAACGTTTTAAAGTGAAGAAGAATATGAAAATCCATCGCCGCATCCATACTAAAGAAAAACCTCATGTTTGTGATATTTGCAACAAAGCATTCAACCAAAAAGGGACGCTTATCACCCACAAACGTTTACACACTGGCGAGAGGCCTTATGAATGTGTGGTCTGTTGTAAGAAATTTATAACCAGCACTGTTATGAAGAAGCATAAATGTAAAAGTAAGCTTGTCTAAAAACTGCGTTTTCATCCGTGATCTACATATTCAAAACAAACTTTCTTGAAGATATTTGTATCAATATTTTTATTTCAATATAATGTATGTAAGGTGAACTGATACATGAAAGTATAAGTTGCCCGCGGCTTCGTCCGCGAATTAAATTTCGTAACAAACTATTTCAAGCAAATAGTTACGATATTTTTTTATCAATCCAAAACCTCAGGTTTCCAACTTCAAAACTGCCGAAAATCAATACAATCTTTGAACAGCTATTTTCCCCCTTTGGGGTGGAAATCCCTGATTCCCTTTCTTAATGCTTATTTACGCTGTACAAAAAAACCTACCTGTATATTTCAAGATTCTAGGTTCAGTAGCTTTTGCTATACGTTAATATACGAGCGGGCAAACAGCTAGTAATTTATATTTTCACTTTAGGAATACAGTAACCAAAACAATATGCCAACTGCACCAAGTAATGAATAGCTTTGAGATTCGAATTATGTTACCTTTAAAGAAATTCGCAAAAGTAAAACAATCGTCAACGACGTCTGCCCCCATGCGTCTGCCTGCGTTGGGGTCGCGTTCTTGGCATTGGCGCTTCATTGTTTAGACTGCCCCTCTACCACCGCGCATCGTCCCCCGTCGTCTTACAGTAGACGCGACGCGCAATGGCTTAATGCGTTGTCTCAAGTTAAAGTTATCGTGATAACTTTCAAACGATTCGTCCAAATTACTTAGTGGAAAAGACAAAGTTTATCTATATTAATAAATTGATGGATATAGCCGTGGTAGGAAATCATAATGAAGAAAAGAGAATTGACTTTCTATGTTTTTACCGCTTTTATTTGTAACTAACGTTACTGCAGTTTCGTCCTATAAGGACATTTACAAACTTATACATTAATGTATGTGTGTAAATACCTAAAACGACAATTTTATCCATTTTTATGAGAATTTGACAGATATTCTAGAATGTGCATTGTAAAAAAAGTATCTATCGAATTTAATTGTATTCATGGCTCAGTATTTTGCATATAGTGGCTACTACATGAGAGGTAAATATATGCTACCGCGGACTTTCATTCAGAACTATTTTTATGGTGCATTATCTCCATGTAACTCCCACGGTATAGGCAGCATACGCCAAGATAGGGAGCAAGAATTTTTCCATTTTACCGAATACTTATTGTTATATTGTGACAAAATTTAGACGTGAAAGAGGCATAAACATACATGCATCTATCCTCAGAAACTTTCACATTTATATTGGTATAGATAGATTCTTTGAAGGAGATGTTAAATGAGATAGAAAAGGAAATATTTTGAAAAGAGATAGGTTTTTGGGTGAGAAAGTTTTTTTTTTGATAAATAAGAAATGTGGGAAACTTCATTTTTTCTCGAAAGTTTCCCACATTTTTTGTTTAACTATGGAGAAGTATAAAGTCAAAAAGTTAATTCGTACCCGATTGAACTAAACTTATCTAAACTTATCACCTATTCGAGGCATCATCACGGAGTTCGAAATAAGAAATAAAGTTTTCTTGCAAATTGAACACGCGTAAATACCACTAATATACTAACTATTTCAATTTACCTTCAATGCCGCTTACCAACTACTTTTCAGGGTCAATTCATTGAAATAATATCACACAGTGTTTTTGATTCCTAAAGTATGGTTTATTACGTATTCACAAACAGACTTTAATGTGGTTCTTGTTCAAAATTTTATATCGAACAAACCGGAAGAACTTTTCCAAAAGAATAAAAGAGCATAGGAGTAGTTTTTTTAATGAAAATACCAATTCATTGATCAAATAGATTTGAATTGTTCCTCTTCATTGAATTTGGTTTGCAACGAGGAAATTGATAATCACGACAGATCTTCAGAGTATTGTTACGTTTTCTACCCGAGGGTTCTCTACTGAATGATCAAATTAACTGTATTTCACTTGAAATACAACAAACATTTCAACTAAAAATTTCAACTATTATTTGAATGTATATCACTTCGCGTACCACACTGTTACGTCCACTTCACTGTGAACGCTTGCAGCAAGCGTTAAAATATCGCAATGGAACATCGTAGAATTTTCGCCGAAGTTCTTTGCTGCTTCTCGAGCGACTGGGAACATTGGGCATTCCTATGCTCTCAGCTACGTCACGTCTGGTTTATGGTTACCAGTGGCGACAGGCGTTATTTCGTTTCGGGCATGATTTACAACAGTATGTAAAATAATAGCTCAGGTAAAAATTGTTATTAATTATTTATTCTACAGTTCCTAGATAGGTGAATACTTTAGGTAATATCATGTAGAAATTTGGCAGGATTAATAGTCACGATGATTCAAATTACTATAAACACCAAATTTGTGTGTCGCGATTTTGTAAACTTACAAGTGAAAATCTCACATTAAAGTGTGTTTTTTGAATACGTTATAATGGATTTTGAATACGTTATAATGGATATTCATCAAGTATCGGTCAGTTATATCATAGTTATGGTTTATTTGAGAAAAGGTAATCGAAATACCTATAACCCCCCTTTCCAATTGAGATTTCAATGGTTGTGTCCGTCTCCGCTAGAGGGTAGATGTAATTTAATTAAAATTAGCCTATAAAATGTCCCTCATAATAATGAATGTTTGTTTGTTCATTTTTAGATTTTCTATAGGGACCGAAATATAGTGGGTGATACGTTTTTGGCATACTATGTATTCAAAAGCAGTCTATAATGTTTCAGTATCAGAACGCTTGGGAAAGCTATTGTATAGGGATTTTCATCGAGTATAGGCCAATTCCATCACATATTGAATGTTCATTGAATTTCATTTTACTGAATTACTAGTGAAAAATGTATACGGTGCTTTTCTCTAATGTACCCCCCCCCTTTTATTTTTTGAACGATTCAACTCGAAAAATTGAATTTGGGATAATGAAATAAATGCATGAATACTTTATTTTGAAGTGGAATTGACAGATGAAAATTTCAAGATGGCAACTGGCCGCCATCTGGGACAAAAATTAAATGGAAAGGGGGGTCTTTGAAGCTCCTGACAAATACTTCACAACCCTAGAATATAATGTCAATATCTTCAACTACTACAAAATGGCGGAACTTTTAATAATTACCTGAATATATTGACATTTAACTACGTAATATGAGGTAATAAGCTTGAGGTCAGTTCAGAAGATTCTCGAAATGGTTGCCTTGAATTTCTTGACAATGAACAGCCTATCCGATAATTCACGCCGAACATTACCTAACATAGTAACGTCAATATCTCTACAAATATTTGTTATCTCTGCCGTATATCCAATATTGAAGCAGGTTCAGTTTCGTATACCTTTTACTTCAAATAGCCCCATAAAAAAGTCCAAAGGTGTCAAATCTGGCGAGCGCGCTGGCCATTCTGTAGGACCTCGACGGCCAATCCAACGACCGGGAAAAGTAGTATCCAAATAGTTTCTTACTTGTCTGGAGTAATGTGATGCTCCATCTTGTTGAAATAACAATATCCATATCGAATTCATTAGGATTCGCTTCGAAGATTTCAGTAATGAGAGGGTCAACAGAAGTTTCCAGCATATTCAAATACAGTTCCCCTGATGTTGAATTTTGATCAATAAAAAGACGTCCTACAATATGGTTTCCCAATATTCCTGCCCAAACGTTAATTTTTTCTGGATATTGGGTATGTGTTTTTCGGAAAACGAGAGGGTTGGTGTAACTCCAAAAACGACAATTTTGTTTGTGAACATTGCCGTTTAAAAAAAATGTACATTCGTCACTAAAACAAATATTTTGGAGATAGGTAGGATGCCTTGCAATGGTTTCCGTCATGATTTCGCAGAATTCTGTTCTTCGATCAGGGTCATCTTCAGTTAATTGGTCATTTTAATTTTGTATGGATGATACCTATTCCTCTTCAAAAGTCTCCACACAGTTATGTACACTACTGGTTGTTGTGAATTTAGATACAAGATCCCTCAAATATTTTCTACATATAGGACGATTCGGAAAACGTTCATTGAAAATTATTTCTGTCTCGTGAAAGTTACGCGTCGCACCGTAAATAAAAATCGCTTGAATTGTTCCTTACAATGGACGAGAATTGATCATTTTAGAGATTGTAGTCGTGGTACCTTTCTACCAGTAAAACCGAAAACTAAATGAGAATATTCTAACTGAACAATGATGTTCGTTGTCTTACTGATATTTTTTGTCGTTTTTATAAATAAAAATTAATTTAACAAACCTTATCGGGTTGTTGTATTGCCGTATGGCAGATGAAAAGGAAATTTCTAGAAATATCGATATTAATGTATTTGTCTTGAGGAAATTATTAAATATTCTGCCATTTTGTAGTAGGTGAAGATATTGACTTCATATTCTAGGGTTGTGAAGTATTCGTCAGGAGCTTCAAAATGATGTATCACAAGACCCCCTTTTCAATTTAATTTTTTTTCTCAGATGGCGCCCAGTCGCCATCTTGAAAGTTTCATCTATCAATTCCACTTCAAAATAAAGTATTCATGCAATGATTTCATTATCCCAAATTTAAATTTGTTGAGTTGACCCGTTCAAAAAATTAAAGGGGGGGGGGCGGCATTAAAGAAATGCACTGTATATTTTTCCATTCAAAATTACGAGTCTCAGATACAGTTCACAAGAACAAGTCGTTTATGATAGGTACTGATACGAATTCTTCTGAGACTTGATTCTTGACATAACTTCCATAAACCCTAAGCATATACTTCCATGAGAAAATGATTTGGTATTCTCCATAGAGGTATGGGAGCGATTAGCTTTGGAATCCATGGGAGGTGTATACACCTGTCTCTTCCTGAGGGTTTTACCGCAGAACGTTTACTGTGGTAGTTGTCAATGGCACAGAATTTACGCGAAGAATTGGGTCCTTTTCACAGTTTCATGATAATCAACTTATAGCTGCAAATAGTCCCCCCAAAAATCCTCAAAATGTTTGTTGTGGTAATACTTATTCTCTACTGATACTCAAATATAATAAATATAGGATAGAGAAAATAACTTTTGTCTAATCTCTTCTAAGATATTTATTTGATGCGATTGGTTTCGGTTTATTAAACCATTCTCAAGTAAACTGCGTCAGTATCTCTGAATCCGATTTTACAGTTTGCAGCATCGTTTCCTTTCTTTCTTCAGAGTTGCAACCAATCATTACGCTTCTTTCGTTACCAAGATCCGTTTTGAACCTCGCCTATCTCCTCTTGGGATTCATGTTTGCAATCCGTGTTATATCTTGAATGTTGACAACTTTCACCTTTAGATGTTGTCCTCGAATCAACGTCGTTTCTTCTGCTTCGCTTTGATTTAGGAACATCCATTTTCTCTTCTTCATTTGATGGATACCTTTTGCTAATAACGTGAGAGGTGGCCGGTGTCCTAGTTTTCCACAGTTGTAGCAATGATTCTTTTTGAAGAATTCCTGTTTTTCCATGACACTCTTTCTATTCAAAGATGTTTGGTATGAACTTGTTGACTTTCTCTTTTAACGTTGAATCTTCGGATTGCATTTCAATTCATCTGGAAGCAATTTTCGCACCTTCATATTCTGGCACTGTTATCAATACAGCAATAATTGTTGCTGCATTTATGCGTTCTTCAACCCGCCGATGAAGGTCTTTAATTTCCATTTGTTTCACAAATTCTTTTGAAGCCTGGGAATCGTCTGGATAAATTAGTCTCTAGACATCTGCGTCATACTCCTTCAAGTATGCCGTGGCAATATGGTTACTCTTCGGGATGTTATGGATTATTTCCAGTGCATGCAGTACCTGCATTAGTGCAGTGGCTTTTAGAGTTGTATCTTCCATGACCACCGCTCATTATTTTTTTTCTTTTCATTACACCGTTAAAATTCTGCACTTCATCTCGAACTTCCACTCGTCATTTTGAATTATTTCTTCCGGAAAAATTTGTTGACACTCCTCAATTTTTATGAATAAACCTCTTATGTTGTTTTTTATGTTTTTCTATTTTCCTTCTTATTATTCTTGTTCTACGCTTCTCCTACTTTGTTTTTTTTTCTCACAATTACTGTTTTTGTGAGGCGTGTTGTTCTACTTTTTTTCACTATCTTGACATTTCAATCATTTTAGCAACAAATTTTGGTTTTCTTTTCATTTACTTTTCTGTTTTTCCAATTTTTTCTTGAGTCCTTTTTATTGTTTGTTTTTTGTTTCTGTAACGTATTTGTTCTTTCACTGCTTTCAAGTAATCGATGGTACCTGCCATATCTCCTCGTCGTAATTATAGAAATATCCTCTAACATTAACGTGATCTTCATGTATCAATTTTTGATAGTGAGTGAGCAAATAAGTTTGTGAACTTATGGAAATTTCACAACTATTTTCAATAACACAAGATACAACTGAACACTATACTTCGATCACACTTTTTTATTATCGCTTTTATTTCACTGTCACTTTCTTCACGTTCGAACCCAACAGCGTTTTTATTCAAACTGACTTGCAATTTGACGCTTTGCTACTTTACGTTTCTTCGTCAGTAACATACTTAACGGTCACGGAATGACAACAATATATCTTTCAGCTTTTCAAAAAGTAACTGGCCTAGAAACCCTAAGTTGACTGGCCCCAAAATAAAAAATTGTTTCATAAGTAGAAATGCTTCTGAGAACTGATGAAATTGATTTTAACGCATTATTTAAATTGACTACACTGTATAATCAAACTCAACTCATTTCGTTTGAAATACAACAAACACTTAAACTAAAAATTTCAACTATTATTTGAATATCTATCGCCTTACTAGATCACTTCCCGTACCGCACTGTTACGTCCACTTCACTGTGTACTTGACTGTCCGAATACGCTTGCAGCCAGCGTTTAAATATCGCAATGGAACATGGTAGAATTTCGCATGTTTCTTGTTCTTTCTCGAGCGGCAGGTAATATTGGATATTCCCACGCTCTCAGCTACGTCAAGTTTGGTTTATGGTTACCAGTGGCGGCCGGCGTTATTTCCTTTCGGGCATGATTTACAACACTATGTTTTTTTTGTAATACTGACTCAAATTTGTGTATTTATGAAAGTTTCTTAATTTCAGGAAGCCGGTGATTTGTAAGGACTGCACAAAAGTGTTTCGAAGTGAACGAGCGTTGAAGACGCACATTCGAAGAAGTCACGCTACGAAGAATTACTCTTGCGATGGATGCGACAAGAAGTTTTCTCATTCTTACCTGATGAGAAATCACAAAGAATCAGTTCATTTGAGGATGACAGAAGAAAAGTGCAATTTCTGCGATAAAATTTTTACTCGAAAACATCAATTGTCTAATCACGTGAACGCTGTTCACTTGAATATCAAAATAAATTGCAATGAGTGCGATAAAACATTCTTCGGGGAAAGTTCACTTCAGATGCATAAAGAAGCGATTCATTTCAAGGTTCGGTATCGCTGCGACTTTTGCGAAAAAACCTTCAAAAACCGATACTATTATAAGGAGCACTGCCAAACGCACGCATCTACTTTCCATCCTGAAAAATTTCGGTGTGAAGTGTGTCAAAAGATTTATGCCAGTCAAAGGACTTACAAACGGCACATGCGCAGTCACAATGGGACTTACAATTGCGTTTGTGAGGTTTGTGGAAAATCCTTAACTTCTAGTCAGAGCCTGACTCACCATATGAGGATTCATACAGGCGAGAAACCTTTCCAGTGCGACATGTGTCCTAAACGCTTCAAAAGAAAATTGAATATGAAAATCCATCGGCGCATCCACACGAATGAAAAACCTTATAAATGCGATTTGTGCGGTAAAGCGTTCAACCAGAAATCCACTTTAAATATTCACAAACGGACTCACACTGGGGAGAGACCTTATGAGTGCGAGATTTGTGAGAGAAAGTTTATCACAAAAACTGTAATGAAAGACCACAAGTGTAAAATGTGAAAACTGACATTTAATTTACTAATCTCTCAGTGAAATATAAACATTGCTAAATTTTTTTCAATTGAAGCATTTTTTTTTTCACAAAATATTACTTTACTCACCTACTTTCTTCATATTAATTATCGTTCGAAAACATATCGCCTTACTTATTTTATAAAATACTCCCTTGATAAATACATACTTTGGTAGCGCGCTTGACTCACGACCGGAAGATCGTGAATTCGATCCCACCCTCGACCAGATATTTTTCTCGAGAGAAATTATCTGGTTGAAGCTGGAATGACTGCAAAGTTACATGGCTGACGGACTGCGAATAGTCATGATGCTCCCTAGGTGGTTCGGGGAGTTATTAACATTACCTACCCAGGACACAATGCTTCTTCGATCTTTTTTAGAGTGTCTTCCGTCTAGTTTGAAGTTCCCGCTGGTATTTTCCGCTGGAAAGAAAGTGCTACAATATAACGAGTAAATTATAATAATTATAATTATATCTCAATATCCTAAGACGCATCAGAGGATTAGATACATTCAAATTATAATACAAATGAACATTATACTTTGGAAACAATAATAATAAACCAAAATAAATGATTTTTTATTTTTGAGTATAAAGCAGGAAAGGTGACAGTTTTGAGAAAAATGACAAGTGCATACAAATTCAAATGATGCCTTCACATCAGTAAGCCGTGTTCATTTCAAAATTTTGACTTTCATCGTGAGGCAATTTACTGGTGTAAATCATGCCCTAAAGAAAATAACGCCGGCCGCCACTGGTAGCCATAAACCAATTGTGATGTGGCTAAGAGCGCGCTCAGTCCGACCGACGTTTCGCGATTCTTCGATGTTCGCAGCCGTTCTAGATGTGGCAAAAATAATGCTACCGGTTTCGATAGAATTCCGACGAATTTTCTAGCCCCTTCGATTGCCAAATATAAACGCGATCCACTCACCTATCGACATGAGTCAAGTTTCGCGGACAGTGCGGTGCAGAGCGATCTAATGAGGCAATAGACATTTGAATAATAGTTGAAAGTTTTAGTTAGTATTTTGTTGTATTAACAGTGAAATGACGTAAAGTTTGGTTATTGTTCAGTGTAGCCAATTATTGGTAAATCCACGGAATAACGCAATGAGTGAGAATATTTATCGAGTACAAAATTTATGATTCTATTCCCTTAATTAAATTTTGATATTTTTAATACCTATAATAGAAATGAAATACTTTTCACGAGGCCGCGTCAATTATTATTTTACAACAAAAAATTTCTGTGTGTGTGTATATACTGTGGGTATATAGGAAATTCTCAGTTCTCAGTTGAAAAAACACGTTTCAAAAGAAGAAAAAAATAGTTTTTGATATTTTCACATTGGGAATAAAAAATAATTCCATATATTTCAGCAGATCACCTATATATGTTTAAGATTCTGCTGATCTAAATTGGTACGTCCAAGTTAATGCTTTGCTTTTTTCACTACACCTTACGGTTTGATCTTCACAAACTTCATTTTTAAAATTTCTCTAATAAATCAGCGCACCACATTGATATTTCAAAATATTTGGTTGGCGTTAATAAAACCTCTTATTGCAATATTATATTTGGTAAACCCGTTGTATATGCCATTTGTGAATGCGATATGTTTCGACTGTGGTTCAGTGCTTTAGTTTTCATTTGCAAAAAAGTAAAACAAAGCACGAAATGTACCTATTAAGATCGCAAATCTGAACGAGTTTATTCGGTTACTGTTAATTTGTAAAGGATTCTTAATTGAGTTTATTGTGGAGCGTAATTCAACCCGTGATGAATGTGCCCAAGCAGTACTACTTTTGGAAGAAGACTGGAGTTACCGTCGTCGATTCAATGTGTGCCACACATCCATCACGCGGATTTGGCAGATTCCTTAGAAACAGGTCATTATGCTCCCAGAACAGGGCAAGGGAGAAATCGAGTAAACTACTCCTATTCTGGATCGATATTTGAGAATTCTGGCACTTCGACAACGGTTTGTTACACATCGAAGTGTACCAATTCAGTTTCGAAACTTGAAAGCTATACAAATCAGTACGGAAACTGTTCGCCTGCGACTCAGCGAATACAACGTAACATCTAAAGTTGCGTATTCACCAAAAAAGCGAGCACGAGCGAGCATGAGCGAGCATTCGTGTATGTTTGCTCATGTTCGCTCGACATATTGATGTCTCGTCCACACCAGAGCACCTTCAAGGTGCGTATTCACCAAAAAAGCGAGCACGAGCGAACAAGAGTGAATGAGCATTCTGCATCAATAATCGTTTGGTGAGTACGGGCTAGCGAGCGAGCGAACGTATGCTTGTTCGCGTTCAGAAAAGATCGACAAGAAGGCGGTACTACGAACTTGAAGATATTCGGTCTGGTGTGGACGAGACATCAATATGTCGAGCAAACACGAGCGAACATGAGCAAACGAATGCTCGCTCGTGCTCGCTTTTTTGGTGCATACGCACCTTAAGATTGCTGCTCGGGGTCCTCTGTTAACTGCAGACTGTCGAAGGGAGAGGCTACGTTTTGCCAGGGAACACGTCAGTTGGTTGGAGGCTGACTGGGAACGAGTTTTATTCACCGATGAATTCCGGTTTTGTTCACACAATAACGACAGACGTGTTCGTCGCGATGAACGATATGCTCAGTGTAACTTTTCACAAACCACATTATTGGGGGGGCTCCGATCACAACACAACAAAAAAATATTTTTTGAATGTTTCCTACACTAAATTAGTCAATTTCTACTAATTTTGGGGTGATAAAAACGAAAATAACAATGAAAAATTTTTATTAGCTCCGGTTTTTGAGATACACAGTACTTAATCTTAAAGAGTAGTTATACTATACGTGAAAAGTGAAAGTACATAAAACAATATTGTTATGTTTCTTTTAGAATATCTTAAGTACAAAATTAATAAAAAAAAAACATTATTCTTAGTGTTTTGACAAATAAAAGAAGTTTGTACCACCAAATTTCAATTAAGTCCATCCGATTCATTGTAAGATTGCTGTCGTTTAGCTTGTCTTTTATAAAACAATTCTGGAGCATCCCTACACACAGACCAGCAGTAGTCTGCAAGCATTGCTTCATTCCAACGGCCCTGATATCTCTGTTCCATTAAGGCAATGTCTTGATGGAATCTTTCTCCATGTTCGTCACTCACAGCTCCACAGTTTTGTGGGAAGAAATTAAGATGAGAGTGAAGAAAATGAATTTTTAAGGACATGTTGCATCCAAGTTGGTGGTAAGCTTGAAGAAGCTCTTTAACCAATGCTGTGAAGTTATCATCTCTTTTGTTACCTAAAAACCCATGTACAACTCCTTAAAGGCTTCCCAGGCTCTTTTTTCATTTCCTGTTAAAATCATGTCAAAAGCAGGATCATTTACGATTTCACGGATTTGAGGCCCAATAAAGATGCCTTCCTTGACTTTAGCATCACTCAACCTGGAAAACTTTGCTCTCAAGTACTTAAAAGCTTGTCCTTCCTGGTCCATGGCCTTCACAAAGTTTTTCATTAGTCCCAACTTAATATGCAATGGGGGAAGGAGAACATCCTTAGGATCTACAAGAGGCTCGTAAACTACATTTTTCTCATTAGGGTTTAGGTCTCGTGTAGGCCAGTTAATTTTTTTATAGTGAGATTTTCTATCCCGACTGTCCCACAGACACAAAAAACAACAGTACTTGGTGAACCCTAATTGCATTCCTAGGAGTATAGCAATGACTTTCAGATCACCACAGATGTGCCACTTGTGTTGTTCATATTTGATTGATTGGAGAAGTGTTTTCATATTTATATACGTTTCCTTCATGTGAACTGCATGACCTATAGGAATAGAGGGTAGCTGATTTCCATTATGCAGAAGTACAGCTTTTAAGCTTTTGAAGAGTCTTTTGAAGAGTCTATAAACAGTCTCCATTCAGATGGAGTGTGATCCAAATTCAAGCAGTCCATCAAACCATTAACATCAGAACAAACTACGAGGTTTTCTTTTTTCTCAAAAAAAGGAAGCAAATCTTTTTGACGCTGTCTGTACTGAGATATTTTCACATCATGTTTTAGAAGATTCCACTGTTGTAGTCTTGACCCTAACAGCTCAGCCTTTTCCTTAGACAAGCGAAGATCTCTTATAAGGTCACTCAACTCTGCTTGACTAATTCTGTGCGGATCACTAGACCTATCGCTTACCTCAAAATCAGGGTCATAGGATGTAGAAGGATGGGTTGCTCCTTCTAAACAGTCTTCATCACCTTCCTCTAAAATTTCATAGTTTTGGGGTGGAGAAGGGACTGGCAAATTGTCTGAGTGTGGTACAGGCCGAAGAGCAGATGGGAGATTAGGGTATTTAACCGTTCCTCTTTTCTTCATAGATAAACCTTGCTTAATGGGAGGAGTTAAGCAGAAATAACAGTCGTCTGTATGATTGGTAGGCTCACGCCAAACCATAGGTACTGCAAAAGCCATTGCCCGGTTTTTATTTTTCAGCCACTCTCGCAATATGACGGAACAAGAATTACAACATATATGAGGAGCCCATGATTTATCTTGGTCCCCAACTTTCACACCAAAATAATGTTCATAGGCTGTCTTAACGATAGGTGTCATTTTACGTTTCTGAGCCTTAAATGTTATTTCACCACATATATAGCAAAAGCTATCGACAGAATTCACACACTTTCGAGGCATTTCAGATCAGCACTTAAATTAATTTAAAAATCAACTTCACACGATAATTTCAATAGCAACCACGTGCGTACAATTGACAAACTCACATAGGTTATGTTTACTACTTAAGAACAGCTGATGAGAGGGGTGTTATTTAAACAAACATGTGTACCAACTGTTGGTGATGAAATATTTCATTTGTTGAAAACTCAATATACATATATATAATATAATGATACTATATCTTGAAAACAAGAGCTAATATATAATTTTTATGGTCACTTTCGGTTTTAACACGTGGAAATACATTAAAATCATCTAATTTCAACCCCGAAACAAAAACTTTGTTGTGTTGTGAATGGGTGGAATTTCTTTGACCGCACGTACGGACCTCTTGGTCATTCACAATGGGTTCGTTACAGCTGAAAGGTACATAATGGAGAACTTGGAGCGGCAAACATTTCTTACTAAAGCAAGACAACGCCAAACCCCATATTGCACAGATAGTCAGAAATTACCTGGAAGAGGTTGAAATCAACACCATTGCATGACCAGCACGAAATCCAATAGAAAATATTTGGGATAATATCCTTGTTAGGCGATTTTGAGAGCACCCGATCCAACCAAACAACCTGCAGGCATTGAGGGGAGAGACTGATCCAGGTTTGGAGTGGACTGGACCAGAATGAAATGAGGCACATAAGTATGGGCCGACGATGTGATGCTGTTATACGTGGTTATTGACACTTTTCTGTATATTTCCGTCAACTTCTTTCCAAAAATATTTTGTGTTTATAATTTACTTTTTTTTTCTATATTACGTCGACCCTCGATAATAAGTTGACGCAGTACTACAATTGCTGATACTATGTAGGTCAACTCTGAAGATGTTTCATTTTTTTCCTCCTCTGACTACGAATAAAATTGGTTCTTTGAAGTAGTGCGTTAATTTCTTGAAGAATTTCATATTGAATGACATACCTACTCAGGTACTTCTTCGATATTTACCTAGAGCACCTACTCAACTTTTATATACTTAAGGTACATCACCAAATTATGATTACCTAGAGTATATTATATCAATTCTACATCAATAATACCAAGTCGGTTTCTAAAAAAACAAGTTCAGTATTGGTCATTCAGTAAAATGTTTGAATTTTAAATTCAATTAATTTCCATTGCTTCCAAATAATTTAGCTTCAAATCTTTATATGTCTAAAATTTTGAAATCTACTTTGAAAATATGATTTCTTTCTAAAAGATGATTTGAATATGTTGAACTTGTTTTCTTATTTACATATGATGTTCCTGGATGCGATTCCTAAATGTTCTGCTGCCTGATTTCTTGAATTTGGATGTTTTGTCTTTATTATTTTTGACTAACTTTCCCAAGTTTTGCTATATAAAAAATAGACGTAATGATGAATGAACTGTTAGCTCAGATTTCCGTTATTGACTTCCGTTGTTGACTAGAGTGGTTGAATCAATATGACAGTCTTTCAATAATAATGTTTTACAGGGGATGTGTGGTACAAAAAGCAGATTTCTTCGATTGCCAAATATGCCAACAACGTTTCACCTGCCCAAATAAACTTAAAAGTCATTCGAACAATCACCAGAAAAGGCACATGTGCTCATTGTGTGAAAAAACATTCCTTTTCAAATCACTTCTCACACAACACTATAAGAGTCATTCTAAGGGCACCATTGAATGTGACCGTTGCACAAAGAAATTCAACGATCAGTATCAGTTGAAAGTACACATTGACAATGTTCACTTGAGAAAATTCAATTTCGCCTGCGACAAGTGTGACAAAAAGTTCTATAGGCTCTACAAATTGAACTCACATAAAAAGACGGAACATGAAGGTTTTAGGTTACCCTGTTCGCGATGCGAAAAAGTATTCAAAGATTTGTGTAAATTGAAGGCGCATATGGAGACACATGACAGCAGCCTCAAAGTCGAAGTCGAATGTCCTCACTGTAACAAATTCTTCAATAAGCGATATCTGCCTCACCATATCACGAACAAGCACCAAGGTCACGTGTGTGATATTTGCGGAAAAGCGCTTTCCTCCAAAAGTAGTCTGGATCACCACATGAGAACTCATACTGGAGAAAAACCGTTCAAATGCGATTTCTGTGATAAAAGATTCGCAAGGAAATTGAATCTCCATACTCACGGCGAGTTCATACTAAAGAGAAGCCATTTGTTTGTACTGTTTGCGAAAAATGTTTCAACCAAAAGGCGTCCTTGAACATTCACATGAAATACCACACAGGGGATCGACCGCACGCTTGTATGATCTGTTCAAGAAGGTTCGTTACCAAAGCTCATTTGCGAAACCATCGTTGTACCGTAATGTTGAACGTTGAGTAATGCACCAAAAATAATGTATAGTTTTTAAAAAAAAAAACTATTATTCCATATTGATTTTACTGAAACCTCGATAAAAGGCATTCCTCAATACTCTAAGAAACATGAAAATAATTCACAGTCACCTCAAGGATAATTTGTCTATTAATACTTGGTACCAAAAAACATAATTTCAATAAGAAGAACTGAATTTTTAGAGACTTCAAGTAGTACGCTGTAGAGAAGTCACCTTGAGAAATTATCGCTGTGACTTTCAATTAGTATACTCTTAAAAAAAATACCTACTACTTACTGGCGACATGTATTGATTCTGTCTTATGAAAATTAGGTGGAAAAGCAAAATACTGTTGCTTTTCATTAAAAAAATGTATGATAAATTATTTCTGTGAATAAAAAACTAAATAAATGTAATAAATTGTATATAAAATTAATATTTTGATGAATCGCAAGTGAAACTTTCTCTCAGTCCAAGTGCCAGTGGCAGGCTACCTGTATGTATTTGTCTAGACCTAGTTTTTTGTGCAGTGAGTCCCATATACCTACTTTACATGATGTGGGGGCCCGGTAAGTCCAGCGCGGTGATACTTACTAGCTGGAGTTTGGCCAGTTATCAAAAATTGACGAAATTAAATGTACCTAATTGACCACGTCTCCCATTCGAAACTTCAAAAATACATTGTTAATATTATTGAAAAATATCAATGGTAGATCATTATCGTGCGATTAACATATTGGCAGACAAGATTTTCAATGTGCCAAAAATATGCAATTTTGAAATGAATTGACCACATCTGCCGTTGATATATTTTGTTTATTATAGTATTAGAAGGTTATATTTTTCACGGCAGACGACTTCAAGGTGATCAGACAACAGGAGACAATAAAATGTCAGTTACTGCCTGTACTACAGGCTGCATGCTGTCTCTGCTTGTTATTGAATTTATTGTTATATTTATGAACCTTGGCATTATTATGGAAATTAATATTGAATTATTTTCCAGCAGCTTGATTGCATTAAACTTTCTCGAAATTATATATGTAGGATATAATTACCAATTGTGGTAACTGAAACTTTTTTTGGTCATTTAATGTCCAAATGATTTGATCATATCGATTCTTTTCTGCTCACTCATTATCTTCGAAGTTCTCCTCATCATGAAAGTCATCTTCATCATCCACTGCATCAGTTTCTGTAACAATAAAGCGTACATTTGTAAATTGAACCAAACACATTCAATACAGAATTTATTATAATCAACTCACCAGGGACTTTGCTGACAATGCCTGGAAGTTGATCCCTTTTAAAGTATTTGAAGACAAATTACCCTTCTTGTTGAATCCAACCATATTTCAATGAATTTGATTTTGTAGGTTGCTTTTTGAAGGCATTTCTCCAAATCCTCAAAATGTAATGAGCCCTCAAAAATTAAATTCATTTATGTAGCCGTTACTACGTGGTAGGAAAACATAATGAAGAAAAGAGAATTGAAACCACTATTTTTGTAACTAACGTTACTTCAGGTTCGTCCTATGTAAGGGCATTTTCAAACTTATACAGTTTAATGTAGAAAGTTTCAATTCTCTTTTCTTCATCGCTCAAAAATTCCTGATACAACTCACTCTTGCTGGATTATGTTGAATTTGCGCCAAAAAGGAAATTTTCTGTGAATACTCCTGCACTGACGCCTGTCGGGTATAATTCAACGCCCTTCGTGGTATTAGCCAAGGGAATAGTTGTTTTCTGATAGGCGTCAGTCCATTAAACCTACTGTGTAGGTATATCGAGACTGGCTTGAACGTTTGAAGTTCATTTGCTTTATTTGTTTATTGCCAGTCTTCAAGCATAGCCCACTGACTAATAAGAAAGTTTTTCTTCCTTATGCAGAGCAATCGGACAAATTACGGATGTGCAGTTGGTTAATACCTCGTGCACTAGATGGAGTGATACTATGTGATGTTCGCTCCAACTTCGGAAGAGGAATGAAATACTCTGAAAGAATTTCGATTTTCAATTGTGGAATATCATTGACTTCAGGTCGATGATGGTCACTATCTTGCACTGATGAGTGGCTGATAAGCCCGAAACCGGTCTGCAAGTGTGCCCGTTCCAGAATTGAAGGTCGACTCTTTCAGTTGTATTGCCAATTGCATATGCAGGAAATTTTCAGTGAAGATTCCTGCACTGTCAGGTCTATACGGCGAATGACTCATCAAATCGATGTTTTGTGTGCCCAAAAATGCAGTTGTTTGAGCTGATGTGTGAGAGCTCGCATTGTCGTGATGAAGAGTGGTCCGTCTTCGGCGGTTGGTTTTCCTGATTTATTGGGAGACAACTGGCAAACAAATGGTTGTGTACCACTAAGAATTAACTGTTCTACGTTGTTCTAGTGGTACGGTTGCGACATGTTCAGTTTTTCCAAAAACACAGGCGACCATTTGCTTGGAAGTGCTTCGTGCGCGAACAACTTTTGTTGGATTTGGCTCATCTTGAAACACTCATACAGTCGACTGCTGTTTACTTTCGGGCTCATACGCGTGAATCCACGATTCATCACCTGTCACGATGTCATAGACGTGTTTCTAAGCACCGCGATCGTATTTTTTTGAGCATTTCCTTCGACCAATCGACACGAGCCTATTTTTGAGCGATCGACAAATTGTGTGGGATCCAACGCGAACAAATTTTTTTGAAAGTCAAATGTTTATGCAATATTGAATGTATGCTGGTCCCACTAATGCCTAAGGTTGTCTCAACCTCACGATAGGTCACATGACGATCTTGCAATATCAGTTCGCGCACAGCATCAATGGTTTTCGGAACAACAACTGATTTTCACTTTCACGAAATTCGTTTTGGGTGCGACTACGACCACGATTGAATTCACCATACCATCGATAAACACTGGTCCTTGATGGAGTCTCATCGCCAAAAATTGAATTAAGTTCATCCATCCACTGTTGCTGAGTTAATCCACATCGAAAGTTGTAAAAATTAAATCGCACGAAAATGTTCACGATTTAATTCCATTTTTGGGCCGAGATGAATCTTTCAAGTTGCTGTAAACAATACAAATAGCGCGCGTATGTCAAAACGTTCTGAGTACGTATAAGCTCAAAAATGTCCAACTTTACGATAGAGCTGTCAGTTGCCAGATTGCAACACTAGGGTTGCCAACTCCCGAAACATAAACTCATAGTCGCAGCACAATTGATTTGAAAGACCACATGTTCCATCCCAACGATGTCGCTGATTATTTATAAAAATATGCCAAGATCAAATTACGAAAAAACTGGAAGAAAAATATCAATTTTACGATAAGGTATGAATTAAAACTGTAGCGCTATTCAGATATATATATATATATATATATATATATATATATGTGTGTATAAAAGAAAATAATACGTAAAGTTGTAAAGTTTTGTATGACAATTTCAGTGTCAATATTTCTGGAATGCGTCTTTTGTATTATTTCTCTATATCTTGTTCCTGTTTTAGGTCGGAAGAAAAATTTGGCATCGACTATTCTGCTGTTTTCCATTGCGAAGTAGATTACAGGGAATACAATTGTGACAGCTGTTCAAAAACGTTCGCTTCTTTGTCAAATTTGAGACGACACAGAAATACTCACAGAGAAAAGAAGTTCGCCTGTGATATGTGCAATAAGTCTTTTCACCAAAAATATAATCTTGAATACCACAAAAATTTCAAACACTTCAGGAAGTTCACTTGCAAGTGTTTCTACTGCGATCAAGTCTGTTTGAACAAAAACGGTCTGAAACTCCACATAGACAATGTACACCTGAATAAATACAAATTCTGCTGCGACCAGTGCCCAAAAGGATACAACTCTAAAAGCGAGCTTGCGAAACACATTCAGTTCGATCACGAGGGACTGAGGTACACGTGTTTGGTTTGCGAGAAAGAATTCAAAGATAACAATCACTTCAAACTGCACATCAAAACACACGACCCAAATTACAGCAAACCAGAGTTCACGTGTGAAGTCTGTAAGAAAATTCTTTCAACAAAATCCTTCGACAGGCACATGAAGATGCATGCGGGAGACACCGACAACAGCGTCATCTGCGACATCTGTGGATTGGTCGTTTCGAGCAAGAGCCACCTCATCAACCATCGACGAACTCATACGGGGGAGAAACCGTACGAATGCGATTTTTGTGAGAAACGTTTTGCAAGAAATGAGACCTTGGTGGATCACAGGAGGGTTCATACGAAGGAAAGGCCGTATATATGTTCGGTGTGTTCGAAAGGATTTACGCAAAAGTCTGCTTTGAACGTACACATGCGGATTCATACCGGCGAAAAACCGCACGATTGCATGTTCTGCGCGAAAAAGTTCAGTACGAAACATTTGCTGAAGCATCACCGATGTACCAGAATGCTATAATTTGCAACGATTTGATTGTACCTGAGTGATATCCAGATGCATAAAGTCCTCCCAAACAGAAAGTTTGGAAGGGATTTGTCAAAAACTCTCGCCTTAGAGAACTCTTCATAAAAAGATCCCATAAATGTCAAATAACACTGCTTGACAGTATCCAGTTAACATTTCAATGTTTCAATTTTAAAATAAATTGATATCGTGAAGGTTTTTGTGTAATGGTTCGTACATTCATGAACGATTTTTGGAAATTTTGGTTCATCATCATTTTCCAAACTGTAATTTTTGAATCCGTAGATATTCTCTGCCTTCATCCTGATGGTGAACAAAATTTTTTCCTGATCGCAAAACTGGAAACATACATACTTGCAATGCGAATTATGTTCAAAAGCAATTGAAATTCCTCACGTTGATGTAACGTCTACTATCTCTTTATGAAAGTTTACGAGTATTGCAGATCATCGATTAACTGTCTTTGGAGTTTCTTTTCTGATTTGGTGATGGACGGACGTGCCGATAACGACCGTCCACAAAGAAGGTACGCGGACACCATTGTTGGAGATGAAACTCACTTTGCGGTGAAAATGTCCGCCGTTATAGAACGTGCCACCATTGAAATGAATATATTGTGAAAAGTATTTTAAGTGTTTGAAGATAAATAGCATTCAGGCCGGTTGGAGACTGGGGTGGATCGGATGCCCGCGTGGGAGTAGGATTGCATCAGTTATACGAAAGATATGTGGAAAAATCAAAAGGTCACCCGAGCAGAAGGCGACTTGATGAAATAATTATAGTGTTTTTCCAGTAAAAAAGTTCGACAAAAAAGGGATGGCAGTGTTGCTTCGAGCAATATCGCTGCGCCACCCCGACGAAGTTCCTGTCAAATTTGATAGAAGGAGGATAGACAAATATACCCGAGTGGGAAGCAGCGTCCGATAAACCAAGAGAGAGAAAGGGAACTGTCATTACCTCTTTGTGTTGGTTCCACTGACAAGCATGTTTTCCATTTGCAAACATTATTTAAATATAAAATAGATCTTGATTTGAATACGGACAAAACTTTTTGTAAATGTAAGCATTTTGAAGAATGAAGCCATCTGAAACAGCGATTCTGTGGACAAATTTTATATTAATTGTCGTAACGTTTCATGTATAAATACGTGAATCATCTCACAATGGATTGCACACAAATGATGCAATAACGTTTGCAATTCAGCCACTGAATAAAATTGAAGTTAATCAAAAAGCGCTTTTTTGCCACATTTCCTCTTTTTCGTCCTAAAGGCAACTGATGTAGAATTTGATTTTTGCATCATGTCTCGGCGTGTGTTAATCGAGGGCTTTTGACAGAACGATTCGATGACAACAGGGTTTCTATGCACCTTGGACAATTTTTAGGAAAAAGTGAACGTTTTCATCGATTGCACTAGTCACTGTTGATATTTTTTATTTCGTTTCCTATTATAACCTCAAAAATACTGTTCGGTACAAAAGTTTATTCTTATACAGTTCTCTGTCATTTGAGTCATAACATTTTTAAAATCATAACTATTCGCAGATATTATGCAAATTTATGTCTAACCATCCGGCTGTCGTTGTGAAAACTATCATCAAAAGTCTGTGTGTCTCTTGAATACTCAAGTGCTCGATCAGAAGAATAATATTTATACTTGAATAAAAAAACGTCTGTGCTAGTGACCATTTGAATTGACTAGTATCTCAATCGCTACAAAAGAAATAAATAGGAAATGAATTTCTGGCAAAAACATAACAATCTGCAAGGATAGCATTGAACAGACAACGTGTTACCTCAGGGCTAGTACCAAGATTTAGCCAAAGCCTCGGTAGATAATAACATTATCCTGAGATGGATTAAAGGGCACGACAGGAGTGAAGGTAATCGCATTGCCGACTCTTTAGCCAAGGAAGCGGCTGGACTAAGAATTTTAGGACCCAGTGGCACCTACGGCCTGATGACTTCGAAAATTGCTGAACTAGCCAAACGTTACACCCATGCTCGATCCCTGAAGAGATGGGATGAAATCTTGCCAGGATCATCCTGGGAGACTCTGGGAAGCTGGCGTCGAAGAAATATCCGGCGATGACCAGGAAAAATCTACGCTTAACAGTAGGATTTCTGACTGGCCACTGTCAACTAAGGAAACACCTCCATAATATAGGGCTTGTAGACACATCCATGCAGGATGAGTGAACAGGAAGATGAAACTGCCAGGCATGTCCTATGCGAGTGTCCGGAGTTATCGTCAATAAGAGAGTGTGTGTTCGGCGAGTCTTGGCCTACACCTGCCGATATAAAGGAGATGTCTCCCAGTGACCTGTCCACCTTCCTGGAAAGGACAGGATGGAGGATGACCTAGGAGGACAACTCCTCGGGAGGATGTACAATGGGTCACACATCCATGCCGGATGTGTGATGAAGATGAAGATGAAACTGCCAGGCATGTCCTATGCGAGTGTCCGGAGTTATCGTCAATAAGAGAATGTGTGGTCGGCGAGTCTTAGCCTACACCTGCCGATATAAAGGAGATGTCTCCCACTGACCTATCCACCTTCCTGGAAAGGACAGGATGGACGATGACCTCGGGAGGATGTACAATGGATCACATGTGGCCTAAGTGATGTGGGCCTACACTCACCCTTCCTACTCTACAGGTACAGAGATGCATATTTCAATAAACGAAACTTCTGCCCTAAATTCACTGCCAATATTAACCTACCTACCTCTATTCATAAGTTACGGTGATGACATAGTTAGTTACGGTGCAATCGAGATCTTTAATAGAGGACTGTTTCAAATAATTTTCTCATCCTCCATTCTTTTATGTACATCCAAAATGATACTAGTCCTCAACATTCGATAAATCTACATTCTACATGCTTATTTATAGGTGAAATAAAGAATATTTCCACTTTTTTTTGAGGAACAATTATTACGATAATGAAACTAGTTAGTTTTCATTCATAAAAGAAGTTAGTGAAAAATGTATTGTGATTTCAATGTTGTTTCTCAATTTAATCCTTTTGTTAAATAATTACCAAAGTCAAGCTAATTTTGTAAAGACAGTGGTTTTCGTGCAATAAACTCAATTATATATGTTGTTTTTGTTAATTCAATTTCCTGTTTTGACATATGTAAAAAAGAAGCAAATGCAACTTGTTAATATATTTCACAATTTTCATATTTTACTTTTATTTGTGGTATTGAGATTTCTCTCGATCTTAGTTGATATTTTGTATGTGTATTTCAATGTCGCGTGTTGTTTTGCCGTAATTTCTGTGGTATTGCTGATGTAAATAATAGAGAAACTGATATATATCGTTTATATAGTTTATATTTTGATTCAGATTTGTGTTTATTGTGTATTACTTTGAGAGTAATAAATTGAGATATTTGAAAGATGTCACTTTCTATTTATTTTATTTTCATGTCGCATTAAAAAAACAAAAGGATAAAATAAGCTTACTTCATTTTTCATAGAATATAAGTAGTCACTTTACATATTGAGAATTCTGTTAGTATCACTACAAATCGTATCGATACTAATATGTTTTAACAAATATAGTTACTAGAATGATTTTAAGTACGTATTAAGTAAAAAACAATCTTCAACCAAACTTAAATTAAGTAGAAATCAAATCAGTGACGACTTCATTTATTATTTAATAAAAAAATGGTATTTACATTCAAATAGATTATGCAATACTTGAATGGCATATTGTAATCGAATGAATTTTTTTATTCATATTAACGATATTACACAATTGGTATTATATTATAACGGTTCAATTGTTCTATGTATTTCTTTTGCGGAATGCATAATATTGACCAATTGGTGGTATGTGATTGAGCAAACAATAGCGTTTGCCTTGTGCATCTTTTATTTCAATCGACATATCCTGAAAATGAACAGATTGATAGACAAATTTTGAATTTTTAACATTATGTATATGATGTGTTATAAACTCTAGGTGAGTATTTTGCAGCCCATTTTTGTATGAAAATTCCATTCTCCATCGGAAATTACATGAGAAAATTACTTTTTTTTTCAGGTCTATTGATGATCTGCCTATTGAATGTAAAGTATGTCAGAAAAGGTTCGATAGTTTGGGAAAACTTGGAAGACACTCCAAAACGCATAAAGAAAAAACTCTCACTTGTAACTTATGTCATAAGAAGTTCAAGTGGCAAATAAGCTTAGAAACTCACATAAAGAAAGACCACCTTAAGGATTTTTTGATCCAGTGCCAGATCTGCGATAAAAAATTTATGCAAAACGCCCAACTGAAGAATCACATGGAAAAAGTACACCTACAGTTATACAAATTCAGTTGCCAACAATGTAACAAAGGCTTTAGATATCAGTTCGAATATGATAAACATGTGAAATTCCAACACGAAGGATTAAGATACAGTTGTACGAAATGTAACAAGAAATTCAAAGATGAACCCTACTTTCGAGAGCACATGAAAACCCACGATCCCAATTATGAAAAGTCGGTGTTTTCCTGTCCATACTGTGGGAACATTTATCACCACTACAATTCTTACACTAGGCACATGAAAATTCACACTGGAGAACAAAGGGAGCACATCTGCGATATGTGTGGAAAAAAACTATGTTCTACACCAAGTTTGAAAATGCACATGAGAACCCACACCGGGGAGAAACCCCACAAATGTGAAGTTTGCGAGAAAGGATTCGCTAATACTGCAACTTTACATATTCACAAGAGAACGCATACCAAAGAGAAACCTTACGTTTGTCACGTCTGCCAAAAGGCTTTCAGTCAAAAACCAGCATTGAACGTTCATATGAAATCACATACTGGCGAAAAACCGCACGTTTGTATCGTGTGCCATAAGAAGTTCATTACGAAATATGTTCTGAAGATTCATCAGTGTTTGGGGCCTCCCATTTTAGTGTCTCTGATTTGAACGAATTTTATGAACAGTTAATTCCAAATCTCCTATTTTATATATATCACGAATTATATTCTATTCATTTTGAGATATGAATTGCTAGGAAGCCAGCTAAATTAAATTCAAAATTGTTTCAAATATTAATTTGCAACATGTAAAACAAAATTCTTTGAGAAAAAGTTAGTATTTCGTCATAAAAATATATAAATCCGTAAAGAAACTTTTGTAAAGCTATACTGTGTAACCGTAGTGTTACCTATGTAAGAATATATACGTACCCTAAAATTTCGTACTCCTCTTAGAAATGAATAATTTCTAGTCATTTTCTGATATTAATTGTGAACCTATTAATCTATTAAATTATATTTACCACCTATCACAACTTAAGTTTAATTTGACCTAACCACAGTGTTCCTTTCATGAACATTTGTTATAACACATCAACAAAATTGACGGTACTCTCTCCCTCCATTACGTGTTTGATAATAGGGGAATAATTATTCATTTAGAATAACTACACGCGTAGAATATACGTGTATTCTAAATTAATAACGGCCGTCTTCTCCCACATCGATGGCGGAACAACATTAAATAATTGTAATAATGAAACTATAAATTACATAATTATAACAAAAATGAACCCTAAATAATAATTTTTAGGAAATATTGTCATCAATTTTTAAATCATTCAATTGAGTTTTGACTGACTGACTGAATGACTTTATTATCCAAAGCCATAATCTCAAACAAATATATTGTACCATTCCTTTCTACGGTCAGTCGTAGAAAAAGTATAGTATGCACCTCGAGGATAAGGCCAATCACGTCCACTCGCGAATTATCGCATGATTGGCTTCTTATCCTACTCGGTGCTAAGGGAATTTTCTCATACTATCACTGGTTTTCAAAAAATTTCAATTACATCCTGTATTAAGTTACTTTATAGGAGTTGCCCCGTAACAATTGAAACGCTTAAATCCGAACATTGTCATTATTAAAAAAAAACCAAATATGAAGATTCCGATAGTGAGTTCTATCGTCCAACCCGTGTTAGGAAGACCTCGTTATTCCTTAGCTCGCACAAGTTTCAACTTTTGAGAGTGGTCGTTCGTAGGGGGCGGCAGCTGGTAAAGCATGAATTTGAGAGGTGTATAGCTCCTCTCATTGCCGCTTTGTGCTTAAAATATATATATATATATATATATATATATATATATATATATATATATATATATATATATATATATATATATATATATATATATATATCTTCTATACCTAAAGAAGCCAACTAAAGGTTCAGATTAGTCTTCGATGTTAACTTCTGTCAGACGGGTGGTTCAATGTAGGCTATGAAGGGCGTGCAGCACTCACCGCAGAAGTCGGCTGGCCCTGTGACTACACTACTCATACATTGTGGATAGTGCCCTCTGTTACCTCCTCTTTATACGCCTTCTGATCCTTACGAGTTCCATTATCTCTGGTGTTATCTGTTCATGTGGATTGAAGCACGGGTCTGGAATGTCCTGTGTGCTCCGTTCTATGGATTACTGGATCACTCAGTCGTGTCATAGTGTTCTCTCGCGTCGTAGACGTTGCACAAGAATCTACTCCAGTGCAACCAGATAACTCCAGTCGTTGAGTTATCTGGTTACACTTTCTCTTTACCAACTGGGAATGGAATAGCGTTGTGGTTCAAGGACCCTTTGTCGGTGTTTCTATTTGCGAGGCAACATTCTGCACTATGGCGATGGTATATTCGGTGTGTGGTTGTCTCTGGAGCAGTGGGTCTGGGAACATATCTGCTGTGTCGTCTCTTTGTAGGTTGCCATGTGGGAGCGGTTACATTGAGGAGATCCTGAGCTTGGCCGTTTGGAGTTCCGATTTTCGGTTTTCTTAATGCATCAGTTTTATCCTCATTAGAGGGGCCGTCCTTCCTGCAGCTACTCGGCAGGTGTTAAACTACGGGTTGTCTAGACATTGTGCAACTCTCACCGAAGCTCTCAATGTCGTTGAAGAAATCCTCGTACATCTGGCTTGTTTAGCCGTAGAAGAAATGTGATTTCTGCGGGCTGAATCGAAGAAGATACACATACTGATTACTCATTCAGATCTTCCCTGAAAATATGTTTGTTCGGTCTTTGTTTTCTCGGAACTTTTAAAATTGCAATTCAACGCTGTATGTTTTGATTTATTACTAAAATATACCGATGTCTTTCACTGATCTTGCTCAAACAATGAGTTTGTCATTGCTGAATTAGAGTAGGGTATACAGGGTGTCCCTGGACTTCCTCTTTTTCTCTCGGGAATGTATAGATGGGGTCAAAATATCACCAGTACTTCATATAACTTTTTTTTCCTAAAATCCTTCGTTACCAAGTAACGGGCCCTCGAAGTTACAAAATGAAAAATGTTTTTCTTTGATAACTTTTCAAGTGAATATTCAAAATCATCCAAATTTTGGTAATTGACTAAACAAATGAATTCCTTCGATGAGCTTTCATGCAGGAGTCAGTTGTTTTGCTACAAAGTCAGGAACGGACTACCCCCGATGGTCCACACCCCAAAACTTTGAAATGACAGATATTTTTCAATATTTTTCAACAAATTGAGGTTACTTGAACAATTTCATGAATAAAAGTACTCGTGTGGAAAGTCGATCGGAGCAACGAGTCTTGATAAAAATGTAGTTTCACTCGACGACATCAAACCCGCTCGTCCACCATTATTTGAAATGAATAATTATCAAAGCAGAAATAATAATGATAACGTTAATTCAACAACATTTATCCTGAGATGTCTACCAGTATTCGAAAATATTAGTTTTTAAGGAAAATGGAAATGATAAGTAAAATGTTCATAACGAATTTTTATAATGCAAACTCGTTTAACTAACGAAACTCAAGAGCCTCAAGAGCAAACAGAAATGAAAAATCCGCTACAGAAACTGCTCGATATGACCACCTTCTCTCTCTATACATTTTCTTAGTCTGCGAAGACACCCTCTCTGTACTTGAAATAGCATTCCAGGGTCGTTTCGTATGGCTTCACAATGTAATGTTATTCTATTCAACAATGCATCTCTTGTGTGAATAGGTGTAGCGTAAACAAGGCTTTTTAGATGCCCCCACAGAAAGAAATCCAATGGATTTAAATCTGGAGACCGCGATGGCCATGAATATGGCCCACCTCTACCAATCCATCTATTGTGGAAAATATGGTTCAGATGGTCACGCACAATCAAACTAAAATGAGGAGGAGCGCCATCATGCATAAACCACATATCTCTTCGGGTTTGCAATGGAACATGTTCCAAAAGTCCATTCAAATCGTTCTGAATGAACTCCAAATAACGTTCTCCATTCAATCGGTCCTGTAGAACGAATGGTCCTATAAGATGGTTTCCTATGATACCAGCCCAAACATTCACGTTGAATTTCCGTTGGTGTTTGGTTTGCAATATCCCATGGGGATTTTCTTCGGCCCATATATGGAGATTATGAGAGTTGATAACTCCATCTCTACTGAAACCTGCTTCATCAGTAAATAAAACTCGATTAATAAAAGTCATATCCTCTCTTTGCCTATCCATGAACCAATTGGCATATTCCAGTCGTGCTGGAAAATCTTGAGGTGTCATGGCATGTACCTTCTGGATGTGAAATGGGTGGAGCAGTTGTTCCCTAATTATTCTATGAATAGTGGACTTGGATGTATGGAACTGTTCTGATAGATTTCTGATGCTCATTGAAGGATCATCAGCGACGGCTTCCAAAATATTTTCCTCCAATACAACGGTACGTACAGTCCTAGGAGCGCCCTCACCACCTCGTTTTGGCAAAACTGTACCTACAATAATATCGAAATAAAACAACGTGCTCAAATTAATTATCAATTATTACATACCTGTCTCCCTCAAGCTGCGATCGACACGCTCGAATGTTTCTCTTGACGGTACCGTTCGATTGGAAAAATGCTCGGAATACAGACGACGAGCTTCTGCAGCATTACAAAATGCTCGTCCATTAAATACATGCATATCTGCATATTCATTGAATATAAACTGTTCGGCCATATCAAAAAAATTCAAAATATCCTATAGAATATTGACAATACAATGATAGTCATATGACAACGCACCACTCAACAAAACAAAATCGCATTCCAGTTTCTCATTTTTTATCAAAACTCTCTAAAAGGTTTTTTTGTCAACATCTGTGAAAGAAATGGAACATAATTATTCCCTGGATATTTTTCACCTGATCATGTGCAGCCGTTTTTGTAGTTCATTCGTTTGCTTTTTATTAGTATAGTAAATATTTTTTCCGATGTGCGTTTTTTCAGCTAAATTTAGATTCGTGTTAAAGAATTTCTCCCATAAAATTATAATTATCAGTGAAACTCCTCAACAGTTTAGCTGTGAAGAAGAATTTGAAACATTCGAATGTTGAGTTTCATGAGATTCAGATAACTGATCAACACGAAACGTGATTATTCCACACGTATTATGTACATACAAAATATGGAATGGATTCGATATTTCATAGTAGAGTAGCTTGTTAGTTTGAAAACACCACGAATCTACAGAACTTGATATTTCTTTTGAAAAAATATCTGCTATCACAATTGTGACTTAAACACTTCCATATAGGTACTGTACTTTTTGTTTACGACTTCATTTTAGCATACTTTGTATTATTCCTGTTATAAATGTTGTTGAATTAACGTTATCATTATTATTTCTGCTTTGATAATTATTCATTTCAAATAATGGTGGACGAGCGGGTTTGATGTCGTCGAGTAGAACTACATTTTTATCAAGACTCGTTGCTCCGATCGACTTTCCACACGAGTACTTTTATTCATAAAATTGTCCAAGTAACCTTATTTTGTTGAAAAATATTGAAAAATATCTGTCATTTCAAAGTTTTGGGGTGTGGACCATCGGGGGTAGTCCGTTCCTGACTTTGTAGCAAAACAACTGACTCCTGCATAAAAGCTCATCGACGGAATTCATTTGTTTAGTCAATTACCAAAATTTGGATGATTTTGAATATTCACTTGAAAAGTTATCAAAGAAAAACATTTTTCATTTTGTAACTTCGAGGGCCCGTAACTTGGTTACGAAGACTTTTAGGAAAAAAAGTTATATGAAGTACTGGTGATATTTTGACCCCATCTATACATTCCCGAGAGGAAAAGAGGAAGTCCAGGGACACCCTGTATTCCATGTTAGTATTTCTCATGTCACATTGAAGAAATTGAGGGTTTGGTTCGTTTTTCTGCACGTTTCATATACATTTTTATTAAAAAATCTGCGGTTTCCTGACGCCAATTTGTGAAAATACCACACTTGAATCATTCATTGGTTATGATTTTTACTATACATGTTCTCCAAATGTTTTTTTAAAGACTTTCTCACTCTATCATTAATAGATATGTAACATTATAAGTTTTGATGTCATTGTTGGGAGTATGAAATGTCTTAGATTACTAAGCATAGAGAAGAATTGATGAAATGAGAAACAATAATGAAGGTAAGGAATTAATTGATGAATTAAACTTCTTTAGTGTGTCTGAGTTGCGAATCAAACACCAAAGACGTGCACACAACCACACACGATTTTTCTATCAACATCACATGATAAGTAACTAATTTATTTGTTATTTTAGGCAAATAATCAAATGCGAAAGTGATTTCAACAAAGTGTATCGCTGTGAACACTGCAGCAAGGAATGTTCCAGCTGGCACCAACTGAAAACTCACTTTCGAAGTCACGAGACGTCCACGAAGCGTCAAATCGCTATTGAACTAGAGGAATTCAGATGCGAATTCTGCGCAAAGTTGCTTGGAGACAAAGGCACACTTGCAAGGCATATAGCCGAGGCCCACAACAAAGAAACCAGATACAATTGCTACAACTGCGACCAAAAATTCTATCACAAATACATGCTCGTTAGACATATAAAGGAGAAGCACGCAGGTGCCCCTCCAACTTGCGAAATCTGTCATTTAGAATTTTCCACATACGCAACTTTACGTAGACATATCAGCGACAAACACGAGGTAGACTATCGGGAACTCTTTTGTTACGAGTGCAAGAAGTCCTTCGTCGGAGGGATCAGCTACAGGAAGCATATGAGAAAGCACACCGATGATGGTTCCAAATTTGTCTGTACGGTTTGCGGCAAGATTCTGTCCTCGATGTCTAGTATGCGGGACCACATGATACGGCGTCATAGCGAGGAAACCCCGTACGAATGTGACCAGTGCGACAAGGCTTTTACCACCCCTCTGTCTTTGAAAAGTCACAAACTAACCCATATCGGTCCGTCTTTCAAGTGCGAACTCTGTCACAAGCAATTCATTCAGCCTGCCTCATTGAGGATTCACATTAAAAGGGTGCACGTTAAAGTTCGTCCTCATCAGTGTGACATATGCATGAAATATTTCGCGACAAGAACGGAACTGAATAAACACCATGTGAGATGTAAAGGCCCCAAACCGGAAAAGGAGGTTAAAACCGGTGATATTTTAACAGTTGATCCGAATACTTCAGCTGTTAATGCGGCAATTAACGAGTCCGTCTCCAGAGTATGTGAAGTAATTGACAATGAGAGGTTATAAATATCCCAAGACTGTCAGAAAACTATGACAGTTCGTACATATACTTACAACCCTTTAAATTTTTTTCAATCCCTCGATTCTCGAATCAAAAACTGTTGAACGAGATTCCTGACCAAAACTGCTCGTATATAGGTATTTCGTAATAATTTCCAGATTGATTTTGAGTCATTGCAAATGAAAAGGTCGGTAGCGTAGCTAGGAATTTCGTTGGGAGGGGGGTCCAAAACCAAGGGGGTCTGGGGTACCCCTCGGGAAAATGTTGGAAAAACATGGTACTAAAGAAATCTTTTTTGAATTAATGATTTTTCAATATTTTTATTTATTTTATGTTGAAGGAAAGTAATTGTGTTTCATCCAAATACACATAAATATAGTGTTGTAGTTTGTCCAGAGCTTAAAAAAATAGTAAGGCTGGAGAAACCACAGTGTAGATATGGTGAACAATAGGTAAAATATATTTATAACGTTTAACATTACATAAATGAATTTAACAAAATAATGCTCTAAGTTACAGCACTAATATCCTATTTCCACTTCTGACCATTTCATCGATTACTTCGTCACTGTTGATTATAGCTGGATAATGAATTGACAGTAGAGCAAGCCCATTTAATCGTTCATTACTCATAGAATGTTTGTAGACAAGAGTAATGATAACTTTTCTTTCTTCCACCTACTCTATGCTAAATTTATTTTTTAATATGTCTTAAAATTTCGGGGGGCGGACCCCGAACCCCCCCTCCTTCCCCACGCCACTGGAAAAGGTGCTCCAATCACATGAAGATAACAGTATTCTTTCTTAATTTTTTTCGAATACTGTATCTCATTGTGGAATTGTGTGTTCTGACAAAATATTGTTTAGTTTTCTGAGTACTGAATTCTACTCGGTTACAGTCACCCGACTTTGGTGCTTGATGTTCATTTATCTGAATCAGAACAAATATATGGAATTTTTGTTTTGTTTATTGGTAGTAAGGCAGTTGATTTTTAGTTATTTGGGAGATTCTTTTTACGGTGTTTTTTATTTCTCGTATATATTTTTTTGCCATTTTGATAGGGACTGATCGAGAAGTCTTTCCAAAATAAGGAGGTTATTTATTAGATCAGCTGGTTCGGAATTAATTATTATATTAGACGATATCAAAATCTATTTTCAGTTATTGCGGATTATTCTGCAGAAATATTGGGTGTTGTTTTGTTCTTGAGATTAATTTTTGAATGGAATGCAGAATGTTATAGGAAATAGATTTGTGGTTTTCCTTCGCTGTTGAGGGTGGAAAGATCTAAGGTCATTGGAATTGAAAAGCAGTTTATTTTCAATTCTCCGATGGTCTGTTTTCTAATTTGTTCAGCTTGATTGTTCCTGAATTCCATATTATTATTTTGCTGTACCTGTTGAATATTATTGCACAATATCTGAGAGTGTACAATGAATTGAATCGTGTGGAAACTATACTACTGAGTGTGCAATATTTTGTGCAGTATCGATCACAGACGTACCATTTGTTCTGCATCAGTTTCCAGTTTTACATCATGCTTAATGACAACGGAAAATTCTTCAGCACGTCATATTGCCCTCGCGATTTTAATATTTGCAAAAATAAATTCCAAAATGAATTTGATGCAATTTTTTATTCGTTTCACAATTCGTTCACTACTTATTGATACTGACTGACGGGATATTGTACAATAATGACCTTATACGGCACAATATTTTCCAGGATGTACGATATTTTTCAAAACAACTTGATTTCGTTCAATAGATACAATGATATATAAATACCGATACCTGAAGGCATAATATTGTGCTGTTAATTGCGCATGCACATTTACTGCCAGTTCTAATAACGCGTGATCAAATTACATTGTACTCTTTGTCATAGTCAAAATCTGTAAATGACTTAGAAATCCGAAATTTCAACTTTTTTACTCATAATTTCCACATATGAAGTCAAAAATCTCCAAAATAAAGTCGATATGTTTCGAAGTTATACAAAAAATTGAAAATTAAAATATGTTAAGCTTCTGTAGTTGTCTATGTTATAATAAATTATATTTTCAGTGGTTATTTATTTATCATCCGCTAGATTAGGTTGAAAGTAAAATAAAAATTACTTATCAGTTAAAACTTAGTAAATAGTGTACGTCCCGACAAATACACTATGTGAATTTAGTCTTTGGACCAGTGCTGCTAATCAGAGAATAGTTGATTTATCATGATACTAATTCAAATCTTGAAATCACACTTTCAAAATTCTCATAAAATACCTAATCATCATGAAAATAATGCAATCGTAGAGTTGAGCCAGATTCATTTCAAGCGAGTCTTTATTCGTAACATCTCAACACTTTTTAAAGTGTTTTTAAAGTGATGCACTGTTTGGAACCTTTGGTGTAGTATTGAATATTACTGGAGATCTATCCCAACACCAAATCGTTAGTTTTAACACCTCGACACGTATTTCAATCACCAAGTGATCATTTTCAATAGAAAGGAATATTAAACTTCCTCTTGAAGATGATCACTTGGTGATTGAAAAACATGTCGAGGTGTTGAAAAAATAACGGTTTGGTATCGGGATAATACTCCAGTAATATTCACTTTTCAAAGTGTTCAACAGAAAAATGCAAGTGTGGTACATTGAAAAACTATCAATCGAATGTAGTGTGTTTTGCAACGAAGGATTAAGAGCAAAACATATATAACTAAGTAGGTGGTTATAAATATAATATCATCAAGTAAATAACCGAATTTGAGATCAGCTAATTAGCTGATTTCTTCTCTTATTCTTTTCTATTTTTCACAAAAGCGACCATTATCTATTAAGAAACGAAAATTTTCCACCGAGAGCCCTGATTCATACTTTTCTGTTAATTTATTTGACAGTTGAATTTCATATATCTAACTTTCCTAATTCGTAGTTGTGAGTTTAATTATCAGTTTGATTAGATATATAAATCTAATTACCTATTCCTATGCTGACACATAGGCAAAGACAATATTTTCAATCTACTTTTATAACCCTTATAACCCTTCAGTCGAGAAGTTATTGCTACCTGAACAAAGATAATGTAGGTACGATACATTGATATTTTTATACTCATATGGTTTTGAAATCGAAGGAAACTACAGCAAGCGCCAAACGTGATGGCGAGCCCGCCCCCATGCGCACAAACTCATTTTCAATATAACCCTCACTACAGCTCTTGTGAGACATACAAATCACCGTAGGATGAGGTTCTCATCCAACGCGTTCAGTGCTGTAGTATAGAAGGATTCGACGGTATACGGACATCGAATTAGTTATAATAAACGGTCGGGAAATTGATATTGTATTTATTTTATTCGCTGTTGTTATTATTGTTTTCAGTTTTTTTAGTTGGTAGTAATTTACCACAAAATATTTTATAATAACCTCAAGTTTCGTTTTTATATGAGTGCACGCCTATGGTAAATGAACGAAGTTGGCTCCGCACTTCGTTTCGAGGTCACCGAAAACTTTGTGAATTTGAGAATGAAAGTAGTGGGAGTGGACTTGCTGGTTGATTTTTACTATGTACAAATGTTCTGTACAGAAGCGTATCATTACTCGTTCTCCAATACTGCTGGAGTTTGAGGATTGTCTGAATAATTTGTGTTGTTTATGAAAAAATGTCGTCGCCTAACCTAAAACCAGTCATCAAGAGTGTATCAATATATAACATTTCAATGAACTGTACTACTACCTATAATACTAAATAAAATATGAAAAGAAATTACAAACAAGTTATGTTCCATTTGCTACCCTAATTGAAACTAATTTAGGTACGAAACAGGCCGGCAAGGGGCTTATCGTAATCCAATAGGACTTCAATTGGGAGAGTCTATACCTTCGCGATCGCTCGCCTTCACGTTTGGCGCTTGCTATACATATTCTTCAAAGTGTTTGAGAACTATTCAATATTTAAAGAGAAATGAAAATTTCTATGTTTTTTACCACTTTTATTTGTGACTAACGTTACTGCAGATTCGTCCTGTATGGATATTCTCAAACTTAAACAATAAACAAAACAAACAAAAAGTTTATTGTATAAGTTTGGGAATGTCCATATAGGACGAAACTGCAGTAACGATAGTTACAAATAAAAGTGGTAAAAAACATAGAAATTTTCATTTCTCTTTTCATTATGATCTCCTACCATGTAGTAACGGCTACATCCATCAATTTATTCAATATTTCTTGAAATTATACCTACTTAGTCCAACTGCCCTTTCAACTAATAAAATCATGAGTATCGAAATACCCGACAAAAATAAGTGCTGCTTAAAGATGACATTCGTTTTAAGGTAACGACTGATAAGCTGCAAAATAAATGTGCCCCTACTGCTTATATTATTTGAATTATCGCCTCTTTATCTTCACAGTTCTCACCTGATTTAATCAACAAGTTTCGTGAACTTATGTCGGTTTCACATAATATTATTTCAGTTGATATCAACATTGATTGTCAGGTGTAGGTAATGACTATTCAGAAATCTGGATATTAATATTTATAATCAGTTTGCCAATAAGATTTATCATAACAAAACTTTATCAATTATTGTAAAGGTCGTAATAAAATATATTGTAAATTGTGTTTTTCTTGTTTTCATATTTGTAAACACTTTAAAATCTGTTAAATCTTTTTTCCGTTAACCCCGCTACGAATGACAACTCGAGGACTAAAAAGGTGTTATCTTTCAACGTGTGATTCCTAACACGGGTTGGACGATTGGAAGTGAAAATCGATCGTCCGGCCTCGCGTCTTGAACCACCGGTTCACACAGCGGTCGATTGAGTATTGGAGCAAACCACCCACGTCAACCCGACCAGCTACCGGAAGTATAAATATTGAAATTTTTTATTGTTCAATCAGATTAGGTAGTTGAATAACAGAGGAAATACTCTATGTTTAAGGTGGAATAGTTACACAAAACGATAAAACTTGTTAACTTACGGTTCTCTCAGGGAACTGCATTGCGAACCCTTTTAGGGTTAGAAAATTACTTATTCTTCTAAAATGATTGAACATCAAGATGAACATGATGGGGAAATTTATTTAAATCAATCAGAAGTAATTGATAATAGTGATCATAAGAAAATTTTCAATATGGCTAAGAACTATTCAATGACTATCACTCTATCCTCTATCATCTCAAGAAATGATGGAAGTGACAGCTTTGCGTATGTCGGTGATAATAGACCAAGTTCATTGGCTTCTGAAATTGATGAATGCGTATCAAATAAAATGTAAATATACTGAGCGATTCAAAAAATAATTTGTGATTTTGACAATATTAAATTGAAAAGGGAACATTTTCAGGAAAGAGTATTATTTTAGGAAAATGCTTTTGGCTTACTAATTTTTCATCATTCAAATGAAAAATGAGAGGCTTCTAAAGACAGGAAATAACTCTTTATTAAAATATGAAGATCATACACAGAACTTTCAGAACGAACTGGAACAAAGAACCCTTTCGAAACAATTCCTTTCACATGGTCTTTTAAATAAACGAAAGAAAAAGTATTTTCGAAACAGCTACTTTATACATTGAATCATTCGAAAGTCACTTTTTTATATTCAGTTTTTTTACTACAAACATTCGTTAAGTACGATCTACGTATTTTTATTAAAAGTTTTCGTTGTAGTTATTTTTTTTTCTTCCTTTCTTTGAGGTTTCTCAAATTTTTTGTTCAATGATGAAAAGTTTCTTATGCAAAAGCTTTTTTCTTAACAGTATTATTGTGATGTTTATGGTAGATATCACAATCGTTAATTCTAATAGCTACGTTGAAAGGGGTATGTCTTTCAAATTGAAAGGAATATGTTTCTGTTCGGGAGATTAGTTTTTGAGAAAAAAAGCTCTTTGGCCTTCTACTTCTGCATCTCCTAAGAAATATACCCTTTTTCAATCCAAACAAGATTTCTGTAGCTGGGATTAAATCAGATAAGTGTATGAATGTCTTCACGTAACATAAGTAGACTTGTTTCTTCCGGTGACAAAAAATCGTAATGTTATGAATGAAATTATTGCTTCGTTTGTAATGCTATCCAAAAAGGAGCTGATGAGCTATTAAGACAGGCGCCTTATTGTGAAACTCCGTTCAACTCATCACCCAAATTGCGGTCAAAAAATCATGACTTTTTCAACCTTTCAAGTCGGGTTTCTCTTCACACAGAGAAGATATGTGTTTCTAACATTCAATTGTTGAAAAATTACAAAAGCATATCGTCACTGAATATTACATAAATATGTAAACTGTTACAGATACTCATTAATGAAGAACGTTACAAATTTCATGAAATCGTATCAATATCGTATCGTATTAATATCTCTGGACTCAAATTCCTGATTATTATTTAAAAAAACAGGTGTAATTGTTCAAAACATAGTTAAAAATAAGATTTTAAAATTCCGAATGATTGCGATGCCTGGAAAAAAAATTATTCGAGGTCAAAGGTCAAAAATCTCGAAAAAAATTGGTTTTTCGCGATTTTCAGGAAAACGGTAAGTTTTATCATAAAATAACCTCTGATAAAAATTGTAGACCATAAAATTCTCCACAAAAAATGTATCAATGCGTTTTTTCTTAGAGCCACCGTTTCTGAGATACGACGAGTCAAAAAGTTTTAATCGTCATTATATGCACACGTTTCCACGCCACCTATGAGGTAGTGTACTTAGCGCGTTTTTTTAACGTGGTTTCCCCAGTAGGTCTATTCCACAAGTCTGTTGTGATTCTGTCAAATTGAAAACTTGCATAATAAAATATATTAGGAAAGGTTGGATATTATAAATACGATTGAAATAAAAAAAATGTAAACATTTATTCATCTGAGTCATAACCTTCAAATACTTCTTGTCGTTCTTCTTCTTGTTCTTTTTCTTCTTCTTGATCTTCTTCTACTTCTTGATGTTCATCCTGGGTATAGGTAAACTGCGTCAAGAGTGATGTATCGCATGTTTCCTCGTATCAAATGAATCCTCCACTATTGTGTTCAGCCACGCACACAATTGAACAGGGAGACAGATGTTGGCTTAAGGTTACACTAACTAGCGTACAAATTAAGGGACTGGATTTCCTTCTACCTGATATTCTTATATTTATACTTATGTATAGCAATAGAAAACTATTTTTACTTAAGTTACAATTTCAGAGATGTATATACGTGGCATACTTATGCATATAATGACGATTACAACTTTTACAACTTTTTGACTCATCGTATCTCAGAAACGGTGGCTCACAGAAAAAAAAGTATTAATACATTTTTTGTAGAGAATTTTATGGTTCACAATTTTTATCAAAGGTCATTTTATGATAAAACTCACCGTTTTCCTGAAAATCGCGAAAAACCAATTTTTTTCGAGATTTTTGACCTTCGACCTCGAATAAATTTTTTTCCAGGCATCGCAATCATACGGAATTTTAAAATCTTATTTTAAACTATGTTTTGAACAATTACACGCATTTGCAGCTTGTTTTAAATTTATGTACCTTCAGGCTTAGTTTTTATCTGCTTGCGAATCTCGTAAATGCTTGAGGGATAGAGACTCGATTAAATGTTGATAAGGTTGTATATTTTAGAATATCATTGAATGGAATGAAAAATCGACCTCTGGCATGGAAAAGATCACAAAGCACACATTTTTATTTTTTTCATTTGCAGACACCTTGAAAATCAGTTTGAACTTTGCTACAGAATATATTCATTCATACAGGATGTCGTTCGTCTTGAGTCACCCTCAATTTTGAAAATTAATATTGAAAATACAACTCTCTTCAATATACCTGTTTCAGTAGTTTGATGATCTTCAGATGAATTTATTTTTTAACACTGCATTATTTGGATAAATGAAGCACTAGGTACCTAAAAATCTTGATACTTGATATTCGAACCCACTCCAGTAAGTGAAAAAAAATAAATAAATCGGTGTTCAAAAACAATGAGTTTTGACTTCATCCTGTGAATGTAAATATTTTCACAATTTTGATCTTGGATGAAGTTTTCGAGGAAAGTAAACATGATTCAGAAAATTTACCATAATCAAAGATATCAGTAGGAATGGACACCTGATTTTATTCATTCAGTATTATAAAAATTGTTGATGATGCAACTTCTTTTTTGTACTACTGGTTACTCTCGTAGGAGGGTTGTAATATCAACACATTTTATGTAATTCGTACGTCATGTATTTGAATTAAAGTTGAATGACAGGTTGATCGCATTTGGCTACGCCGGCGCCGGTTGTATCTCAATTACATACCTACATCTAGATTGCGTTCATCACAGAAAACGGTGTAAACAACATACAAATATGAAAAGCGTATACTTGGCCTAATTCAAAGATTCCCGCGTGGTGGATTGCATTTTTTTAAACCTATTTTCTCTCATTCTTAAACTTGAGACTGTCAATTTATTAGTTCAAAAGAACGTTATGTGTAGAATATAACATCGTTTAAATGTCCGCTACGGCTTCTCTGAATGGAGCACATCCGAAACGTCTAATTTTTCATGACTCTGGCGCATAAATCAGGCTGAATTTGACCGATGGCATGGGTAATGTTATGGCTTTGAGGTTTGTGGCATATCCGCATACATCCAACGGACACCTGCGACTTGAGAAAACCCCACGAGAAAAAGTCTAATGGGGTCAAATCGCACGATCTCGGTGGCCAGTTCACATCACCTCTACGTGAGATGACCATGCCCTCAAATCGCTCGTGCAGAATATCCAATGTGGCAGAACATTTAATTAAGGCCGAGAGAAGTTGGTAATCATCAACCTATCGTGCTCGCCGTTGACAGTGATGGCCTAACTAACGTCGTTTTCAAAGGTATACGGACCGAAGACGCCGCCAGCCCAAAATCTACATCAAACAATGACTTTTTCGGGATGCTTTGGAAACTTTTGAATCTCATATGGATTGGTATCGTCCCAAATTCGACAATTTTGTTTGTTCACGTACTCATTCATCCAGAAATGTGCCTCATCACTGAAGATGATTATTTGATGAAAATTGAGTTCTGTTGCCAACTGCAAGCAAAACAAAAAAAAGTATAATAAAAATTCTTGTGGAAAAGTGTAAACAAAATTCCATTACCTCTGCTAAAACAAAATATACTAAAATATGGAATAGACAAAAAAGTTAGAGCCTTGAAGTGGTCATCTTTGCCAGTTTCAACATTTTAAATTGGGAAATAATCTTTACCACATCTTTGTTGAACCAACTTATTGAACTATGTATACGGTGTAACTGAATAAGTGTAAAACATTTAAGGAGATGATTCCTCATCGAAAAAAAGATAGGATCTTTCATATAAAGAAACTTCATTGGAGCATCCCTTGTTAAGATACAGCCCCTTAAAGGGGTACATAAAATTTGTAAAACAATTTTTTTCACAAGCACTGAAAAAGTTACAATATTTAAATTAACCTGACGTTTTGTACAACCAAAAAGACACTTAGCCAGTAATTTATTTGTTTTACCCCATGGTTGTAAGGGGTGGAAAACGCAACCCATAAAATTTATTTCCAATGTAACTTTTTGTCTTATTATTTGTTTACCATTTACAAATTTATTTTCGATAGCCTCTTTCATTCTAAACAAAAAAATTCTTCTGTGTTTTTTGCCCAAAATAAACCAGTTTGCAGCAAAAAATTATTTTACGAACAACTACAGAGATACATCGTCATAAATGCGAACTGGATTCATGTTATTTTGTAGTTAGTACCTGCATTGAACGATTGAAGGGTAATAAAGAAAACTAATTTTATTAATAACAAAACACACACCATGTATAAATCATAGTAAATGTTCAATATGTCTACCTTCAGACATTACGCATGCGTCTAGACGTCGGCACATTGAGCCACGTATTTGCTCAAATATTCCTGGAGTCTCTCTGATTACCCTGCACGCATCGATGATGCAGTTTCTTAAGTCCTCTACATCGCGATCAGGAGTACGATAAACCCAATGCTGTAAATGGCCCCAAATAGAGGAATCGAGAGGATTGAGATCCGGGGATTGAGCGGGCCAGTTCTGTGGCCCTCCTCGACCTATCCACTGATTTGCATATATTTCGGTTAAATGCTGACGTGCTACTTGACTAAAATGGGCGGGAGCCCCATCATGCATAAAAAACATATCCCTTCTGACGCCCAAAGGAACTTCCTCCAGAACTTCTCTTAATGCTTTTCTGGATGCACTTCTCTTAAAAATACAACGTATGCCTCACCATTTAATCGAGGAGGTAGAAAATGATGCCCAATTAAATCATCCCCAATAACTCCGAGCCACACGTTAAGAGAAAACTGTTCTTGATAGTTAGTTTCGACAATAGCGTGAGGGTTTTATAATTATAAAAATTAATAATCTTGTCACGAGAAAAATTACATTCATCTGTGAATTCTATCTTCTTCAGAAAGGCACAATTTCTTCTAATCATTTCCAGCATCCAATTGCAAAATTCAAGACGGTTTGGAAAGTCTCGCGTTAACAGTGCCTGTACTCGTTGCAGATGATAAGGGTATAAGAGTTGTTCCTTTAAAATTCGAAATCCCGTCATATGATCAACAATTAGCTGGAAAGCAATCTTTCTAGTACTGGTAGTAGGTTGTTCTTCAATCAAATTAAGTACTGCTTCCTCAAGCTGTGGTGTTCGTACTTCTTGGCGGCGACCACAATCCTGCGTTCTTTTGTCGAATGAACCATATTCTCGTGATCGTTGATGAAGTCGAGCAAATATTCTATGTGAAGGATGCTGCCGTTGAGGATACATTTCAGCATATCTTCTAGAAGCTTCTAACCCATTCCCCTGCGTCAGACCGTAAACGTAATGCATATCAGCCATTTCCTCATTTGTGTATGCCATTTTAATAACAAGTGAATTATTAAAGTAACAAATTGAGGACAAAACAACACACAATTAGTATTAATTCAATTTCGAAAATTCACAAACTGACAGCGTTATACCAATTTAATCTTTCAAGTTTGTATTTCTACAATTTTTTGTAATAAATAGTTGGACAATCACTAATCAAAATATCAGTTTTTCCATGTTAAATAGTGAAAAATGTATTAACCATTTCCTAACCAAAAAATATACTCTTGGTTCTACTATGTAAGAAATTAACAAAAAATAAATAATAATTGCACAAGGAAACTTTCCCTCGGTTATCTTAAAGGCGCGATTTTGCTCCATCCTTTACATAAAAGAGGACGTATGCTTCTCCACTCACAAGCGACTTTGGTGAAATTGGTGACACGTGTGAATCGTTGTATTTGTGCCACGCGCTAGTATACGGGTGTCTGCAGTATGCTGTATAATGTCCTCTGTTAGTAGTCCCACTGTGATTTAAAAGTGCATATAGATTATAACAAGTAGCCACATTTTCTCCTGCAAAATTGTCCATATCCAATCCTTCTAGAGGAAATTCGATGACATCATTCAATTTGCCTCTACTTTCCGTTGGAGAGAATCTTTTTAAATGTATTACTAAAATATAGGGAAACTTGTGAATTGATAGGGACTTTATGCATTTTCTTCTTTCCTTGCATTTCGAACACGTCGTTTTTTCAATTCCATCCAAAGTTTCTTCTCTTGTAAAATAATCTAAGCATTGCCACAAACTCAATTGGTCGGTTCTTTGTGGTATGGAGAGAGACAAATCCAGAAAGGATCAAATGTTACTGAAGAGTATCCACAGTGTGTGCATTTCATCGTGGATTTCAATTGGCCAACGAAATTATCTACAATCTTAGAGTTATGCATCCTCAAATATGTGAGCCATGACTTTTGTGCATTTCCGCTGTCGCTCAATTTTTCGTCAATATCCGTTAAGATTGGTTTAGGTTTCTCATTAATTATATTAACCTCTTCATGTAATCCTTCTAAAAAATAACGGAGAAACTCCTGGGCGTCTTGATGGGAATTACCCATGAATCGAGGAGCAAAACTTTGAATCTGATTTTTTAAGGAGGCTGTATTTACTACTTTATCAAATGAATCTTCTGACCACAACTCTTTGATGACATCTGCAAACGATTTTATTAAAGCACCCTTCATACTAGAAATACTAGTATTGATATCTTTCATGAATTCATCCTTTTTCAAATATTCCAATAACCATCTCGTATTTGATAAACATTGAATTACGCTGTTCATGAAACAGGTGTTACCAATATTTTTTAAACCATTTAACCCAAAGGTTTTGACTGAAGAATTTATCACTAAACAATCCGAAATATCTTTGAAACCCATTTGAGAATTTTGCTGAGATAAAGTATTTTTTTCATTTGCTTTTATTTTAATTTCATAAAGTGGTTTCTTATTACCTCTCCTTTCTTTATAAAATTGGTTTTCAGGAAACAAGTAAATTTCATCTAGTTTTTTGGATTCAGGGAGAGTACCGAAAAACGAAGCTGCATGGCAATACTAATTTTCTGAATGAGAAAAGATGTGGCTCTTGATTCGTGGGTTTCATCGGTTACCAAACGTTCCAATAGCTATTGGGCGAAAAATATAATTATTTCCCAAATTCTGATATTTCCGTAGTTTGGAACTTTCTCCTAAAGAAGCAGCAGCACCGGCTTTCGCAGAAGTAGCAGGAAGATGGCAAGTTGCTAATGTATCTACACAAGTAAAGTCCCAAACAATAGATTTACCATTTTTCCATGGAATAAGTGTCATACCATCCGGCCGTTTTCCGTCGTCTCGACTTGTGCCTATGGGTTCTCAACACACAGTGGTGTACCAAGTCGAAATCCGATGGCAATCCAATTTAATTGTCACTATCGCTAATAGCAACCTACTAGATAGATTAGTTTCATATTTTCGTATTTATGACGATGTATCTCTGTAGTTGTTCGTAAAATAATTTTTTGCTACGAACTGGTTTATTTTGGACAAAAAACCCGAGAGACATTTTTTGTTAAGAATGAAACAGGCTATCGGAAATAAATTTTTAAATGGTAAACAAATAATAAGACAAAAAGTTACATTGGAAATTAATTTTAGGGGTTGCGTTTTCCACCCCTTACAACCATGGGAAACCAAATAAATTTCTGGCTAAGTGTCTTTGTGGTAGTACAAAACGTCAGGTTAATTTCGATATTGTAACTTTTTTAGTGTTTGTGAAACAAATTTTATGTACCCCCTTTAAGGGGCTGTATTTTAACAAGGGATGCTCCAATGAAATTTCTTTATATGGAAGATTCTATCTTTTTTTCGATGAGGAATTACCTTATTTAGTTACACCCTGTATTTAGGTAATTACTTGTCACCACCCAACACTCAGAGAGCAGAAGAAAATTCTATTTTTTTCTGTTCACTAAATTCAATATTTACTGATTAAATGAAATTAAAAATATATCACAACATATTCTACAAATATATTCGTGAATCAGCGGGGGAATTCTGCTACGAAGACGTTACTGAACCATGAATGAAAACAATAGAAATAACTTCAATAACCAACATTGGAAAAAACTAAAATGTTTGTATTATCTGGTAGTCAACTACATTATTTGTAAAAAATTAAATGCTCTAGTGTTTTTTTACAAATATCTCCCACGTGCAATACAATATTTAGATCCTTATAACTCAATGAATCTAATTTTCAGATTCGACGAACAGGAAGATGAGGTAGAACTGGATTCTGACACCAAAATTCAATGTGGGATGTGCTCCAAGGTCTTTCCCAACAAAAAGAAATTTGTGGAACACTCCATGAAATTAATGGGAGAACAGTATAGTTGCTGTAAATGTCACGCAAAGTTTAAAACTTGCATGCAGCTTTACCAACATTACGAAACTCACAAAACCATCAATAGCAATGAAATTGTTATGGGAGACAATGACGAGGAGATGACGTTGAATTTCACCGAGGACGACGAAGAAATTTTGGTTCAACCAAGCATTACTGAATCTAACGATTTGTTCTACATTCTGGACGATTCGTCTTATGTGAACGAGGTTGAAGTTGAAGTCGAAGAAGACCAGCCAACTGCTGGGGCACAGCCTAGACCTCGAAGAGAAACAGTTGAAATCGTGAACTTGGAACACGGCTATGTGGTTTCGAATGTAGGAGGGTTCGTTGATGAAGAAGTGGAAGATGGTGAAGGCAACATCTTGATTACTAGACGACTGGCGGATGCACGCAAGCCATCAACCAGTGAAACTATATTATCTTCCCCTAGGACTCGGAATCCGCAACCTAAGAAACGGCACGAAGTGCCAGATTTTTCAGCTACCAATTATCAGTACGTCAACGCTAATAATGACATCGAGGTTCCTCATTACAAGTGTCTGAGATGTGAACAATTGTTCATAAACAAGTTCGGTTTCTTTAGACATATCGAAAAGGGAAAATGCTATATTAATAATTGCGACGTTTGCACCGATACTTTTACCAAAAACACTGATTTCTACGATCACTACTTGGCGGAGCACACAGATCGGGCTATTTGCAATTTTTGCTTCAGAACTTTCATGTACGAGAAGAACGTCAAGGAGCATATGTTGAGACATTTGGACCAGTTCAGACATCGATGTGAGGATTGCAACAAAGGATTTTATACGGTCAGGGAGTATAGAAATCATTACAAAAACAGGCATATGGGCATCAGGCACAAGTGTGAAGTTTGCGGTAGGAGCTTTGCCGATGAATACTACTTCAAACGGCACATCGCTACTCACGCCAAAGCAGCGAGTAATAAAGCAGCGGCGTCCATTTACAAGATGACTAATTAATTAGTCTATACCACCAAACTTCAATACTGTTCCGTCTGAGAAAAAATACTGACCATCGGTACATTTGTATCAGAGTTATAGTTGTCATAGTTCGCAGTCTATCGCAGTAAATCGTCGGTATAATAACGAATTATCAAGGTTTGTACTTTTCTGTCTGTTACATCTAAAATATACTTTTTGTTTCTACTATTTCTGAAATACATTCAGTTGAGAATTTCCTTCACAAATATATTTTCAAGGAAAAGCTGTTAAAAATCATGTTTCGTCCTAATTTCCTAACAGTTGATGTCACGTGTCGGGAGATTGATTTATGAAACGAATGACTTTGGTATAACAAAAAATGATGTTTTGAAATCAATAAATTTCAAATCAATCCTTCTAAGTTATTTTGATAACTTGAATTGATAGACAACTTTGGAAAATTACATTTTCATTGAACTGTCTAAAAACTCCAAAATAAAAATTATCTTTACAAATGTAATTTTATGATTTGTGTCCTTATCATCATGCTCTTTATTTCGATTTTTAATAAATTCATGAAAATACGATTGTAAATTTTGTTTTTTTGAAAATAAATATTATTGTTAGAGTATCTCATTTTAACAGTCTGTGTTATTTTTTATCCTGAATCAAGTTACATTGTTTGTAGATATTATTTTGCCATCAAACTTTATATGAAGAATACTATCTATTATTTTATATTTACTAATGCAAACAATTGTACTATTCTGACAGGTATTATCCCAGTACCCTAAAGACATTAATATCAAATATTATGTATATTGCATACGTCAACTTCCATACCCCATATATAAAAAATAGCATTCAACTCTTGTATTATCAATAAGATTTTTCTTTTCAAATCTGACAAATTATATTTTGATTTGAAATTATATTGGTTGACAATGAAATTCCCTTAGATATTTTTCCGTATATTTTCGTTTTGCGTTCTCAAAGTTGTTGAAATTTTGCTTGCATCATTGTTGAGACATTTTCTAACTAAATAACAAACCATGGCTAATTACAAAATGCTTTTTGATTAATAAAAACAGAGTCTATCGCCTTACTAGATCACTTTGCGTACCGCACTGTAACGTCCACTTGACTGTCTCGATATGCTCGCAGCTAGCGTTTAAATATCGTAATCGAATGCCGTAGAAATTTCGCCGAAGTTTTGTCGAAGTCGGTAGCATTATTCTCGCTGCTTCTCGAGTGGCGGAGAATCATCGTACATTCGCGCGCTCTTAGCTACGTCACTATTGGTTTATGGCTACCAGTGGCGGCTGGCGTTATTTTCTTTCGGTCATGATTTACAACAGTTATTTAAACTTAATTACTGCGATGAATATTTGTAATATCTTGAGTCGCAAATACCGAGTGTTAACTTTGTCCGGAAATTGAAATTAATTTGTTCTTGATGCTCAAAATGATGCTGGTAAAAAACATAGAAATTTTCATTTCTCTTTTCATTATGAGTACTTGTGTTATTTGATAGATATTTCGTTCAATAAAAAAGTGATTGGTTCTCTTACACTCTTTTTATCCGAAAGTTTTTTCCCATTTAACTTATTTCATGATCATGAAATATTTTTAGCACCACCTGGTACATTTCAGCCCTATAAGAGTAAGAGAACGACCACGAGCACTTCCAAAGAAGAATTTAAGTGTCGCCTTCATTTACAAGCATGTTCCTTGATTTAAAGGATAACAAAGTTCCGAAATGATCAAAAACTTGTTTTAAAACTTAGTATGTGTAATGCACGAATTGTCAAAGTAAAAAATGCGTTTTTCTTATCACGCCCATGTGATAATTTTTTTACTAATCTAAATGGGAAATAACAAGACGTGTCATCAAGATCAATGATTTTTTCGCTAATTACGGGACAAATTTGAAAAAAATATCTTTGCGAAAAAAAATGTTGGTGTGTAAGTGCTTACGTATATAAAATAATTATCATAATGCCAATGGTTTGGTACTTCTGATTCAACTTTCAATTATTTTTTTTAATAGGATGCCACGTAGGTAGATACTCGTATTATGAATATACAATTTTATTTTTGAATGCGTAATACAAATTTATTTTGGGTTAATCCAATTAGTAAATCTGAATTACAAATGATATACTGAATACCCAATTTAGGGACTAAATTAGAATGGAAAATTTTCATTTATTTTCCGTTGGGATAATCTAGAGAAAACTTGAAAGTTTTTATTTCAAGACATCCCACTGGAGTACAAACAAAGTATTTATAGCTATTGTTAGGAATGCCTCACTGGCATTAAAACACGATATTAAAAACACTTATAACACCACCAACTTTATAACATTTATTAGTCTATTCAACAACAGTGTCAGTTTCAGACTGCCCCACTTAAACATATTTCAACACACAAAAAAATGTATCATCCTCTTATGTAAACCTATCAGGTGATATTCAGGCCTGTCCCATCCAGTACTCCCAACAAGATAATGTCCAGGGCTGTACGGAGCTCTGATCCTAACGCACTCCCTAACACTATTTTTGATATTTTCATTGGAAAATATTTTTGCAAGTGATTATTTTATTTACTTATTGTTTGTTATTTTGAAAATATGTTCCCATAGTTGTTAGTTTTTTCTTTATGACATCAAACAAAAGGTTCGTGTTTTCAAATTTGTAGTGTGTACAAAGATTGATGAAAACACCATGTGAAAACACAAACACCAACAAGTTCTATATATGATTTATTTATTTATAATATTCATTTTCAATTTGAAAACGATGTTTTTCATATTCTGTATTGAAACAGGTCACCGAAATTAAATACCTTCATTATATCTAGTGTTCTATATATTTTTCGTTCAATTCATTGTTCATGAAATTAATCTTAAATTTTTTTCTAGGAGATTCCAACATTCTATTAAACTTCTAACAACACTAACGACTGACAAACACAAGGAACTACTAGCGAAATTCAATATAAAAGAATGTTCTATCGAAATAGAGAGAATGAATTTCCAAAAAAATTTCATGGCTAGAAATGAAGTTGAATCGAAGAAGAAAGTGATTCCCAAAAGGACTTTCACATGTTACATTTGTTGGCGAAAATTCGATTATTTTCATGAATTGAACATTCATAAATTGATTCACGTCCAAGAAAAAAAGAAAAGGGGGACATTATCGAACAAGAAAGAGCAGCCCAATAAGAACGATACAAGAAAGCAAGCAATGCATAATTCTACGTCAGAGCCCGCACCTTACCGATGCGAGAATTGCGATGTCGACTTCCAAACAATCAACGATGTTAAATCACACCGCAAAAATAATTGCAGATTCAACTGCAGCGTCTGCAATCGTGTGTATAACACTGTTCATGGGTTTACGGTTCACATTCTACAGCACAAAATAAACTCTACGAAACCAAAATCAAACAAACAATATGATTGCCCCGACTGTTCAGCTTCTTTTATAGACATAGTACAACTGAGAAGTCACAGTCTCATATCTCACAAGATTATGCCCAAAAAGGAAAATACAAATATCGAAGACGAAGATGGAGAAGATAATTTTTCATGTGAGCAATGTTTCGATATATTCATGACAAAAACTGAACTAGATGAACACATGGAGTTTCATAAACAACTGGAGACGATTTCTGTTGAAGACGGTGACTTTATTGAAACAGTAACACGAAACACTAACTCTGGAGGTGTTACCAGTGAATCTGGTACTAGTGCGGAGGAACAAACTTCAAATAATAATGAATGTATTCTTGATAAAGAGAGCTGTACTTTGAGTGAGAACATCGTTACCAAGACTGAATTAGAAAGTCTGAATACATCTATAATAATTCCAAAAGAGGAGAATATCAGTGACGAACTGGAAGATGTTGCTGTTCAGAACGACACTGCGTTTTCTGTCAATAGTTCAGCGTCAAACTTCACCCAAGTCAAGAAAAAAACATACACTGTTGTAAAGCCGAACAAATTCGTTCCATACACTCACTATAAATGCAAGAAATGCCAAAGAACTTACATGTTTTTGAGTTCCTTAGAAGACCACTATGAAAAAAGTTGTACGATGATTGAACATTGCAAAGTGTGTGGTTCTAAATTCGAAAAAAATTTAAAATATCTTCTTCATGTGAAAACTCACGTTGATTTTAATGTCTGCAAATATTGCTTTGAAACGGTGTCTGACAGACAGAAACTGGACACTCATATTTTAGGACATTTGAAACATTTAGACAATCTTTGTAAAATTTGTTTGAGAGCTTTTTCCACTCCTGATCAGTTTAGAATTCACCTACAAACACATTTGGATGCTTAACGGGAATGTTATGAGTTTGTTTTTTTCAGTTGTATCACCGACATAAGTCACATCACGTTGATATTTTATATTTACATTGTTTATTATACGTTGAATAAAGGATCTGTATTTTTAAGGATGAAGACATTTTATTGGATCCATATACTTTATCAAAAGTAATACCCTAAGCTAAGACCTCAAAATGTTATCGATGAATTTCCATGTTATTAGAAATACAGTTTGATGTTGAAAAAAATGAACATTTATCTAACAAAATTCTTAGGTCAATTGATATTATTTTCTGAAATATTCTCAGCTGAATGCATTGATATACGAATAAAATATGAATTCTCAAATCAAATCATGTTATTACCTGAATAACGAGAAATTCCAACAGAAAGATTTGTTTGGTAGTTTGAAAGACACAGCCCTTCGAATATATGAACTAAAGTGCTAAATTCTTATTTTTCAACAATAGAATTTCATGCTTTGACATGAGACCGCAGAACCAGCACCCAGTTCACCCGACTTGGTATTTGACGCGGTTGGATGCATTAACTGTACGTTGCGTAATATTTTTGAATTGCTACTATTCAGAAAAATGTTTCGATTCGAATTGAAAATGTCTCATTATACCAATGAGTTTAAATTAGGATATTGAAATTTGTGGATATCATAAATGAATTATTGGTCTTCTAGGTGGAGTTTGAGTAGAATTGTTGCCTTATTTTTGTGAGGTTTCGTGAATTAGTAAACTGCGGAAATTCATTTTCCATTTTGTTCTCTTGTATCTGTTCATTGTATTGATAAGTTTTATTTGATTTGCATAGTAATTTCAGTTTTCTTAGTAGAGTTAGGGTTTAGGTATACGTCATTATCACAATCACTGTGAGATATTCTCAGCTGTATGCATCGACATAAGAATAAAATATTCAAATTGAATAAATTTTATTACTAAATGACATGTTACCTTCATGGCTGTCAGTTTTATCGCTGCCCGGAAGGAGCGTGTTGTAGCTGAAAAACTTTATTTTGGTGACCTAGCCTCAATGTTTTCGCTTCGAAGGAAATAATCATTGATGAAATACAGTTTGATCTCACAATTCGGCACTCCAATAGACTGATACGTCCAATATCCGGCACTCTCCGCCCGCCTTTGCGCACCCTCGCCGCGTCGTCGTCTAGCAATCTAACCTCAAAATTTATCACGTGCACTTGCATATATATCTACCTGTTGTTTTGAAGTGAGAATGATGTGTAGTTGAAAATGTCAAGTTAACGGAAACACAGAACACTATATATTTAATTTTTTGTGATTTCTTCAGCAATCCGAACACTCCAATAATCCGGCACACTCTGGTTTTTAATAGTGCCGGATTAATGAGATTCCACTGTGAATGTAATCATTATATAAACCGTTTATCGAACAAACTGATTATGAATTTCAAACATCCTTCGGTAACAGTCCCTTATCTCTATAAAGCGTGTCGCCCACTTGTCCGGCGTCAGCCTTAGGAAAGGATTCCATCTCTCCGATCCTGTCCGGCAAATAACGGTACGTGCTGAGACGGACTGGCTAAGTCAGCGCGTCGCTGGTCAGTGCTAGCCAGCATCAACTTGTCCAAACGTGCCTGGGAAGTTTCTATTTCTCTGTTTTGCTATTCCATCAGTTGACAGCACAGTGTCATTCGGTTCCTATGAAAATGCACGAGGGAAAATTGAGTTGATGGTTAATGAGATGGACCCACAACATTCATTTTTGTGACTAATTTCTTCTACATTCAATAATGTGGCCACTATAATGACAACTTCTTCATCAGAACTGCTAGTGATAGACATGTTTCTGTCACCAATCGATGTCAACTGGAGTCCCCTTAAAATCGAACAAACAGCACCTTCAGTATGCTGGTTGTAGCTGGACAAGTGGGCGATGCTACCACCCGTCGCCATCAGGCGACGGACAGCGATGTGCTGTGCCGGACAAGTGGGCGACAAGCTTGAGGCGTTTTGAACAAAGCCAGTAACATTTCCCCACAGTCTTGGAGTATATGAGGAAACTGAAGAAGAATATGATATAACTGAAATTGATTACCCAAAACATCTAGCTGAAAATCTTGCTTTTGTGAATTATCGAATTTGAAGATTAGAAAAGTGAATTTTAGTATTTGCTCAACGTGTCTACGCTTTTCACGAACAATTTTATGTCTCAATAATTTTAGTAGCTTTGGCTTTGATGATACCATGATAGCCGCTAGATGCTGAAGAACACTTTCACTCAGGCTAATTATTGCCTGAACAATGAGAAATGGTATGACATTTTAAAATATCTCTTGAATTATAGGTTATTTTAGGTTTCGTGAATTGAACACATACTAATCTTATTTATTTTCAGGATGAAAAATCGTGGATTTTCTAAGAAGATACTTGACAAAAACTGGACGCTACGTGAATGTAAAGTTATTTTAACTGATGTTAAATACGACAAATCTGTGACATGCTATGAAGGGCAGTATAGCGTTAACGATGAGCGCAAGAAGTTTCATACATGTTACATTTGCATGGCTAAATTTCTCAGCCTCTCTGATTTAGACATTCATAAGAATTTACACAGCTATAGTGATGCAGAGGATGACCTATTTGAAGAAGATTTCATCGTCAACTCCGAAAAAAGTGCTAACAAGGCTTCGTGGAATGCTACTTCCCCTGAAGAGAAAGTAAAGAATCTGGATGATTCATCAAAAGGTTCTAATATAGTGTTTAGTTCACCTAAACCGAAAGTAACATTACAAAATAATGAAGATAAAAATTCTATCACTCAAACTGATAAAGTCAAACCACCATTCAAATGTGTTGTGTGTGATGTATTTTTTGAAACTTCAGATGAAGCTAAGAAACATGTACCAAAGGCCCCTAAAGAGAAATGCAAATTTTCATGCCATTTGTGTAATCGAAAATTCAATACTCTGTATGCTTTTGTTGTCCACGTGATGCAGCATAAAACTAATGTAGTTAAAAACCAGTTGACTTCTAGATCAACATATGTCTGTACTATTTGCGAAAAACATTTCAACGACTGTTTTCAGTTGAAAAGACATGAAATAACAACTCACAAAAAGAAAACAATTAGTCAGATAACCCCACAACAAACAAGTTCTGAGGTCTTGGCCAATACAATTGCTTCACCCAAAAATCCGGAAACGACTATTGAGAGCAACGAACAAATTGAAACAGAATTCACTTGTGAACTATGTTATGATATATTTCCAACCAAAGAGGAACTCGATAGTCATACTGATTTTCACAGACAAATAGAAAGAATCTCGGAGCCAGTGATTCCAGATGATACAGAAGCAACTGTTGAAATTATTGAGGATTTTCGCGACAAACATGAAATTGTCACAACGATACAAAAAGCTAAGACAAATTCATACGCACCCAAAACGAATACTGTGGAATTAACATACGACAAATTTTCTTTGGCACCGAATCCTCCGTTATCTACATTACCAAAACAAAATTTAACCGCGAAAATAAAAGAAATGATCGCTCCCAAATCCTCAAAAACTGACGTCAAGCAAAAATCTTCAAAGACAATATTTTTACCAAATATTCAACCACCAAATAAAGCGAAACCTGGTCCAAAAGCAAAACCTCTACCGAAAGCGAAACCTGGACCAAAACCAAAACTTGGATCAAAACTGAAACCAAAACCTCAATTGAAGCTACAAAGAACAAGTCCTACGAGTTTCTCAGTGTCGTACACGGAGCCACAGATACCTTCTACTAGTCAGTCTATGTCCAGTGGCTTGCCTCCCTTACTCCCGAAACCTTTTTTGCAAACGAAGTCGAAGGCTGAAGACCAGGACGCCAAAGATAGTGGAAATGAGAAAAATGTTTCAAGTCCTCATACTACTGAAAGTTCTCGGATCGAACTTGAAACAACTCAGGTACAGAATCAATCTCTTTTCAATTCTACTCCTGAACTCTTAATGAGTGGTGTTTCGAATCCAGGTTTATCATATATCCTGAATCCCACTCCATCTGTTCCCGTATTCAACACAAGCCAATTTGGTTCAAGTACTGCAGTTTCTCTGTCAAACGATATATCTTCTATAACGGCTCCTACAACACAATACGCATATGTTGTTATACCCAACAGTATGTCTCCCAGTTCTAGGTCTATTTCAACGAGTGTTAACAGTATTATTCCCGCTGTAAAAGAAGCACTCCGAAACCAATTTTCCAGTAAACCTCCTGATCCTAACTCGGTTCAACCTATTGTGCAATCAAGTGATGAACTGACTGGTGGGATCACAATGCCTGTAATATATAACGTGATGAGCTTAAACGAATCCACGAAAGTTGGAACCATTGCCGAAAGTGGGACTAAATCTGCCACAAGCTTACCTCAGGCTGACACAGGTCTCTCATCAGTCGTAGCAGATAACACCGTCAGTTCTAAAATGTCTTCTGTTCGCTCTTCCATTATGGCACCAACCACACCAGGTGAAATCATTTGTCTAGATAGCGAAAGTGATACAGAAGACACTACCAATAAACCAGTCGAGTCCACTGCTCAGAATGACTCTGACGAGGGAGGGGATTTGGTGATCGATGATAGTGCAAATCAAAGTGGTGCTGAGTCTCCTGAAACTAAAAAGGATAGTCAAGCTCAGATTGGTGCTGATGACAATTCAAAGGACGCGGATGGAAATGATACAAAAAGAGGAAATGGAAAGGGAGGTAAACCGGTGAAAGAGAAGAGATGGACGTTTCCTGCTAAATGCGACACTTGTAACGCGAAGTTCCAGAGGTTCAGGTCAATGAGACTGCATAACGAAAGGAAGGTCTGCTGTCGAAATTGCGCATTCAAGTGTTGTCGAACCATGGAACTCAAAAACCATTATCTTACAGAACATAAAATATTCTACTGTTGGAGATGTAACTTTTTGACACAAATCCAGGAAGAGTTTATGGAACATCGAAAAAATCATACTTGTTTGAAATGTGGCGGTGTTTACGTTGAAATGAAAAATCACATTTGCAAAAAAGTGATGAAACAAAATCGAGAAAAACGGTCTGATTCGCCGATCACATTATCAGAATGAAATATAAGCATTAAATTACTTGTAATTTACCTTAATGTATTTTTATGTGGACGTCCTGATTTCATTATTTTTTTTGGAATGTGAAATGTGATAGAAGCTGGCTAGAGCGTCATTGAAATGAAAATATTATAGTTAATGTATATATAAATAATTACAGACCCTTTTTTAATTGTATTTTATGAGTGAAATTATATTCCCATTTGATTATTGTTCTGGTTCTATCAAAATGGAATAAAATTACAAAAGATGAAACGTGTTTTCAGTATTTTCTTATAGATTTCAGACAGCAGAATTATAACAACTGAAGAATAACTCCGGATTGAAACGCCGAATGCAGTATTATATTTTACTACCTTATCTCTTCAAATTTGTCATTGATTGTCTGTTCAAAGATACCTGGAGTATTCCTTATGACATCACAAGAGCCTTCAGATGACCCTATAAATAAAATTCTAGAGGCTTCATATCAAGACTGCGAGCTGGCCAATTTTGAAGTCCTGCATGTCCAATCCAGCGAATAGGGTAGGTGTTGTCGAGATGCTGACGAGCAAGAACACTAAAATGAGCTGGAGCCCTGTCGTGCATAAAACACATGTTGCATCTTATAAGTACCGGCACTTCTAACAAAATCTTGCTGGTAGGAAAAAATAGGCTAATTTAGGTAGTCACAAATCATTCCTACCCAAACGTTCAGTGAAAATTGTTGCTGATAATGACTTTCTTCAAAAACGCGGGGATTTTCGTCGGCCCATAAATGGTCATTGTGAAAGTTCATAATAGCATCTCATGAAAAATTTGCTTCTTCCGTAAATGAAATATTTGGTAAAAAATTATTATTGTGGCATCGTATCAATCAACCAACTGCAAAACATTAATCTTGGGTGAAAATCCCGAGTCAGTAGTGCTTGTATGTGATATGGGTGTAGGAGGTGCCTTTTTAGAACTCCATACGGTTTTTGGGCTGACTTCCAGCTGCAGTGCCATCTTCCTGGTACTATTTGAAGGATCTTCTTCTATCGCATCAAATATAGCTTCTTCTAGTTCAAGCATTGTTACAGTTTCTGGTCTTTCACCACCTGCATTTTCATCAAAACTCCCAGTTCCACATAATCTTGCATGTAGCGTTCTGAATGTTTTAGCACATGGAGTTACTCTGTTAAGATATCTGTTCTGGTGAATTGTCCGTGCTTCTTCCGCATTTCCATTTGCTAGCCCATAAATAAAGTGCATATCAGCCACTTCAGCGTTAGTAAAATTATTCATGATACAATCGCTGCTAATTGACAATTCTGACTTTCACTGATATGGTAACAGTATCACTGTTGGCTGGTCTACAAACCAGGTGTTCATGATATGCAAAGGAGCTTCAATTTTTGTCTTGAAAACGGAGCTAAATATGAAGAAAGCACAAGCGACGAAAACATTGTATTTTTAGTTGATCAATCTAAAGAAATTAAAAAAACTATAACAAATCAGTGGCGTAATTTTTTCCAATATTGTTGCCGGTGGTGCCTACTGAGACTCTACTGGACCTAATAATTTCAATTTAGTTAGGGCTAATTAAGCGCCTTTTGAGGATATTTATGATATTTTATAAACACCATATTTTTTTAACTTGTTCATGAGAACTTTTTTCTTAAAACGACCTAACGAATGACCCTTTGAAGTTTCGTACCGTAGTCAGGAAACACCTTGTAGTTTTACTTTTTAAAGCGTTTGACACGGTAATAGTACGATAATTTACTAAACAATATTTATCAATTGACTGTTTATCAATTGTGGAAATGGTAGAAATTGTTAAGAATTAGGAATAAATTTCAAGGTTCGATTTTGGTTTAAATAAAAACACAATGAATATTACTGGAGTTCTATCCCAACACCAAACCGTTATTTTAACACCTCAACATGTGATTCGATCACCAAGTGATCATCTTCAAGAGGAAGATTAAACAGTATAATCTTCCTCTTGAAGATGATCTCTTGGTGATTGAAACAAGTGTGAATAACGGTTTGGTGTTGAGATAGAATTCTAGTAAGCTGTATCTGTAGAGTAGGGAGGGTCAGTGTAGATCCACAGCACTTAGGTCACATGTGACCCATTGTACATCCTCCTGAGGAGTTATCTTCCTGGGTCATCGTCCATCCCGTCCTTTCCAGGAAGGTGGACAGGTCACTAGGAGACATCTCCTTTATATTGGCAGGTGTAGGCCAAAACTCGCCGAACACACACTCTCTTTGGCAACCTTGAGGTGTCTCACGTTGGCCTTCGCGGAGGTTTTGGAAGGTGCAGCGACATTACTGTCGTTGCGCGGCTTCTTCAATCTTTTTGGGGTTTCCTCCGTGTAGGTTGCACAAGTGAGGGATCTTTTCTGCAGGGGCAGCCGGTTCCTTGCCTTTATTCAAGGCGGAGCTCTTGGCGCCCGCCGCAGGAAGTGCCCTTGCTATTGGAGGTGAAGTGGGGTAGGAGGAGGGTGCACCTATATTTGCTGCCACTCCTGCCTCTGTCGCTCTCTTTCTCCTTTTGGCCTCGGCGCCGCAAATGCGCTTACGCCTTGGCCTTTGTATAACATCACGAGGTGATCCGCTATGTCCAGCCTCATTCCAAGCGGTAAATTGGGGTGGACATTTCTGTTCATTCCCAGCCACCGCCTTAGTTTGAGGTGAGCACTTCTGTCCAGACTCGGGATTGGTTATGTTTTTGTTGTTTTTATTTTTGTGTTTGTTTAATTCATGTGTGTTCCCACGAGTAGGAAGGGAAGAGTTAGTCACCTCTGGCAGAACACAGCATGGAAGGCTGATTACAATGAGGTTTCGCCCTGTTCCCCAAGGGGATCATTCGTAACCGCATATCAGCCTGCGGCCATTCAGCTGTCGTCACGATTCCTTACACCTAAGCTTGGATAGGCTGATCTACGGTGGCATGTCTCGCAAAGGCTTTTGGGGAGTTTTTAGCTCACCTCACCCTATTTATTTCAGTCAATGACCAGGAGTCCGGCGACCCCGTCCGTAAGGCCACATTGGCTTCCTGGACAGGGCCTCCGGTCCCCTGGCCGTTCCCCTATCCCCCACCTGGGGACGCGCCCGATAGATTGCCCAACCCACGGGTAGAATTCTAGTAATATTCATTTCTACACCAAAGGTTCCAAACAGTGCATTCACAAGTGAATAACACAATTTTCCGAACAGCTTGGTTTACCCTCATTTTTACTGTAACTGAAAAAAATATGGAAAATATGACCCCAGTAAATCAGATACGATATATACGAATCAGATATGTATATCATTAATTTTTATTGTTGTATTTATTTTATTTTTAATGTCATAAATTTTGCAAAATAACCGGACGTTCTGGAATTTATGAGAAAGTAAAATTTATTGAAATATCAATGAAAAAATATCTATTGAGGTATATATTTTCACGGATGGTGAAACATGTGTGTTGGTTTTTCCGAATGTTCAATCATTGCGAGTTCTTTGAACGTCGACGTTTCGCCATCAGCTCAGATGTATCAAGACTTCATTGTTACTGCTACCGTAGCCAGTTGTTTATCGTGAGTGGTTCGTTCTACTCATTTCAATTGTGGGATATTCAATTCTCACTTCATATCCTCTCACCTATGATAGAAATCCTTAATTCGCAGAAGTTTTGACTTTTCAGAGATGTCGTTCGTTACGTTAACGAAAAAAGAACTACCCCTCTGGATTCAAAATAAGCAGTGCTCAAAAACAATAAAAATGCAACACTTTTCCCAATGCGCGTTTCGCCTACTAGTTTGGCGTTTTTAGAAGACTGATAAAACAACGAAAAAAGAGAGGATAGAGGAAACGAGAAACCCTGCTAATTTTCCGAATGGAATCATATGGAAGTAAGGGTATTTTGTTCCGGTAGGAATGGCGAATATGTATATAACTCATGAATTAAGTATTTGTCTAACTGTATCAAATCAACTTTTCTAGCGTATGCTTTATAAAAATAATGAGAGAAAGGAATATTAAATGATGAAAATACCTGATATCAATTTCAACAAACTTTCGTGAGAACTCAAAGAGACAACTCTTTCTGTTACACTTGATGGGCCGAAAAGTCTCGAGACTTGCACATAGATGACGCTAGTTATATTTTGCATTCACCACTTTTTCAGTCAGTACTCGTACTAATTTTCAAAAAAGCTGTTGAAGTTTCATGATATTTTACTTATAAGTTGGTGAGTTATTGTGCTAAGGTGACACTACTTTTGTTATTTTCAAAACAATGGAGAAAAACCAATTTCTTGTTTCAATTTTACACTGCTTCTCGATGGGAAAACTACCTTTCTAGCGAAGCAATGGCTTGTTATAGTTAAAGTGTTATAAGGATTTCGCTCTATCGGAACCAACAAGTAAATGTTGGTTTGCTGATTTCAAACGTAGTCGTAGAGACACCGATGATGCAGAACGCAGTGGACGTCCAAATGAGGCAGTAACACCAGAAAACAAAAAAACACAAAATTGTTTTGAATTATCGAAAAGTGAAGTTGCGTGAGTTAAGCTTGTCGCAGCACGGCGCTGTCCGTCGCCTGATGGCATCGCCCACTTGTCCAGCTACAACCAGCGTACTGAAGGTGACAGAAACAATGTCTATCACTAGCAGTTCTGACGAAGAAGTCGTCATTTTAGGGGGGCCGCATTATTGAATGTAGAAGAAAATAGTCACAAAAAAGAATGTTGTGGGTCCATCCCATTAATCAAAATAGGGCAAATCTGGGAGAGGTTCATCATCTTTTCAACAACCTGAAAGAAGACGAGGAGAAATTTTTCCAGTATTTCCGAATGACTCCAGACACACTTTAAGAACTTCTGGATATTCTACAGCCTGCCATTTTCATAGCTACGGTCTGACACTGATGGAATAGCAAAACAGAAAGACTGAAACTTCACAGGCACTTTTGGACAAGTTGATGCTGGCAAGCGCTGGCCGGCGACGGACGCTCTTGGCTGTGCCGTGCCGGGCTAATGGGCGGTTGTCTATTCATTTTCATTGTTTCAATCCTATCCGTATTTCGACATAAACAAGAACATCTTGATGATTCTGAGCAGTGTTTGGCCATGTTTAAACATAACAAACCAGAATGACAATGGATGAAGCGTAGACCCATAACTTTACTCCAGAATCAAAACGATCGTCATCTGAGTGGAGAGCAACTGGTGAACCTCGTCCACAAAATCGGCTGAAAAGGTTATGGCCTCGGTATTTTGGGATGTGAATAGTATGTGGCGTTATTGGAGCGTTTGAAGGTCGAAATTGCAAAGAAACGACCGCATATGCCAAACAAAATTTGTTTCAAGACAACGCACCGCGTCACAAGTCAATCAAAACAATGAATTGAACTTCGACTTGCTTCCACATCCACTGTATCCGCCAGGTTTGGCTCCCAGCGGCTACTGGCTGTTCGCAGACTTAAAAAAAAGGTTCACCGGTAAAAAATTTCGCTTGTATGAAGAGGTTATTGCTGAAACTGGGGCCTATTTTGAGGCAAAAGATGAATCGTTCTACAATAGTGGTATTGAAATGTTAGAGCATCGCTGAGCTGATTGTGTGGCTCTTGATGTAGATTGGGTTGATGAATAAAGCCAATTCTCTTAGGCCCGGGTCTTTTCAGCCCATGTGTTACGTGTTTCCATCAGTCACTTCTGTAATATTTGTTATGGTACCATTAAAATTTATCTCTCCTAATAAGGACAAGCGGAAATATATAAATGTTTGTATTTCACACGACGATGAGAAAAATGTTTCAACATTTATTACCTGTTGAATCACAATTTCGTGCTTTTTTGTACCATGAGGGTACTGACTCTCTTTCACCGTTTGGAGTAAAATTTATAAAAATGCAGGTATAGGTGTCCGAAAGTATCTAACTAAGTGCAATCAGAGGGCTTAGTTTTCATTTCAACCCTTAAAGCAGGGGTCGGCAAGTAGTTTTGGGTGGGGTCCGGATACTGTGGGAATTTTTTTAACAAGGTCCAGAAAAACAACGGATAATAATTAGGTGCCACCTGTTTATTAATCTGATTTCAAATCAAATTCTGAATTATAAAACACAAGACCTAAAATTAATGCGAGAAACTACACTGACAGCCTTGAGCCAGTTTTTTATAGTTTGGTTCACGATAGGAACAACAAATTCAAGTGTGTCTTCTAGGTGGGCGTCCGTTAATCTCGAACGATATATGTTTTTGAAAAAAATCAATTTTGTGAAAGATATTTCACATACGTATGTTGAGTCAAACATAGTGGTCAAATTCATAGGTAGTTTCTTGCAATTTTCATGTTTGGCCCAAAATTCATCAGTGGATACCGTTTTATACATTTGCAAAGACACATCTTCTCGTAAATCAATTATCTCTATTTGAAGTGATAGTTTTGGCAGATTCAACAACTTGGCAGCAATATCAACTAATTCGCACAAACACACACACAGGCTAGATAGGAAACTAATCAAACCATATTATTTGTAGGTACTCTCGAAACAGGTTAACTAGGCAACTTATTGAAGTAAAATAAGTACTAAGTTTAATTATATGTGACTCAAAAATATTATTTTAATTAATAAAGGTATAGTATACCTTATCTACGTATTAATTTATACTTGGTATACAACATATTACAATTGACGGTCCGAGGTTCGACCTTTCGCAGTCCGTTAGCGGACCGCGGTCCGCCTGTTGCTGACCGTTGCCTTAAAGGTTGATTTTTGCTAAACCTCGACATTTCATATCGATACCGTCTGGTTGTCTATTGGGTGGAGAAAAATATCCCCAAACATGAACCATAAAGTAACAATTGACATCAAACTATAGGTACAACGACAATTTTATTTTTCGAAACGTTTTTTGACAAGTTTGAAACTTTCGTTTTAACCTGGGTTGACAGTCCCGGATCTAAGAAAGAAAACGATTTTTTTTTCAAAATTGGCTTTATTCAGCAGCGTAATCTCCATCAAGAGCAACACAATCATTCCAGCGTCGCTCTATGATTTCAATATCATTTTTGTAGAACAACTAACTCGTATCTTTTGCCTCAAAATAGGTTTCAGTTTCAGCAATAACCTTTTCATTCGAGCGAAATTTCTTAACAGTGAGTATTTTTTTCAGGTCTGCGAACAGTAAAAGTCTCTGGAGGCCAGACCTAGAGAATACGGTGGATGCGGAAGCAATTCGAAGCCCATTTCATGCAATTTTGCCATCGTTTTCTAGGCCAGGCGTAAGTACTATATTTTTTTGAGGAAAAAATTCCTTACAGGGCAAACTCAACGGGAATGGGTTGGAAAGGTAGCCAGTAATATTGGGGCAAAAATTCAACAGCTGAATGTTTGCAGAGGCGGAGGGGTGGGTGTGAAAAGGGGTGAAAAACGGTTTTTCGCGGTTTGCGGCCAAAATAATTGTTTTGGAGAAAAAATTTGAATAGGAAAGTTGTAAATAATAAAAAAATCTATAACTTTTGTATACATACTTTTTTTTACATAACATCGAAATTTTCGAGTAAAACGCGAAAAACCACGTATCACTATGAAAATTTGAGCAATTGTACTATTTTTTATCACAAATAAGTAGCAATTTTTTTTGCGATAAGTTAATTTGTTTCTGAGAAATTCGCGTTTTTCGAAAAAAAAAAGCATTTTTTTTAGTCAAAATGATTTTTTTTGGCCTAGACAATTTTCGCACCGCTCATTTTTTTCGTAATTACATCAGCTTTCAGATGAAAAAATAAAAATAAGCAAAAAAAAATCGTTTAAAATGCAAAAAACTGAAAAATTGTGCTTTTTTTCGTGATTTGTTTCATATTATGTAATTAAACGGGTTTTAAACTAAAATACAGTTGAAAAATTTTCATTATAGAATATTTAGGATGCTTTAAATTGATTATCAAGATTTTATAGTGAAATTGAACAAATAAAGCTTCAAATAAAATGTTTATTTAACAAAGATGCAGTAATGTAACCATACATTATACATAAGATAATGAGATAAAAAATTGTCTTACTTCAAATAATTCTCGCTTGAAATTATTTCTTGCACATTGCATATATATATATATATATATATATATATATATATATATATATATATATATATATATATACTCTTTGATCATTCCCATATTGATTTCAATTTAAGAGCCACCGGTATACCGCTGTTTCAGAATATTGGGCATCGTCAGTACCGGGCAGGCGGTCCTCGATTGAAGACAAAATGAAAAAAAAACCAAGAAAGTACTTGATAAAAATAGCTGCGTAAACGCAAGCGAAACGTAAGTGGAAACACCTATAGGTGTGACACCCAAGTCAACTTGGCAAGAAATTTGGGAAGCTTCCCAAATTTCTGCTACCGCAGTTGTCAGTTGATTGGTCAAACCACCAACACTGACTTGGCACGAGCTATCCACCACATGCTGGCGATATCTGTCACGATGCTGTTTAATGACACTCATAAGCTCGGCCTAAATCATGTCCTCGGAAAATGGAATTCCTTTTTGTCCTAACCAACTCTACATGTGTGCTTTTCTGGTGGTCATAGTTGGCAACTGTTGTACTAATCGGCTGTGATAAGAAGCGTTATCCATTACTATTACCGAATTTGGATCGACTTGTGAAAGAAGGGATTCAAACCATCCTTCAAAGCGTTGGGCGTCCATATCTTCGTGATAATTCCCCGTTTTTTTTGGATTAAAAAATTAGTGCACTATCGTCTAAAAAGCCACTCTCACTACCTTTATGAGCGACACCCGTTGGTCCGCGTAACCTTGTTGATAAACTGTCCACAAATGCTTGACGATAACTAGTTACAGTAGTATCTTGCCAGATCTTAGATACTGTGTGACCAGCATTCACCCACGTTTCGTCTAGATAATAAATCTTTTTGTGAGCAGAACGCATTTCTCTAATAAAGCGAAGATATCTCCGTCGCCATGAGACTATATCTTCTCTTTCTATTAAGATTTTGCTCGAATGTAGAGGTTATTGTCGAAACTGAGACCAATTGAGAAAAAAGATAAATCGTTCTACAGGAGTTGTATTGAAATGTTGAAGCGGCACTGGAATGATTGTGTGGTTCATGAATAAAGCCAATATTGAACAAAAAAACGCGTTTCCTTTCTTAGGCCCGAGACTTTTCAGCTCAGGTTAAGATAAAAGAATTTCGATAGCGAAAGTTGTAAACTGCGTAGTTTCACAATTTAGGAATAATCATTCTCCATGCGAGCTCTCATACATCTCGTCAAACAGATGAATATTTGAGCAGTCAAAACATCGAATTGATGAGTCATCCTCCGTACAGTCCAGATTTGGCAACCCATGACTTCTTGTTACCGAATATCAAAGGTGAACCACGTGGTCAACGATATTCGAGCGCCGAATGCAGAACTGTATTGATGCTTAAGAGGAATATTTCGAAGAACAATAAAGCCATTTTCATTAAAAATTGTTTGTTATCATTTACTATTCCCAAAATATAACGTATACTTGTACATAATAAAAAACGCTATGGTAATAAATTTTCGATACAACAATAACACTACACGAAAACATGAAACAAACGTATGGCTTCACCTATGATCAGTATCATAGGTAGCCATTCGTTCATATTGTAATATCTTTAACATAGTTATTTTTTTGGGTTACGACTGATGACCTATTCATTTTGTGGAAATTCATATTGAGTCTTGAGAATGGTTTAAAAAACCGAACCCGGTCGTAACAAATGAAAATCCTAGTGGAAATCGGAAATTCTCTATCCTATAGTTATAGTTTCAACACAAATAAACTTTTTTTCAATCCCTGAAGAAGAATTTGATTAAATTCGAAACGTAGGCATTTTTTTAATAATCTTTCTTGAAAAAAATAGAGATTATACTTTGATTTTTGCGTTACCTCGGGCGTTCTCAATTAATGTTACTTGTCACTGTCACTTTGGAAGTTTCTCTCACAGAGTTGACCGCAAATTTCAAGTTTGAAATAATATCATACATGGGCGATGAATTGGCTAAGTGGTATTGCACCGGATTCACGATTGTAAGGTGGTGGGTTTGATCCCTACCTCGACCAGATATTTTTCTCGAGAGAATTCATCTAGTTGAAGCTGGGATAATTCTGCAACGTTACATGGCTGATGGACTACGAATAGCCATGATGCTCCTTATGTGGCTCGGGGAATTATCAAAAGTGTCTACCCAGAACACGAGGCTAATAACCAATGCAGTCGATGATGTTGAAAAATTACATACATGACAGGTTATGACATTGGACAGGTTCTAGTTACAAAGTAACGTGTTTCTTTATTCATTTGACAAATAAATAGTTGACGTAACTTATTAAATTATTTTTCAGATTCGATCTCACGGAACCACTGGAGAGTTCTTTGATCAATAAAAGTAGAAAAATAGCCTGCTACACTTGTTTGATTTGCTTCGCAAATTTTTTTTCGAGCACAGAACTTATTCAACACAAAACGAAACACAATGGGATTTTCAAAGAAAACTCCCTTTCATCTTCCAGAATTGAACCTGAAAGTGTTGAAGAAGAAAAAGATCCTTTGGATATTAGTGGAATTCCAGACGACACAAAGGTTGAAACCATAGTGATTGACGAAGAAGAAGATCCTGTTTCCCCAGATATTTTTCCCGTTGAACAACTCTCTGATGATGACGTTACGTTCACTACAGTTATGGATACTGAGAACACTAATGATGAAGAAGAAAGAACAATGGAGGAGCTGTTAGTAACTTCTTCTCCGGAGTCCTGTGTTGAACAACCTGATATAATTTCTAACAATTTCAGCTGTGATATTTGCTACGACATTTTATGGTCCAAAGATGAACTGGCATCTCATATGGCATTACATTCTGAGATAAAACAAATGGATATATCTAAAGAATCAAATGAGAGAAAAAACATTTCAGAAAACACAGTTTCTTTCCGAAAAAGCTTTACAAAAGTAGATGTCAATAGAAGTTCACCTCAGACTGTGAGTATTGATAACATTCAAAGTTTTGAATCTAATACTACAGGGATGTGTCCTGATCCTTCAAGCATACAAAGCATAGTGGTTCATAACTTGAATTCACAAGATGAACTAAATGAAGTACCCACTAACCTAAATCGAGTGCGTTATATAGAAGCCGAAATGACGAATCACGACATTGTTTCTGATGCTGACGGAAATCTTTTTTTATTGGTGGTAGATTCCCCTGCTTCTTTAAATCATCAAAGTTTGGTATCCTCAGGCAGTTCCAAACTTCATTCAGAATTCTCAACATCAATGCTTACACCGGCGAATTTCAATGTGGAACAAGTGATGACAAAAAAATTCAGACCAATTAAACCGAAAAACTTCAGACCAATTGAACCGAAAAACTTTGAGTCGACTAGGCCGAAGGTAGTTCGGTCAAAAAAAGATCGAACAATTGGGTTTCAACGAACTGAAATAAGGGAAGTTTCTCTTTCTCGGGAACCATCCGTAAGGAAACCTAATATTTTGAGAAAAGTACTTTCCCATAAAAAGGGGAATACTAAATTGAGGTCTGTCGTACCAACGATTAAGAGTATTGATTACAATGATTTTCGGGATGGACAAAAGCAGTCATCTGGGAGTTCGATAAATGCCAGTCACAGCGTAGCTGAATCTGAAGTATCATTCTTTAGAAGTTACCACCACAAAATACAGAGACCGGAAGAAATCGTTCCCCATGCTCCTAAAAAAGTTCCGACTGTCGAACGAATCCTCATGCCTAAAATTACGAACGTCATGTCCTTGGATTTGGAAGTCATGGAGTCTGATAGTATTACAGTATTAGATGATGATGAAACTGAACCACACGTTCCTGTCACCAAACCAGTTGACGATGATGATGATGACATTGAAAGAGAATTACCAATGTCATTGATAATTCGCCCAAATTAACATGACGAGAAAATAGTTTTTGTTCAGTAATCTGAAGGATGTGATATGGACATGACATTATGTCCAACGTTTTATTTAAAATTTTTAGGAGTATCTTTTTTTATTCTGATGAGAATATATAGTCAGATAATGTAATATATTGTTTTTGTCTAGTTGATTTTTACTTCGTGTTGTGTTCAGAAGTATTGAAAGATTTTCAGCGAGAAGAGATCTCTCACAAATCAGAATTGTAACATTCTTTCAGATGCTCGTCTCATCAAGTTGGCGTCAACAGACGTCAACTAGATTATCTCTTAATGGTTGATGGAACGTGCACCGAGAAGAGTTGTTGTGTGATACATGCGAAATGTTTTCATTGGATTCATTCTACCTCAACCAATAGGCTCATTTGTTATTACAAAAATGAAATCGGCACGTAATTAAGAGAAGCCTCGAAGGTTTAGCAAAAGGGGACGTGACGACACCAGATATACGAAATGCGGAACCGTCTCGGAATCAACATTGGTTTCAAACGTTTCCTTGAAAGTTCAATTACTTTTTATCCTTAAGCTCATACAACCTGATAAGCCTGATGTAGTTCTTAGAGTTTTCCGCTCCGGGTGGGACGAATATTTTCCGAAAAGAGAAAGAAATATCGAGATTTCTGCGGTGACATGTTTCGCACAGGCTTTTGGGGAGTTTTAGTTTCCCTCACCCTACTTGTTTCTGCCACTGACCAGGAGTCCGGCGGTCCCGTCCGTAAGGACACATATTGGCTTCCGGGACAGTGCCCCCAGCCCCCAACCTAGAAACGCGCCCGATAGGTAGCCCAACCCACGGGATGGTAGTCGATTATATAGAGGTCTGAGGAGTATGGTAAATGAGGCAAAATTTAGATACTCATTTCGTTTAATTTTCGGACGATGATTTGTGAAACATTCCGACGGGCATTATTATGGAGCAGGATCAGACCTCTTCTGTTGTCCAGTCGAATTCCTCATAATAAGACTGCTGTGATGGTTTATAATGAATCACAACAGCCACTGACCACCATACAGTAACCATGGTCTTTTTTGGTGGGTTTTTGCCAGAAGTGCCTGGGTAGCAGCTCATCGGTGTCCAACCACTGTCCTGAACGTCTTCTGTTGTCGTAGACTATCCACTTTTCATCACACGTGACGATTCGATCCAATAAAGGATCGTTTTGGTGGCGCTGAAGCAAAGAAGAACAGGTATCGAAACGTTACAATTTTTGCCCTCAAATCCTCATCCTGTATTACTGTAGGTCGATCACTTTGAACCCATCTTAGAGGCTATAACCTCTGGAAATGAATTTCGCAAACTAACGTCGAACAGTGCGTACATCAACGATATCATTGCCAAATGCCTGGTTAAAGCCGGAATTACATTATTATGTTGTGGTGTGTTGTTATGCTCTCTAACGTGACGGCGAGTGTGCAGACTATTCTGTCGTGTCGGGGCGCGTTCTGACGTTATTTCGAGTCAATACAGTGGTAGCCTTTGGAGTAAACGCATGCGAGCGTCTACAATGCTTTCCTCCGATTCGGATAGTGATATTCAAGAAAACCGCGTGTCTGCTAATGTAAAGTTTACTTAAAAAGAAAAGAAAAAAGAGAAAATATTAGGTTCATCCAGTAAATTATCTGAGAGGTAGTCGAAGCGAATATCATTTACTAGTGCTGGAGAAAGATTTCATCAATATTTCAGGATGTCAAAAAATGAATTTGAGATATTACATTCTATGGTAGAAAATAATATTAAAAAAATGCAAACCCGTATTTTCTAATAAGTTCATAAGTTCGTCCGACATCTTGTGCACAAATAAATGCAAATGACTATTCTCTACTCTAGCTAGTTAACGCATCAGATTAGAAATATACTACTGTGGAGTGTTGTGACGCGTCATAACACCACCATCGTTCTGATGCCGATCGGGAATCGACTGATCGCCGTCACGACAGATCGCGTCCCGACACACCACGACACAATAATATAATTCCGGCTTAATTATTCGGGCTATTTCGGCAGTGCTTTATTTGAATTCGTAGTAATAAGCTGAAAAGAGGCAAAAAGTTCAAATTTGGAAAAATTAACTAAACTACAATTTGTCACAAGGCAACAAATATTTCACAATATGATATGATGAACTTGACGCTTATTAGTTTATTTTTTCTTCTAATAATAACAGGACCGTACTTTTCTCAATTGTACATTTTATTTTATCTCCATTTAATTCTGCAAGATTATGTGAAAAATTAAAAATATCGTAAATCTAACCAAGAATCATTTAAACAATACATTACCTAAAATTTTTAATTTTACACAAGTTGAAGGTTTATTCATTATGTCTACATATTAATGTTAAGTATATATACTTAAGTATATATATATATAAGTATATATAAGTATATATAAGTATATATATATATATATATATATATATATATATATATATATATATATATATATATATATGATGTGTTGTTTTCATCCGTTGTGTACTATTCGATAGTCGACGTTTCGCCATCATCTCAGATGGCATTATCAAGACGAGTTACTGCTTCGCTTCGAGAGGTGGTTAACGGAAAAAACATATTTTAAACATATTTTTTTTTAAATATCATTCTTTCAGTGAAGAATAGTAGTAGTTTTCTCAAAAAGTCAGATCTTCAATATTCTTATAATGAAATTGATGATTTTTCCAGCAATCATGCTTGTCAATCAAATTACCTACCGCAATTTTAGAAATTTTCTCTTGCAACAGTAGCTAATACCACGAAGGGCGTTGGATTATTTATATCCCACAGGTGTCAGTGCATGATTCTTCACTGAAGTTATTCCTGCATATGCTGTTGGCGATACAACTGCCGCAATATATTTTCAATTATTGAAACACACTTGCAGACCTGGTTTCGGGCTGTTTGGCCACTCGTCAGTGCAAGGTAATGTCTATCATCAACATGAAGTTGATGATTTCCGATAATTGAAAATCGAATTCCTTCAGGGTATCATTCCTCGAACTAGGCTGAAGCGGACAACAAACAACAGGTTTGTCATCGCGCCATCTGCCTGTGAACGAGGTAACCAACCGCATATTCGAAATTAGCCCAATTCCTCGTATAAGGAAAGAAAACTTTTCACATATAGTCAGTGGGCATACTTGAAGTCTGGCTATAAATCAAATCATCTAAAGGAGCAATTCATTCAGGCCAGTCTCAACTCCCTATACTGTAGGTTATTGGACTGACACCCTAGCAAATACCACTGACGAGTGACCAAACAGCCCAAAACTGATCTGCAAGTGTGTTCCAATAATTGAAAATCTATTGCGGCAGTTGTATCGCCAACAGCATATGCAGGGATAACTTGAGTGAAGAATCCTGCACTGACATCTGATGTATATAATCCAACGCCCTTCATGGTATTAGCCAGGAGATTAGTTGTTTTCTGATGGGTGTCAGTCCATTAACCTAAAGTGTAGGGAGTTGAGACTGGCCTGAACTAATTGTTCCTTTAGATGATTTAATAGATAAGAAAATATCAGTGACAGCAATCAACTATTCATAAAATAACTACATTTCTGAAAGTTTCAATTGTTTGAGAAGGGGTCCTTTTGTATTCCCACTATACTATAGAACCGGAAACAAATCGCAAAACAAGCCTTGTGTTTGGTATTATTTCCCAGCTTTCGAAATGATTCGAAAATCAGTCGCAATTTTTTTAATATCACTCGGATTATTTTATATGTTTCTACTTTTCAGGTATCCGCACAAAAAATTAAGGAGCGTCAAATCTGGTGATGGAAGTCATTTGATGCTGTCTGTACTCTCAATTCAGTACTATGAAAAATGTTGGTCGAAATACTGTGAAGACACAATCTTCAAAGCACCGTGCCAGTAGAACACCAAATGAGCTGTATCATACTGTTGATATAGAATATGACATACTGTTACACAACTTTCAGTTTTATGGTATTATGGCTCTGCATTGAATTGGGTTGGATCTTACCTGACTGATCGTAGTCAGCTGGTCTGTGTGAATGGAATGAATTCTGAAAGAAAATGGATATCAAGAGGGGTACCTCAAGGCTCTGTTTTAGGACCCCTTCTATTTTTTGTTTTTATAAATGATCTTTTGTTGAAAAGCTTTCATCACTGTTATTTTTGCGGACGATACTAAAATCTTAGTACCTGCGGGAACTATATCCGAGGTAATTGTCAAAGCTAATGAAGTAACTGATAAAATTTCTGAGTGGTGTTCTAAAAATAGCCTGCTGCTAAATTCTGCTAAATCTCAAATGCTCAACTTCATTATTAAAAATACAACAATTGATTAAAGCTATTTGGTTAGATTAAATAATGAAACTTTACATCAAGTTAATTGTACTAAATTCTTAGGTGTTGATACCAGCTTTTATACCACAGTTTAATTCAGTCAGTAATTTCCTAGTCTTGAACAGAGGGGCTTATCAGCTAAAGCTGAGGAAGTTTGTGTTATTCAGAAAAAGGTAATCAGAATTCTGGCTGGTGCATCTTCAGGTGAACACTGAAGGTCATTATTAATTCGTTATAGTTTATTAACAATGCCTAGTTTGTATATCTACCAAACACTGATATAAATAAAAAACAATATTTCAATTATTCCTAGAAATGATCAAATCCATGAACATTTCACCAGAAATAACTCTCAGCTACATCAACCTTAAAGTAGATTGACAGAATCAAAGAATCACTCCATGTGCATTGGGGTTAAGCTATATAATAAGCTTAGTGAGGACATTAAATCTCAAGTGTCAATATATTTAAAAGGCGACTCAAGATCTTTCTATTGCAAAAAGCATACTACTCTGTGGATGAGTTTCTCCTTGAGTCATAATTTGATTGTAACTTATTAACTTTTTTTATGTATATTTTATGTTTTATATTGACTTTTTTTATCTTTTTTATGTTTGTTTGACCTGTTGAATCAGCCAGTATTTCATGATGATGTTATGTTTTTTTTTTGTCCAATGTGGTTGTGAAGGAAAACTGATTCAATAAATGTTTGATTGATTGATATATAGATCATAAAGACGGCACTGCAGTGGGAGAATAGACAACATTGAATAACTTCCACAGACACCAGAAACACAACATATCTGGATTTCAGGAAGCTGATATCATAAAAAAGGTAATTCCATGGTTATCAGGATACAAAGGAAATGTTGGAATCTGAATTGAACAGTCTCAGTATTTGCGTCCACTCATCTTTTATAATGACTAGTTTTTCCATTTTTTTCTGTTACATTGTCAGAACTTATTATATAAAACCGTTTTTTTAATGACTTGCTGATCAATTTTTCCTTTTTAGTTGTACTTATCAAGACCATCTGTATTCAACCAATTACAGTCTGGACGTTTTGAGTACATCTTTACAACTTCCGAGCTTTTTGGATCTTGTGAATTGCCAAAAACAGTCAGCGATGTCGGAAAACATCATGGAAACATCGGTTGTTGATCAACTCAACGATTCTGATGAGCTCATGAATCTTTTGTCTACCGAAGAAAATTGTACCGCCATCTTACAAAACATTTCTACTAACGAACAGTTTCAGCGGTTGATGAACGAAGAGTCTGAATTCGTTCCCACTGAAGAAATTGAACAGTTGATAAATAAAAGTTGCGAAATCCCCCCTGCACCAGTGGTGAACATCATAGACTCTCGAATTATCGTCTGCAAAAAAGGAATTGAAAAAGCTTCCATGAAAGAGTTAGGTTCTAGAAGTCCTGAAGGTGTGAAAGAGGATATGAAAAATGCGCTCAGATGCGAGCAATGCGATAAAATTTTCTCGTCAAAAAAATTACTGCGAAAGCATGAACTTACCCATACTAAATCGCGAGAATTCCCCTGCGAGGTGTGTGGTAAACTTTTCAGGTATAGGTACGAGGTGACGTCACATCTCAAGAGTCATAACAAACCAACTTATCAGTGCGAAATGTGCCCCCAAATGTTCATTCACAAATCCCATCTCAATGTTCACAGGAAAAAACATTTAGGAGAATACGTTGCATTTTGCGATGATTGCCAATTAAGTTTCCCTACAACCACTGCTTACAAGAAGCATAGAAACACCCACCATGATAACTTGCGGCTCATTTGTGACTTATGTGGGGCTAAGTTGAGTACCCCGTGTTCCCTCAAAGAACATAAGAGGACTCATGACCCAAGTTACAGCTCAACCAGAGCACACGCTTGCGATACCTGCGGAAAGAGGTTCCGTACCTCTAGAAATCTCAAGAGTCACATGAAAACTCATTCCAAAGCGTCTTTGTACAACTGTAGCATTTGTGGTAAATCAGTAAGCAGTAAAATAATTCTAGAAACCCATCTCAAAATGCATACCGGAGTGAGAGACTTCAATTGTACTGTTTGCAATAAAAACTTCGCTTCCAAGGAGTACCTGATGCTTCATCATAGGACACACAGCGGGGAAAAACCTTTTGAGTGTACCATTTGTGGGAAACGTTTCACGCAGAAGACTTCGTTGACAGTTCACATACGGTTTCATACTGGTCAAAGACCTTACAAGTGTGAGTGTGGGAAACAGTTTGCAACCAAAAGTCATCTGATGTCTCATTATAAGACTCACGATATTGGAGGGGTCGATATAGAGTATATTACGAATCATCTCGTTTGAAATTGGAAAATAAATGTTTCACACTCCTTAATGTATTTTTATTTTCTATACTTACTGAAGTAAAACAAAATGGCAGTACTTTTGAACTAGTAGTTGGATATTCGAATAATTGCTCGAGGTTTCATCCAATTAGGGATTGTTTTTTGGAGTCTCCGTCAATTCCTCAGCAATCACTCATTTCTTTCTAATTATTTCAAGAAATTCTATGACTTTCCAGGCGTCACGGTCTCCAAAACCGTAACACACCTGATGAAGCTATTCTGTATAGAAACATCTCGCAATGAAATATTGTTGAAACGTCGGCAGTATCTTTGTATGGCATAGGCGGCGTGGTATAATTTACGGGGTCTAATAACTAATACTACAATGAAATGATTGAAAACACTTTTGTGTGATTTCCACTAGTTATATTATTTTTATGACCTGTTCCTGGTTTTATCCCATTATCAAGTATAAAAATAAATACATTTGAAATCTAAAAACGTGGTTATATAGGGTGGTAGGTAAGCTGGAGGGGGAGGCAATTGATTGAATAGGGGTGCCAACTACACAAATTCCACACTGTAAGTTATAGAAATTAACGGGGTCGTCAGACTTATAAACTCAATAGTGGAGACCTACATAAATCGAGTTGTTCTTTTAGGGTTATATATCTCGGGTTTTTAATTGCTTTATTAATTTCCATGGCTTCCAACAGATTAATTTTCTTCCTGATTCTTGCGGATGTTCATACATTGTAGATTTTCTGTCCAAACAAACGTGTTCACGGAGCCATACTTTAAAATTTCTACTGGTTTGGCCTGTATATACTGCAGAACATTCCCCACACTCTCTTCTATAATATACCGGTTTTTTTCATTCTATCTCGTTTGAGTTTTGCATTAAACAGAATTGTGCCTAAATTATTATCACTTATGAAAGCTGTTGTTATTTTTTATTAAGAAAAGTAATTTTGAAATTCTCCTGAGTAATTGATGCTACTATATTTATATGTATCGTGTTCTCTGATATTTAGGTATAATTCACTTATAAGCGTTTTATCCTTTCTACTGGTATCTGATTGATTGCCGCAAATTGTTTAATTACTACAATGTACGAACATCTGCAAGAATCAAAACACAAGATAAGTAAAGATAATCTCAAAATCCTACACACATGTAATACAGGAAAAAAAATGAATTTGTTGGAAGCCATGGAAATTAATACATAAAAAGAAACTCAAGATATATAATCCTGAACGAGCAACTCGATTTATGTAGGTCTCCACTCTTGAATTTATAAGTTTAACAACCCCCATAATTTCTATAATCTCCAGAGAGAAATTTTTATAGTTGGCAGTCCTGTTCATTTAATTACCTCCCCATTCAGCTTACCTACCTCCCTATATAACCACGTTTTTAGATTTCAAATGTATTATTAGTTAGATTTTATACTTGATAATAGGATGAAACCCCAAACCGGTCGTAAAAATGAAGTGGAAATGGACAAATTGTTATCATTCATTTCATTAAACTGATCATGAATTTCCAAAAAATAAACGTGCCATGAATTACACAAAGCCTAATAATTATTTTTATGTGGAAGGTTTTAATGGTATTAACTTGTAAATTTATCAGACCCGGCACGTTAGTCTTTTATTTACCTGTTTAAATTTACATCGTATAGACATAGACTATACGAGTATAGATATACAGTGTGTACGTATACTGACCCACTATAGAGGTACTTTCGATAGTGTCAAATATTTCTTATAATATGATATCGAAAAATTTGCATGAGAGTTTTCAGATAGCAAGATTTAATTAATTTTTTTCAGGAAAGCAGATGTGTTCTGGTGTACTGTGTACTGCTCATATTTCATGTCTTCAACGAAATATTTCACTGGTTCCTAGGTCATACTGAAATGTGATTTATAGAATATGTCTTCAAATTGCAAGATTTCATGAATTTTTTTTTTCAGGAGAGCAAATGTGAACTGTTGTGCTGCTCATATTTTATGTCTCCAACGAAATATTTCCCTGGTTCCTATCAACTTTATCATGTGTGTCATGTGTGTATACATGTCTTCAAATCGAAGATCTCATGAATTTTTTTCAGGAGATCAAATGTGAAGTGTTATACTGCTCATATTTTATGTCTCCAACGAAATATTTCCCTGGTTCCTATCAGCTTGATTATGTGTGTCATACTGAAATATGATTTATAGAATATGTATTCAAATTGCAAGACTTTATGACTTCCTTTCAGGAAAGCAGATGTGAACTGTTGTATTGCTCATATTTCAATTCACTAAAAAAAATTACACTGGTTCTATCGAATTGATTATGTGGGTCAACCTGAAATATGTTTCATAGAATATGTCTTGAAATAGCAAGATTTCATGAATGTCTTTCAGAAAAGTAGATGTGTACTGTTGTACAGCTCATATTTCATGTCTTCAACGAAATATTTCACTAGTTTCTATGAAATTGATTATGTGGGTCATACTGAAATATGATTAACTTTATTTGTTTCGAATACTGACCTCTGATTTTCTTCATCGATTTTTGTTGCTACTATAATAACAAATTCAGTTATGTATTATCGCATTTCAAATTGTTTTATATCAGATTATAACAAATATGAAACAGTATTGAAAGTTCCCCTGTCTTTTTATTTCATTCTAAATGGAGGCGGTACTTGAAAACGAAATTCAACAATTCTAGTTTTTGGCGAATATTTCAAAAATAACCACTGATATTCTCGATCCGAAAAGAGAATATTCTACTTCCCCAAAATAGAAAATTTTTGTACTTCAACTAACCATGTAGGTCTTACTGATATTGGTAACATAGTGTTGAAATTTCGAAAAACTGCTCACAAAGTTCATGAGGTATATCCAGAACACTTTTTGATTCAAATGTAATACCCTGCATATTTTCAAATTTATAAATATCTGTCATAATTCTAACTATTATTGATTCATCAAAATACTGCATTACATCGTCTTGTAGGAGCAACATTTGCTAAATGTTGTACAAGGTGTTCCGAATCGATGACTAATTGTGAAGATTTAAAAATTGGTCAAAACTCATCCTATGAGGGGACTATCCTAAAATCCAGGGAGGCACCCCATATTTTAGGATAGTTTTGAAACTCAGAAATGATTTTGACCCATTTTCATGAAACGTTTCCTATATCAAAAATCAACCGACCACGAGATATTTTAGTTTCTCTTGAAAAAATAAAACATGCGCATGTCCACCATGAAACTACTGGCTACCTAGTTTTTTTGACTAAACAAATGAATATCTTATGAACGGTTCATTTTTGGTATATTATGTATTACACAAACTCACATTAGAATTATACCAAGGACGATAGACCATTCCGGAAGTTTTAGCAAATAATAAAGTAAATACACCTCAATTTATTTCATATTTGGATGAGGATTTTTTAATAAAACTGACACAATAATTCATTCATTCGTTCAAATATTCACTTCTTCTCACGGAGAGTAATCGAAATTATATTTCGGTAAATCAATGCATTTTAATAATGGAACTGAAATTTAGCAATAGATTGATATAACAAACAAACAAATCAAACATAAATTCTAAATAAAAAAATTATAGGAATTCCATTTCTCATTTCATGAAAACATAAATGGTCATTTTGTTTTTGTGTAGCGTATGTTAAATTCAGTAATGTATTGATTTTTCTTTTATAATATACAGTGTGAAAGCGGGACACCCCCCTAAAATTTGCATCTTTTCTCCGATTTCGAAGAACTTTATTTTGAATTGTAGAGCTCAAAAAATTGTTCTTTGGGTCCAAATATCATTTTTTGTCTATAAAAACCAAGGCCCCTGCGAATATTTTCATAGGTTAAAATACAAGACATCGTATTAGCAATTTTTTTTGGAAAAATTTAAAATCACAATTGGACGAATCATCGAACTGCTGCTGACTGGAAGTCAGCAGCAGTTTGATGAAAGAGTATTATCTCCGACACGGCGCACAAGTTCAATTTTATCTCGCACACTTAGTTCTCCCACGATTAATCACTAATTCCTACTGCTTTGCAAAATAATTTCATCGGGCATAATCTGACGTTATTATTTCAATACAGTTTTTGACAGCAGCAATAATCAACGATAGTTTTTTGTTTCCTGTGCCAAATGAAAAGAGCGTTATTTTGTATATCCGCACGGTGTTTCACGACCAACTCACCAAGATTCTAAAACCATTTAATTTGGTACATCACCATTTGAGAGAGTGCCCAGTCCAACTGTGATTTTGAATTTTTTCTAAAAAATGGCTAATAAGATTTCTTGTATTTCAACTTATAAAAATATTCGCAGTAGACCTTAGTTTTTGTAGAAAGAAAATGATATTTGGTCCCAAAGTTCAGTTTTTGTGCTCTAGAATTCAAAATGAAGTTCTTCGAAACCTGAGAAAAGATGCAAATTTTAGGGAGATGTCCGCTTTTAAGCGGGTCACATTGGATTTGAAAAAGCTTACTGTGGAATTTGTTTCTAAAGACACCTTATTATAGAATCCATCGCATACGATATTGAAATCATTCTATGAGATATCCGCCCTGAAATATGATATGCTATAGGGTTTCATAATTCAAACTTCTGATTTGATATAATGTAATTACGGGACATGGTAAGAAAAATAAAAGTTGAGATAAACCTCTTTGAGCAGAATGCGAGTGTATATAATCGTTAACTCACTTGTTTTTCAGGTACTCCTCATTAATAAAGGATCTCAACGACTATTTGGTGGAGATTAATAACGGAAAAGTAGTTTACCAATGTCGAGATTGCTTCAAATCTTTCTCCACAAAATACTACTTCAAAATCCATTTACTATCTCACAGAGAAATATTCAAGTTCGAATGCTCGGATTGTAACAAGAAATTCAAAAGGAAAAGCGATTTGAACAGCCACAGTAGAACTCATGAGACCAACAGAAGTTTGTTCATATGTGAAGTTTGTAAAAAAGTATTGAGGACGAAGGGCTCTCTGGCCCTTCATCATAAAAGACATTTGAAACTGTACAACGTTTATTGCGACTATTGCAAAAAAGGATTTTATTCCAAAACCACCCTAACGCTACATATCAATTCCAAACACGAGGGAAAGTCGTCTTTCGTTTGTGAGATCTGCGGAAGACGGTGCTACGATAAAACTAGTTTGGAAAATCACAGATTCAAACATGACGAGGATTACGGAAAAACCAAAAATATAGAATGTAAACTCTGCCACACGAAATTTATCGACAACAAATATCTATTAGTGCACATGTACAAACTGCATAGTACCGATCATAATCACAGGTTTGTCTGCGAAAGTTGTGGTAAGAAACTATGCTCCAAAATCAGCCTGCAAGAACATATGATAGCTGTCCATCAAGGTCTCAAGCCACACAAGTGCGATTTATGCGATCAAAGTTTTGCCAACAAAACAACTTTGAGACTGCACGAGAGAAGACATACAGGAGAGAGGCCGTATAAATGCCAGTTCTGCTCAAGAGCTTTCACTCAAAGTCACAGTCTCAAGTTGCATATGAGGTTACATACAGGAGAAAAACCAGAGAGCTGTAGTATCTGTGGAAACTCTTTCACGTCAAAAAATATGTTAAGGTCGCATATGAAGACAAAACATAAGATTTTCCAAGATCCGGTTTCAAAGAAAGATATGGAGGGGTTAGATCAAAGTACCTGAAGTTTTTTACACATTTTTAAAAACATTTCCATTTTTTGTTTGTTATGTTGACTATAATCAGTGCTCTCATTTTATAAGCTGATTTTGCTGTTGACTGCTGATCACTTCGGAGAAAGAAATCATTTTTTTTTCATGGTCAAAATTAAACATAAAATATTATTTAATACAATATACTCCTTTGATTTTCTATATCGGAAATTTCTTCGTTTTTAGCGCTAATAGTCATGTATTCGATCTTTTGTTTTGTTACGTCTTTGGGATTGGAAATTACTAGTACCTGTACGTGTCGATTGCCTTACAAAATTTAATTTTACATAATTTGATTAACCACTCACAAAAATAAACTAATGGCATGTGATGGAATCGGCCAATACCTGATAAAACCCCATAACGTGTTCATGAAACACTCTATTGTGAGATTTTCACTAAACAGTTTTACAAAAACGCAACACATGTTTCGCCATACAATAGTTTCTTCAGTCGTGTCTCTACTAACTAAAATCTAACATATTCAGGTGAAAAACACTTTACCCCTTGCCTCTCATGTAGACCTACGACGGAAAAACAACAACTAACCCAGCTAATGTCGCGTAGAAAGCTAAAGTAAATATATATATATATATATATATATATATATATATATATATATATATATATATATATATATATATATATATATATATATAGAAATTTCATCGAGTGTGTATGATACAAATCAAGAATGAAATAATTCGTGGATACAACACTCAAAAAATAGGGGCAAACCGCGGACACGTGTTTCTGGCTATTGGCCTCATCAGCGCGGTGCAGCCAAGTGTAAAGATGGGCAACACTTGTTTGCCGAAAGCAGGAAACAACACATACGCACGGAGTCAACAACAGAAGCCAACCGCACATTTGTGGTTCCAGTTAGAAGACCTAGAATTCCTAGGCTACATCTAACATGACCACGTAGGCAGCTATAGCTACCTGCGTGACATCCGGGTCCAGGATATAAATACAGATAGAAATTTTATTGAGTGTGTATGATACAAATCAAGAATGAAATGATTCGTGGACACAACACTCACGGACACGTGTTTCTGGCTATTGGCCTCATAAATCTTCTTTCAAGTTGTTATCAAAAAGTTCAGTCCCAGATACGTAACAAAAACGACATGTAGAAAATGAGCTTTTATTTGTGTAATACATTTTTATTTGAATTTCAAAGGCATTTTCAATATTTGGATTTCATTTATTAGAATATTTATTCTTATTTTCAGGGATACTTCAATATTTGATGGTTGATTTTAAAAATTAAGATTTTTTTTTGAAAAATTACCCAAAAGGTCCACGAAGATATTTGCAAAGATCGAAAACTTATTTTATAGAAATACAGTTCAGGAAAAATATCATATCACGTTATTACACGTTCCATCTGTAAATTTATCACCAAAAGTAAGAAATATTCAGAATAATCTATTTTATTCAAGTAATGTTATCCCAAGTCTTCCAAGTTTAGTTTTCGGAATGAATATATATAAGGTAGTGTCACTTTTGACTTGATTTGATTCGTGAAATAAGAAAAGGAGATATATTTGGACAAAACACTATATTGTTTTCCATAAAATATAACTCAACGTCCTTTTTGTGTGAATCGGCACCAATAAGCCATGACTATGTTTTGAATGTAAGATTAATATCAATAAAAAATTGAATAGTTTTTCTATACCTACAACGTTAGATGAATTTGGAAGATAAAAAAAACTATTGTTCAAGTATATGCTTACTTTGAAGTGTTGGTGGAGTTCTTCAGAAACGATAATAATTTGAATTGTCAAGTGATGATCATAAGATTTTTATTTTTGAAGAAAATTTCAAAGTTCAATAAACAAACATGCCTCATAGTCATTGCGTTGGCTTTAATAATAACTCATCTGAAAGCAGAATACAGTGTTTTATTCACCGAGAGATGAAGACATGTGAAAGTGCAATACTTTGCTGCAATTGGACTCCGTCTTCTATATAGTTCGGTGGCATGTGTAATACATTTTCATGAAAAAATCGTCATTAAATTATTCCACTTACTTTACTTTGCAAAGGGTTCCAAACTCAGTACAAACTGGGTGTTTCAAATTCAATCCTCACCATTGAGATCTCGGAAACTACGAAAGATACGAAGATGGTTAAATTGGGGAAAAGTTGCGCATTTACTTGACTAACAATATACCGTTGAGAAAGTTCTTAAATTCCGAGTATATCCGGAGATATCCGGAAAAAACAGAAATTTCGGAAAATGGTTTTTATTTTTTCTGACTTGCACTTTCATATTGCCACTTTTCCCTGCTACATAATGTTGTTTTCAGATTTGATATCCGACGTTTCGTCTTTCGGCCACCATCATCAAATTTATTTTTTCTTATGGGCGCTACGTTGGATTATTTCTGTTTTGAAAAAAACCAGATTTAACCTTTTTAATGATATATCATAAGTTATCATTTTTTTTCCGAAAAATTTTTGATATTGGAAAAAATTTAGTTTTATCATAATAGGCTTTAGCTTTGATGTTTCTAAATTCGACTTTCAATTTGTTAAACTCAATTACATTTTGTTATTGTACAATTCATTGAATTTTTGACGAAAAATGGCTTTCACGAATGAAGAAAAAAAATATGGTACAAATTTTATTACAAATACGATAGAAACAGTGTTGGGAAATGTATTTAAACTTGTATCCTGAAAGACGATAGTCATATCGAACTATGTTCAAGTTATTTCATCAAAATCTCAGCGAGTTTGGTTCGTGTGAAAAGCCAATGAAAAAAACGGAGACAGAATCAACAATCAAAATTTGATAAATGAGGTGTGTATGAGGTAAATTAGACATTTCAATTGAATAAATATAGTAATTAACTGAAATGTAAATGCAGTAAATCACAGCAAATGCTCAAAATGCTGGCCTTGTTCATGATAACACAACTGTGCCCGTCTTCGAATATTATTCATTGCACGAATGATTTCCCTCCTCCCCAATCTTCCAAACTCTCCAACAATGCTATGTCAAAGGTCCTCTATATTTTGATATTCCCTCTGACCACAAACTCTATTTTTGAGTGTACCCCATAAGAATGTATCCATAACACTTAGGTCTGGAGACATTGCTGGCCATCTCACCGGCCCATTATTCCCTATCCATTTATCACCAAACCTGTTAGTCAGGTAATTAGATACTCGTCTGGTAGTGTGCGATGGTGCACCATTATGTTGAAACCAGATGTTGTTTAGCAAAAGGTAGATTATCAAAATAGTCTTCGAAAATGAACATTGAAAACTGGTGATAGGTTTCTCCATTCAGAATTCCGTCAAATAAATGACGACCCAAATTTCTATCTGAATCGCACTTGGGGTCGAATTTCTCGGAACTGCCGGGGGTTGTTTATGGTCCAAATGTGTTAGTTATTTCGATTGAATATCCCACAATTCGTGAAAGTGCTTTCATCTGTCCAAATTACATTTTTCAGGAAAACAGGAAAATCAGGTCTTATTATTAGACAATTAAAAAATTTCAATCGCCTTTCAGGATCACCTGGATGCAATTTTTGAGATATGTGTATTTTGTAACATTTCAAACCGCTTTTTTTGGGATATCTCCGAGCACTTGTATGGCAAATATTCATTTCGCAGGAAATTTGACGTGTAGATTTCCCCGGGTTCATGTTTATCTGCAAATTATTAATTTTCATTGAACAGGATACAATGTCCAACTTACCTCATACATACCTCATTTATCAAATGTTATTTAGCTTCCTGGTCCATTCTGTCTCCGTATTTTTTCCTTGCCTTTTCAAATGAACCAAACTTGGTGAGATTTTGATCCAAAAACTTTTCGTCTTTCGGGATACAAACTTAAATACATTTCCGATGTCCTAACATTGTTTTTTCGACTTTTTTATGCTGTGTATTGATGATACGCCGCTTGTACTCCTCTCAGTGTACTCTAAAGCTTGTTGAAGTGAACATAATGCTTTTTGAAAACTATGTTCATGTTCAATTGCCTTGAAATCACATTAAACCGTTTTCAAGCAAGCATCATACTCCAACAAGTGTAAGGCTAACATGACAAAAAGTTCATTTCGCCAACTTGGTTGGTGGCAGTGTCGTTGATGAAAAGCCCATGTCCATGTATATAGACTGATTTTTGGAACACATAAATATGATTAAATTTTCTACAAACTTAACAGGCAACAGGCTGAACATGGTAAATACTTGTGTTCATTCTCAAGTCAACTCCAACCCTTCATAGAATGGACTACGTTCTGGAATACCTACATTCTAAAAATATCTGACGAAAAAATTTCTATCTTCAACTGTATCAGAATATACAACCTTCTTCCTGATGCATTCAAGTTCAAATATAAATAAAAAATCATCTAATTCACATGCAATGAGGTACCTATAATAAATGAAAAGGCACGGATTCAACGGTATGATTTATATGAAAATATTCTGTAATCTCCATATTGATGTCATAAATAACTTTAATTTTCAATTGTGCAAACTCCAACTTCGATGATAAACGTTCGCTGATATATCCTCTGATGTTTCATAAAATTGTCGAAAGGAAAGTAAAACTATCATTCAAAATACGCAGTGGAAAACTGATTACCTTTTATTTCAGAAAAAAGAAGATGAAATTCAAAAGGGAAGCCATTTCACTGAACTGCGACCAGTGCGGAAAACATTTCAAAAATCAGCGCCGTTTGAAAAAGCATATGCTAGCCCACAGTACCGAAAGACCGTTTTCATGTAAATTGTGCGAAAAGAAGTTCAAAAGAAAATACGACGTGACAGTACATATGAGAGTACACGGACAATTCTCCTCTTTAGAATGTGACATATGTTCCAAAAAACTCAAATCAAAGAGCTCCTACGTTATCCACAAGAAAAGACATTTGAAAGAATACGTGGCAAAATGTGAGATATGTAGCCAGGGCTTTGTAACAAATCAAGAGTACAACAACCATATCGGGTCCAAACATGGCACTAGTAGCCACATCTGCAATATTTGCGGCCGGGCTTGTTACGACAAAGCTGCACTTCAAGGTCACATGGCAAGACACGCGGAAAACTACGAATCTAACCAAAGTCATCGATGTGAGATTTGCAATAAAACCTTCTTTCAAGAGAAGTACTTGAAACAACATGTCATTAGGATACACAAAGACGGCGGGCAAAGGTTCATGTGCGATCTATGTGGCAAAAATTTACATTCCAAAGGTAGTCTCAGGGATCACATGCTCATGCACAAAGGGCTGAAACCTCTGGACTGCAAAGAATGTGGAAAAACGTTTGCTCTGAGGACTACTCTGAAGCTGCACATGCGCACACATACCGGTGAGCGACCTTACAGCTGCAAAGTATGCGGCAAGTGCTTCACGCAGAGGGGGCCCTTAAATGTACATATGATGTATCACACTGGCGAACGGCCCCATAAGTGTGAAATTTGCCCTATGGCTTTCGTTACACGAAATATGTTGTTAACGCACGTGAAGAAATTTCATGGTGCCTTATGATAGTTGTGTTGTCAAATTTTAGCAAGCAATGCCTACAAAATAAACTAATTTTCAAATAAAACTTAATTTATGTTCTTGTCTTTCGATAAAATATCTTGACGTTGTTCACTGATTTTTTTCGAAATTGTGCAAACCGAATTTTTCTGGGTATTTTTGCCTTTGATTATGACAAGCATATTCTATATAATTTTTCTTGCAAACATTCTAATTCAGTATTCCCTGTGCTATGATCATAAACAACTAATTGTTTGGTTAGGAAACCAATACAGTGCGGACATAAAAAATCACCTCCTGTTAGGTCCGACCTTGAATTTTAAGAATGGATAAACTTTTCATAACCGCATTGTATATCTCAAATAAAATAAATGTAAAGTTGGAACAAAGGAATTATTCTCAATATCTCAAATGAAAATTAGCAGTGGTCGATGAGACTTTCATTATTTAGTATTCGGAGTTAGTTAGTAGCTCGCTTTTAAAATTCTAAATATTGGTGTGGTATCAATGAAGTAGTCCTCCAGTATAATACCATAGTTGTATGAGAATGAAACAGAAAAGTTGATTTATTTTAAGTGTATGAAGAACTTCCTTCTGAGCTGAAGAGATGATTAGACCAGGTGAGAATACCATCTTTGGGTAATGATTACTATAATGAAGAATTTCAATTTAATTTTTTTTCTATGAAACTCTCACACTTTACTATGATCTTATTAATATTTGTGAAAATAAATAAACGATATGTGGTGTACATACGAAGTTCTAAAGCAGTCGTGTCACTACGGCCCGCAACCGCAATGTTTCACAGAAAGAAGCCCACCTATTTAGTTCTAGTAAACAACTCAATCATAGACGGTAACGACATCTTTTAGCAACAAGTGGAAATGCTCTATTAATTTAGTTGGGAACAATAGGATATTCCACGCGCTTCGAGTCTAGACTAGAAACCTCCCTATCGATATAAATGAAGTGCGTCGGCGCGACGTGAGTCTGTTGTGTCGAGTAATCGAAGCGATACGGTCGGAGAAGGATTCTAGTTGTACTACGAAGTAGTGACTGTTAAGTCTAGTGATTTTGAAGGTATTGCACATTTGTTTGTGTTGTGCGCGTGCGATTTTGGCATAATCTCACAAAAACGTAAAGTTGATAGTGAGTGCAGAGTTTTTCAGGGTCAATGGAAATTGCATCTGTTTTCATAGAACGGAAAGGTAAACCACTGTGTTTGATTTGCAATCAAACAGTTGCTGTTGGTAAGGAGTTTAACATGAAGATACACTATGATACGAATCATAAATCAAAATTCGATTGTTACATTGAAAAAATAAGAATGGACACATTGTCATCTTTAAAATCTAAACTCCAAGGTCAACAATCGATGTTTACTAAAGCTATTCTGAGAGCGAAGATGCCCTGAAATCCATATGATACCTGACATCAATGAGCTTGTCAAAAACAAGAGAAGTCAGGTATCTGGATCCTCGAGCTCAAAATAATTACCCTCTCTCATAACTTAGATATGATTTTTAACAACCGTGTATTATATATTATATAATTGAATAAATGAAATCATATAATAATTCATTATTTTAATCTGAACCTGTCTACACTTTCTTTAATAAAATATATGACCCTCTGCCAAATTAAGTTTGACACCTCTGCCCTAAATTGTAATAACCACGCTGAAATGCAGACACTCAATTGTTTATAGAGAACTAGTTGGGTTTCATTAAAAAACAGAAAAAGATAAAAACAATATATATTATGATGTTGGACGCTCTTTTGAAACTCTGAGCTAACAATGATCGAAACATTGTGTCTCCCGCAGCACTAATGCAGCTGTATCACCATCATTTTCACCAATATTTTTGTAATGGGTATTCGGCGATAATTATAAACTTGATTTTCAACAATATTCAACAAGAAAAATCACTTTTAGGTAAACTGAAATTATAATATTTTTTATTTTTAGCATACCTAAGATTTTTATTTGTTAAGACAATTCGAGAAATATATTCAATGAATATTCAATACAATAGAACAACAGAATTCAGAAATAAAAAATCCACTAAAACCAATGATTTTTTAATTCAAATATGCTTCACGTCTAAATTCTTACGGACTTCATAGACATTTAGACATTTTTGTAACCAACTCAAGTTGTTTGTCGTGAATACTTACATCACAATAAACATTCAGCATCATGCAATTATTTTATCCTATACATGGCTTGCATTGCATTAATATTAACATAATCAAAATGATGTGGCTGTAATAGAAACAAATTGATAAATATAGGTTATTAATGATAATAAACTCAAAACTCTTCATATTAGCAGCTGAAATGGTCTACGTCTGGTAACCCTGCGATCTTGAGCTAATAGGACCAAGTAACTAGATTAAGTTTTCAAGTTGGGTGAATGATGTTTGTCAACGAAATGTCAGATTTTTGAAATTGAAAAATCGGAACTATTCAAAATACGGTGATGAATAGTAAAAAATACGTATTATCCTATAAAACAGGAGAGTAGTTTGAGATCAATACATGTGAGTAGAGTTATTCACATTTTATTTATTATGTAGCGTTGCTAATGTACACACTCAACTGATATCTATTTGCTGAAATTTACTTTCTTGTGAAATATTCATTTTATATTATATATTAAAAAAAGGGAAAATTTTACTTTATAGGATACTCACGGATTTTTGCGGTTTTTTCAGTGATGATACTACGTGATGGTAGGAATTCGGGACACTTTTTATTTTTTGTCGGAATCAATTAGTTTTCGAGATATAGCCTTTCAAAGTTTGTATGGTGTCATATTTTATCTTTTTTTAAGCAATAAACGATTGCAATTCACTTATTTTTTATTCAACACATCTTTTTCCATATCATGGCACTTTATTCTATCACTTTTCATTCACTTATTGCCAAGTTTCTTGAAATTGGATTCAAATTCCATAATTCGTCACATACTAACTCAACCTAACCTAACCTAACTCAGTCTAAATTTACTTTAGAATTTAAAAAACTATGTACCCTCAACATTTAACCTGACCCCCAAATTCTAAAAGGAACGTATTTTCGAATATTTACTTTTGTAAAAACTATCTTTTCTCAACATCTAACCTCACCTCCGAATTCTGAAAGGAGCGTATTTTCGAATAGTGAAACTTAATGCAATTCATGAGAAGTGATTTGTGTTCACCTGACAAATTATGGAATTTCCTTCTAATTTCAGGAAACTCGGCAATAAGTGATTGAAAAGGAATAGAAAAAGGTGCGATGATGATATGGAAAAGTGTTAAATAAAAAAAAATATGTGAATTGCAATCGTTTATTGCTTTTGAAAGATGGTAAAATATGACGTTATACAAACTTTGACAGGTGATACCTCGAAAACTAATTGAGTCCGACAAAAAATAAAAAGTGTTCTGAATTCCTACCATCATGTAGTATCATCCCAGAAAAAATCTCGAAAATCCGTGAGTATCTCATAAAGTATAATTTAGCCTAAAAAAATACTATTCTCATTAAGATGTAATGTAAAAATTCAATTATTTTTTCAGGTTCAAATCACTTGATGTGAGTAATTTTTCCCAGCCTTCAATTAATTACCTGAAATAATAAATTGGCCAAAAAGTAAAAAGTATATCATCAGATTACTATCAGTAACAGCTGACTATTCAATTTTGATCAGTTTGTGTTTGTATATACTTGAGAATACCTACAGGCGCTACGTAGAAGTAGAATAGCTTGAAAAGTCGAAATAGGTGATTTTTCATATGCAAATACTAGAGCAAACGTAACCCGAATAGTAGTGCTTTCAATTTTATACCTTTGAATAGTGCTATTATTGATTGAATACAAATTATATGAATTCTACAACCAACATGAACCGGATAGTACAAGTAGTTTCAGATTCCGTAAAAAAAATATAAGTCTTAAAAAATATGGAGAAATTCAGTTATTTAGAATATCTGTAGAGTAGGGACGGTGAGTGTTGACTCACAGCACTTAGGCCACATGTGACCCATTGTACATCTTCCCGAGGAGTTGTCCTCCTAGGTCATCGTCCATCCTGTCCTTTCCAGGAAGGTGGACAGGTCACTAGGAGACATCTCCTTTATATTGGCAGGTGTAGGCCAAAACTCGCCTAACACACACTCTCTTTGGCAACCTTGAGGTATCTCATGGCGACCTCCGCGAAGGTTTTGGAAGGTGCAGCGACATTACTGTCATTGCGCGGCTTTTTTAAAGCTTCCTGGGGTTCCCCTGGTGGAGGTGTTCCAGTGAGGACGCTTTCCTGCAGAGGCAGCCGGTTCCTTGCCATTATTCAAGGCGCAGATCTTGGCGCCCGCCGCAGGAAGTGTCCTTGCTGTTGGAGATGATCTGCTATGTTTAGCCTTATTCCAAGAGGTAGATTGGGGTGGACATTTCTGTTCATCCCCAGCCACCGCCTTATATTGAGGTGAGCACTTCTGTCCAGCCTCGGGATTGGTTTTTGTTGTTTCTGTTGTTTCATTCATTTGTGTTCCCACGAGTAGCAAGAGAAGAGATGGTGGACACCTCTGGCAGAGCCCCGCATTACTGATAGACTGATTACAATGAGTTCCTCAAGGGGATCGTTCGTAACCGCATATCACGCATATCACCCTGCGGTCATTCAGCTGTCGGCACGATTCCTTACACCTTAGCGTGGGTAGGCTTGTCCACGGTGGCATGTTTTGCAAAGGCTTTTGGGGAGTTTCAGTTCCCCTCACCCTACTTATTTCTGCCACTGACCAGAAGTCCGGCGACCCCGTCCGTAAGGCCACATTGGCTTCCCGGACAGGGCTTCCAGTCCCCTGGCCGTTTCCCTATCCGCCATCTGGGAACGCGCCCAATAGGTTGATTATAGAAAATGGGAGAGGAACAAGGTTATTTTAAACTTTCCCAATTATATTGTACTCTAAGAGACCAAAAATTACTAGGGTCGTAATTTGTAGTATAAGAAGAAATTCAACTTATATATGGAAAAAGTTTTTGATCTTGTGAATATTGTAACATGGAAGAGTATCATCATTGTGAAGTTTGACAATATTACAAAATAATAAAAAATTTAAAAATCAAAAGTTTCTATACTTTGTCCATCTAAGCAATAGAGTACTCCAAAGCATTATCATGCATAGTGTGCATGGGGTGATTGTTCAGAGACGCACTAAGGAACGACAGATTTTTTTTAATAATATGCGGCTGGGTAAAGGATTTTTTTTTGGTGGAGTGTAGGGACACAAATTAGCAGTTTTCTTCAGCCGTATCAGTACTTGACATTTTAAAAATTTTAAACTTGAAAATACCGTATATTTGCACACCACAGGCGTTACAACGTAACTGACCACTACGACACCGTAACATGAATTCCGATTGCAGATAAATCTGATTGGCCAGCGTAAGGAGGCTTGCTTATTTTACCCAATAGATGCAAATGTGCGTGGTGATCATATATTGATCACACATCTATCTTTGTTTGGGTTACTTTTTTTGTTGGATGGATATAGTTTAGATAAGACAAAAACGTGATTTACAATGAAATTAGTTATACCCGAAAACTTTGAAGAAAAACATAATTTTAATTGGTTACATCCCTCTGTATAACATTTTCGCAAATTATGTATACCTAGGAGCTTTTCGATATTACAAAATCAATCTTTTTCTGCAGCTTTCACAACATGGTGAGTAGATTAAAACAGAGTTCAGAACGACAGTGCTGTTTCAACATCTCATCATCAGTGGTACTAGACTGATCTATGCATGCATTGTGTGATTCCAGTGACCTTGACGAACAATTCTGATTATAAATAAGCTTAGACCTCTCTCCATGCTCACTTATATTGTTTTAATATGCCATTGTCATTGAAATAATTTCAGAATTACTGCAAATGGAGGCAACAAGAAAGAGATATTCATTTATAAAGAAATATTTCCAAGTCGATATAGGCTCCATTCATTGGAAAAACCCTTCACCAAACGAACATGGCGAAAAATATATAGATGTGAAACTAAACTATACTTTTTATATGAGCAATGTTAGCGGAATTGGGTAAATGTTTGTCATAGTAAAATTTTTGTGAAATAGGTGGTACAGTTTATGACTCCACAAGTATCTTAAAAAATGATATAATTAATTTGAAAAGTAAATGACTTGAAAGTTTTTTGGTAAAAACTGTTTTCTTCTTCAGTTCGTAGAGGTAGGTAAAAATATTCAGGAACAGTTCATTGCAATACCCAATTAATATATTTCCAATTTCAGGATCAAATTAAGAAAGACCCGCATTACGCTTGCAGAGGACTTTACTCAAATAAAGTGCTGTGATATTTGTGGAAAGTTTTTTAAAGACAAAAGACAGCTAAAAAAGCATCAAACATCGCACAGCGAAATCAGGCCGTACTCTTGCGAGATCTGCAAGAGAGCATTCAAAAGAAGGTACGAAGTAAACTTGCATAAAAAAACCCATGATGGTTCTGTATCGTATGAATGTGACTTCTGCTCGAAAAAGCTGCGTTCCAAGAATTCTTGGCAAACACACAGGAATCGACACATGAAGCTCTATATTGTTAAATGCGAGATATGTGAGCAGGGTTTTGTTACTAATCACGAATACAAAAACCATATGACTGCCAAGCACGGAACCAGCAACCACATCTGCAGCGTTTGTGGAAGGAGTTGCTACGATAAAACTGCCTTGGAAGGTCACATGGCGAGACATGCCGAGAACTATGGGGAAAACCCATGCTTCAAATGTGAATACTGCGGTAAATCATTCAGCCAGGAGAGGTATTTGAAGCATCACTTCATGAGGATGCACAAGGATGGCGGGCAGAGTTTCGTTTGTGACTTATGCGGAAAGGAATTACATTCAAAAAACTCTCTTAGGGATCACTTGTTAATGCATGAGGGACTCAAGCCTATCGAATGCAAAGAATGCGGCAAAAGATTCACAATCAAGACTACCTTGAAACTGCACATGCGCACTCATACTGGAGAACGTCCATATGCCTGCAAGGAATGTGGTAAACGTTTCACCCAGAAGGGACCTCTGAACACGCACATGCTGTATCATACAGGGGAGAGACCTCATAAATGTGATATTTGTTGTATGGGTTTCGTAACGAAGATTTTGTTGACAAACCACATTAAAAAGTTTCACGATACTGTTTGATATTTTGATGTCAAATGTTCCTATTTGTGTACAGTATTCGCATCGAAATTGTGACAATTATAGAGTTTTGTTATGTTTTTATATGATATTAAAGTTATTCTTGCCACACTATCGATTGTTTATCCTGAAAAATATGTCACCTTCATAGAGACATATGATACGATGTCTAAAATATGAAAATTATTTATTTCGAAAAACTAATCCATAAAAGCGTAATATCATTATATTTTCTAAAAATTGAAATGAAAAACAGGTCATCGAAAAATGATAGTAATACTTTTGTTACGTTTTCTCCGTGGGTTTGACGATAATTGACTGCATTAATCAATAATCAAACTTAAAACTAAAGCTTCAATTATATTCAAATGTCTATCACCTCATTAGATCGCTCCGTACCGCACTGCCTGCTAAACTTGACTATACCCGATATGCGCGTGGGTAGCGTTTATATATGGTAATCGAAGTACCTCGAAGCCGATAGGGAATTTGCTAGAAGTCTAACGAACTCTTGGTCACGTCACAATTGATTTATGACGACAGTGGCGGCCGGTGTTATTTTTTTAGGGGATGATTACAACACTTTTTCTATCAGCGTTTAGAACGATGACATTGGAAGGTTGAAATAATTACTCAAAAATATTTTTATCAAAATATATTACAGAAGAAACGAACACGAATGAAATTAAACTCGGATCATCTAAGATCAAATTGATTTAAAGATATTGAAAAATCGGGAGTCATCTTATTGTCGGATTTCCGGTTTTGATGTTGAAATTGTGATTTTAAAGTGGACGTCATTTATTTACACTCAGAAAAACGAGTTTCTATTCGAAATTACAAATTCAAGGTCATAATTGAGAGTTCCAAGTGAAGCTACGACTTTAAAATCGAAGTTACTAGTTTAAGTCGAAATTGCGAATCTAAAATCCCACCAAAAAGTGATACTTGATCACGTTGTCATATAATTTTATCAAATATTGGCGATCTGGTTAATTTCTCACGTCACAAATTCAATTTCGAACAATAACTCATGAGTTATTGAACAGTTACCATTTCAGTTTATCAATTTTTCGATATTGCAAACGATCAACGATAACAGACGAATGGTCCAAATTTAAATATTTGTTTTTCAATTTTACAATCACATCGTACAATATGTACTGATGTCATGAATCCTTCATGGTCAAATATACGAATTTTCGGTTCATTTGTAACAATTTGTCAATGTGTTTCGATCACTAGTACGAAAAATGTCTCTGTTTTGGAGAATAAAGAGCTATATATATAACCGAGTAAATATTCAAAAATACCGCCTTCTTGAGAAACACATATTTGGGCCCTTCTCTTGACAGTACGTGTTGCTTTCAAAACAATTCAGCAATAAATTCTATTAATTATAGTTTCAATGTAATTTTTCAGTTCATATACATTATTATGTTTCATTTTGTACACCTCATTTTTCAGAAATCCCCAAAAATAAGAATCTAGGGGTATCATGTCTGGTGGACGAAGAGGCAACTTAATATATAGGAACATTTGTAGCAATATATCTGTTTCCAAAACAGTCTCGCAACATTCTCTTCAAGCCACTGAAATTATATGCTGGTGCTCCATCCTGCTGAGAATAGATCATCTGACGAGCCTACAGATCAAGATCATCGATAAACTCTTTCAACACTCTTGTTAATAAGTTAGAGCGCCCGTAAACGAGCCACATTTTGTGGTCGGATCGACCACACAATTGCAGTCACGTTTCAGCGAACTCAAGCCGCCCATAAGAAATACTATACTACACATACACGGGCGTTCACAAAAGTCAAAACGGACGTAGTCAACTTGCTGCTGATCTCCGCCGAGATGTCATCGCGGCATCCGCCGTACAATATCCACAAACTAGCAGTCGTATCCAACCGCGTACACCGTGATGTACTTTTTCTCATATTGGTCTCACAGCATTCAATTTTTGATGTCAGTTGCCTCAACTGTAAGTGCGGTTTATATGACCGCAAGTCGACCACAAGAATGTGGTTGGGTCAACCGCGAACTGCAGTCAACGTGACCACAATGTTGTGGTTGCCTCAACTGCAAATATGTGGTCCGTGTACGGCCGGACTCAATGTAACGGGGTGCGTTCAAAGAACCATGGAAGAAAAATGGTCCGATAATTCTGCCTCTAAATAGACCACACCAAACATTAATGTCTTTGCGGATTGTGGGGATGGACTAGAAATGAATTATGTCTATTCCAATAATGAAAATTATTTCTATTATACATCCCACAATTTGAAAAATCAGTCTCATCTCTCCATGTAATATTTTCATAAAAGTTTGGATCTTGTCTGCATTTATTCATAAACCACCGACAAAAACCCCGATCGTCTCTCAGGGTCACCAGGTTCTAGTGTTTGCACTGGTCTGAACTTATAAGGAGAAATCTTATGTTTCTTCCGAATTCGTTGAATAACAGACGGAGTGGAACAGCTATTTCTCTAGATAAAGTCTGATGGAATTATTTAGATTTATTTCAAAGTAAGCTAAAACGTCTGTATCTTTAGATATTACAAAACATTTTTAGTTCTCTTCTCAAAAACGTTTTCATTGTTCCTGAATCGACGATGAAGCACAGTAAAAATGCCGATTAGGTAATTCACGATTGGGAAACGAATTGCTGTAGTGTTGAGGTGCTCTTACGCTGTTTTTCTGGCAAACCAAGTAGGATTCTAACATATCACATTTTTCTTGATGGAAAAACGGCATTTCGAAAAATATTCGAACAGCAGTTGACAGTTACAATAATTTATGACATTGTCATGATATACTTGAGAATATTTGACAAATAGTATTTCAACAAAGTTTCAAAGCAATTTTCAATCATCTGAAAATGAAATTTTTAACAGGTGATGATCGACTGTATTGTCAAACATGCGCCAAACTAACTGACTGTTATAAGGAAACAAGTATAGCTGAGGCACCAGTCAATCTAATGATAACACTGATGATTTTCAAACAAGACTCAACCTCTAACGGAAGCAAGAAACTCTTTGGAAGGTTCGAAATAGATGAACATTTCAACCTAGCAGACCACTGTTATAATATTCATGCAGTCATTGTTTACTGTAGTTCTGGCGTTGAATTTGGTCATTATTACGCCTTGGTCAAAGAAGAAACGGACTGGTTTAAGTTTGACATTGATATTGTTAGATCAAGATCTTCAGATGATGTGGTGCTGCAGGTTTTTCCGGGTTTTCCTGCAGCTGAAAAAGCAAAAGCGCCACTGGAATCAATGAAGTCGCCCCGGAGCGCCAATTAATTTTTATTGTTGTTTTTATTTTATTTTTATCGTTGTTTTAATAAAAGCAACGTGATTTCTCATAATAATTCTGTTTTATCGAATCTAACACATTTTTTTCCAACCGCATTAATATGACTCTCCAGTGCTTCACTGTTGTCATTATAGCAGACATATTTTGTTTTACAAAATAAATACGGCTAGTTGAATGGCTTTAAGATGGAAATTATCGTTTTGTGGTGTCAAGTGAGAGGTACGACATGATCACGGGTTTCACGAGTTCAAATCCCAGCGCAATTTTATCTTTTTGCTGTTAGTAACAAAATATTGTCATTAGTATAAATACCAACATTTGTGTTTGATGATGAGGTTTTATTTACCAAAACAAAGAAATGTTTTGTACTAGTGGAATAAATAAACATCTCCACCACACGAAGACAGTTGATATGAGCTTTGTTGTTGAGAATGTTTTTTCGAATCGGAATGCATGATAAATAATAGTGTTTTCTAATTAAAAAAATATCTTATGAAATATTTTGAAAACGCGACTGTCATTTTTATTGTTTTCGGCATCGAGAAGGACATTGAACCTAACCCGTAGTATCAATAATAACGGAGTTTCGGATTTGACCGTATTATCGAGTATAAAACTGAGATGCGAAGTTTGAAAACTCGGTTACATCGGGATGCTAGCTTTAAAATTAACCACTGAAAATTCTTGGGCTTGTTAAACTTATAAATTCAAAAGGGAAGACCTACATAAATCGAGTTGCTCATTTAGGGGTATATATTTTTGGTTTTTAATTGATTTCGTAATTTCCATGGCTTCCAACAAATTCATTTTTTCCCTCTATTACATATGTGTAGAATTTTGAGATTATCTTTATTTATCCTGTGTTTTGATTCTTGAAGATGTTCGTACATCGTAGCTTTTTTGTCCAAACAGACGTGTTGACGCAGCCTTATGTCAAAATTTCTACCGGTTTGGCCTGTATATAATGCAAAGCATTCGCCACACTCCATTATATATATACCTGATTTTTTCATTCTATCCCGTTTGGGTTTTGCATTAAACAGGGTTCTACCTAAATTATTATTACTTATGAAAGCTGTTGATATTTTGTATTTAAAGAAGTAATTTTGAATATTTTATGAAAGTTTACCTGAGCAGTTGATGCTACTATACTTGACTATATTCTGTTCTCGGCAGTTTGGGTATAATTTACTCATAAGTGTTTTCTGATTTTTACCTGATATTATCATTTCTATTAGAGCAATTGGTACCTGATTGTTTACTGCAATTTGCTTAATTATTTTTAGTTTATTTTGGAAATTCTTTTCAGGTAAAGGGATTGCGAAAGCTCTGTATACCATCGACCTAAACGCGGATAACTTATGTGAGAGTGGAATGAAAGAATCAAAGGGAATTGTACATACAGTCTGTGAAAGTGTTTTTCCGGTAGATATTGAAAACCATTATAGACTCTTGAAATATTCAAATCTAAGAAGTTAAGCTCCTTGTTTTGTTCGATTTCTAATGTGAAGTTAATTTTGTTATGCGGACTATTGAGAAAGTTTAAAAATTCATTAATTTGTCTGTTTGACCCATCAAAACCAACTAGTACGTCATCAACATATCTGAACCAAAACACAATATGTTTCTGAAGGGGTTGTTAAGGATGCGGGTATTTTATAGTGAGTCCATGAAAATATCTGCCAGAATGGGACTTAATGGTGAGCCCATAGGGAGACGTGAGTTTTGCAGATAAAAATTTCTATTATTTGAAGAAACTTTGTTTCAGACATGTATCAAGGAGTTTGCAAAATTTGGTAGTTACATATGGATTTGTGTGACACTTATCCAATATGTATTTCACGAGGGGAATACATTCGTCCCTTTCCCAGAAACATATTGTCTTTTGGTTCAGATATGTTGATAACGTACTAGTTAGTTTTGATGGTTCGATTCAATATGTAATAAAGGGAAGAAAATGAATTTGTTGGAAGCCATGGAAATTAACAAATCAATTAAAAACCAGAAATATATACCCCTAAATGATCAACTCAATTTATGTAGGTGGCCTCTCTTGAATTTATAAGTTTAACAACCCCTAGAATTTTTAGTGGTAAATTTTGAAGTTGGCATCCTGGTTCGCTCAACTATCTGTCTTTCAAATACCTGTCCTTACATCTTACCTGAAAACTCCCGACATAACCGAGTTTTCCAACTTCACATTTTAGTTTTATACTTGAAATGGGGTCAAACACGAAACTGGTCGTATAAATAAAATCAACGAGTGGTAATTAGACAAAAGTGTTTTTATTCATTTCATTAAGGTGATCATGAATTTCAATAAAATAAACAAGTCATCAATAACACAAAGTCTAATAATTATTTTTATGTTGAAGGTTTTATATGGTATTATTTAGTACATTTCTCAGACCCAGCATGTCTTTCATTTAGCTGTTCGAATTGACTTTGTATAGACTATACGAGTATAGGTATACAGTGTGTACGTGTACCGACCCACTATTGCTCTCAGAAACAGTAAGATGTACAAGGTCGGTTAAATTGGACAAAAGTTTCTCAGTTTGGGGAAATAGAACAATCTCTTTTCAGATCGACAATATCAGAGGTTGTTTATGAAATATTCGCCAAGAACTAAAATTGCCGATTTTCGTTTTTTTGTTCTACCGCCCCCATTTCGAATGATATAAAAAAGGCAGAGGTAGTTTCGATAGTGTTTCATATTTGTTATAATCTGATATGAACAATTATTCAATGCAACATTTCTATATGATATGGTATGATAATTCAGCCACTGAATTTCATATAATCAAAAGCGGAAAAAATTCATAGACGAAGCACTCAAAAAATATATGCATATTGTGCTCATTAGCTGTCATCACTACGGTTTGGTCAGGTGCAAGGTTAGGCAACACTTGGTTGCAGAAACAACATAAATGCACGGAGTCATCAGCAGAAGCCACCACGAGGCAGATTTAGCTACCTCTGTGACATCCAGGTCTAGTATTCGAAATAGATGATAATTTAGTGATATATCTAACCCGAGATGACCTGACCGAAACCACACTTGACTATACCGTACTGATGACCGCTAATGAGCTAGAAACGCGTGTCGGCAGTTTGCATATATTTTTTGCGTGCTTGGTACATGAATTCTCCCTGCTTTTGATTATATAAAATCCACTCCCTACGTCATAATCTATATCGAATACTGGGCTTGGATGTCACGCAGGTAGCTATCCCGAGATGACCTGATCGAAATCACATAGTGATGCTGGCTTAACTAGAAACACGTGTCTCTCAATCTTCAACGATCTCAGCAATTCTTTAATATGACGTACCTGTAGCAACTAGGGGTTACCTTCTGACCTCAAAATCAATCACCGATGTCTTATTGACACCCTCCAGTTAAAAGTTATTCCCAATTTACAATTTAGAGTTTTCGTAAAAAAACAGTCCTGAATTACTACTTTTGAGATTGTGTGAATCCAAAATCTAAAGTTGTTGACGATGATTAGGACTATCCTTGAATGAAAAACATATTAAAAAGTTTCATTTTTTGAATCAACAATTCAGTTATCATACCTTTGTTTTAGGCACAAAAAGCAACGAAAAAGTAATTTTACAGATTTTGTCGAAGGAAAAGTTGAGTTCACCGAAGGAGGCGACTTTACTAAAATAAAATGTTGCGAGTTGTGCGGAAAATTTTTCAAAGATTCCAGAAGGTTGAAGAAACACATGACTTCGCACAGCGAAGATAGACCCCATGCTTGTGAAATATGCCACAGACGATTCAAAAGAAAACATGAAGTGTCAAACCACATGAGAGTCCACAACGGTGGCATGTCTTTCCAATGTGATTTCTGTTCAAAAATATTGAGATCAAAAGGTTCTTGGGCCATTCACAGAAGGCGGCATCTCAAAGAGTTCATAGCCAAGTGTGAGATTTGTGGCCAAGGCTTCGTTACCAATCAAGAGTACCAAAATCACATTGGATCTAAACACGGTAACAGCAATCACATCTGTAACGTTTGTGGGAGAAGTTGTTACGACAAGGCTTCCTTGCAGAGTCATTTGGTGAGGCATTCTAAGGATTATGGAACCAACCCAAATATCAGATGTGATTTGTGTGATAAGACGTTCCTTCAGGAGAGATATCTCCGGCACCATTACCTGCGGATGCACAAGAATGGCGGACAAAAATACGTTTGTGACCATTGTGGAAAAGAAGTCAACTCCAAACGTAGTCTCCGAGATCACTTACTTATCCATCAAGGCCTGAAGCCCATTCAATGTAAAGAATGTGGTAGATGTTTTGCATTGCGAACGACTCTTAAACTTCACATGCGGACGCACACAGGAGATAGACCATACAAATGTAAGGAATGTAATAAATGCTTCACCCAGAAAACACCTTTGACTGTTCATATGAGGTACCACACAGGAGAGCGGCCTTATGCTTGTACAGTGTGTAGTACGGGGTTTGTCAGTAAAGGGACACTGTCGATACACCAGAAAACTAAACACAGTGCAGCATAATTACAAGCAACATCTTTTTTTCAATATTATCCAATACCTTTGTTGTTTTGTTCTTTCAAAAAATCTAGTCATATATGTTGGAGATCCAATATTTTTTTGTTCATCTCTCAAGAGTTAAAACAAATCACGTAATAAATAAAATTTTTGGCATATATCGTTTTCTTTTCATGAAATTGCACACTTACTATTTCAGCTCTATGAGAAAGGTAGTAAGTAACGAAGTAACCTATTAGCATTTGATAAATGAAGAGATTTTTTGGACTAAACGTTTCGAATAGACGATGAAATTATATATTTGACAGAAGTTTTCTTGATTTACTATCGCTTCAGATTCGAAGTGAAATGTCACCATAAGGTCTCATAAAAACTCTTAAATAAAATATTTTTTGTACTTATGAACTATTTGTTTATTTTTATTTCCTCTTCTATAAGAAACTCACATAGACCTAATAACAATAGTGGGTCCTTATATTTGGTATGCATAAAGTAATGAACAGGTGAGAAAATGGAAAATGTTTAATGATACTCAATCGAAGATAATTACTTAACTGAGTGTTTGACTGAGAAACGTCCATATCAATGCGACTGACGCATATTTCAGAAGTGAAACATGTTATTGACATTTTTTGTCGTTTTTAAAACTATTTGCTTCAAAATTATATCTCCAAATTTTCTTCCTATGTAAGATTCGTAGAAATATTGTAATGATGTAAATATTTTTATTGTTTTCATTGTTATTTTCATTTTTTATGTTATGTTATTTTTGATTGTCATGTGTTGTTTCATGAATATTGAAAGATTATTTGTTGCTCTGTGGTTCATTTCGATATTTTTCAATGATTTTCATAGAAAATTTCAATTCTGTTCATTCAAGAGTAGAATTTTTAGATCTTCTAGATTACTGTTTATTTGAATGTGCCTCACAATATTTATTGTTGACTGCAATAGGTTCTATTATCTGAAATTAACAGGTAATAGGTTTGAAAGCTAAGAGAAGGTAAATGAAAAAAGTATAAAAAATATTAGGACCGGAATATTTGAAAGAGTTATTAAAAAAGGCGAAAATAATGTCCAAAAAATGAGAAAAAAATAAATACTGAGTACGAAATTGAAAATAATAATTGTAAAGTAAACAAATGATGTGGGTTAGAAAAATGTTATCAACAATTACTTTATTTAAATGAATAAAATAAGTTTTGTTTTATTTCCACTAGTAACTTTATTTGTACAACCGGTTTCGGATTCAACCCCATTATCAAATATAAAACTAACATGTGATACTTGATAATGGAGTCAAACCCGAAACCGGTTGTACAAATAAATAATCAGTGGTGTTTTTATTCATTTCATTAAAGTGATCATGAATTTCTACAAAATAAGTAAGTCATCAATTACACAGAATAATTAAAGTGTAAATAATATACGAGGTCAAGAGAAATATTTGAAAACAAGCTACACTACGACGTTTTGATTATTGTTATATATAATCGTCATCACCTAAACACGACAGTAGATAATAACAATTGAAATCTTTTAGGTTAATTTGAAACAAATCAACAAATACAGGTTGTATCTAAATAAGTGTAAAACATTTAAGGAGGTGATTCCTCATAGAAAAAAAGATAGGATCTTTCATATAAAGAAATTTCATTGGAGCATCCCTTGTTAAGATACAGCCTCTTAAAGGGGGTACATAAAATTTCTATAACAATTTGTTTCACAAGCACTGAAAAAGTTACAATATTGAAATTAACCTGACGTTTTGTACTACCAAAAAGACACTTGGCCAGTAATATATTTGGTTTACCCCATGGTTGTGAGGAGTGGAAAACGCAACCTCTAAAATTGATTTCAAATGTAACTTTTTGTATTATTATTTGTTTACCATTCAAAAATTTATTTCCGATAGCCTGTTTCATTGTGAACAAAAAATGTCTCATGGGTTTTTTGCCCAAAATGAACCAGTTCGCAGCAAAAAATTATTTTAGGAACAACTACAGAGACACATCGTCATAAATGCGAAAATACGAAACTAATCTATCTAGTAGGTCGCTATTAGCGATAGTGACAATTAAATTAGTATGACGCTGTCAGTTTGTGAATTTTCGAAATTGAATTAATACTAATTTTGTTTGAATGGAAGGGGTTATATTTTTAGGAGTGATTAATTTTTTTGGGAAAGAAAGTTTTTGGCTTTCTACTACTCCATCTGATACAAAAAAAAGGGAAGATTCTCTCATCCCTTTTTTTTTGTATCAGATGGAGTAGTAGAAAGCCAAAAACTTTCTTTCCCAACTAATTTTGTGTTGTTGTTCTGTTTTCAATTTGTTACTTTAATAATTCACTTGTTATTAAAATGGCATACACAAATGAGGAAATGGCTGATATGCATTACGTTTACGGTCTGTCGCAGGAGAATGGGTTAGAAGCTTTTAGAAGATATGTAGAAATGTATCCTCAACGGCAGCATCCTTCATATAGAATATTTGCTCGACTTCATCAACGATTACGAGAATATGGTTCATTCGACAAAAGAACGCAGGATTGTGGTTGCCATCGAGAAGTACGAACACCACAGCTTGAGGAAGCAGTACTTAATTTGATTGAAAAACAACCTACTACCAGTACTAGAAAGATTGCTTTCCAGCTTAATGTTGATCATATGACGTTATTTCGAATTTTAAACTCTATACCCTTATCATCTGCAACGAGTACAGGCACTGTTACCGCGAGACTTTCCGAACCGTCTTGAATTTTGCAATTGGATGCTGGAAATGATCAGAAGAAATTGTGACTTTCTGAAGACGATAGAATTCACAGACGAATGTAGTTTTTCTCGGGACAATATTATTAATTTTCATAATTACCACATATGGGCTGATGAAAACCCTCACGCCATTGTCGAAACTAACCAACAGTTTTCTCTCAACGTGTGGCTCGGAGTTATTGGGGATGATTTAATTGGGCCTCATTTTCTACCTCCTCGATTAAATGGTGAGGCATACGTTCAATTTTTAAGAGAAGTGCATCCAGTACTGCCGGAGGAAGTTCCTTTGGGCGTCAGAAGGGATATGTTTTTTATGCATGATGGGGTTCCCACCCATTTTAGTCAAGTAGCACGTCAGCATTCAACTGAAACATATGCAAATCAGTGGATAGGTCGAGGAGGACCACGGAACTGACCTGCTCGATCCCCGGATCTCAATCCTGTAGAGTTCTCTATTTGGGGCCATTTACAGCATTTGGTTTATCGTACTCCTGTTCGCGATGTAGAGGACTTGAGAAACTGCGTCATCGATGCGTGCAGGGTAATCAGAGAGACTCCAGGAATATTTGAGCGAATACGTGGCTCAATGCGCCGACGTCTAGACGCATGCGTAATGTCTGAAGGTAGACATATTGAACATTTACTATGATTTCTACATGTTGTGTGTTTTGTTATTAATAAATTAGTTTTGTTTATTACCCTTTAATCGTTTAATGCAAGTACTAACTACAAAATAACAATAAATCCAGTTCGCATTTATGACGATGTATCTCTGTAGTTGTTCGTAAAATAATTTTTTTCTGCGAACTGATTTATTTTGGGCAAAAACCCAGAGACATTTTTTGTTCAGAATGAAACAGACTATCGGAAATACATTTTTAAATGGTAAACAAATAATAAGACAAAAAGTTACATTGGAAATAAATTTTAGGGGTTGCGTTTTCCACCCCTTACAACCATGGGGTAAACCAAATAAATTACTGGCTAAGTGTTTCTTTGGTAGTACAAAACGTCAGGTTAATTTCAATATTGTAACTTCTTCAGTGCTTGTGAAAAAAATTGTTATACACATTTTATGTACCCTCTTTAAGGGGCTGTATCTTAACAAGGGATGCTCCAATGAAGTTTCTTTAAATGAAAGATCCTATCTTTTTTTCGATGAGGAATCCTTAAATGTTTTACACTTATTCAGTTACACCCTGTATTTGTTATATATTATCATAACATTATATTTCAACATTTCGATCGTTTTCAACACATTTGTCCAAATATTACGGTACTAGTATTTTTGATATTTCTTATGATAATTTCAAACTATCTGGATTATATTCTTTTGAGTTAATTGATAAATTATTGATTGGTATATTCACCCGATGAAATATATGATATCCTAAAGTTATCCTGATGAAAGTCTTTTACTAATTCTGAATTAAAATTTGATAAAAATAGCCTACGGACATGACCATCTCAAAGTTATCAACATCCTCCAAAGTATGTGAACAATGTGAACAAAACGCACCTATTGTCACGAAAGAGGATCCACAAACATAAAATATTCTGATTTATATCCAATAGGCCGTGTTCACTTACCGTAATATAAATATTTCCATTCCAATATTCATATTATGAACATAAGCGATTCAAGGAAATCGGTGAACTTTGATGCTTTTGCATACATAACCTAAAATATTATTTTATACCCGTGTGATTAAATGTTACACCTACCTCTCAATTTACATCATCACATTTTAGAATACGCAACACTGTGCGTATTCTAAACCGGCTCACGTAACTGAATTCGAGTAAGCCATATTGGTCGAAAGATTTGCACGAATGAGTCGCTATACCAGTGTACAGGCATCTTAATTCATAAATAATAGTGTTATGTCAATTCAAGGAATCAGGTCAAACATTTGTTGGGAAAAAGTCCTATGAAGATACGTTCAGTTGGCTTGGCTGTAATTTCAGAAGAACATTTTTCCGTGTATATATTTTGAAAAAATCTTCATGGAAACCGAAATGGTTGTATTTACATCAAATCCAAGTTATACCTATTTCAGTAAATTATGTATTTTCAGGGTTATGTATTGATGTATCATTTAAATTAATTAATTATATTCAAACATTAGTCAACACTAATATGGTTTCAGTACACTCAACCACACAAAAAGATCTTGAAAACCATGAATAAACTTTTCAGCAAGTAAGCTTTCCAAAGGAATGTTTTGATATGTAATATCAGAATGACAATGAAAGGTATGTAATTTTTTGGTCTATTTGCACTGGACTCAAACTCTAATGAACACAGCTAGAATGGTTCAGAACTCCACTTCAACTTCCAATGATATACAGCTTCTTTAAATGTGGAACTCAATTTTTCGTTCTACAAACGCAATGTTAAAAATCAATAACTGTTCTAAAAGTTACTCTTTTTCAAATTTTAGTACCTAAAAATACCATTTTTCAGGCAGAAGATTTCGAAGGAAAAGGTGCCATGCAAAATAGAAGTAGACATAAATTTTGTAACGAAAAAAAAGATCAAAAAAGAAATGGATCCAGACTTTGTTCCCAAGCAGAAAAAGCGTAAATCGAAACTAAAAGAACTGAAGTTATCAGAGATGCCCAAGGAAGAAATTGATCCGAACATCGAGGAGAACCTTTTGAAATATGCTTGTGAACTGTGTGACGAAAAAATTCATTCCAGCATAGCTTTCGCTCATCATTCAATATCCCATTCTTCAGACAACAAGTTCCACTGTCATTACTGCAATTACAAGAGCTCGTTAGCAAAGAGGATAGACAAGCATATGAGGTTTCACGGAAATATGGGAAAATACTTCCCGTGCGAAATATGTCATGCCGTGTTTCCTGAATATATTCAAGCTGTTGAACACAAGCACTTCCACACAGGTGAAATGTCATACCAGTGCGAGATCTGCAACAAACATTTCATGTTTTCATGGTTGTTGTTTACCCACAAGCGACTCTTCCATCCCTCAGTGAAAGATGACCCCTCTAGTCTCTTCTGTGATAACTGCAATATGTCTTTTGGGACGCGCTCAGGCTTGCGGAAGCATATTTTTCGAAAACACAATAAAATACCAAAGGAACAGCCACTTTGCGACGTGTGCGGAAAAACTTTGGCCAGCAATGAGACCCTCAAGTTCCACAAGAGAACTCACACTGGGGAAAAACCGTATGGCTGTGTTACTTGCGGTAAAAGTTTTCGGAAAAAGGGGCTTCTAGTTGAACATGAGCGCACGCATACTGGCGAAAAGCCTTTTGCCTGCCAGTATTGTGATAAGGCTTTCGCTCAAAGAGCTCCATTGAAAATTCACCAAAGGATCCACACTGGCGAGCGACCGTATATTTGTAGGTTATGTGGGAAGGGGTGTATTTGCAAAAGCGTACTTGATTCGCATTTGAGGAGTTGTCCTGGTATTATGATTCCTTGAGTTATTTTCAATAATTATCAAGAGTTTGGTGGATTTTTCCCGGCTTGGATGAATAACAAATCGGGTTTCGAAACGAAAGTTTAATCGGATATTTATATACATTTTTGCAAAGTTTCTTTCAGAATCTGAAATGGAAGGGATATATTTTCAGGAAAGATTAATTTTTTGGGAAAGAAAGGTTTTGGCTTTTTACTTATCCGTATTTATACAAACAATGTGGGAGTCTTCCAAAAAAAGGAAAAAGCAATACATTTCAAAATGAACTATTCACATTGATATGCAGCTCATGCAAAGAAGTAACTTTCTGACACAAACTGGAAGAAAAAGCCTTCTCAGAACAGCTACTTTCATATAAATATTGAATTACACGAAAGAAAAGAATATTTCGAGACAACTACTTTCAAATGAACATTATACAAAAACACTTTTTTCTATTCAGTTTGTACTCCAAACATTCGTTATGGAATTGAATCTGATATCAATCACAGGATCACTACACAATATACTATACGAAAAAGGTTGAATTTCACTTGAAAGAAACACTGTTATTCTCAGTGGTGGATATCGATGTTTCAGATATTATCTTTATCTTGTATTCTCGACTCCAAAAATAGAGCTGCGCGTTACGACATAGACACATTGTCGCTGAAGATACTGTTCCGCATGGAATATTTTATCATAGTATTCAGTATCAGTTTTGAAAATTTGAATAAATTTTGGCATCATCAAAACATTTTAAAGAGTAAAGTAACGTTGGAAAAAATATTCAAGAAGTTATACAATTGTTAACTATCATTTTTATCTAACGACCGCTTTTATTAATGGATACTCAAAAGTTTGAATAGATTTAAGAAATGTTTGCTTTTTGGAGCCCTACTTATATAATATACTAGCTGACCCGACGAACTACAGGGCGAAGGACGGCGCGCTATTTATAGGTACGTGCCGCCGGTCCCCCGGCCGGTACCGTCGCCTCCGCTATGTCCCTGCATTTTAAATCTGTAATATCTTCGAAATTATTCGTTCAAATTACAAGCTGTAAAGGGCCATATTGATTTATATTAAATGCACAGTGTCTTCAAGGTTCTTAATTGGATAAGAATCAATGCTGTATTGCTTAAAATCGCTTCGTAAATGAGCCATTATTTCTCGAGGATGAAACGTTGTTTTTGTGGATTGTCACACCTTTTTAAGGTGTACAATACTGTAGTACATTATTTTGATCTATCTCGTGAGGTTCAGCTAACGTTTGCAATGTCATCGCAAAAAAGTTTTTTTTGCGACCTCTGAAATTATATGTGTTATATACATGTTATATACATATAAACCTTCCTTTTGAATCACTCTTATCTATTTAAAAAATCCATTGCGTAGTTTCAAAAATCTAAAAGGAAAGTCAGCAAGAAGCGAGTTTGTTTTATACTATGTAGTGATAAGATGTCAACTAAATCAATTGATTTCCTACAACCAAATCATTTTTACCATGTGGGGGTCGGAAAATTTTTCTTCAACTAGAATTTATTCTTTGAAGTGTTCGGCGGACACCGTAACTTATTGAAATGTTCAAATTGACATTCAATTCTATGAAAAATATTTCATGTGATACCTTCTTGAAGTTTTTCAGCGTCGATGTGTCCATGTCGGAAGAGGCGCGCAGTCTGTTTTCGGCATTAAATTAAAATAACGAATAATGGAGGTGGAGTTCCGGAAGTTGGGGACTTTTTGATATAAAATTCCCCCTCTTTCAATTTTATTTCTCAAGTATTGATAGTTTCTAAGTTATTAACAATTATCAAATGCTACCTTTTCCATCAACAACCGATGTTACTGAAACCAACAGTAGTGCCTGTTTCATCGACACTAATATGTTTGTTATAATAACTAGCAACTAGTCTTGTAAAATGATTCAAGTTATCGGTTTGTGGCCCAATCATTTTTCTGTATGTGCTTTAATAGATTTTTTAATGTCTTTTAGTTTTTATTATTTCCATTCATGATTGAATTATATTTTATTGTCCAGGGAACAAGTTTATGATTGTTTTTAGAAAATTTATGTTAATGATGTGCAATATAAATTTGTTTGAACTGTTACGTGGTGTTCATCTCATCCTTGCTTCCTAAAAAAATATCCTTTTTTTTATATTCCACAATGTGAAGGAGAACAGGATATGGACGTATAAAAAAATTGGACATTTTGAAACGAATTCAATAAACTGAAATAATTAACAATGTACACCCTTTTATACCTATACAACCACTGTCGGTAATAATAGACGGTACTTAATAACTTTGTTATGCTTATATTTACGAATTTCCAAGGATTCCAAATGATTGAGTTTACAACTTTTTCTTGTTTAGTGCAAAATTTCCCTTTCGTTTATATTCGGGAACTTGTGGTTGCATTCCAAGGAATTGTTTGAAAACGTTGAATCATTTTTACTTAGTCTGAAGGGCCTTTCATGTTCAGCATACCTTCTTGAGAAATTTCGGCCACATTGTCCCACATAAACGCTATTTACACTCCGGACACTTGAGCTTATAAACTCCAGATTTCTCCATCTTTGGCATTGAAAAGGAAGTTAGATGACCTGGCATGTGGCCTGAGACAATTGCGAGATTTTTCAGAAAAAAAATTAAGGTTGAGGTTGCCTCATGGTTACGACTCCCTATATAAATAAATAGTAATGATCGTATTCTGATAGTATAATGAATTGTATAGTATATGATAGTATTATAAATTTGACATCATTCGATAATACCCAATTATTACACACTTTAACCGACTTTCTATCTCTCATCGTTTACGATGTTCTCATGCATAACCCTTTATTTATATATATATATATATATATATATATATATATATATATATATATATATAATTAATTCTTGAAGCTTTATATCTTCTATTAATTATCTGCGAGCGCTTTCGACAGTTGGTAGTACTGTCATCATCTGGCACTCTGGTACTCAAACTGAATTTTGATCTTCCTAATTGTTCTTTTTATACGGTTCTGTCCACGAATGTCCCCCTTTTGATTTATATCATACACACTCGATAACATCTATACCTCTATATATATATATATATATATATATATATATATATATATATATATATATATATATATATATACATACAGAGATATAAATATTAACGAGTGTGTATGATATAAATCAAAAGGGGGAAATTCGTGGACAGAACACTCAAAAAATAGGGGCAAACCGCGGACACGTGTTTCTGGCTATTGGCCTCATCAGCGCGGTGCAGCAACATCCTGTTGGTGACCGCGCTGATGAGGCCAATAGCCAGAAACACGTGTCCGCGGTTTGCCCCTATTTTTTGAGTATTCTGTCCACGAATTTCCCCCTTTTGATTTATATATATATATATATATATATATATATATATATATATATATATATATATATATATATATATATATATATATATATATATATATATATATATTAACCGCGGAAACCTATATATATCTATATAGGAAAATATATAAAAAATATATATGCAGCTTGCTCGTATCTTGTAACTGTATTGTAGGTATGTAATTGATTGTACATAGATAATCACTATCAAATTTTAAAATTGTTCACTCACAAACATTTTGTTTTAGGTTTTTCGACACTTCAATTCTCAATAAGCTATTGTACGGCCCTGGACTTTCCATAACTCCCGTGAAACAGGAAAAGTATGATTGCCACTTCACAGCTAATAACTTCAAAACAGCCAGCACTGTCTTCAATAACTCCAATTCTCTCAATGGTTACACCGAAGCAATGACTTCTTTTTTCAACTCATTACCACAACAATCTAAACAACATGATACTCCATCCAAAGATCCAATCGATATCACTTGTTCAAAGTCAGTACCTCCAGAGATTGTCAATGTTCCAGCACCGAGCCTCGAGAACATTATCAACTGTTTAAAGCCAGGTCAGAAGAAGAAGAAAGAGAAACCGAAAATCGTTGAGCGTTACCAACCTTCCCCCCCTGTAGACCTAGACGAACCGATACACTGCGATTCTTGCAACGAAACTTATAAGAACAATGTTGCCTTCGCGTTGCATTCTGAAAAACATAACGAGGACGGAAAGTTTACTTGTCACCTCTGCGACTACAAAAACACCTCCAAGTACCATATAGAGATGCATATTCGAGCCCACGAAGGTACCACTAAGTACAAGTGCGAAATCTGCCAGAAGGCCTTCACTGTTAGCACTCACGCAATTGAGCACAAGTACTTCCATACTGGTGAAAAACCATTTGAATGCGACATTTGTGGAAAACATTTCATGTTCTCGTGGTTCTTGACTTCTCACAGACGTACCCAGCACTGGGAACTGGTGACTGGGAGTCCATTGGTTAAATATGATTGCACTATTTGCAATAAACACTATACCTCATCCACTGGCTTGAAAAGGCACAACCTAAGCAAACATAACTCTACTGGCGTAGACTCGTCTGTACTTTGCGATATATGTGGCAAAAGGTTATCCAGTAAGGAAAAACTGAAATTCCATAGACGCACCCACACGGGTTACAAGCCGTTTTCTTGTGATGTCTGCACCAAGAGTTTCTCTAGAAAAGAACAGCTGAAGGAGCATGAGAGGGTGCATACCGGAGAAAAACCATACAAATGTCAATACTGTGGAAAGGGTTTCACGCAAAGGAGCCCTTTGAGGATACATGAACGCACGCATACGGGGGAGAGACCATACGTTTGTAAAATTTGTAATAAAGGATTTATTTCCAAAGGGGTAATGGATACTCACATGAAGACTTGTCCGGGTATCATACCGGAAGACGATATGTATTAGCTGGTTAACAAACCCTGATTAACCCAATGACTTAATAATGTTGGAGCAACGAAATTGCAAACAAGTAATTAAAAAGTTTTACCGGAAGTTTCCCTCACCAAAATAAAAAAAGTTTTGACGTTTGTTTGAAGGTGATTGACAATGTTTCATAATGAATTTCATTATTTCGGACTTCCATTGTCTGATATTATATAAAATGATTTTAAATCCCTGAAAGAACTAATTAGATAGAAGAATTAAAAAAGAATAGCTGGAAATAACAATTATATTGTCGCAACTCAGTACTCGCTTGGCTTATTAACGAGAGGATTTTATTCGCTGTTTCACCCATTCATTATTCATCCAAATAATGAAAAAACTCATTTTAAAACTTAATTAAATATTCATTGTAACGAAACAGGGAAAAAAATACTTCAGGAATAAACTTACACTAAAATGTTAATCAAAAATACAATAAATCACCAAAAACTCACATTATACTGCCACCCAGCAGGATCGAAGAAAAGGATATGTGCTGCATTGCTGGAACCTTTTCTGAAGATCAATTAGATACTGAATGAATTTCTCAATACTGTCTCTTTCTGATCTTGACCTCCCTCAATATTTATGAAGATTTATACGCTGACATTGCAACTTTGATCCGGTCACTGTACTAAGGTAAAATGCTCAGTATGCAATCTGTGCAAAGTTTGCGTGTTTCGAGATTGTTTTATATTTCTATATTCTGTGATCGTATCAGTTTTGATGTCTATGAAGTTGGAATATTGAAAGATGGAATTCTGAATAGGTACTGAATGTTTTTGTTTTAGAATATTAAAATTGAGGTTGGAACATCTTTCAATTCATGTATTTACTTAAATGAATGTGAATTATTTCATGATTATTTTCAATATTTGACACAATTAAGCAAAAAACCTGAAATGAAATAACAGTGAAATAAATCACAAGTGAAAATAGAACAATTGAACAAAAATTCAAAATAAAAAGTAAAGAGATTCCAAGCCAAGTTACTTCACGACGTTTCGATTTTTAGTAGCCGCAATCGTCTTCGAGTGATGACTGGACTAATTCCTCCGAGAGATGACTATTTATGGTCATTTGAGTACTTTCACCCGCTTTCCTTTTTCCGCTTCACCGGTTTAGTGGTAGATGACCGTTTGGCGTGAATTGGCCATTTTTTGCTTGATTATGGGTTTCCATATGTTGCGTATCTCTACGCTAGCTTGGCTGAATACATTGTTGGACTACATATATGCGGCATTTCTGAATTTCCTCTTGAACCAATGTTCCTCCCTGTGTATGATCTCAGCTTGGGACCACTCGATGTTATGTTAATGGTCCAAACATGAGTACTTTCACCCGCTTTCCTTTTTCCGCTTCACCGGTTTAGTGGTAGATGACCGTTTGGCGTGAATTGGCCATTTTTTGCTTGATTATGGGTTTCCATATGTTGCGTATCTCTACGCTAGCTTGGCTGAATACATTGTTGGACTACATATATGCGGCATTTCTGAATTTCCTCTTGAACCAATGTTTCTCCCTGTGTATAATCTCAGCTTGGGACCACTCGATGTTATGTTAATGGTCCAAACATGCTCGCCAAACGGTCAATTGTTCTATTTCTACTTGTATTTTATTGCACTGTTATTTCATTTCAGGTTATTTTTGCTTAATGTAATTGTTATTTTCTGCTATTATTTTTCAATTCTTCTTTTTAATTAGTTGTTTCAGGGATTTCAAATCATTTTATATATCAGACAATGGAAGTCCGAACTAATGAAATTCAATAAATGTTATGATTCAGTTATAAAAGGACAGGTGTTTGTTACAGTTTGTGATCAGTTTTCAGTGATTGTCATAGACTTTTGTTTGAAGGTGGTTGATATTGTCATAGACGTTATTCAACAGAACCGTAAAAATCGCACCGAGGTTAGAGATAATACGCCAACAACTAAAATCTAAGTCATCTAATATGACTGAGTTTTCTAAAATTACCCAACTTTATATCACAACACTGTAAGATAAAGGCTTTCATTTCAGTGTCGAAAATTAGCTGATATCCTAAAAGATATTTCATCACCATTCGAATTGTATGTTCTTTAGCTTAAGCTTGTCGAATTTCCAAAGACATCCCACTTTGAAGGGCCTTGAAAGTGTTCATTACGTTCATAGAGTTTTGTCACCTTCATTTCATGTGTAGAAACTAACCGCAGATAAGCTTATTATGTACCTATTTATCTATACCTGCATTATACTGGGTTTCCCAGAGCTTTTAGGCCAGCAGATTCTGCAGTCTTTGGCAAAAAATAAAATTGAGAAAAAAGTATCGTAGGTGACCATAAGCTTGTTCATGTTCCATAGCAAAATCCACCCCCAGGCAAACAATCCCTGAGAAACAACGTCTATCATTTATATTCCAAATTGTACCACTATGTTTGTTCTGGTTCAACTTACAGCCCGTTGTAGTCCTTATGCAACAATATATCAGAATAAGTAGTTGTAAGGATAGTTCGTCGACAAAAGTTAATTCTCTTGTGGGTACTTTCAATTAGACGGAATGAATGGTTCCACGTTATACTCGTGGTAATAGCCTGGGTCTCAAGATCCTTTTTTTGGAACTTCTGTCCATGAACACCGCGCTGACCGATAGTGACCTTTGAACAATAAACATTATTTTAACCCATTAAATATCATTATTAAGAAAAAATATTCACATACTTTGTAGACACATGAATAAATGAAAATCCATGGAAAAAAAATCCCGTTATTTTATTAGATTTACTTTAGTTAATTAACTAATTTTTACAAGTTTTAATATTACATAAAAACCCTGATAATTTTTTAACTAAAAACCAAAAATTTTGTCGACTTCTTGGAGCTTGTTTTGAAAGCCTTCTAAAAAGATTCCTGTTGGAAAAATCAAAAAATTTTGATTTTGATATTAGGATAATTTTGATATTAATCATAATATTCATCACTGATAAAAATCCCCCCAAAAAAATTTCAAATATCTCATAAACAACACGTTTGTTTAAAACAATTTCTTAAACAAATAGTGCTAAAAATTATAAAAAATAATTTTTATGTAACTTTGAATAATAAGAATACGAATGATTTTTAATATTAAAAAAAAATTGTTCATTGCTTTGATTGAATTTTTCACATTTTAACGTCTTTGATTATTAATAACAAAGTGAATCATCAAAATTTTTCAATTTTTCCAATGGGAATCTTTTTTGAATTTTTTTTCTTAATAATGATAGTTAGTGGGTTGAAATAATTTTTATTGTTCAAAGGTCCGTTTCGGCCAGCGCGTGCGGGACGCGCATCGCCCGCGTTTAGCGCTATTTTCGCCTCTGAATTAAAATTATAAACATTGGTGTTAGAGTTCCAGGAGGTGAGACTTTCTTTTAGGAAATCTCCTCCTCTTGAAATATCTTTTTTCAAACTTATGATATCTTTAATATTTTCCGAGATATTCGCAAAAACCCAAACCCACTCTTTTTTACTAAATTGTTTATAACTTTCACAGGTTTTTCGAACCCCTCTTGAAAATTTTCAAAAAGTCGCTAGAGGTCATTTCGAATCGAATGAGCTCTGGATCATAATTTTCGGTGCCCTTGAACAGAAGTTCCAAAAAAAAGGATCTTGTGGCCCAGGCTATAACAGGTAATAGTGGATGTGAAAGAAAAAGAATGAATGAAATGTTGAAACTGCTTGTGCTGAGTTTTGTTCCTACGGTATCTGGATGACAAATTGCCATAAGTCGTGATATCCTTATCTTATATCAAAATGCATTTTACCTTCACTCCCAACGAATACGTTGATACGCTTCTGTTTTTTTTGTGGATGCTAAAAGAATACACTTATTGCAGAGAGGCTACATGAACAGCGTTTTCCTGATCGGCAACCAGTTCGCAATTCGTTTTCGTATGTAAAAAATTCTAATGCGAACTGAATCATTTCCAGGGAATACAAATCAAGTACATCCTACTCCTGTGCTAACTGAGGAAAATGATATGAATGTGTTGGCCTACGCCGAAGCACATCCTCATATTTCCATCCGTGCATTGGCGGTGGAGACTGGAAACAGTAAGTCGTCTCTACGAAGAAGTTTCAAAAAGTACGGATGTCATCCCTTCAAAATTCATTCACACCCAACGCCCTTCGTGGTATCAGCCAGGGAAGTAGTTGTTTTCTGACGAGTGTCAGTCCATTAACCTACAGTTTAGGTAATTTGAAACTCTGGCCTGAAGGAATTGTTCTTTTAGATAATTTCATAATATAGTTACTACATTCCTCAATAATATCTTTCAATACCGTTGGATTGAAAATAGTGGAACTGAGCGATGACCTGCACGTTCTCCAGATTTCAAGCCCCTGGAATTTTTTTATGGGAATATTCAGAACGCGTTGTCTTCGAATCTGAACCACTTAATGTTGTAGATTCAACTCAGAAAATTTCAGAGGCTTGTAATACCAGTACTTGGGAAATTATTAGAGCTTTTTATACTCACGCGCTGATTCGGTGACTTGAAGCATGTGCTGGCCAGCATGTTGAACAATGTCTGAGTATAATTTCGTATTTCAAATACAGATGAGCTCTTCAGTTGATATTTCATTTGTATTTTTATATGCCATAATTCTGCATGCTAATCTAGCTACTATAAAACATTATTAAATGAGAACGTAGGTACGTTGAATCACAACAAACATGGGGATGAAATTTGATAAACAAAAGTTAGAGGGGTGGGTTTTACTATGTTGTATGAACTAGTTCATGGTCTCCTACGACACGTACTTTCCATTAACTTTATTTTTCTGTCAATAACTGAAATATTTATATTTTTGAATATCTGACACAATAGGATTATGGATAATGTCATGACGGATATTGTAGTGCAATGACGACATATGTTTTTTAAAGGTCATTTTCGAAGGCACTTCTGATTTTAAAGCAACATCAATGCAATAAATTCAATGAACATCTATAGACCATTCGGAATATTGTTCCTCATCGTTACGGGTTGTTCCGTTGAGTCCTTCAGATTTATTTGCATGCCGGTTTCGCTGCAACACTCGAGAACTAGTGTTACGACATGTATATATTATGGATATTTTCATTAAAAAAAATTGACTCAAAGGTCGTTTCATACAAATAATACTGACTACTTTATCAACAGTCAAAATATGTTCAGTAGACTATAACTTGAAGCACGGTTCTGCATATCTGAAATATATCAATCATTGTTTCTATCATGAAATACTAATGTTGTCTAAAATACTATCGAGTTGTGAAACTTGAAGGAAAATTGATTATTTGCACTCAGACATAGATTGGAAAGATTGTGTAACAAACACATCAACAGATCTATAAAAAATCCGGATAAGTTTCCCCGTTCTTTGCAGTCAAACAGTTATTGATTTTCCTTGAGAATGTTTGTAAATTTTCATCCACTATTTTAGTACATCGTGTCATGATTCAAAATGTATGTTCATGAAAGTTTGAAGGTACAGTATTTCGTCAATCTACCTATATATAGAATAAGGATGTATGAAAAATATCCTCACCGTAGAAGATTTAGATTCTATAGACTGAAATTCTTTGTATTAAATTATTTGAACAAACACTTTCCGTGATAGGTTTTATAATTCAGTTTCATGATTTTTTAAATTTATCTAATATTTTTATGCATGTTTTAAAATTATTTGTAGTGTTAGCAATAAAAGTGTACCGAATACCATTGTATTGAAACTTGTAGAAAACATGTATTGTTCCAATAATAAACATTGAGACTGTATTATTTTGTTGGTGATAATTTGTTTATATCAGGTCTTTTACTTCAGGTATGTAGTAGAATGAGCATATTAACTTCATGTATTGTAAAATTGATTTTGTCCAGAAATTTATTCTGAAACTCCACAATGAGAATTCAGAAATTGGTGCTTTATATTTACCAACGGTTGCTATGTAAATACCAGAAGAGAAAAGAAAAACTGCTATTAAAAAAAAAAGATTCGTTGTCGAAATAAAAAAAAATTACGTCAAAATGGTCAAAATTCAAATAAATAGAGGTAGAAGATGAATAAATTATAACAAAATATTGAATAGAACATCACGATTTTTTTTCTTTCATAAAATACTTAGATTTTTTTACTAGGGGGCCCCCAGTCCTCTCAATATGACTTTCACAAATGATACATATATTATGGCACTGACGACTTCGTGGAATCCGTCGACATCTAGTCTGGTTACTGGAAGAGGGGCCGCCAGTCCTTGCAAAATGTCTATCACTCCAATATTCATTTGGCTTGACTTTATTGATAAAGAAAAACGCATCACTTTTTTACTCTACTCCGACATCCACGTGCCATCTTTGAGGAGGGTCATTATCGGCACAACCGACCTCTTTCGCGATCGAAGAGGAAGTGCCTGAAATTAGCTAGGCAACATTTTTGTTTTTCAAAAAAAGTTACCAACAAAGTGTAAGTAAAGACATCTATGTATGTTTGCGTGAGAACTGGCAACTATTGGAGGTTAAAATTGACACCAATACCTATGTCTTGGCACCATCATGTCGCTGGAATTGCAAAAGCCGCTTCTCAAAAGTTTGGGACCAGAAAACCGCACACACCTCAGCAACTTTTGATGCTTTATAAAGCTCAGATCAGACCATCTGTGGATTATTGTTCTCATGTATGAAGCTCCGCCTCTAAGCATATCCTGTAGCTGCTGGATTCCATCCAGAGAAGAGCCATCCGCCTGATTAGCGACGCGATCATCACTTGTAACCTTGATAATCTGGAACATCGAAGAAAAATTGGAAATTTGTCTCTCTACTATAGATACTTTCACGGGAAGTGTTCAAGTGAATTGGCACATTTGAATCCACCAAGAGCGTTACATATCAGAAATACGCGACAAACTGTGGCTGCTCATCGTTTTGAGGTTCAACTCAGTACACCTCGAACTTTACTGTTCGGAAAGTTTTTCATTTGGAGAACTGCGTTTATGTGGAATAAACTTTCTGAGAACGTTTTCCAAATGGATTTAATCTCCGCATCGATTCAAATCCAATGTGAATCACTACTTTCGCACAGGCACCGCTCTTAGAGCGCCTTGAAGATTTTCCAGTAGTGCTTATTTTTGTTCTTAAAAAAGCTGTATTCACCATATTTGTTTTAGAACCTACAACACTTGTTTTATATCAGTCCAAATAATATATGGTGGTGACTGACATTTATTAACAATTTATTGATTTACTGTGATTATAAGTGATGAAAGTGGTTTTTACATTACGTTTGTGGAATTTGAGATTAGTTGACGCTATGTATTTTAATTTACATCATAAAATAAAATAAATTTTTACATTATTATTTAATATGTACTAAGTGTACAAATAAATCAATAATAAATACAAATAATAATCAATCAAGTCCTGATTTTTTTTTTCAAATATTAAATTAAATTGTAATCTTGACATTGTAAATAATAAAAGTTATCGTCATGTTGTCCCGTACACAGTACAACATGATGATAGTATATAAATTTCAATAAACACTTGTAATAAATTAATAAACTTGAACGAATAATCGAATAAATCACAGCGAAAAATAATTAATAAAAAAACGAAGTATAACTTCTTACGTGCGGTCATAAATACACACACTCTTTTTTTACTCACTCATAATTTATCTATCTTTTTATTACATACCTATTCTGAATTTTCCCCAGCTCAACGAATTTTTTTAATGTTTTCTGCTGTATTATATTCTTTCAGACTATTGTCTTTATCATTCATAATAATGTCGACATTTATAATATTTACTTCAATCTTTACAGTCGTATTTTCATTTTTTTTACTTTTGTATTTTATAATCAATTAAATATCATTATATTTTCACAGGAAACTTCACCACAATTCTATATTTACGTAATTCAGTTTGAAGTTTTTCATGTTTATATGTATACTTTGAATATTATCTTTCCCTCTTCCAACGTTCCTCCAAAAATATTCAGTTTTAATTAAAAATACGAATCAGAAAGATTTTCTGTGGCTTACAAAAATTTGCTTGTTTTCTGGACTTCTCAGATACTTATTTTGGTATGGATGGAAAAATGTTCAAATCTTTTATATAGGTAATTGCAATTGAGTCTTCTCAAATCTTGTCAATATAAAGATTCCATCATTGAAAGACAATAAATGTTGAAAGTAATTTATTTCTACGGACTCTCATGAACTAAACCGGAGCTGGTATGCCGTGGTTGAATAGAACCTGAAGTGCCAGACGTTTCGTCTGCTACTGCGGCAGCCATCATCAGTGGTTTGTACGTCGACTGCGAGGCTGAAAGTTTTATTTCGAAGTTTTAGCGACGAATCGTTCGTTACTGATTTTGTTCTTTTTAATTGTGACCCCAACCGTGAAAGTCTATGTCCATATCATAATTAAAAATCAAAAATATACACAAACTCCTCAACAGCAGTTTTAAAAAAATCTTTTTCTCCATTCATGTATGGAGGAACAGAAGAAACTTTCAAAGAAAAGTTATGAAAAATATCACTAAAAACCCTTTGGAAAAATGTGTAGAACGTACACATACCTATATTTCCTTCAGATAGAAACTATTAATTTTGTGAACAATTTGTTGCACAGAAAGCTTTTTTTACAACATGTGTATCAAAGTGATCATCTGACGATATCAGCGTGGTTAGTGCAACAGGCATCTAGAAATGTGTTCTGGTGACTAGGAAAACTATTTTTTCCACATTCACTTCACGCCAGATGTTCTACCCTTGTTTTTGTTGTGTGTAATTCAATGATCATTAGGATGATCATTTTGCCGGAAAGTTTTTATTAGTTTCACAAATCGAGCGGGCATATTTGGAGACTAGCTGTAAATCAAATTATCTAAAAGAACAATTCGTTCAGACCAGTTTCAAATTATCTACACTGTAGGTTAATGGACTGATACCTATCAGAAAAAATCATCGATTTTATGTTGATGATAGACACTACCTTGCACTGACGAGTGGCTAAACAGCCCTAAACCGTTGATTGAATAGAACTGGCCGATACTTGATGGAAATCTATATTAAAACTAAATAACTCCAGAAAGCTCGAGAAAGCTTTACAGCGAAATACGTGTCGCGGTTTTTGTAAAACCCTTTATAGGTAAAATCATACAATAGAGTGTATTATTAGTTAGCCCGAAACCGGTCTGCAAATGTGTTTCAATAATTGAAAATCTATTGCGGCAGTTGTATCGCCAACACCTCATGCAAGAATAACTTTGATGAAAAATCATGTACTGACACCTATTGGATGTTATCCAACTCCCTTTGTGGTATTAGCCAGGGGAGAAGTTGTTTTCTGATAGGTGTCAGTCCATCAACCTACAGTGTAGGTAATTTTAGACTGGCCTGAACGAATTGTTCGTTTAGATAATTTGGTTATTGTTAGTATTGTCCAATTTGTTTCCCTTTTCTAAGCTTTCTATTATTTATACATCAATGGAGAAGTCGAAAGCCAAACAGGATTTTCCCAAAATATTTCTCTCTTGAGAATACTTCGTTTTTATAAATCTGCAGGAGTATTTCAGTGATTTTATCTTTCAAAGATGAACTCATCACTTACAAATATACCCAATTTTAAATCATGTTCTCTACCAAGCAAGTTACAATACTTGCTACAATACTATTCTACTATGCGTTGTAAAATGGTAACTATTTTTTACAGAATATTGAACTTCTTGTGTTTCATTTAAAAAAAAATTCACAAGCTATCCGAATATTTCTCCTAACCTAGCAGGTTCTTGAGCTTTGTCCACAATAATCTCATACATGGATCGACAGAAAACCCAAACTCAAAGATGGTCCAAGTCATCGACTAGGTCGTCAGTGCGATGCTTTTGTGCTATAGTTTCATCAAGTTATCTATTTGGAGTGAAAGCTGGAGAAATACAGTGTGTGATTTCCTATTTAGTGCTAAATCTCGGAATTGGGTTAAGGATTCTCTGACAGTGACCTATCGGAGAATTATTTTCTTTAATGGTGGAGTATACATTTTCTGCTGGCCCATGGAAGAAAAAGGATTAAATTTTGAATGGAAATTTAGAATTAGTGTTGATATATCAAAAACATTTTCGCGTTCAAGTGATTTATATCCGCCAAGCATTTCTCCAATTATTCTCATATAGTTTGAGCTAAATCCTGAATATCCCAATAAGCATTCACTCAACAATAATTTTATAGAGTTATTCCATATTGAAACGAATAAAAATTGAATATGGTGTGTGAACGTGTTCCACTAGCGTGTTTTGGTGATGACCATTTTAGTTCGACGAAAAATCTCCCCTCTCTATTAGTTCATTTCTAAAACACTCTCCTTTCAGATTGCTGGACGTAAAGAAAGAGGAAATTGAAGATGCTGATTATGAGGTGAAACCATCCAAATCCAGAATTCGAAATCGTAAGAAACAAGTAAAACGCAAGAAAGCCGATATGGCTCACCCACCACCCATTGAACTGGACGAACCTATCCAGTGTGATGTCTGTAGCGACACCTACAAGAACAACGTTGCCTTCTCATTACATTCCATAAGCCACAGCGATGACGGCAAATACTCCTGTCATATTTGCAACTACAGAAACGCCTCAAAGTACCACATAGAAATGCACGTCAGGGCTCATGAAGGTACCACCAGTTACAAGTGCGAAATTTGCGATAAGGCGTTCACGGTCAGTACCCACGCGTTAGAGCATAAATACTTCCACTCCGGGGAGAAACCTTTCCAGTGCGAGATCTGCGGAAAGCACTTCATGTTCTCCAGATTCCTAGCTTCCCACAGAAGAACCCAGCACTGGGAAATCATTACTGGAACGCCTCTCATCAAGTACGACTGTACGATTTGCAAGAAACACTATACGTCTTCCAGTGGTTTGAAGAGGCATAATTTACGCAATCACAATACCGAAGGGATAGACATTTCCGTTCTTTGCGACATCTGCGGAAAGAAAATCTCCAGCAACGAGAAACTCAAGTTCCATCGTAGAGTACATACGGGGTATAGACCACATGCTTGTGAGGTATGTGGCAAAAGTTTCTCCACCAAAGAACAAAAAAAGAACACGTGAGGGTACACACCGGTGAAAAACCGTATATCTGCAAGTTTTGTGGAAAGGGCTTTACTCAGAGGTCGCCTCTGAAGATCCATGAAAGATCACATACAGGGGAGGCTCCCTATGTTTGCATGCTGTGTAACAGAGGTTTCGTTTCGAGAAGTGCCATAAATAATCACATTAAGCATTGCACATTCAATCCAGCGTAAATACTACATTTAGTGGTTGATGTTACAGGGTGAATGGTGAATAGATTCTAGTCACTTCTGAGTTTGGTCTGATTGAAAGTTTGCATGAACAAAATTTTCGGTTTATTTTTCAATGTACTCCGCTACTTATTACAGATATATAATTTGTTTTACTTGTTGGTATTAGAACAGTCATAAAATTCATAGCACTCTTCGTACTTATATAATGTCTGTCACATTGAGCTTCCATTAGAAGTTATTGAAATGGTTTCGTGCATTGTTTTTTGTTAATTCATCTATATACATATGCTGCTTTCTATGTTCCTTCAGAAAAATACTTTTAAAAAATGTGAAAACATCTGATCGATTGAATCGTCCTTATTTTAAATGAAAACTTGCTTGGAGAATATGTTTTGATATACTAATAATAAAAACAAAACAAATTTTCAACGAAAGAAAGGTTTTCGATCTTTATACAAAAGTATGTGGGAATCTTCCAAAAAAAAGAAAGAAGACAGTTAATTTCAGAATGAAATTACTCTATTTCTTCTCGAAATCTGAATAAAGAAAGCAATATACGACATTTCAGTTGAAAACAAACTTTGATAAGCCACGCTTTTATTCGACAATCTGTATATCAGTAAATACTTTTGAAAAGCCTATTGCATTGACAACTGAAATTTTCATTAAGAACTTTCTTGACCTCTGTCCGCCATCTCGAACTTCTAATGGAAATTTTATGAGACACACACTGAATGTGTGAAATTGGGTAGAATGCGAATTTAAAAAAAATATTATTCACATCCCCATATGCAAAATATTGGTTACAAATGTCTACCTATAATTTTTTACTTTCCTTGTATAACCCAAGAACTGAAAATAATATGTTAAAATCTGTTTTTCGGTTAATCAGTTGTCGCCCTGCTACTAACGAAAACTCTCAGAAGTCGAAAATTGTACGAACTAAATATTAACTAGGTCTTGCTTTCTGACGTTGCACAAATCTATTATACACATTTTTGTACAAAAATTTTTGTATGCCTTTTTCAGTTGAGAATTTAAAATAACGCTATAGAAAGGAACAGCATATTTCACTACATATCATGTTTGAGAAGCAAACGATTTTTGTATTCATTTTTTCTTTATTTTTGCATCTTCATATTTCTATCAAGTTAGCGTATCGCCGAAACTGTATTTTTCGTTCAATATTCAGTAACCCCTTTTCATTTTGGCAAAAGTGTAAAATGCTACATAGGGTAGGGCGGGGCTATATAGTTGAGCAATTTTTTACTCAAGTGATTATAGCTCCTCAACAATAAGTCTCAATAGTTTGTGTGGCATACCGATGGATTACTTATTTATTCTACAAAAAAGCCCATAGTAATTTATTTCTAACAAATCAAGTTCAAAAGTTACAGCTGTTTAAACGAAGAAAGTCAAGTATGCTCAACTTACCCCATAGGTGAGGTAAGTTGAGCACGGGTATAGGGCAAATTGAGCAGTTAGAAATTCTAGTCTAACTAAGGTTGTATTTAATAATTAACTGTTACTTTATAATTTCTGAGTGAAAAAATAAAACAAAACATAATATTTTTCTAGAAATTGAGCATAAAAATAGAATCAACAAAAACGCAATATATTTTAAGATTAATTTTTGGAATAGATTCATCCTTTCCACTTTCAATAAAGATTGAATTAAGGAAAAATATCCATAATGACTAAAACTAATCATTATTGTCATCGGAATTGCAATTGATGCAAATGAAATAAAGGCCAGTAACTTGGACACATTTTATATATGCCCACTCTTTACAATCTTCGCAATGGATCCACTTCTCTCCTGGTATGCTGTCAGACCAGACTTCGCTACAAACCAGGCATATACATTCATCTTTGTCACTTTCATCACTTGACTGAAGTATTTTTTTTACTAACACTCACTTTTCTTTCTTTTTTTTAATTTTCTTCTTTTGCTTCTTAACTTTTTTACTATATTTATTTTGTTCTTCTTTCAATGCGTTTTTCTCGGGTGTATCTGTGCATGAGAATTGCAGCCTTTCTCTTTCTTCGAATACTTGTACTTATCTTTCTTGGAGCTGCCTTTGGGTATGGCTGAACATTTTCTAGGGCTGTATATTTTCTTTATTGCTCCTACTGGGCTCAGGTTCACATTGACTGGCAGATGTTGACGGAACGGGATCAGGTTGCATAGGTTGAGTGGTGGACATTGCTTGTTCTTGACGATCTCTTTCTAGGTCAATAGATGCTGGATCTGGATGGTCAGTTATAGACGATGGTGACAACTCATCGTCGCTAAAAATGTTGGGGTTATATAGAAAGAAGCCAGTCTTTTCAAAACTATTCATAATATTCATACTTGTCTGAGCAAAAGGCATTGAATAAGCGACTATTTTTGGGATATCGTAAATGGTTATAGTCTACCCTGAGTTGTTTCGTATCCATGAATCTTGTGCAGAGGCGCAATATTTTTTGAACGGTCCGAATACTGAGACGTCCATCCATTTACATATTGAGTTGAGTACACACCTCTTGAAGTTTTCCTTTTATACGTCCGCATTCTAAAACGAGAGGAAAATATAAGTCACTATTATTTTGAATCACGGAGTAAGTTGAGCAACAGTTGCTCAAAATACCCCAACCCGAGTATTTGAATTTAAAATGAGGTTATGAAAAAACTATTAGTTTAAACAAAATCCATAAAAGATATCAAAAATACATGAAATTTATGAGACTTTAACACGTACTTGATTGAAAATGAATAACATTTGACATGTACAGAAGAAATTTACACAGACACGATTTTTTTTACTTTTTGTTCGCAAAATAAACAAAGCGCTCGCGTGCCTTACTCGATCGTCAATTCGCCACTAGCGGTCGCGTGATCTGTTCCCCTCCCGCGCCCCCGCATTTTTTTCATTTGACGTGTTAGCGTCCAGTGTATAGTTTCGGAGATATTTTGATTGCCCAACTTACCCCAATGCTCAACTAGCCCCGCCACACCCTACTTTTATGACATTTTTGCTATCCTGTTTATCTTAAAGTGTTCGGAAAGACAATGCTATTATTTGGGTAATAAATATACTATGATAACTTTCATGAAGCAATGGCTCTGAATAAGAATTTTCAAATATTTAATTTTAATTTACGACAAAAATTTTACTTCTATGTGAATTTCCGATCTGGACCAAAATCATTGTTGATAGAGTCGATATTACCATCCTTGAAATTTTTGAATAGGTTATATGAAACATATTGGTGCTGACGTTACCTTGTCCACCCTTTCATTTATATTTTTACGTAATAAAAATTCAAGGGTGCTTTGGTACATAAAAGTATAAATTATTGTGAAATTTGTGCAAATTAATTTTCGATTAATATCCGATGAACTCATTTCATTTTGTTAAAGTTGTTTGATTGAGTATACCTTTGAATAATTTCATGGTAATCGATTCATCTCCAATTATATTGTCGTTAATGTATTTGTTATATTTGATTTTTGTGCGAATAAACATGTTTGATGAATGTTTCTTTTCTTTCATTAAAAAAATATGTATAAAATATGTTTTTTCCGTTAACCAGCTATCGCACCCCTAATTACGACAACCCTCAGAAGTCGAAACTTGTACGAGGTAAGAACTAACGAGGTCTTACAAGTGAAAATCGAGCGTTCAGCCTGGGGCTTGAACCATCGACTCACATCGGCCGATTGACTTAGTGAACAAAGCACCCACGTCGAACCGCCCTCCTACCGACCCGGGCTACCCCCTTCAAAGTAGCCCCCTCAGATATAAAAAACTTGTGCCAGCGATTTCATCAATCCTCGAAACACTCCCGATATGCACATTTTAGTATGTCCTTGATCTCTCTCAGCAATTCGGTTTTTATTTCCTGAATCGTCGCAAAACGCTGTCCTTTCATGGGTTTCTTCAATATTGAGAACAGGAAAAGTCGCAGGGGGCAAAATCTGGTGAACACGGTTGGATGTCGTCCAACAAAAGTGCATTTTTATCAAAAATCGTTGCTCAGATCGATTTTTCACAAGAGTACTTCTATTCAGAAAATTGTCTGAGTAACCTGAATTTGTTGAAAAATATTGAAAAATACCTGTCATTTCAAAGTTTTGGGGTGTGGACCATCTGGGGTAGTCCGTTCCTGATTTTGTAGCAAAATAACTGACTCCTGCATGATAGCTTATCAAAGCAATCCATTTTTTCAGTCAATCACCAAAATTTGGTTGACTTTGAATATTCACTTGAAAAGTTATCAGAAAATAACATTTTTCATTTTGTAACTTTGAGGAAGGTAACGAAGGATTTTAGGAGCAAAAGTTATATGAAGTACTGGTGATATTTTGACCCCATCTATACATTCCCGAGAGGAAAAGAGGAACTCAAGGGGCACCCTGTGTATGCTCGTCAAAAACATTTCATTTAAAAATTTTGAGGTGATTGTCGCCTTTGCTTATAGATGGGAACTCTTTTGGGTATGTTTCGTTTTCGACTACTCTATACCTATGCCATTATTTTATGAAAAATCCTGTATTTACCGAATATTTTTTTAATTTGGGTTCCCAGTAGATGATTGATCTGTTTGCCGTTGTTTGCTTTATCACTCTCTCGTTGAGTAACTGAATATAAATGAACAAATTCATAACTTTAAGCCACCCTGTAATAATTGTGGTATAATGGCGATCAAAATTGAGAGGGGAAATAAATAGGATAGGAATTAAGAATAATCATCTGAGGATGAAATCTTGATTATCTATCTGTTTTCAACCAATTAAAAAGTTATTTAGGTAAACGAACATTAACATTTCTGGAAGTTTGAAGAATGAAACTCTTAATTTGAATTGACCATTGAAAACATTTTTTCACAATTCCCACCTTCATCAAATATACCTACTTGTGATGCAAGTATACATCCATCGTTGCATTCATTACATCAAACAAAGGTGTAGTCATTAGTTCAGAATATGACGAAAACTCACAAAGAAAAAAAGAGTGAGTATTTGGAAAAGGTATAATTTATCATATCAACTGGACTAAAATATATTCAATTTTTAGGTCGAGAAAGTCAAAAACGAAACGTCAGTTGAAGAAGCAGTCGAAGCGTGGTAAATCGAAGAAGTCGAAGTACAAAAAATCTTCAGAAGACCACCCACCTCCACTGAAACTAGAACAGCCTATCCAATGTGATGAATGCGAAATGTATTTCACCAACAACGTCGATTTCGCATTTCACTCGAGAAGTCACGACAAAGACGGAAAATACACTTGTCATCTCTGTATCAATTTCCGAAACGCTTCCAAATACCAAATCGAGATGCACGTCAGAGCCCACGAGGGTACCACCAAATATAAATGCGAGATATGCAACCAAGGGTTCACAATTAGTACGCACGCTATTGAGCACAAGTATTTCCACACTGGGGAGAAGCCTTTCCAGTGCGAAATTTGCGGCAAACACTTCATGTACTCTTGGTTTCTGTCAAGGCATCGGAAATCATCGCACTACGAAATACTCACAGGAAGTCCTTTGGTTAAATACGATTGCTCTGTTTGTAACAAGCACTACGCCACTGCATCCAGTTTGAGTAGACATAAATTGAGCAAACATAAAAACATTGACGGCTCTGTTCTCTGCGATATTTGCGGTAAGAGGCTCTCGAGCAGGGAGAAGTTGAAGTTTCATCTAAGAACTCACACGGGTTATAAGCCTCACAGTTGCCACCTGTGCCCCAAAAGTTTTGCCAAGAAAGACCAGTTGGTGGAGCACGTTCGGGTGCATACAGGAGAAAAGCCGTACATTTGCAAATACTGCGGCCGGGGATTTACTCAAAGGACTCCATTGAAGACCCACGAGAAGACCCACATTCGAGACGAGAGCAATTCTTGTGCTATTTGTGGGATTAGTGGAGGTTGTTTTCACGTTCCTAGAAAGTTTTCTGAGGGATCTCTAGTACAGAAAGATATCACTGCATGTCCTATTTGCGGAGAACTCGGGCCTTGTCCCCACTTACCGGGGCTACCTTTCAGAACTGCCAAAGAGGAAATCACGCCTTGTCCTGTATGTGGATCTCTTGTGCCCTGTGAGCATCTTATGAAGATGAGCATGATGACGCCTTCTCGAGAAGAAATGCCCTCTTGTCATATATGTGGAGATGTTGGCATTTGTTCACATGTGCCTAGGATGCCTATCAAAACGCCTTCGAGAAATGAAGTTATTTGTAGCTTGTGCGGACAGTCTGGTTCTTGTACCCATTTCCCAACTTTTTTGCCAATGGGTTTTCCTAATTCATCGTAATAAAGTACAACTTGATTCACATTCAATAATTGTCACATTTTTTCGAGATTTCTATTCTAGGCATGTGAATGAATTCGGGTGTACTTTTGTTTTCTAGATGGTAATATATTTTATCGAGTTCATTTATTTATCAAACAAAAAAAATTCTATAATAGGTTATTTAGAGTTTTTGAATTGAATTCGTTAGATTTGTGTATAAAGCAGTGAGAGAGTCTTGTATGTCTGAAATCTTAAATTCAGATCCATTTTTTCAATTTTATTTTGAATGCATTGCTTTGAGCTTGGTCTTGGAATATTCCAAATCCAGAGGAATAACATTGTAATTTGATAGAACGAAAGTTTGTTTCATAAAGTGTCTAAAGTTACAGTGTACTTAGATAATAGACATGAAGAGAAGAGAAGATGATTTTCAATAAAATAAAAGTATAAATTGGTCATGTAACCATCAATGAGAGCGAATGACGTCATGCTCAGTAAATATGACGGACGGTGTTTATAGAATCTGTGGATCGTGTTGTTATGATTACGAGTCTATTTTTCAATTTCTGCATCACTTAGATCCCTATTCAAAATATGTTCCAAAAATAATCACTTCTTGCATTTCATCAGTTCGGACTGCTATTGTCTTATATGATACGATATGATTTGAAATCCATGAAAGAAAAAATAAAATTGAAATATGAAAGGAATGGCTGGAAATAGCAATTATCTTCAGCAATAACCCTAAAATGAAATTACAATAAAATGAAAATTGAACGAAACATCGAAAATTGAACAATTGAAAATGAAATAAAAAATTGAAAGATTTCATGACAAGTTACTTCATGACGTTTTGATTGTTAGTATCCACAATCGTCTTCGGGCGATAAAAGGACTATTCCTCCGAGAGATGACTATTTATAGGCCGTTCGAGTGCTTTCACCTATCCCCTCTTCTCTCTCTATCTCTCCATATGTTGTGTATCTCTACGCTAGCTTGGCTGAATGCGACGTTGGACAACATATATGTAGCTTCTTTGAACTTCCTCCTAAACAAGTGTTCCTGCCAGTGCATGATATCAGCCCAGGACCATTTGATGATATAATGAAGAAAAGAGAATTGAAAGTTTCTATGTTTTTACCACTTTTATTTGTAACTAACGTTACTGCAGTTTCGTCCTATAAGGGCATTGTCAAACTTACACATTAAACTGTTTAATGTATAAGTTTGAGAATGTCCTTATAGGACGAAACTGTAGAACGTTAGTTACAAATAATAGTGGTAAAAAACATAGAAATTTTCAATTCTCTTTTCTTCATTATGATTTCCTACCACGTAATAACGGCTACATCCATCAATTTACTTGATGATATGATGATGAGTTCAAACACGCTCTGTTATTCCCGATTTACTGATTTCTCCTCGTTGTGTGCTTCCTTTGTGCTCGACATGGCGGACTTTCAATGGTCTCGTAGTTTCACCGATATAAGTTTGCCGCTCTCAAAGGTTATCCGTTAATGGAATTCTTGGAATCGCAGTCTGCGTTTGGTACTCTGGTTTTCGTGAGGCTGCTACGGATAGTGTTTCCGGATCTGAAGTAGGTTGTGATGTTGTACTTGTACTAAATTTTTCTAGTGTGTTGATAATTCCTCTTTTGGTACATTAATGGTGGTTGGATTCGTGATTCAGATACTGTCCCGTGTGAGTAGGTTTTCGGTATACATATGTTTCCCACTTAATGTCGGTCCTTTTCACCAATACGTCTAAGAATGACAATTTGTTGTGGACTTCCTTCTCCATTGTGGGGATGTAATAGAAGGTCTTACGCTGCGCTGTTAATGTGCTTTAAAAAGGTGTCTAGTTCTGTATTCCTATGGTTCCATATTATGAAGGTGTCGTCGACGTATCTCAATGGCCAAATTTCAAACCACTCCATATATATGCCCACCAGAAGCCTGTCTGGTTGAGATACGTTGATGCCACCTTCATAATATGGAACCATGGGAATACAGAACTAGACACCTCTCTGGAGCACATCAACACGGTAAGACCTTCCATCACCTCCACAATGAAAAAGGAAGTCCACAACGAATTGTCATTTTTAGAGATATTGGTGAAAAGGACCGACACACTAAGTGGGAAACACCTGTACACCGATATCTCACTGACACTGGACAGTATCTGAATTACGAATCCAAGCACCAACGATCTATCAAAAGAGAAATCATCCGTGCTTTGGGGCTCTGTAATACGATAAGAAACTAGGCATCTTCAACGGAATGGTTACTCCAAAGTGACGTTGGAACAGACTTTGGCTGTAAGACAGCGAGAGCCTCGCAAGGAAGAAAAGCCGTCACAACCAGTGTTTGCACTTTCCTACATCAGAGAATTGTCGGAAAGGATAAGAAAAATTGGGTGCAAGTATAACATCAGAACCTGCTTCAGATCCAGAAACACCATTAGTAGCACGAAAACCGGGCCATAAAACGCGGACTGCGATTCCGAAAATTACATTTACCAGAATAGTGAATCGGGAATAGCAGAGCATGTTTGGACTCTTCAACATAACATCAAGTGGTCCGAAGCTGAGATCATCTGCAGGGATGAACACTAGTTTAGGAATTTCAAAGAAGCTGCATATATGTTGTCCAACGAAGCATTCAGCTAAGCTAGCATAGAGATACGCAACATATGGAAACCCATAATCAAGCAAAAAACAGTCAACTCTTGCCAAACGGTCATCTTCCGCTAAACCGGTGGAGCGGAGAGAGGGAATAGGTGAAAGCACTCGAATGACCTATTAATCTCTTGGAGGAATAGTCCAGTCGTCACTCGAAGAAGAGTATGGATACTAACAATCGAAACGTCGCGTCGTGAAGTAACTCATTTTAATTTTCAGTTTTATTTGTTCTCTCAGGGATTTCAATCTTGAGTAAAGTACATTTGAGTTCTCTAAGGGTATATGCACATTTTGGTGTGAAAAGGAACTTCAGTTTCTCATTATAATTGGGTTTCCTTCTATAATATTTAATAATGAGTGGGTACGATGAATGAAAGTTCAGGTGAAGAGGACGAGTAAATTGAATTCGAATAAAAACACGTCGTTATTTTATATCGTTAGTTTCAAAGTTTACTAAGTTATTACCTAATTTGAGTTAGGTTTACTAAATTTTTTTAATATGTCTTTTTTGATAATTGCCGAAAAAACCTGATTCATCCTATGTAGATCATTAGCTGAATGAAAATTGGAACTGTTTACTAAAAAGTACCTACCTGTATCATTAAAATGTAAGTGACAAAATCATCCGAAAATCGTATGAGTCTACTCATATAGGATTTTTAGCTGTATAGTTTACCTCATATAAGACTTTTTCAACCTGATCATAGGTTATTTTTGAGGTTAGTTAACCCCCAGTTAAAGGAAGGCTCAATTGTTTTCACCACTTTATACCCACTTTTATGAAAATATCAATAACTCCACAAGCACTAATGTGTAAATACGGGTGTACGAGTGGTACACTCGTAAATGTATTATCTAATGACAATTTTCACTTCCTCTCTATGGTTTCTTTGTATTTGTTTCATACTTACTTGGGATGCAAATCCCATCAAATGATACTGCATGAAATTTTCAGTCATTTAGCAGCTTGAAAAAGAATAACCACTGAACGTGAATGATAGGTACAACTTGTAACTAAAACAATAAAATAACTATAACCTCAGTAAATTGCTTATTACATTTCATCAAAGATGAATCACACACCTATTCTTCTACATAATATTATGTTTGCATCGAAACGATCTTCGCAAAAATAAATTGACGGATTCGTAGCTACATGTGTCGGGTCTTGCCGTAGCAACTTAACCACTTATCTCATTATTTTGTTATTTGGAACACTTTCAGTTGCAGCTTTAGGATTGCAAGTTTCGGAAGGATTCAGGCCTTCCTTTCTTATTTTATGACTATTTCATTTGCTAAATAAGTTATTTTCGAGATGAAAATTATTCAATTAAGATTCAAATAGTAATTATTATAGTCCATTTGCACACTTCATCCATGTCGTTGTTCACGAAATCTTCAATTTTATTTTTCATAAAAATGTAATCTTATTAGAAAGGTAAAGAAATTAGATGAACTGAACAAAGTTACTGGAAAATGTCTTGGTCATTTCGAAGTTCGTTATAATTAATAAACAGTTACTTTACAAATCTTTCTTTATTCATCTGCAGTTTGTAATCGTGTACTTTTCAGTAAATTTGATAAGTGTATGCATGACATTCCAAATTATATCACTTTGTCCGAAACGAAATATTCTGTTTGAGAACTTCAAGTGAGAAGACTCATTTACGTACATATATATTTTATCATTATTAATAGAGTAATAGAGAAGTATAATTTCATTAAAAGTTTTGTTTGAGCATATAAGAAATTCTTATGTAATCAAACTTTGTGAAATACTTATTTATTTTATTGTTGATTCAAGCAAATCGCCCATTTGTATTATTAGAGCTTTAATAGTTTAGTTACTTTTTTCCTGTTAACTGTTTTCATTCAAGTATTTATTAAATTTGAAAATTCATCTATTGTTTTTTAATTTTAATGGAAACCATTTTCCTAATGGAAAATGTCTCCTCATGACACATCTACAGTGTTTTCCTATAATTTTAAAGCATTGCTGAAACATTTTTGATTTGGTTTATTTTTCGGAGAAGAATTTCACTTTTGAATTTATGAAAGTAATATGGACGTTTCTTCATATTTTTTGTGTTTTTACCCTTCCACACTCTGAGAAATAAATATTGCTCAAGAGTAATGAAGGGCCAATTGAAAAAACTACTGCAAAAAAGTTACTATGTTATATAAACCACCGAAGAGCCCAATTCGTCAATAATTGTTTGAAGGTGATTGACAATGTTTCATGATGAATTTCACTAGTTCGGACTTCCATTGTCTACTATATAAAATGATTTGAAATCCCTGAAATAACTAAAAAAGAAGAATTGAAAATGAATAGCTGAAAATATTTGATAAAATAAGGTGTTCTTTCTCTTTCCTAGTACAAAAATAATCACTTCTTTGATTGACGACTTGTTTATTTTGTGGAAATTCATGTTCACTGAGGATACACTACAAAAACACACAAAAACACACTTTTGTCTTTTTTCCACGATATTTATTTATTGTTGACTAGTTTCGGCTATTACACCATTTTCAAAGTTTTGAATAGCTTTGAATAGTTTTGAATGGTATAATAGCCGAAACTAGTCAACAATAAAGAAATATCGTGGAAAATAGACAAAAGTGTGTTTTTGTAGTGTATCCTCAGTGAACAAAAATAATCGTATTTATAAATGATAAAACGCTCAGAAACTATGACATAAACAAACAGAATTATTTACAAAAATAATTGAATTACTGAATTTTCAGGAGATATGATGACTAGAAAAGATCAGGTCAATAGTCGATTCTCAATCATTCAATTTTTACTGAGGTGGCAGTGAATCCTGAAAGTTTGTTTATTGCCAGCTAGTCACTGAATGTATTTATGTTGAACTAATTTTTAACATTAATAAAATTAAAATGAGAAAACTACTATTGATTTATGGGAGAATATCATTATGCACAATAGCTATAGCTTAATTTCCTGTCTTTATCGCCTTGTAGCAGTAACAAATGATCATGTACTAAATATTTTTGAACTATCGTTTATACTGGATGACGTTAAGTTCCGTAAAAACTTCTTCATATTTTTTGGAGAGTTTTCATGAACACATTCCTCAAGACCCCTTTAAAAATCGGATTATGCCAATGTCCGTGAATAAAAAAAATGATTAGAATTGACATATTAACTACAGGTTTCGTTCAACTTGGATTCTAAATATTAATAATATATTAGGTGTTATATTCAATTACGAAACTTGATGGTAATTTTTTTTTATGTATAAGTGTATCTTAGTGGTCATGTCCGATACCGAATTATAAAAAAATAGCTGGAAAAATAACAAAAAAATAGCATTGTAGGTTCCATATGACTGCAAATCGTCATGATTTGATATAAAAGCTGTAAGTTCAAAAAAGATTCCAAAACAAATAGTAACGCCATCAACACATTTCATTAGTTCGGACTTCCATTGCCTAATATGATATAAATTGATTTGAAATCCCTGAAAGAACCTGTAAAAATAAAAAAATTAAAAATTTAAAAAGATTAGCTGAAAAATAACAATTACATCAACATACTCTGCTATTCCTGATTTGCTGGTTTCTCCTCGCTGTGTGTGCTTCTTGTGCTCGGCAATGCGAACTTTTAATGGCCGGATCCCTTTCAGGGATTTCAAATCAATTTATATCATACTAATACAATGTTGCTGTATCACTGCTGTTCCAATGTTTTGACAGAATCAGAATCAACGAACTTAGGCGTACGCAGCGATATAGAACAGTGCTTTCAAAAAATTGTTCTACAGCGCCATCTAGTGGCGAGTTACAGAAAAATTTATAGCCTAAAAACCTTCTCTATGAAAAATTACTTGTACATGTCAAGTTTCATCACGATCGGTTGAGCGATATAGAAGTTTATCATTTACCAACCAACCAACCAACAAACATCCATTTTTATATAGTAGACTAGTACTATGTTGCTGTATCGCTACTGTTCCAATGTTTTGACGGAATCAGAATCAACGAACTTAGGCGTGCGCAGCGTTATAGAACAGTGCTTTCAAAAAATTGTTCTACAGCGCTATCTAGTGGCGAGTTACAGAAAAATTGATAGCCTATAAACCTTCTCTGTGAAAAATTACTTGAACATGTCAAGTTTCGTCATGATCGGTTGAGTGATGTAGAAGTTTATCACTTACCAACCAACCAACCAACAAACAACCATTTTTATATAGTAGACTAGTACTATGTTGCTGTATCGCTGCTGTTCCAATGTTTGACAGAATCAGAATCAACGAACTTAGGCGTGCGCAGCGTTATAGAACAGTCCTTTCAAAAATTGTTCTACAGCGCCATCTAGTGGCGAGTTACAGAAAAAATAATAGCCTATAAATGTTCTCTATGGAAAATTACCTTTATATTTCAAGTTTCATCACGGTCGGTTGAACGATATAGAAGTTTATCACTTACCAACCAACCAACCAACAAACATCCATATTTATTTTTATGTATATAAAGTAACCTCAATAATATATGAGTCATTGAATGGAAAATTACTATAATTAGCATAATTTTAGACCTCTCTGAAGCCTTTGACTCAGTAGGTATGTCATGAAAAATTACTGGAATAACTTCAAACTTACGGAATTAGACGAAACACTTATGAAATTTTGAAAAGTTGTGAGACCGTAAACAAGTAGTAGACATCGATAGTGTTCATAGTATATACGCCCAAGAAACTTTACTTCCAAAGAGCTGGAAAAAAATATCGAAGTTGATTTTCCTATCCCATCAGGGTGGTTGCAATTCATGCGATTAGCTTAAATAATGTAGGATCTTCACAAATAGGATTCAAATCTCAAATTTCTGAAAAACCGTAGGAAAATCATGTATTATAGTTTTTTCAGGTATGAAACATATGGTACTAGGTTGGGGCGTTGTTAAGCACTGAAAATGGAATCCATGTTATTTGAAAATGGATTCTGAAAATCATATACAAAAAAATAACGTATACAAAACATTATCTCTATAATGAAGTTCAAATAGACGACGTCAGACGAATTCTCAAAAAATTCTTCCGTGTATACATCAAGGCGTAATTGAATTTCTATCCCAAGGAATTTCTTACTATACTCGAAATACTGACAGAAAATGCAAAAATGTATTATGAAAGACATATGTATGTTTAGCGATACTGAATATCATACTTCACAACATGCTAACAATTGAATGTTTTTATATGAATGTTTGTACTGTATGAAGCTTACTTTAATTCATTTGTATTTTAATACCTTTCATACTGATTGTTTTGTACATATAATCTGTTCAACTTTCATCAACAAGCAAGTACTTGATTTTTTTTCTAATGATTCAATGTAATAAACTCAGATATAACCTGAAATCACTCTATTTTGAAGAAAAGAACCGCATTTGTAACGTCCCAGATGAAATGTGTTAACAAAACTAATAACTGCGAACGCCAAATCACTCAAAATGATGAAAATATGCAATATTTTTGTGTGTTAGGAAGAAAGTGAAAAAATTATTGCAGGAACATTGCTACACCTTCAATAATTGGTGAGAGTTATATAACATGATAAACGCCGACATAATATGTCATTACTCCTGTCCGAGTTAACCAAGGTTGCACTATTCCTCTCACAATAAAAATCACTAATGCTCAATTTTTTAGATGCGACTTTGAACTCCAAAAGCCGAAACGCGGTAGAAAGAAGAAATCAGTTGAAGACAACCAATACACAAGCAAAAAGAAACCAAAAGCTCGCCGGAAGAATAGCAATCCAAAGAGAATGGTGGTGAGCCACCCACCTCCAATCAAACTTGAAGAACCGATACATTGCGATAACTGTTCAGATTCCTATTACAATCACGTCGATTTCGCATTTCATTCTATCAAGCACAGCGAGGATGGAAAATACTCCTGCCATATTTGCAGCAACTACAGGAACGCTAAAAAGTATAGTATTGAAATGCATGTAAGAGCTCACGAAGGCTCCACGAAGTTCAAATGCGAGATTTGCAACAAAGCTTTCACTATCAGCACTTACGCGCTGGAACATAAGTTTTTCCATTCCGGAGAAAAGCCTTTCCAGTGCGAAATTTGCGGAAAACACTTCATGTTTTCCAGGCAGCTGGCCTCACACAGGCGAACTTCGCACTACGAAATCCTCACAGGGTGTCCTCTAGTGAAATACGATTGCGACATTTGCAAAAAGCTTTACGAATCAGCTTTCGGACTCAGGCGACACAAGATGACAATCCACCACAACGTTGACTTGTCTGTGATCTGCGAAGTTTGCGGGAAAACTATTTCCACCAAGGAAAAATTAAAGTTTCATATGCGCACTCACACGGGTGATAAACCCTACCCTTGCGAGGCTTGCGGTAAATGCTTTGCCAAAAAGCACCAAATGATAGAGCACATGAGAGTCCATACTGGCGAGAAACCCTATATTTGTCCCCACTGCGGCAGAGGGTTCTCTCAAAGAACGCCTCTTGTACTCCATGTTCGTACTCACACTGGAGAACGGCCTAATTTGTGTAGAATCTGTGGAAATGGATTCATCTCCAAGACGTCTTTGGAAGCTCATATGAAAAATTGTTTCGTACCGTTCGCTACGTATTGAGGAAAGTTAGTGGAGTAAATGAAGCGAAAGTAATTCAAAAATTGTGGTAAACCATGAATTATGAAATTTTGTCTGTTACTAGTTACTTGTTTTTTATTATGGGCATCGATTGTTATGGTCATTAGCCACGTGTTTCGTGTAACCTTTTTGATTGGAGTCAGTCCAAAAAATAACAGCATTGAATAGAAATATTATTTGTTACTCACACGGCCGTAGTCACGATTAGTAAGATCAAAATCCAGGCTGGTAGGCCGGTAAATTGAACTTTTGAACGGTAAATTGAAGTTTTGTGAGATTTTCACTGGACAGTGTGTTTGTTACTTGAATCGATTTATGATTTTGACATAGAATTCTTCTGCTATTGTGTATGATTTACTTGAAGAATTTCAGCAATTTTCAGACGTGTTGGGCTTTTCAAAGCTTGACTCAAATATAACATTAACATTCAAGCTGAGTCCATGACAATAATTACACAATTATCACAAACATTTCAATTTCTAGATGTGTTTTGCTAACACAGTAGCTGTGTCAGCGATATGCGTCTACAAATTAAAATGTTTGTGAAGATTGTGTGATTATTATCATGGATGTTATTAATTTTCATCAAGTAACGGGTCATCCCATTCATAATCCAAGCTGAGCTCAATTTTCCAACCCATCTCAATAAAGCTTACCTTTGCATGATATATGGAAAATACGTGCTTTGAAATGTTAAAATGAAATGAACATCAAATTGTGAAATTTAAAAACAAATAAAAATTTCACTTGGTTCAAATTTTCATTTTTACTCTTTTACCTTCATCATTTTGTTCAATTCGAATGTGGGACTCACAATTCTTTCTAGTTCCACGGGTTTTGAATTGTAGGTTTAATGCTGGTCCAAGCAAACCATAGCAAAAACTGTTTAACCTGAAAAAGTTTGCAATATAGTTTTTATGTAAGAAATCATTGTTGAATAACATATCCAAAATCGGATCATGGAAACACATAAAAAATTCATTTCGAAATGACGGACCTCGTAATGTGACGAAAAACAAAGAAATGTGAACATGAGAACTGTAGAGTTTGCTGATATCCTCTGCTTCAGGGGGTGTCAAATAAGAATTAGCAACAATAAAAACCTACTGTTTATTACTAATTCTATATAAACTACCATAACTCTAACATTGTTCCAGTCAAAATAAGACAATATATTTCCGTAAAAAAAAGACATTGATGTACTTTCATCTCAAATCAGCAGTATTCAGTCCGCCATTTTGAAATATTTTTTTGGGCCGATTTTATCTGATTTTGTATTCATTATTCAGTGATAATCCCTGATCTAGAAACACTTCATAAAACTTCTACTGAAATTTTCCCATGATTATCCATAATGTACCTGGACTATATGCCTAATAATTTGGTACATCGCCCCACTACGTTGAATTATTCGATTATTAGATTTTGTATTAGTTAACAGTTGAATACAATTCAAGCAAACTAAACCAAACATTTCCAACTATCAACTGTATTATCAAAATACGAAGAATCAGCAAGATAATCAACTATTATACCAAATCATTTCCAAATAGACTGAATGAATATTCATTTACCTATAATTTTTGTTTTATTAACGTATTTCTTCTTCAATCCTACTGAAAACCTATTGTTTTATATGAAAAGTAAATACAAACTGGAAAATAATTTTTCATATAATATATCTAGTTGAAGCTAGGATGATTCTGCAATGTTACATGGCTGACGGACTGCGAATAGCCATGATGCTCCCTAAGTGGCTCGGTGAGTTTTTAATATTGCCTACCCAGGACACGAGGCTAATGACCAATGCAGTCGATGCCGATGACATAAAAAAATATGCATATTGAGTTATATCTGCAGAAGAATAATTATGTCGCGTTCATATCTTATTCAGTTAATATTCAAAATCTATGATGAATGGCAAATTCGAAATTTCATAGTCGTATTCACATTCTGCTGAATGTTTATTACAGAAATGTTTGAATCCAATCCATATTTAAAGTGTTCTAATCAGTAAATTATTGCACTTGCACCGTTACCACAATTTTCAAAGTATTTCAAATCATTTACTCCACTGTAAGAGCTAAATTTTGTTTTGCATGAGTATTGTAAAGTGTAATTAATAAAACAATCACGCGTACTATATATAATTTAAGGTGTCCCATCAGATGGGATTTTACTAGGATCCTGGTTCAATATTCAATTCAGTGTGTCTCAATTTTATTTTACGACTTATTTATTCAGCTTTACTATCTTTGAGTTAAATAACTCAGTCCATTTCGTTATAAACAATGTATGTGATTATTATAGACTTACTTTATTACTATAGTAGGTGGAATAGTATTATTTTTTCAGAAGAAGTGAGAAGATATATTTCAGTTATTTCAGTGTTTTTGAGTTCTGTTCGAATTTTATTATGTTTTTTTTGAGATAGTTTTTGGATTTTGAATTATATTATGAATCTATGCAGGTGGAATGGCGTTTCTGTAGATATTTCTACCACAGTTTTCGAAAAATGTTCGAAATATAATTTTAGAAATAGGTAATTTCAGAAGTATTTTGGAATTCTAATACAGAAAGTCGTGAAAAAGACAATTTGTACATAAACTTTTGTATTTTGCATGACATTTATGAGAAAACATATTCCAAACTAAAATTTTGATCGTGTCAACAATAGGAAACATTGACGAGATACATTTTGAGATGCCAATATACCTAAATACCAAAATGAATATTTCGAGTGCTGTGCTGTAGAGACGTACTTGCTATACTGTGTTTACAATTTTCAGTGAACATGTCAATTTCGTATATCTCTGAAATGTATAACGCAATAGGTACCGCAACTACATGAGCCATAGTGTCGTTCTGATAAAATGTCGTTCTAAAAAATATTCAGAATACATGCCGCCTGTACGGTCTTTCACTGTTGATAAAAATTAATTTGAAGGATACAGAATTTGGCATTTTTGTTTATACATTTATTGTGGATACATTTGATTTATACCGCGCATTTCTTTAATGTTCCCCCCTTTTATTTTTTGAAGGGTCAACTCAAAAAATCGAAATTTGGGATAATGAAATTAATGCATGAATACTTTATTTTGAAGTGAAATTGGCAGATGAAATTTTCAAGATGGCGACTGGCGCCATCTGGGAAAAACATTTAATGGAAAAGGGGGTCTTGTGACACATCTTTTTGAAGCTCCTGACTAATGCTTCACAACCCTAGAATATAATGTCAATATCTTCAACTACTACCAATTTGCGGAACTTTTAATACTTGTCTGAATACATTGACATTTAACTACATAATATGATGTAATAAGCTTGAGGTCAGTTCAGAAAATGCTCGAAACAGTTGCCTTGAACTTCTTGACATATGAACAGCTCATCCGATATTTCACGCCGAACATTTTCGAACATAGTAACGTCAATATCTCTACAAATATTTATTATTCTCTGCTGTATATCCAATATTGAAGCAGGTTCACTTTCGTACACCTTTTGCTACAAATAGCCCCATAAAAAAGTCCAAAGGTGTAAAATCTGGCGAGCGGGCTGGCCATTCTGTAGGACCTCGACCTGGAAAAGTAGTATCCAAATAGTTCCTTACTTGTCTGGAGTAATGTGGTGGTGCTCCATCTTGTTGGAAAACAATATCCATATCCCTTCGAGGATTTCAATGATGAGAGGGTCATCAGTAGTTTCTAGCATATTCAAGTACAGTTCCCCTGTTGAATTCTGATCAATGAATAGAGGTTCTACAATATGGTTTCCCATTATTCCTGCCCAAACGTTAATTTTTTCTGAATAGTGGGTACGTGTTTCCCGGAAAACGTGAGGGTTTGTGTCACTCCAATAACGGTAATTTCATCTGGGAACATTGCCGTTTGAAAAAATGTACATTCGTCACTAAAACAAATATTGTGGAGATAGGTAGGATGCCTTGGAATGGTTTCCGTCATGATTTCGCAGAATTCTGTTCTTCGATCAAGGTCATCTTCAGTTAATTGGTGTACCATTTTACTCTTGTATGGATGTATTCCTCTTCAAAAGTCTCCACACAGTAGGAGGAGACACCTCACAAACATTCGCGACGGAATAAGTAGACTGTTCAGGGTTTACTACCATCTCACCAATTATTTGCCCTTGCTGTTCTTCCGGAATGGACGGATGAAACGATTAGGAAAACGTTCATTGAAAATCCTTTCGGTCTCGTGAAAGTTACGCGTCACACCTTAAATGAAAATCGCTTAAATTTTTTCTTTCAATGGACGAGAATTGATCATTTTAGAGATTGTTGACTTGGTACCTTTCTACTAGTAAAACCGAAAACTAAATGAGAATATTCTAACTGAATAATGATGTTCATTGTCGTATTGACATTTTTTGTCGTTTTTATCAACAGAAAATAACTTAACAAACCTTATCGGGTTGTTGGAATTGCCATATGGCAGATAAAAAGGAATATTTCTAGAAATATGGATGTTAATGTTTTTGTCTTCAGAAAATTATTAAATGTTCCGTCATTTTGTAGTAGGTGAAGATATTGACTTCATATTCTACGGTTGTGAAGTATTCATCAGGAGCAAGGCCCCCCTTTCCATTTAATTTTTCCCAGATGGCACCCAGTCGCCATCTTGAAATTTCTATCTGTCAATTTCACTTCAAAATAAAGTATTCATGCGTTAATATCATTATCCCAAATGTCAATTTTTTCAGTTGACCCGTTCAAAAAATAAAATGGGGGGGGTACAGTAAAGAAATGCACTGTATACACAATAGAATAAGACATTCTGTATTAGAAAAATACGTACTGAATTTGTCAATGATATTATATAATTGAATTATCAATTTCATGTCAAATCATTTCATGTGCAATTGAAAAAAAATAAATATTCATTTAATCGTATACATGCGTTTCAGTTTCGCTACCTAGGTAAGTATACAATGAATCCTATTCATCCAAATAAATCTTCGTCTAATGATTCATTTTTTGTTTCAGAGTTATTAAACATGAGGATAACAAAACAATGATGAAGGAATCCACGAAATCCCAACTAAAACCCAAGAAAGGAAGAAAAGGAACCGTAAAGAACGCATCGAAAGATAAAACCGACAGTTTATTCAAGTCGAAGAAAGAAAGAAAATCTAGGCGAAAAAGTGATAGTCCAAAGAAAATCGTGTTAACTCATCCCCCTCCCATTGAATTAGAGGAACCGATTCAATGTGAAGTTTGCAGCGCCTCTTATACAAATAACGTTGATTTCGCTTTTCATTCATTGAGTCACAGTGATGACGGAAAGTACTCTTGTCACATGTGCAATTACCGCAATGGTTCCAAGTACCACGTGGAAATGCACGTGAGGACCCACGAGGGTACCACCAAACACAAATGTGAGATTTGCAACAAGGCATTCACCATAAGTACGCATGCCATCGAGCACAAGAATTTCCACACCGGTGAAAAACCGTTCCAATGCGAAATTTGCGGGAAACACTTCATGTTCTCCTGGCATCTGTCCTCACACCGCAGAACGTCTCACTACGAGATTCTCACTGGGAAACCTTTAGTGAAGTTCGATTGCGCCGCTTGTAACAAGCATTACGAGTCCGCCAGTGGATTGAGAAGACACAACATCAAGAAGCACAAATTCAACGAGATAGACTTGTCTGTGATCTGTGAGATCTGCGGAAAGAGGCTCTCCAGCAAGGAAAAACTCAAGTTCCACTTGCGAACCCATACTGGTTATAAGCCGCACGCATGTCACGTGTGCCCGAAGAGTTTCTCTAAAAAGGACCAACTCATCGAACATATTCGTACGCATACTGGAGAGAAACCCTATGTTTGCAAAATTTGCGGGAAGGGTTTTGCTCAGAGAACTCCTCTCAAAACTCACGAGCGGACACATAATGCTGACAGATTTGGCAACACCTGCACCGTTTGTGGATTAGTTTTTAGGGTGAAAGACGAGTTTGAGAACCATATCAAAGTGTGCTTAGCTGCTCAGTTGCCGTTTCCTTATATTCTCAACTATAAAACTGAGGCTCCTTGAGGTGTGGGAATACTAGAAGAAGTATCTTGTGATGGTTGCCCATGTAATAATTATATTTCAGGATATGTATTTGAATGGTATCACGGGAGTCATATTGCAAAATATTCTACTTATTTTTATCTTGCGTTTTATGCACTGTTTTAATTAATTTATTCTGTTGTTGAAAATAAAAACATATGTCTGAATTTCATTTATGGAAAACAACCTATCTCGTAGATGAGTTGCTGTTTACTGCAAATAACACAAGTATCAGATTATCAAAAAGTAACAACAATTCACATTTCCAAAATATTATAGTTTTTGATGCACCTATACTCCAGGATAATGTATCTATGTAAAATATTTTTGTGAGATTTTCACTAAACAGTTTTTTACTATACAATAAACGATTTGATGGAAATTTCACAATAAAGTGTTACTTCAATATTCAATATTGTGTAGTGAAACAGGTGTTGAAGTTTTGTAAACAGGGATTGGCTAGGTGAACAGAGTACACTACCTCGATATGGGTATCAAATGACATGCTTGACTAGTAGAATGGTAGTACAGTTTGAAAAATATATAAATTCGAAATGGCCGCAGCTACAAAATGGCGGATTACATATTACCTTGTAATACTGAGGCAGTAAATGAACTAACAGAATGAGAATAATTGGGTAACAAAATAAGAAACTAAAAACTTGAAAACAAAATAAGTAAAAAAACATCTTGAACGGTTTCACTGAAAAAAAAAGATTATAATGATGAAGATAATGTACTGAAAACAAAAAAATAATTCGGAAGGTCCTAGGTAACAGGCATCACACCACTCACCTCAGCAATCTACGGTATTGATCATATAAAAAAATAATTGATTGTAGATACTACGCCCAACGAATTTTATTATTTTTTATCTGATCAATATCGTATATTGCTGAGGAGAGTGGTGTGATGACTGTTACCTAGGACCTTCCAAATTATCACAGTTTGAAACAATTTAATAATGGTGAATTATTCGAATTTGAAATTGGCAGATATGCATTACGTGTATAGCCCAGCTGTAATGGAGGGCAAGCTAGACGTATTTATCTAAAGATATCCAAATCGTGCTCTGCCAGAAAGTAGAACCTTTTCTAACCTTCATCTTCGTCTTGTGAAAACTGGTACTGTCCAAAAAGGGACATCTGAAGGGAAACCTCAGAGTGAAAGAACAGTTGAAATTGAGGAAGCGGTGCTACATGGAATCGAAGAACATCTTGAAGCAAGTACGGGAAAGATCACTAGACAATATTCTTTACCATTTTTCAAGAGTTCAGGCGTTACAGAAATTTTCAAAGGCGCGTTACCTTTTGACAGCGGTATCTTCAAAATATGCAAAATCCGCAATTTGAATCGCACAATGTTCATGGATGAAGAGAATTTTTGAAGAAATACCATTCACAATCATTAATAGGCGGAAAAATCCCTATGCAATAACAGAAACCCATTTCCAACGTCAATTTTCGGTTAACGTATGGATAGGAACTATTGGTAATCACTTTATTGTACCATTCCTTTTGCCTTGGCGACTTGACCGCCAGTCTTACCTCAACGTCCTTCAACAACTGCCGCTGCTACTCGAAAGTATACCCTTGGTAACAAGGAATGTAATGTGGTATATGCATGATGGTACACCAGCACATTTAAGTGTGATGGTTTGCAATTATTTGAAAACTGTTAACCCAAATCATTGGACTTGCCGCGGTGGGCCTCAAAAATTGCCACCAAGATCTCCAATCCCCAAAAACTTCGATTTCGTTTTCTGGGGACATCCTAAGATGCTAGTGTACACAAGCCCCATTGAAACTGAAGTGGAATCAAGACAAATATGCTTGGGATTTTAAAGGAGTATGAAATTCCATAGGAAAGAGAGCAGGAGCGTATTGAGATATTTTCTCAACAATTTTTGTTACAATCGTTCAACGTTAGTTGTGTTTATGTTATGTTATGTTGTAATGTGCTCATAGATAATTCTTGTTTCTTTTGTTAACGTTTCTTTCACTCAAAAATGGTTCGTCACAAAAAACTCAAAGAGACCTCTATGTTTTGGAATTGAACAGGGAATTCAAGAATAATTTTCATTTGGGAACTAACTTTCACCATACCGATAGAAAATTTCAATATAATGGCCGACTGAAGGCCACTGTTGAGTTAGAGAAACCTTCCTGTATCGAAAAATGTGCAGCTTTATTAAATGTCATTGCCTTACTAATTTAAACAGAAGAAGTATCAAATTTACTACAATAAAATGTTTTAATGATTTCTCGGACAATACAAGGGTTTTTATTTTGTTACTCAAAAACGACGTATCGTAGGACAGAAACTTAAGAGGAATTTTCCATTCCAAATTCAACAAAGAGTTCAAATATGAATTTCATTTGAGAATAATCTATAGGCGTATCATTTTTTCTTCAGAAATATCGAAAGCAATAACTAGGTAGATCGTCAATGGTGTTAGAATATTACAAATATTGATAATCCCATTTTCAATTTCAACCCCTCAGGACATAATGAAACTTTTCCTCCTAATCTATAGAAAAATAGAATAGAATGGAATCAAATAGAATAGAATATAATTTTTTTTTCCTGGAGACAGTACCTGCTGTATGGAAAAGTCAAATAAAGGGTTTAATACAAAATTCATATACCAGCAACAAACGATTCGCAAACACTTCATAAAAACATTGAAAAATAATTATGAATAACAGATTATTAAGAGCGAATGAGTAGGTACTTAAAAAGGAAAACAAAACCTCGAATAATAAACTCTTATTTTAAAAACCAGGTTGAGCACCGTACTTTGGAATTAATCAAATATGTTGTTTAAATTGAGACTGTCGCAACCAACTTAAACACTTATTGAATATTGTTTTGAAATAACATGTTTTCTAAAACTTCAATATAAATTCTTATTCTGAAATATTTTTATTTGAATTAATTATTGTTGGATACATTTGGAGTAACTGAATATAAAGATGTGTGGTAGTGAACTTTTTTAGAGTATCAACCGTTTGAATTTCTGTGGCACAATTATATTTTTGATATCATACTCATCATGGCTCTGAAGAAGAAAATAATCATCAAATAATTGCAATGAAAAAGTGAACCCTGTGTAGTGTTTTCTTCATCTGAATAATAATAAAATTACTAGCTGTTTTCGAAAGTAATTGGCCAAAAGTTACACGTCGCTACCAATGGTTTTTGGGATATTCGGGTATGGTAATAGATTAATGTAGAAATAGAAAGTCATAAGGGAATTTTCCTAAAAATTAATGTCTCCTTATATTTTTTCCAATCCAACTCATATGTGTAGGATTGAAGTAACGCAATTCATTTATGAAGCTGTGCAAATTATTTACAAGAATTTGAGTGGATCGTACCCATTGATGAGGATTGAAAAGACAGTTTTTCTCCAAAACTGTAGAATCCACTCTGAAATCAGAAGCGATTGATTGGATTACATTGCGTTACCATGTATGATATTTGTTTTCATTTCATATTGAAATGATTTGTAATAAAATGAGAAAGAGTATGTGATTTTTGTTTTATTTATTATCAGTAAGAAAAATCAGTTGTTTCAGATAGTATATAATCTCTTCATGATCTACATATTTTTTAAAGCAGTTTTTATTATTCGACTCGCTTTAATTCAACACTATATATTGAAAGAAAGCTCCTCAAAATGGTACGATGATGATTTTTGTTTATCCAAGTCTCTACTGAATATGTGCGAAATATATACGTATCGTCTAGAAAATTAAATTGAACTATGAACGTGTGGAGTTATACAATATAGAATTAACTGAATATTTATATAGTTTTGATCATAATTTTTATATTGTATCAACAGAATTATTCTAATTGAATAGTCTGTGAAATCTTATTCAAAATAAGCATGTTTTGGATTCACGAATATATGTACATATGCACACACACACATCAGCGATTTGCAAATTGCAACAAAAATATACAGTTGAAAATAGTGTAATAATAATATGTCAAAAAAGTGTGACACTGAATATGTGATAGTTGCATGATAAAGTTGCTTTGGAAAACCATATTTTCATTAAAATATCATGATAAACTTCCGTGTAACATATGATATTTCTAATATATTATCAATGTGACGAAAGTTGTGCCATTTGGATTCTACCGTTCCCACTTCATGACACTCTATATCTCGTTTTGTATCCAGGAAAACTCAGTAAATCACAATAGGGTGATTAAACCAAAGAATCGAGAATATTTTTAGTTTTAATGCATGGAAAAGTATCATTCGTCAGACTCAATACTTACTTTTCAAGAATTTCCTATTTTTATACTTTGAAACCAGATGATTTATCTTAAAAACTCCGACTCAAAAGTTTACAGAAAAGGTAGGTTGTATTATATATTATATGATGATATAAAAAGTTGATATTCGACGAAAGTCATTTTTTGTGGAGGACCTTTTTTTTAGGTAATTGTTACCTTCCACAATCTGAAAAAATATATTTCGTAGCTCTTCATTAGATCAAATATTTGTCTACCATGTGACACTGCTACAATACAAAAAAACATTGTTATGTGATTATATAAAACACGGTATCAGGCTATGTTTCCACATTCATATTTAAGTTCACGCTGCATATTTATGGTATTAAGTGACTTTTTGTTTATTATGGTGGACTTTTCGGCTTGAACAATGAAAGAACTTCATTATTTAAAGAACAGGAGAACTGTTTTATGAAAGATTAGTTATTGCAAATTCGATAAAATAGTTCTCAATCAATATCATCCAACTTTTAAACTACTGTTCAGTCAAAACATTGTTTCTGAATATTCGATTCTTCTTTGAACTACATTATACCTCCTGGATCATGCAGGAAATGAATCTGAGTTGAATGTTAGTCCTTACTCAGAGATAAAATTACTATTTACATGACATGTTTTACCAACTTCCACTGACTTAAATTGAGTAGAAGCTTCTTCTCAGTAACAGTAAATGCAGTTGTGACAACAAAATATGTCTTTATAATTATTATTATTTCGTGATATTATGTAACTTTCAACTTCACACTTTCCTTCTCGAAATAAAACTCATTTTCTACACTGAAACCAATCTTTACTGAAAACGATGTTCATATCATGATTCCGGATTTATGTCAATCATTTGAGGTGTCCAAGTGATTTGTTATATTTCGTATCTGACCAATATTTTTTTTAGCAAACCGAAGAAGAGAAGTAGTGATAAACAAAAAAATTTAACCACCAAACCCAAAACTCAAATCCCTAGGAAGAAACCCCAGCGAAAGTCAAGAAGAACATCTCCGCCTCCAGAACCAATAAAACTAGAGGAACCTCTGGAATGCAAGTATTGTGGCAAATTATTTGATACTAACCTTGAATTTGCCATGCACTCAATAGACCATAGCAATGAATCGAAGTACTCCTGCCATCTGTGTAACTTCCGGAACACATGCAAATATCGTTTCGAAACGCACGTCAGAATACACGACGGCTCAGCAAAACACAAATGTGAAATCTGCCACAAGGCTTTCAGATGCGGTACTCACGCAGAAGAGCACAAGTACTATCACACTGGGGAGAGACCCTTTCAGTGCGAAATTTGCGGGAAACATTTCATGTATTCCAGAAGGCTCGCTTCACATCGACGAAATTCCCACTATCAGTTGCTCACAGGCAAACCCAAAGTCAAATTTGATTGCGAATTTTGTGACAAGAAGTTCGAATCGCTGCCGGGGTTAACGAGTCATAAGAATAAAAAACACCACAATATAAAGATTGACATGTCGGTGATTTGCGAAATTTGCGGTAAGAAGATATCGTGCAAAGGGAGGCTTAAGTACCACTTGAGAGTTCATAGCGGGGATAAGCCGTACGACTGCATGGTTTGTTCGAAAAAATTCGCGATGAAAGATCTCTTGATCGAACATACTAGAGTGCATACCGGTGAGAAGCCTTACATTTGCAAATACTGTGGGAAAACATTCGGCCATAGATCGCCATATAGGTACCACATTAAAACTCACACCGGGGAAAAACCGTATATTTGTCCGCTTTGCGGCAAGGGGTTTATTTCCCGGGCTGCCATGAATAGTCACGTCAAAAGTTGTTATAAAGTATAACTCTTCTCATACATTCTGATAAAAACAGTCATCTGTTGTTCATTATTTTTAAAATTTCGTATATACCAAACCTTTTGTCAAGTATTTTCAAAGATATACCGAATTGATATTTTGGCTGGAGACAGCAGGGTGCAAAGTCTCTTAGTACTTAAAATATCAATTTTGGATAAATTGATGGATGAGAGCGTGGAATGAGAAACATCATGAAAAACGAGAAATAAAACTTTCTAAATGTTTTTATCACTTTTATTCGTAACTAATTTGTTACTGCAGTTGCGTCCTAATGGACATTGTTTGAAAATGTCCTTATAGGACAACATTAGTTACCAATAAAAGCGGGAAAAAAATATAGAAAGTTTTGTTTCTCATTTTTCATTAATTTTGGAATTTGAGTCAATCAGCATTCCGAAATAGTATAATATCGGTTAATTATCTGTCGGTAGACAACTTTACCTAATATTCAAGAAACACACTTTATTGTGAGATTATCTCAATTGAATTTTGAAAAAAAAATTATCTCTACTAGTTTGTATTAGTTGTCGAGTTGGTTCAAAAAAAGTTTCTACAAAATTTCCAGTTTGTAATGCATTCACAAATAAACGTCATTCAAAATCATATAGAAACTGCAACGTATCCAATACGTACATACGGGACAGCAATAAATCACTTTATTCCCTATCAAGTAATAACCTGCTCGTTTTTTTATTCACGTTTGAATTGTCAATTCAGTATATCTCTGAAAATACCTCAAATGTACCTAAATGAAATATTAGAAATCCATGATTTTAGGTAAGTTCCATCTATGATTGATGTACTTTAAGTTCATTTGTGGTGTTGATGTTAATATTCGTTTTTTATAATCGTATCACCACTTTGTTACCCTTTGATGTTTATTTTCAGATAATAGCTCAAAAGGCAACTACAGCTGTCATATAGTTATTTCTACGAATCTGATGATTTTTCAGTTGGTTGTTTGTATATCGTATCAAAATTATCATTTACTGCCCCAAAGCTGTTGCTTCATTAATAATATTAATTTTTCGAACAAGTTAGAAACTTTATGTTATTGGTTTATATCTATAAAATTAGAACTTTGCAGTTTCATATACCTGATAATGAATAATAATAATTTACTACATCAAAAGTATTGTAATGAGAAAACTAACACCGCAGTAATGCGTTTTAAAGTGTTTTCCCACATTGTATGAAAAACTCTGACGTTCCAACAGAATATCGCAGTAGAATTTGGAATGAACGTGAATTTTAACAGTCGATTTTTTTTTATTTTTAGATGAATCTGAAACAAATGGAATTTCGAACTACTTAACTTTTCTCGCTATTATGTAGGTGTTTAACTTTTTCTGTTTTCTATGATTTTTCTGGAATTATTGGAAAATTCCGGAAAAACCTGACAATCCGTATAAAAATATTTATAGGATGAATTTTATTCATCTTCATTTTTGTCAATCTTTCTTCGATAGCGGTTTTTTTCATTCACTGAAGAATCTTAAATAGTTTGAATGTGACAACAATTCAAATGGACTAAACTTGAAAACTACTTAAAATATCAAAAGTGTCGTAAAACCTAATTTGTTCACCTTCATTTTTGTTCACGTTGATGAATTCTATGAAATTTTCAAATTAATATTTCCTTTATAATTCGCAATGATAGATGCTTTTTCTAAAGTGACATAACTAACAATGTTATTGATACTCACAAGATCTCTTAAATTTTTATTTATATTTTCACTAATTTGTAAAGTCTATCAAATGTTTTTGAAATATCATAAGAGAGATATAGAAAAATTACACATTTTTGTAGACCTCGGTGCATTCTATGACAAAGTTTTTCTACGTTTTTCAAAAATGATTTGTACATTGTGAGAAATACACTTTTGAAATTCTATGACTGACAGATTTTCACGTGAGGTAATTATATAACATAAACAATTATAAAATAATATATTTATTGTAGTTATAGTCTTAAAATAATGCCATACTTATTTTGACACATTTGGGAGGAGTTTGGTAGAACTTTGATTGCACACTTTCGATGTATTATTACCAATAATTTTCAAGTATAATCTATTTTCTCAACAACATAACATTTTCTTCAGATTTTTCAAAAGTTATTCATTATGAAAGTAATTTCCGAAGCTTTGTAGACAAACCACTTATCTCCAATTTACTAAGAACAGCTTTTTTTCTATAATAGCAGATCTGAAATAGAAATACTGATTATCACAATCAAGGTCTAGGAGAAATCCAAGTTAATCCTCCGAAGTTCTGAATTTATAAATACCTGAATTCTACAAAAAACTTTCAAATCTCAAGTTAAAACCAAGTATAAGTTCAAAGCAATATTTTGGCTTCAACGGCTTATTGCTGTTTTCATGAGAGGCACTAAGCCCTGGCCTAGTATTTTAGTCATATTTCATAGAGGTGGTTTACGTTTTCTGTTAATCAGGTAAATGGCGTCTTTGAATGAGGAGTCGTCATCACAATTGTTTACTTCACGTTTGATGTGCAAACATTAGTAGAAGTCACTGAAGGATTATAAATACTTTCTGAAGAAATGTGCATAAACCCTTTATAATTTGATAGAAAGTATACGAAAAAAACAATAAAAAATATTATTATTGAAGTGATCTATATATTTTCATTTAAAATTCACATTTGGAAATATCATAACATTTCTCATCATCTGGTACTAATTGTGGTAAAAAGTATCAATCTTACCAATAAGCGAAATACCTGGACAATTATTACGACAAGAACACTCATGAAAGTAAATTTATTCAATTGACTAAATAATTTGAAATTATCAGTTCAATTTTGACGATTGTCTGCCATATTAATTATTGTCTTAGCAAAATAGCATTTTCAAAAGTTCCAGAGTAACCCTAAATATTTGAAAGGCAACAACAGTTCCGTAACATTTTGGGTAGATTGGTTTTTACGAATATATCTTCAATAGATTCACAAATCATAAAATATATTTTATAATGTATATAATGTATGTTAGTTCAATTATTACAAACTCTTTTGAATTTTGCGATGTTTATGCTGAAGTATCATTGAAATTAATTAAATTCCAAAAAAATGACATATGAAACTTTTTTCATATCTTAAATGTTGAGAGCATATAATCTATTTTTTCAAATATTTTACCTAAACCATAACTGAAGAAAAAATCGATTTTTCTACAGTAACGATTCATAGACAAAGGTTAAATTAATAAATTTTTTAATCATATATATCTGCATTCATTTATACAAACTATTGATAAATGGCATGGGGTCAGACAAAAGTATTAACAAAATAGTGTATTTGTGTGAAATAAATTGATACATGAATCTCGAGTTATTTAAGAGTAGTTTATAAGAAGAATTGTTAAATAAAATGTCCTTTGCCTAGGTATATATAATATATCCGTTATGTTCATCGGCCTGTCTTAACTTATTTTATTTATTAAAACTTTTGTACTCAATAAACAAATGTAATATTTACATATGGTGTTAATTTTCGATTTTCAAATGACTTTCAGCACCTCAGGTACGTAACCGAAGCAGTTTTAGGTTAACTATTTGAATAATGCGCATGGGTATATTACATGTTTTATTCAATAAAATTGCTCTTTCCTTCACCAAATTGTTATCATTCTAGGAATCACCCAGAGCATACAGGAAAAAATCCAAAAGTAGCAGTTAAAATACGAAGAAATCCAGATAATCGACACACAAAATATTCAAAATGGCAGAATAAAAATCTAAAGAACCGAAATTCATATCCTCGCAAACTTAAACAGCAATCAAATGAACCTTCTGAGCTTGCAGATGAAATACCGATTCAGAAAAGTGAAAAAAACCAATTGAACAGCGAAATATCGACTTCCAAAATAATTAACTCTGGAAAAAAAAGACAGAATAAAATTGCAAAGTCAAATGATGAAATTGTACCAAAGAGAAAAAAAAGAGAGCTCAAATATCCTAGGAGAGTGGCTTTAGAGATCATGGAATTAGTAGAGCCAATTCCTTGTCACTTTTGTAACGAATCATTCAAAACTAATTTAAGTTATGCGTTGCATTCCAAGACTCATCGCTCCAGTGAAGATTTTCTCTGTCATATCTGCAACCGTACCCTGAAAATTAAGTATCAAGTGGAAAACCATATTAGAAACCATGAGGACTGCAAGAGATACAACTGTCTGGAGTGCGGTAAGAGCTACAATTCCAAAGTTCGAGCTATAAGGCACGAAAACACTCACAAGGGAATTTTCCCCCACCAGTGCGAGGTTTGCGGTAAATGTTTCGATTTACCTAGATCACTGAAAATTCATAAAATGCGACTACACAATACAAACAATACTGTGAACGAAATCAATTCCGAGTTGAATCCTGCAAACGAAAAATCGTCCAAGAGGTATGAATGTAAAGAATGTAACGTTTCTTATAAAGGTCCTTCGAGTTTATTGAAGCACAACCGGATGAAGCACGATCCTACCCTCGTGCCTGTACTGTGTGATCTGTGTGGCAAAACTTTTCCTACCAATGAGCGACTGATTAAGCACCGGAGATCACACGAGGAAAAGACAAGATACCCGTGTGAAATATGTTCCAAAGCATTCACTTATACATATGGTTTGAGTCAGCATATGCGTATACATACTGGTGAAAAGCCTTATGTCTGCAAGTTCTGCGGCAAGGCTTTCAAGCAAAGTTCTCCATATAGGTATCACATTATGAGTCATAAAGGAGTGAAACCACACGTTTGTGATATATGTGGAAAAGGTTTTATTGCGAAATCCGCATGTAGGAATCACATCAGAACCTGCCTAGGTCCTAGCGATGATGGTATAAAAACAGACAAAGGATAGAAAGTAAATTGAATAATAAAGTTTGGAATCGCCATGAAGTGTTTTGTTAATCAACCCCACTTGTTATAACTCACATATTTTATCAAATACCTAGACATTTTCATCGTGAATTAGGTTTTAACCACTGAATAATGTTTTATTGAGAGTAACAAATAATTATTATTTTTCAAGGAGCAAACAAAAATGCTTGAGATTTGAGAAGTGAAATTTCATGTAATTTATTTTTCCCCGCCTGGATCTTTGTGATATTAAACCCAAGAACAATTCGTTCAGGCCAGTCTCAACTTACCTACGCTCTAGCTTAATGGACTGACAGAAAACAATTACTTCCCTGGCTAATTCCACGATGGGCGATGGATTATATCCGACAGGTGCCAGTGCAGGATTTTTCACTGAAGTTATTCCTGCATATACTGTTGACGATACAACATAAAGCCAACATAAAGTCGATGATTTCTCATAATTGAAAATCGAATTCCTTCGTAGTATCATTTCTCGAACTAGGCTGTCATCGCCCCATCTGCCTGTGAACGGGGTAACCAACCGCATATCCGAATTTTCCCAAATTCCTCGTATAAGAAAAGAAAATGTACATAAAGTAAGTGGGCATATTTGAAGACTGGCTATAAATCAAATTATCTACAAGAACAATTCGTTCAAGCTAGGTGCAACTTACCTAGACTGTAGGGTAATTTACTGATACAACAACTACTCCCCTGGCTAATACCACGAAGGGTGTTGGATCATATCTGACAGGTGTCAGATATAATAGGAATAACTTCAGTGAAGAATCCTGTACTGACAGATGGCAGTGCATTAATCTATAGCGTAAGTAAGTTGAGACTGGCCTGAAGAAATTGTTCTTTTAGATAATTTGATTTATAGCCAGTCTTCAAGTATGCCCACTTACTTTTTGTACACTTTTTAATATTTTCAATTAGGGTATCAATTCAATACTACTTGATTTTTGTCGATGTATTTCGATAAAATTTGGAGGCTCCTTCAGTTTTCTGGTAATTACGATATTACTTTAAACTTGTAGGTGATTCCCAAAAAAAATTTGAAGGAATGAGCCATAAGAACCTAATTTTTTAAACCGAGCTTTCAAGCACACTTACTCGAATGATTTATAGTCACGAAGATTTTAGAGTCGTAAAGAATCCTGTATCAAGTGTCAGGACCATGCATAATCATGACGACTAAGGTATTTCAAACAAGTCGAAAACTATTATTCATCAATTCCTATTTTATTCCTTTCAAATTAGTTTCTGTCAGATATAATACACTTGTTCCAGCGTTTTTTCCAATCCTCGAAAGAGTTTTGAAATACACTTTTTGGTATGTTCCTGACATCTCTTCAATCTAGGAAACAGAAAATAGTCGCAGGGGGTGAATCTGGTGAATACTGTGGCTGTAGCATGATCACGGTGTTGTTTTGACCAAAAAATTACGAACAAGCAATGACGAGTAAGCGGGTGCATTATCGTGAAGCTATGAATTGTTTCTTCGCAATAACGGACGTTTTCTTCGTGTTGCTTCTCGCGAGTGACGCATAACTTCAAGATGATACTCCTTATTGACCATAGGACCATTTGGCAAGAACTCTTGATGCAGTACGCCGCAGTAATCGAAGAAAACAGTGAACAAAACTTTGGGATTTAATCGAACTTGCTTTTTTGGTCTTGGTTCTCCTGGGCCATTCCATTGAGATTATTGGACCTTGGTTTCGATGTCATAACCATATACTCATGATGCGTCACCAATTATGACCCTTTTAACCAAATCTGTACGCCGTTGACGTCATTCAACAATTCCTGAGCGATGCTCATGTGACGGTTTGTTTGGTCAAAAAACAGCAATTATGGAATGATCTTCGGACATCTTCTCGACCTTCTGTGAAAAGCTTGTACCAGTTGTGAACATGTTTCTGACTCCAGAGTCCAATCACCGTATGCCACTGTCAACATTATAAGTGTTTTTGAGCACTTGATTCCATTTTTTACACAAAATTTAAGGCAAATTCTTTGATTGATAGCAGAAAATTGAACTTTTGCCTTTCACCAACAAAATAAACATGCTGAATAACAGAAACTGTGAACATATGTTCGATACGAGTTTACCAACATAAATAAAGAAAAACAATCGCTAATCGAATGCATGTAGCCCGCGAAATTTGAACATTCACCTTATTTATTGAACATTGCACGTATACAACATATAATTGATGGCCTTCTGACTCGACACACATTATTATGTTGTGATTGTTGTGATGCTCTCTGACGTGACGGTGAGTGTGCAGACTATTCTGTCGTGTCGGGGCGCGTTCTGAAGATATTTCGAGTCAATACAGTGGTGGCCTTTGAAGTAAACACAGGCGAGCATCTACAATGCTTTTCTCCGATTTGAATAGTGATATTCAAGATAACCTTGCGTATCTACTAATGTAAATTTTACTTAAAAAGAAAAGAGAAAATATTGGGTTTATCCAGTAAATGATCTGAGAAGTAGTGAGGGCGAATATAATTTACAAGTGATGAAGAAAGATTCCATCAATATTTCAGGATGTCAAAAAATCAATTTGAGTATGGTAGAAAATGATATTTAAAAAATGCAAACCCGTATTTTCTAACAAGTTCAATAAGTTCGTCCGATATCTTGTGAACAAATAAATGCAAACGACTATTCCCTAGCTAGTTAACGCGTCAGATTAGAAACATACTAGTGTGGAGTGTTGTGACGCGTCATAACCCCACCATCGTTCTGACGCCGATCGAGAATCGACCAATCGCCGTCACGACAGATCGCGTCCCGACACACTGCACTTGACTAATATAATTCTAAACATACTAAATGTATGGATACGATATACTTGTGGCGCGTCACAACACACCACGACACAATAATATAATTCTGGCTTTAGAATCAAGAAAGTACAAACTCAAACATTCAAACACCCATTATGGCGAAAGGAAAGTCAAATATTGCCTTATTTTTTTAATCTTCACACGCGAATTGGTAAATCTACTCTCGAGTCTACTTTATCGCTTTGAACTGGTAAATAAAGACTTGAATAAGTATTATTTTTTATATATAAAAGACCGACTCACCTGAAAATTGACTTATATTTATAAGAGGATAGAATAGAGATGGAATAAGAAGGCGAAGAAATAATTTACGTATTCGTTCAGTTTCGCATATGTATTCTGTTTCATCAGAGCTACAATGCGATTTTATAAGAAATGAATGGTTAATAATAATTTGACAATATCTGAAGGTCGTTACAGTTCTTTTTAAAAAATGAAAAAAACAATCGACGTAATATGGCGAGAGGTTGAAATTCGATTGAAGTGTGTGAATTTGAATGCCCACTAACAAACGATAAATATTTTTTGTCCTACAGGGAAATCATAAATACTATTTGAGGGAACTCTGCGATTATTCAAACAATAGAGTATATTAGATAGACTTTCTGAGTTTCAGTTATCTGTTCAAAGTTTCAATAGCCTACTGTAATGGTTTTTCATATTGTAACCCGGTTTGATAATACTTAAATGAAGAAATATTATTTGTTGTCGATTCTTCCTTTGCAAAAGTTATAATCAGCTCATATTAGAGTTGGTCAAAAAGAGTACTTCCAATTCTTCGTATATCATCGTATTTAGACCATCTAACCTAACCTAACCTAGGTTAAGTTTGGCTACCCTCCAAAGTGAGTGGGTCTATTCGACCGTCCACCCATTCACACTCGACCAAATAAACCCAGCCTCTTAACGAAGCCGATTAGTTTGTATGGTGAGTGGTGTTTCAGGACAGATGGTAAGAGTACGGCTCTGCCGAACTTTGACCTGTTAGAAGGCCTGTTAGACATCGTAGTTCATCCCGACTGTAGTACAACAATTGTTTGGTATCAAGCTTCGAAGGGTGAATAAACGCCTTGGAGTGAGCCGATCCTGGAAGATTCTGCCAGAAGTCCATAAATCTTCCTGCCATCCAGGTGTTCAGTCTTTGTTTGGCAAAGCATGAAGTGATGGCAATGACAGGTTCTGGTCCGATGAAGCTGCTTGCAGCCCCCTCCTTTGCAAGAGAGTCAGCAGCCTCATTCTCAGACCAGAGACAATCTGTCAAGTCTACCTATCGAGGAGAATCGTTTTTGGCAATTTGTTACCAATTTGGACGTGGGTCGGTAGCCAAGAGCTTCCAACGCCGCTTGACTGTTCGAGAATATTTTTATTGACTTGAAATACAATCGCATAGGTTCCTAGGCAGATTGACATCTCTGTCCTGAGTCTGCGACTGAAAACACCTGCACCAGAACCTGAAGGTGTTTTCGATCCATCTGTGAACCAACATCTATTTGCTTTCAATATTTCCTTCTCCCGGAGGATCCAGTTCTCTACCTGAAACATATTATCTTGGGAATGGATAAAATAAGTCTACAGGAACTGAATCTGACATTTTAAATTTAATTGTATTAATTATTTTATTTTGAAGAACGGTAAATAACTACGTGTTGCTATATTTTATTCCGTCAATAAGAGTGAAGCTTTTTGAACAAAAAGTTGTATCTTCTAGAATTGTTTTATGCAAACCGCAATGAGAGTATGTTATTTGTTTTTAGGGTAAGAAAAATAACCAAAAAAATACAATTATGTTTGGTAACTAGAACTTTTCTTTTCAGAAAGTCGAAAAATACCCTAATAAAGAGTAAAAATAAATTTCACAGCCCTAGACAAAAGACAAAGTGTAGGAGAAAAAATCAAGTCATCAGAGAGAAAACTATTCAGCCCTTCGAACTAGATGAACCACTCGAATGCAGTAGTTGTCACGAAGCCTTCAAAACGAATCTAGCGTTCGCTCTACATTCCGTAAAGCATAGCAATGACGGCAACTTCACCTGCCACATTTGTAACTGTATTTTGAAAACGAAATTCACAATCGAAACTCACATAAGAACTCACGATGGGTGTCTACGTTATAAATGTTCAACCTGCGAAGATCACTTCAACTTCAAAAGTGACCTGAGGGACCACGAAAATATACACCTTGGTGTTACACCATATCAGTGTGAAGTATGCGGAAAACATTTCAACTTCCAGAAACATCTCTCATCGCACAGGCGCAGTATACATTATTCCTCCAAAAAGTTCGAGTGTTCAAAATGCAATATTACTTATAAATTTTCCTCTGGGTTGTACAGACATAATCACCTGAAACACAAGGAACAGGACCCGGCAGTGATATGCGATATCTGTGGAAAGACACTCTCCTGCAAAGAAAAGCTATCTTGTCACCGGAAAATACATACCGAGCGTGCTCTGTTATCTTGCGTTATTTGTTCGAAGCAGTTTTCGAGAGCTTCCCAGCTGAAAATACATGTACGGACGCACACAGGAGAAAAGCCGTATGTGTGCAAATATTGCGGCAAAGGTTTCAAACAACATTCTCCTTTCAGATACCACATCAAAAATCACACTGGAGTAAGGCCTCATGTCTGTGATACTTGCGGAAAATCATTCATAGTGAAGTCTGCTTGGAAAGCTCATATCAGTGGCTGCAAAATAATTCGGCTCAGTTCAAAGAAAAATTGATTGTTGTTTGAAAATTTGAAGACCGTACAACGATAATAGTCTGTAGCGACCTGCACAATATGTTTAATATGTATATATCTGCATAAGTTTGGAACATCAATCAATATCACAAGAGTTAATTGCAATAAATATGTTTTTGACTAAGATTTTTTTGTATTCTATAACTTATCGATACTTCACTATTGTAATTGTAGTTCTTCCCCATGCTCCAATTCGTGATACCAAAACTATTCCAAATCACCCAAACTTTTGTAACATACTTTCTCTTTTCGGGGGCTGAATTATTATTTATTCTTAAATGCTAGAAGAAATGGGGAAATTTCACACACAGCACGCATTCGCAAATATTCAACTCCATCTAACTCCATCATTTCGACACACAAGAATGTAGCCAGATTTTTTTTCGGCTCAGAAGTAAATTTGAGGCATACGACAAACTTTTGGAGATTTCGGAATGGATAAAAGATGAAAGAAAACGATGGAATATACGTCAAAATAATAATTCAACTGTTTACATCAAATTTATATTTGACAAATATTTTTGTGGATACTTGCCATTGGGCCATTTTTTTTACAAAATGAGTGGGCATATGTGGTTGGTTACCTCGTTCACAGGCAGATGGGCTAATGACAAAATTGTTGTTCGTCGTTCGTTTCAGCCTAGTTCGAGGAATGATGCTCTGAAGGAATTTGATTTTCAATCACCGGAAACCATTGATTTTATGTTGATGATAGACACTATCTTGCACTGACGAGTGCCCAAACATCCCGAAACCGGTCTGTGGATGTGTTCCAATAATTGAAATACGATTCCGGCAGTTGTATCGCCACCAGCATATGCAGAAATAACTTCAGCGAAGAATCCTGCACTGACACCTGTCGGATATAATCCAACGCCCTTCGTGGTATTAGCCAGGGGAGTAGTTGTTTTCTGATATGTGTCAGTCCATTATCCTACAAGGTAGGTAATTTGAGACTGGCCTGAACCAAGTGTTCTTTTTGATAATTCCATTTTTTTGTTGATTTATATGTGGAGTATATTCGTCATACGATTATCGAAATATTATTTTTATTATCTTTCTGTTCCTAAAACAATGTATTATATTTTTGTTGTTTGGTGTGACTACCAAACTGTGGTATCTCATAAATGAAATGAATCGATTCATTTTGTAATCTGACAGAGATGATTTTCAAAATAACATTTTTATCAACCTTGAAAATATTCAGTTATGGCTTGAGAACTATGACTTTCAACTAGTATCAATTCGCAGTTATTTCAAAAGAAATTTTACATGATCCATGTTTCTCAATTGCAGAGAATTTCCAACCGCAATTCTTGCATTTTTTCAAATATTTCTACACTTGATCATAATAACTGAATACCATATTCTGAAAATAAATCTGAAATAAATTACATAAGAATTCTTTTATGACATATGATATGCATTGTGAATAAGGTCCATCGAATCATAATCATTACTGTATATTGTGTTTTCGAATCTTTTAGGAAGGAATACGCTTTGTCGAAGATATTTTTCATAACTCATAATTCTTGAATTATGAGTTCCATTATACTTTATCAAATAATGATACTTTATTAAATAATTATATGAAAAACTACTATTGAGAAAATCAAGTGAATTTGCGTTTCAAATATATTACTTTTTAGTGACAAATGAAAAGTTATTAAAACAAATATAGTTTTTGATAGATATTTGATCCTTATCTGGAGTTTAATCAGCCACATTATCATCTCGCAAATATTTCTGTCAGAAGTAGTTTTTGAACATAATTTTGTAGGAGTCGATATAACTATTTTTTCATTCGAAATCTGCATGAGACCGATGTTCTTCTCTAGACGAACAATTTTGACAGTGACAGGTTATGTTATGTTTTTCAGTTTTATAACTATAATCATATGAAAATAAATATCAAAATAAGTGAGAATGGAGATGCTAGTGATAAGATCAATGATTCCAAATCAAGCGTTTTATAGTTGTTTGGATCCGAAGTGCATGATTAGATTTCAAGATTTTTGTTCTATGAATAAATCTGAATTAATCTGTAAGTATCACGTGACCCTCATATATATTTTTTACCCTGTTTTGGATTAACTATCGATATACAACAAGCAGCGATATACAACCACTTCCAGATAATTTTTAAATCTATCGATTTTCTGATGCGTGGTTTGTTAAGTGAATTCATTTGTGAATAAATGTCTTTGCAGTAATGATGTTTGCGTCAGTATCAGTTTTACGAGACTGATTATGATGATTTATGATTCTGGTGATGTTTACTGTTAGTGAAAATCCAGAGCGCTCTAATATTTCTTCCATTTGAATGCATCTGTCATTGTTTGTGACGATACAGAGTACTTTTCATTCACTTAGAAGAGGTGTCTATTTCAAGCTGTAGAACAGTGGACAGGAGTATAGGTACAGCAGATCTTATCAGCTTTCTATACATTAGTACTTTATTGCATATAGTCCTTTTGAGTTCATAGAGATTAGATGATATATTATTTTTTGGCCGTTCCTGCTCTTTGTACTGCTAGGCGTATGTGTTCATAGAAGTTTAAGCGCTTGTCTCTGAGTAATCTGTTGCTTTGTTGTGAAATTGGCCGCGGTAGTAGTGCGCCAGACTCACGATTGGAAGACCGTGGGTTCGATTCTTGCCTCGACCAGATATTTTTCTCGAGAGAATTTAACTGGTTGAAGCTGGGATGATTCTGCAACCGTGTTAGGATTCACACGTTGAAAGGTAAGACCTCGTTAATCCTTAGCTCGCACAAGTTTCTCAACTTCTGAGAGTATGGGGGCGACAGCTGATTAACGGAAAAACAGATTTTTTTAAACAGATTGTCTGCAGCTAAGGTCTCCGTTGTTCAACTCTATTTCATCCAGGTGTCTCAATGGACAGTGTCCAGTGACTAGAACTCTAATAGTTTTGAACCCATCCTTTCTTTGTTGCAACAGTTTTTCAGTTGTGTTCTCGGCCAGTCCCTTTAGGAAGATTTTCCCGGTCGTGTTTTTCCAGTACTATTCATGTTTCTTATAGACCGAATTACCAATCTGGATCCGTATAAAAGATTTTGGTACAGCCATAATTGGTTCAGGGCCTCTTTATATAGTTAATGATTCGCTTTTCGTTGACTGCGGTATCCGAGTGTTCTGACACATATTATATAGTCAACCTATCCATGTCTGCCAGTTTCCTCAGTTCTTTACGGCATCACCAGACCAGCCTCGATATAACTTTTAGTTTATCAGCACCCTGGCTGTTTTCGAAAATATTGATCCGCTCATTTTGTTGAGGTCTCAAATTATTGTTCTTTGCGTATTGCAAGGATACATACACTTCAGTCTGGAAGACTGATGTATATTGACTGGGTAGGTACGTAACTGAAATGATTATTTCTTCAAGTACAGTACATTCCCGCTCCTGTTCCATTTTCGGTTTTCAACTCGTTTGTATACCAGGTGTTTCTGTCAATCATATTTGTTCGAACATGCATTCCGGTGTCATGTGGTCCGATAACATGTTTGATGTTCATTCCTTCACATACTGAATTTTCTGTTATCACCGATCCATTTGACTTTGGTGAGTTTTATGATCTTAATTGGCTCATCCTTGCTTCCCCATCATTAAAATATGAGAAGAAAGAAGATTCAAAAGTGTCTCCAATGCATCTATTGGAGAGATTTTCATTGATCTCGCTATTCCAAAACATGCAAGTTTTTGCAACCCGTTTTGCGGTCGTTTTATTCATGTTCAGCCACCAGACCATAGATGAATGTTATCATGGGTTTAACCATCATGGTGTAGAGCTAATACATCATATCTGGTTTCAAACCCGAAGTTATTTCGAAAGTGCGTCTGGCCTGCATCAATGCTTCATCCATCTTTTTTTACTGTTCCTATATGTTGGTTCTAGATCGGCCTGGGATCTAGTAACAGAAGTTTCTGTTCACTTCGAAGTTTTAAAGGTCCTCTGTTTTGGTCCTCTTGGTGAATGCTAGTTGTCTACAAAGCTCAGTATCTTGTATCCATTATGGTTCAGAAGACATAGTAACTCGTCCAACTCAAGGTTCTATAACACTGAGGGACAATTCCACCTTGAGGACAAACCACTTGTTACCCGTGCCAGTATTGTCCCTCTGATTATGGTTGTGTATACCAATATCCACCTTCAGCTTGGTCAGTATTACTTCCTGGAGGACGCCAGCTCCTCAACGATTATATTCCTCACTCGCAGAATTCTTGATCTTCACATTTCTTATAGAAGTTTCAAGCGTAACCAGTGTTGAGAGCAATTCAATTGATGAAACTCAGTTCTTTTTGAAAATTACTGATAGTCTTTGAACATACTCGTACTATTGAATGCTGTCACTTTATGGAGATATGGACGTCTCAACGTATGCCTTTTCAATATAATAAATGATTTCCTAAAAACTGTAAAATAATTATTAACATTCGCATAAAGAAGTCACTTTTTCGAGAATGAAAACTTTTCCTATTCTCCAGTTCCAATTTTTCCTACCGTACGATATCTTTTGGTGAATTACCCTCCGATTTGGATTCATGTTCACTTTCTCATGAATCCACTTGCACCGCTTACAACTGACATAAGGTTGAAACTCATTTTCTCCTTTGGTTGTATATAGAAATCACACATTTTCAAGAGGTAACAAATGACCCCCTAAACATGTAACTTGGGCTGGCGATCTATCAGTTGTGGCTTCGAACAAGGTTTTCATTCCTTAGAGGTATACTACATGGATCAATAAGTCCCGAGACTAACCCAGAGATGGCGCTCTTAGTAAACCAGTAACTACGTCTTTCTAGAGTACTAACCTTTGCTTGAAACGTGTCGAAATTTTAAGTCGATCGGACCAGAAACAGCTGAGTTATCGAAGTTAGAGTAAAGTCGTTTTGTAGTTTGTTTAAAAAATGGAAAAAACCGAGTTTCGTGTTCTGATAAAACATTGTTTTTTAATGGGTAAAACACCGTGCAAGCGAAAGAATGGATTGAAAAATGTTACCCGGACTCTTGTCCATCAAAAGCAACGATTTGTCGGTGGTTTGCCGAGTTTAAACGTGGTCGTACCGACACAAATGACGCAGAACGCTCGGGTAGACCTGTGGAAGCTGTTACACCGGAAAATGTGAGTGAAGTGACAAAAATTGTAATGAAAGATCGTAAAGTGAAGCTCCGTGAGATTGCTGAGATGACACAGATATCATATGGAAGTGTATTTACTATCCTTCATGAAAAATTGAGCATGAAAAAGGTTTTTTCTAAGTGGGTGCCGCGATTGCTTTCGATGGAACAAAAACAGCAACGAGTCGATGATTCAGAAAGCTGTTTATCGCTATTTACTCGCAACAAAAAAGATTTCTTGCGTCGTTACGTGACCATGGACGAAACATGGATACATCACTACACTCCAGAGTCAAAGCGGCAGTCATCTGAGTGGCGCACAGCTGGCGAAAGCCGTCCGAAACGTCCGAAAACGCAGCAGTCAGCTGGCAAAGTGATGGCGTCAGTTTTTTGGGATGCGCATGGCGTGATTTTCATTGACTACCTCGAAAAAGGTAAATCGATCAACAGTGATTATTATATTGACTTACTGGTACGTTTGAAGGAGGAAATCGCAAAAAAACGACCGCACATGCAGAGAAAAAAATCCTTTTTCACCAAGACAATGCACCTTGCCACAGGTCGATGAAAACAATGGCAAAATTAAACGAATTGGGCTTTGATCTGCTTCCCCACCCCCCATACTCACCAGATTTAGCCCCCAGTGACTACTGGCTCTTTGCTGATCTTAAAAAAATGCTCCAGGGAAAAAGATTTGGCTCAAATGAGGAGGTCATCGCTGAAACTGAAACTTATTTTGAAGCGAAAGATACATTTTTTTATAAACATGGTATTGAAAAATTGGAAAAGCGTTGGAACCATTGTATCACCCTAAAAGGAGATTATGTTGATGAATAAAAAAAAATTTTGTAAAAAAAATGTTGTTTTCATTGTTAGTCTCGGAACTTATTGATCCATGTGTTAGTTGTCTTGAAAGTTCCATTGGAAGTGGTAAGATTTCAGAATTCAAATTTCCAACACTGAATTTATTCATTTTTTGCAGTGATTTTGACCACCTGACACTAATGAAGAATGGTGACAAGAAAACTAACCATCGCACTCCAAGAGCGAGGTTGAGAACGTATAAAACAAAATCGAAACGAAAGAACTCGTTTTCTGTTATTGTCGAGCCCACACCCCTTGATATTCCCATCAAGTGCGAGTTTTGTGGTTTGAAATATGAAAACAATCTGGCTTTCGCTTTCCATTCGAAAGAACATAACGAAAACGGAATATTCTCCTGCCACATGTGCGAATACAAAAACCCCTCTAAATATCTTTTCGAACTTCACGTACGAGCACACGAAGGCATCAAAAAGTACAAGTGCCAAAGCTGCTGCAAGACGTTCAAAAGAAGTCTGGACGCAGACGAACACAGGTATTTCCACACCGGTGAAAAGCCATTTCAATGTGAAATATGCGGAAAACACTTCAGCTATTCCAGAACGCTGACGACACACAGACGTCTCACCCACTACGAGTTGGTGACTGGCCAAAAACTAGTCAAATTTGATTGTACCATTTGCAACAAGCACTACGCAACACACTCGGGTCTTTTCAGGCACAATTCGATGCACCACAAGGAGCTGGGATATGACTGGTCCGTGTTGTGCGACATCTGCGGCAAGAGCATCGCAACGAAAAACAAACTCAAGTACCACATGCGAACACATACAGGTCACCGTCCACACGTCTGTCAAGTATGTTCCAAGGGGTTTGCAAAGAAGGAGCAACTGAAGATACACGAACGGGTACACACCGGTGAAAAACCGTTTAGCTGTTGTCACTGCGGAAAGAGGTTCGCTCAATTAGCACCCTACAAGTACCACCTGAAGATCCATTCCGGGAACGTTCGCATGCTTGCTTGATTTGTGGCAAGACTTTCATTGCTGTGAGTAATATGAAGGTCCACATGAAGACTTGTGATCAAAAAAAGAAACCTGATGACTAGTAACTAATGGCGCCGGTTTTGTAAATTGATCAAATCGTGTATTTTTTTTTAAATATTGTTGCATACAGATTGAGCCAAGACGTAATATCTTTCTTGATATAAAAATAAATGGAATTCTATTGACTATACAATCTCTAACTTAACATTTGTACCATATTGAAATTTTCATAAGTAACCCATTACCTTTCAAACAGTGGTAATGTTGATCCGAAACATATGTACGAGTAATCTATATATTCTAAAATATCAAAAGTCAACTTTTGCAGAGAAATTTCATCAAATTCTTATAGGAGAGGTTTGCCTTCGTCTGTGTTGTGATAAGAGTATGTATGATATTATTCCATCTTGAAATTTGACCCTATGACGAATATTCATATTTTGGTAATCAAGAAGATACTTATTTGTATCCAACTCAACGCCACAATGGGTAGATTCAATAAAATCAGAAATTTTCATTTCCAAATCTCGCAATAACTTGTGACAGGACATGATCATATTAAACTTGTTAACATTAATCCTCAAATAACGGTTTAATAGGTACACGACCAAATGCGTAACAGTTTCAAACACTTTGGTCAAGGCCCAGAAACTGAAGATGAAAAGCAGTGTAGGATTATTTTGATAGGCTGAGATCCTCCATGTTTTGAAGAACACTTTATACAGTGCATTTCTTTGATGCCCCCTTTTATTTTTTGAACGGGTCAACTCTGAAATTTGGGGTAGTGAAATTAATGCATGAATACTTTATTTTGAAGTGAAATTGACAGATGAAACTTTCAAGATGGCGACTGGGCGCCATCTGGGAGAAAAACTATATGAAATGGAGGGTCTTGTGACACATCATTTTGAAGCTCTTGACGAATACTTCACAACCCTAGAATATGAAGTCATTATCTTCAGCTACTACAAAATGGCGGAACTTTTAATAATTGCCTGAATACATTGACATTTAACTACATAATATGAGGTAATAAGTTGAGGTCAGTTCAGCTTATTCGATATTTCACGCGGAACATTTTCGAACACAGTAACGTCAATATCTCTACAAATATTTATTATTCTCTGCCGTATATCCAATATTGAAGCAGGTTCAGGACCTGTAGGACCTCGACGGCCAATCCAACGACCGGGAAAAAATAGTATCCAGATAGTTTCTTACCTATTAATATTTTCTGGATATTGGGTATGTGTTTGCCGGAAAACGTGAGGGTTGGTGTCACTCCAATAACGGCAATTTTGTCTGTGTACATTGCCGTTTAAAAAAATGTACATTCGTCACTAAAATAAATATTGTGGAGATAGGTAGGATACCTTGCAATGGTTTCTGTCATGATTTCGCAGAATTCTGTTCTTCGATCAGGGCCATCTTCATTTAATTGGTGTACCATTTCAATTCCATTTTAATTCCTCTTCAAAAGTCTCCACACAGTAGGAGGAGACACATTACAAACATTCGCGACGAAATAAGTAGACTGTTCAGGATTTACTACCATGTCACCAATTATTTCCACTTGCTGTTCTTCCGGAGTGGACGGATGGCCTGGGCGCTTTTTTCTTCTTCCAATGGACGAAAATCGACCATTTTAGAGATTAAAGAATATTACTGGAGTTTTTTCCCAACACCAAATCGTTATTTGAAACACCTCGACACGTGTTTCGATCACCAAGTGATCATCTTCAAGAGGAAGATCAAACAGTTTAATCTTCTTCTTAAAGATGATCACTTGGTGATCGAAACATGTGTCGAGGTGTTAAAAACAAAAATTTTTTGTTGGGAAACACTCCAGTAATATTCATTACTACACCAAAGGTTCCAAACAGTGCATCACAAATTTTAGAGATTCTTGACATGGTACCTTTCTACTAGTAAAACCGAAAATTGGAATTGCCATATGGCAGATAAAAAGGAATATTTCTAGAAATATCGATATTAATGTGTTTGTCTTCAGGAAATTATTAAATATTCCTCCATTTTGTAGTAGGTGAAATTATTGACTTCATATTCTAGGCTTATGAAGTATTCGTCAGGAGCTTCAAAATGACACAAGGCCTCCTTTTCCGTTTAATTTTTTTCCCAGATGACACCTAGTCGCCATCTTGAAAGTTTCATCTGACAATTTCACTTCAAAATAAATTATTTATGCATTAATTTCATTATCCGAAATTTCAATTTTTTGAGTTGATCCGTTCAAAAGTTGAAGGCGTTAAAAAGAAATACTTCGACAACTGAACTAGGATTGATGACTTTCAGTGTGTTTATAGATATTTCAATCAAAATTCTGATGTTTTTGGTGAAATTTTGATTTTCTTACCAATATTCCATGAACATTCATAGTTTATATCCCGAATGCACCAAGTTTCATTGTTTAAAATGTGTGCAAATGCATTGGTGACAAAATCTAAATAATTTGTTTCTGCTTGGGAAAAGTCTGATTTGTTAATAAAATATTGAATAAATTATAATTAGGATATTTGATTGGCACGGCGATCCCACATTACCTGTTACCTGTTATGATAAACGACTACAAATGATAAAAAAAAATAAGTTTATCAATCAACAGTTTCAGGAGTACTTAACAATCATGTATTTTTTTTAGTTTCATAAAATTTCTTTTAATTTGAACTTTGTTGAAAAGTATCTGATCAGAAATCTGATGTTCAATTTTATTCGAAAATATCCATGTATGAGAAAAGTGGCCCTTTGTGAAAGAAGTGAGTAAGTTACCGTTCAGAGTTGAACCAGAATTTGAAATCAGATTATCTGTTTGTGAAACTGTATTATATTATTGCTATTTTCGTATTTGTACTTGGAAGTGTCAAACATTTGTTTTTATTGATTTTTTAATTGTATCTGTTTTCAGCAAGAAAACGAAACGAAAATATGTCAAGAAAAAAATCAAACAAGAAAATGGAAATCAGAAAACTAAACCTGCGAAAAGAGAACAAAAACCTAGGATTAAATCAGAGAAACTCCCCAAAATCATAGCCAAACCAATAGATCTGGATGTACCCCTGAAATGTAAGCATTGCGGCGAAGAATACAAAAACAACCTTGACTTCGCGTTTCACTCGAAAGAACACAGCACCAGGGGATCATACTCTTGCCATATTTGCGAGTTTGAAAGTATCTCGAAGCCGCCATTCGAACAGCATATGCGCGAACACGAGGGCATCAACAAATACAAATGCCCATGCTGTGAGAAAACTTTCAAGCAGAGCAAAGATGCCAACGAACATCAATATTTCCACTCCGGAGAAAAACCGTTTCAGTGCGAAATCTGTGGAAAACACTTCCCGTACACTAAAAGTCTTTCCGCTCATAGACGAAATACTCACTACGAAATCATCACCGGCAAACCGTTGCAGAAGTACGACTGCAAGATCTGCAAGAAGCATTACGAGAGCCACTCTGGTCTTGTAAGGCATTACTCTTCTAGTCACAAAGAACTTGGTTATGACTATTCCGTCGTTTGTGATATTTGCGGGAAAACCATAGCTACGAGAAACAAACTCAAGTACCACCTGCGAGTTCATACGGGCTACAAGCCACACGTTTGCAATATTTGTAACAAAGGCTTCTCCAAAAAGCAGGAACTGAAGATTCACGAAAGGGTACACACGGGAGAAAAGCCCTTCTCTTGTTCTTTCTGCGGTAAAAAATTTGCTCAGCTAGCTCCTTATCGATACCACATCAAAACTCACACGGGGGAAAGGTCCCACGTATGTATGATATGCAAAAAGGGTTTCATTTCGCTCAGCAATATGAAGATTCATATGAAAAATTGCGACCAGATCATTAAGTGTGAGCCCAAGTAGATATTAGTTTTACGAAAACAAAAATGATCTCAGGACTTGCTTACCAAAAAGTTTGCAATGTGCGTTACAAATTATATCATATAGTCAGAGGAATACAAACACTATATGTGGAACGGGATATTAAGAAACGTATATCTAAATGAAATTGAATAAATGACGAAAGTAAACCCGAAGGAGGTTATGTGAAACAACAAAAGTTTCAAATTGTTTCATTGTAGCCTTTGAAAATTGTTAATAATGGTAGTCAATAATGAAGGTGATAACAAAAAACGAATTTCTGAACTAATAAATCACGAGATTGTTTTTTAAATTTTTATTTGGCTTACCTATGTAGTATAAAAAATAGTACTAGAATATTTTTTACTTCATGCATACTTTTTGGTAAGCACTGAAAATGACATTTCAACAAAAAAATCAGTTGTCCTGAAGTGTGTTCTTGAATTGTTCCCTGTTTTTACTAAGAATGTAAATAAAAAGGATTTTATCAAAAATAGAACTTCTTTTTACACCAGTATTTTGGTGTGGCTGACTTCTCGAATTTTTTCAAGATACGAATTTTTGGGAACAAATTTACTGATTTCAAATGAATGATCATCAAAACATTCCAATCATAAAAAAATGGGAATATTATTTGTTTTTTTTTTCAAATACCCATATTGCTAGTATTACCCAAACCAGCAAGGATATACAGGGTGTATCACTTGAACTATGACCAACCCTGAATTGTTTTTCCATCATGTAGAAGTTTGAAAGTTGATGAAATAAACCCTTCCATTTTCAAAAAATTATATAATACAGTAAACAAAACTATATCTAGAACGACACCATCAATTTGTTTTCTCACATTTCCAACTAAGATAATTAATTATCTTGAATTCTGTTATATAACTCTCGATTGTTGGGTCCTGCATTATTGAATACTGTACGTTTTACTATTAACCACATGAAAAAATCGTCAAATCAAGTGTTCTTGGCTGTCACCAAAGTGTAGAACTTCTTTCAGTCTACCTCTAAGACAAGTTGTTATAAATCCAATTCCTGATAGAATTTTCAGCATTATGTGTTGAAGTGCTATCCGATTGTAGAAAAAAGTTCAGCCTCAACATGTCTGACAAATTTTCAGGTCGTTATCAAGTGAAGCAAAGTAAGTAATATCCATCACATTGTTGTCCATAATGCAATTAGAATATTGTGAATTAATCCACTGCATATGAAGAAGAAATCGCACGAGGGAAGCGCCGCGTTCAGTATTGTCAGGTCTACTGCTTTTGCAGAAGATTTTTGAGCTCTCGAATTATTGTGCTGCTGCTTGAGAGTTAAAACCCACTTATACTCAGTTTCCTTTCTATAATAATCCTCATAGTACTTCAAATAAACTACCATATTTGTAATACGTACCCATCGAATATATTTTTTACTGATTTTTGTAACACTGGTTGTGATAGTATGGTTCGACATCGTGCTTCACAAACACAATAGAACAACAATTATTACTAACACTTTGGTTGAAATTTTTCAATTTGTTTTTCCAAACAACGCCATATTCTGCTTTCATCTGAGTATATATTGTAGTTTATACTATTTGATATTTCTAATTATAAGTGCACCATAGATTGTTGCGAAAAACTGTTGATATTTCATTATCAATTTGGTTATCACCTTTTTTATTTCACTATTATACTCATAAACTCGAGAGGAACTTTTCGAATAAAAATATCTAATGTGTTGTTACTAACTAACAAGTATCACTGACATCATTAGGTTGAGAAATAAATTATCCAAAGATCTGTAAATATTAAAATCGAGTCTTACTGAAAAGATCCAGGGGTGGTTATAGTTTGTATGATACTTTCTGTATATAAATATTGATTTGTATAATATTTAAGATATGACTGTTTGGGAAGATGTTGAATAACATTTTTGAAACTTTAATTTTTTCATACATAGAAATCAAAACGTGTCTGAAGACTGTATCGAGAAGAAATACATACGTATAAGAAAATGAATATTTCGAAATGAATTTTTGAAACATTCATCTTTCCCAACTAGCTACACAGTAGCTTCTGGTAAATGCCTGCTGGAAAACAACTACTTCCCCGGCTAATACCACGTTGGATATTGAATTATATCCGACAGACATTTATGCAAGATTCCTCACAGAGGCTAGTCTAGCAGATGTTTCTCGTTCATCCAGCAGTATTACCATGCTGAAATTATTCGAGTATTCACTAGTTAACAATCTTTTTCTTAGACGAAGGTTTCATACATGCAGTGGAGTCGCGTTGAAATCGAGTCTCAGCATTTTGCTGTTTGAATCGGATCTTTACTGCAGGTAATATCAGTAAAACGAGTCGGTAGGTTATTTTCAGCACAGTCCTGCTGGATGAACGAGAAATATCTGCGGCACTAATTTCTGTCTGTCTGTCGGATATAATTCAATATTCAGATTTGTCAGTGGATGACCAGCCGGAAAAAATCCCATATATATATATATATATAATTTTGATACAATGGGCTTGAAAAAAAATGTTATGAAGATGTTTTGTAGAGTTTGTTATTGAAAAGTTAAAGTGCGTGTTCTGTTGAGTGAAATAATAAATCTGTTGAAAATACAGGTTTCAATAGATACAAAGTATCCTGGTGAATGGTAAGGTAAGAAGATGGATCCATTGCATGTTTTTTGTGGATAAGTTCTAGTACAACTGAAGTTCATTTCAAAATCATGATTATCCTATTCATCTGTGAATCTCTTTGTAATTACCTTTGGACAAATGTTAACGATAAATGTTGTCAACTCAAATGAAGTCAATTCAGTAATTTTCCCTGAACGGGATTTTGTTGCTTCAGTAAGAAAAGGGAACTAAATATAATAGTAAGAATGATCAATTATTGGTGTTCATCTTTGTATGTAAAAAACAAAATCCAGCATATTTTTTGTTTAGGGTGATTTTTTATAGATTTTCTATAAAAGCAAAAAAGCGAATCATTACACGGAAAAAAATGTTGCGAAAATTTCTACAATTGTAAACATTTTTGTTACAAATTATATCACTCCAATTTGTAATGTTATGTAACACAATGTTGTAATACATAAGTACATGTTATTCTACCATTCGATATATTTTGTTTTGAAAACTTCCCAACCTTGTGTTACCAGTAACTCTCAATGGTAACAGTTTTTCATTGAAATCTGTAGCGATTTTTCAAATATTATTGTACTAAATCTTGCTTTCATTTTTCACGGAATCACATAAAAATTTGTCAAAATATTCAAAGCATTATTGTGTTAAAAAATTATATAACTTTTATCACGAACTTTTTTAAATTATTCCAATTAACATCAAACCATCAGAAAAATTCATACAGCACATATCAATAATTTACTGGAATTGTGCTAATAATTGTAATATATTGTAGCGAAAACTCAAACGAATCATATGAGTAATTACTATGAAATGATTAATGAATGAAAACCTATCTATCACTTTTTGAAACAGGATGTTTTAATTATCACCAAACATTGTTTGAAAAAGTACAAAATATTCGTGGAGGAAAATAATACAGATAGTATCAATTCAACTTCATTTCACAGTAAACCAAAATATGTTTCTGATACCTACTTCTTGTTCAATTTTCATTTATAAAATATAACAAAAATCGAATTCAAAAAGGTGAATGTAACATCAACATATCTTGATAATGTGATTTGTCAAAAAAGTTGAGGAATGACAAACATAGTTAGGAAGTAAAATGGTAAAAGATTTCAAAATTCAAAATACAAATCATTACATTGATAATGTCTATCTAGTATAAGTAAGTAGTAAAATTTTCTAGGATCAAACTACCGATTTTTCTCATTTCAAGATTTTCCTATGAATTCAGTTGAGTGCAAGGTAAAAACTTCAAGAATAATTAATTCTAGTATTGCCAATCCTTAACAAAATGTGAATTTTACCAAAACAAAACATTTATATTCTAGTAATAAATTATTTGAATCCTTGAATAAATATAATTAGAGATCAAAGTTTAGCTCTAGCGGTTTTCGGCTTTCCTTTATGATTAACATAAGGTGTCTTATGGAAAAATATCACTAATTTCTTTTGCCAATGTTCTAAATCTCTCACAGAAAATTCTCAAAATAAATTAAAAATCGGTGAAGAAAATGATATAAAATGTTATTATTATATTCTTGTGAAGTTAGCGAGAAAACTTTTGAAATCAAAAATTTCAAAACTAATGATTCCATAATTTGTTCATATTTTTGTTACAAATTAGTTGTAATAGAAAACAATTTCCTTTGGTGAATTATTTTTTTGCAATGAAATTGTTGCTTACCTTTTATTTTGTCATCTTTCAATTCATTCTTAATTATTAAGGATGCTATCTCATGTCTTAAAAATACGCGTCCTGGTTTATAAGTAGCCATTATCAATTTACCATCCTCAGTGGTATCCAAAAGCCTTTTTATAGTCTGAAATTTGAGAGTTCTCATAGAAATCAAACAAAATATAAAAGATCTACCCCAACTTCCGTACTCACCTACGAAAACTCCAGTAAGGTTTTCAAAATCCTATTTCTTTGGCATATTTGCTATATCAGTTTCTGAACTCATTCTTACTTTTGGTAATATTCGCATTGACTGCAATATGAATCGAGGAAAACGAATGGATATCCACAAATATACTTTTCAGTACAGAAATAACACCACTATATTATATTATGATTATCTCCTCTCACATCAATATCCAAAACAACACCAAATGCCTAACGCGTAAAATATCTTCTAACGCATTGTATATGGTCACCCATATAGTCCCAAACGGAGTACTTTTTATATTTTCGCAAAATATTTTTCTTTCCTAACACAATATTTTATCATTCATTCCAACAATTGTAGTGATATATGATATTAATTTTTGTCGTTTTTTGAAAAACATTCATGACTTCATTGTTAAGTTCACAGATAATTTTTATCATAAATTGGAGAGAAATACACAATAAATTATAGTAGATTGTACTATGGAATATATTGAAACAATTTCTTTCGTAAATTGCTGAAATGTTTATTAGCAAAACTGAAATAAGTTGAATTGAAGGGGTTATATATTTTTTTTTTTTTTGAAATAAGTTGTTTTGATATGCTGTATATGTTATTTGATAAATTACTACAATCATCAACTACAATTTTATTTGAGATAACCTAATTCGAAAACTTAGTTTTTCAATACAATTGTTGTATTTAAAACAACAATTTGTAGAAAATTACCGTGACACAATATTGTTTTAAAAATTCTAGTGAGATTTTTTCCGTGTATACTTTTGAATAGTTACAAATGAATTTTTGGAAAACAATAAGAATTATTCCTAAAATTTATACGGATAATTGTAGCTGAGACATCTAAGCTATATGAAGTTCAAAAAATTTCAGTCTGTCTGAAGGCTGAGTTCCATATACAGTGTGTAAATGCCAAATGGAATAAATTCATTATTTTGGTTACTGTACACCGATCCACCAATTGAGAAATGTTGTATCGTGGTATTGCCAGACATTAACTTGATAATGTGGTGATGCTCCATCCTGCTGAAACCATATCGTATTCATTGGAACTTAAGTGTTTCCTGGATCAGGATATAAATTTGCTAAACTTGGAATGACATCATTTTGAAGTAGTGCCAAATAATTATCGTCATTCAAGTTGCCCTCAATGAAAAAGGGACTAATGATATGGTTTCCTACAATCCATACCCAAACATTAACCTTTTGAGGGTACTGCGTGTGTTCTTCTCTCATCCAGTGAGGATGTTCTGTTGACCAGTAGCGGATTATATTATTATCCAACGTGTCCATTATTTGCTCATAAAAATAAGTCCTTCCATTGAAATCGTCTTCCATGAGCTCCTGAGTATGTATCATTTTATAGGGATGCATTTCTTTTTCTTTTAATATGTTTACTATCGATGTATGGCTAACATTGGATGTAGTGGATGCCTGCCTACTCGATGTATGTGGGTTTTCCTCAAACTCTAGCATTACATCTAATTTGAGTTCATCACTCATTGAATTTTCAGCTGCTTATTTATCTTTCCAACATGACCAAGCTCGCGAAACTGCTTCTCTATTTTGCTTATTGATCTTTGAGATATGGGCGGTAAATTAGGACAGTTCTAATGAAATCTGTACCTCAGAACCAGATGGACGTAAGTCACATTGTGCTAACTTTACAGCAGACCAATAAAAGTGAAAATAATAATTTCATCGTTAAGCTACAAAGCTATTGTTCGAGATATCATATCAAAATTCATCAAAAACATTGAAAGGGTCGTACCTTATTCATTCATGGACAATTTTTGTGTGAATAATTTACAATTGATATAATTATCGTGGTTTAAATTAGGCCGGAAAGGACTTACGCCATTATGCCTCTATATCAAGAATCTTTTTTTGGACTTAGTGATATTAAGATATATTATAAAAAATGATTATTACGTCTTTTTAAGTAAACATAACTACGCAAGCATTCATTCAAAATTTTTAATTAACATAAAAAAACATAGACGAACTACAAAATAATATTTCATTACTCCAGAGCAGTGGAGTCATCCTCAGGAAAGTTTCCTTCTGTCTCTCCATGTGGAAGCCTTTCAAAGAAGGCTCTATATTCTTCAGGAACCCACTGCATCAAATTCATGAGATCTTTCTATTTCTCGTTACTTATTTTCTTCTTTGTTTTTCTCACTTTTGGTATCGCCGCTGGCATAACGACCCTTCCTCTTAGATTTTTTTTGAATTCGACAGTTTTGAAGGCCTCATCTGCAAAACTTGTTTTATAGTACAACTTGCTGTCACCTTTGCGAAGCTGCAACCACACTACACGGGATATCAAAAATGGTTCCTTGTCTGTGTTTTTCTTCCTTGCAACAAATGGATCATCTCTGTTTCTCAAGTAGAGGAAATCAAGGAAGTCTTCGAGGCACATCCTCCTCACAATGAAGGGGTCATTTTTTGAACACGAAGCGATAAAATTTACCCTGTCGTTTACTTTCTTTTTCGCCCTCTCTATCACACAATGCTTAACATCGACTTCCATGTGTGTCTGCCCAGCAAGTAGGAACTTATGATTCACTTCTGCTAGCGTCCCTAATTTTTCTAACAGCCACAGATACATGAATACCATATTAATATTTTTGTTTTGGCCGCTGCAATTATCTGTCCACAATGTCAAGTTCTCCGTAGATCTATCAGGATTTCTTAGTTCTTCCATCGCCCAAACGAATGAACATGAAGCTATTTCATTACCTCCCCGACCAGCTGTTGTCTCATCCCACATCATACACCAAGTTCTGTCAATGGTCGTGTCATAAATAGTACTATTTAATGTCCAGAGCTTTCTTGATTAAAAACTTTGTGAATTCTTCAAATCAGGCGTTGGAAGACATTTTTCGAGATCAGACATAATCACTCTGGAACCTTGAGTAGCACGGGCTTCCAGTTTATCTTCCCTCTTTAACTTATACCTTTGTGATGCATCTTTAAGGTGGTTTTCTTTTTGCAGAGTGAGTCCAATAAGATTTTCATCATTCTTTTCATATTTGAGTTCACAGTCAAGTTTATCGCAAACATCACAAGTGTCATTGTCTGGTAAGTGGAAAGACAAGTTGAAATCTAATAAGCGAGCTACTTCCTGTTGTGTTCGGGTTTTATCTCTGTAACCAGTCATTTGTAAAACTGTAATTTTAAGCATTTAAGTTAATCTAACCATTTGTCAGACTTGAAGTTAACAAACTTGGAACTTAAATTAAAATACTGATATCTAATGTTGTAACATGCAAAACAAGTTGACAAGGCGTTTCAAACTAACGTTGCCACGGAAATTATTTACAATGTTCACCATCTAAAGAGAATGTAGAGACATTTCAAACGTTATATCACAAGCTGATACTTCCTATTTAAAAATCACACTGATCAGAAGGAAAGTGACAATCAATCATTAATTGTGATTCCGCACTAAAAACCCTGTTAATGTTATCGATACAATATAATGAAGTTAAAATAAATTTTGAGAATTTTGCAAAGGGTAAGTACTGTCAAAATCAGATTGTTTCTGCGAATAACACCAATATTTTTCAGGAAACCTAAGAAAAAATCGCCTAACGTTAAAGCTATGCCTTCTCTCGAACCTCAAATCGATGAAGAGTCTACTAAGCTGACTGTCCTCTTGAAAATCGAAAAACCGCTCATTTGTGAAGAATGTGGAAAGTGTTTCTCGGACCACATCGAATTCGCTTATCATTCAAGGAAACACAGCGACCGCAACGTATTCTCCTGCCATTTATGCTTCTTCACCGTGAACTCAAAATTCCGAATTCGAAGACATATAAAAGCTCATTCGGGTTACAGATGCCAGGTTTGCAACAAAACTTTCAAACGAGGCCGCACAGCTCTCAACCATTCCTACCTTCACAGTGGTGAAAAACCTTATAGATGCAAGATTTGCGGTAAACAGTTAGCCAACCCAAAAAGCTTAGATACTCATCTGCATACGATACATCACGAACTGATAACTGGGAAGCCTCTTAGCAAATACGACTGTCCGATTTGCAAGAAACATTATGAATCCGAGACGGGTCTGAGAAGACACTACTCGAGCACCCATAGAGAAATGGGTGTCGACCTCACAGTGATTTGTGAGGTCTGTGGCAGGCGAATTTCAAACAGAACAAGACTAACTCGTCACATGCGCACCCATACTGGCCAAAAACCGTTCCCGTGTAGCATTTGCAATAAGAGTTTCGCCACGAAATGTCTTCTGATATCCCACACGAGAATTCATACTGGTGAAAAGCCGTATGTCTGCTCTTACTGTGGTAAGAGGTTCGGACATTCGGCACCTTATCGGTACCATGTGAAAATCCATACTGGAGATAGGAAGTACGTCTGCAAACTTTGCGGAAAAGGTTTCATTTCTAGTAGTAATTTGAAGATACATATGAAAAGTTGTTATATGCCCATAAAAACGGAAATAGTTTGATGAATTTTTGAAATTAGTTGTCAGAATTGTAAGAAGGTTATTATTAAATAAATGTTGGAATAATTTTCAGAGAATTTTCCGTAATACATTTTTTCCTATTCAACATGATTATTCAATATGGTTAAATCGATAGGAGAATTCATCAAATATCGATGAAGATGGAGGAGTTTTTCAGAAAAAATTCTTAATATCCTTCAATATTTTTCATCAAAATATATTTCAGGAGGTTTGAAACCCATCACAAAAAAATTGTCATAAAAGAAACAAATTCAGTTCTCTTGCGGAATTCGTACTTAATTTTGCGATATTACAAATTTCGTCTCCAAAGCTAAAGTCATCAATATCTTACATTTTCATGATATCAGTTCTTTTCGTTAAGAGTAAAATGTGTTGCAGTCTCACTAAATTATGTCTGTGATTTGGTGGGACATGTGTAATTTATGCAACCCAAACCAAAAGCTGAATTTGCCCCTTGCTGCAAAAATCAAATTTAACCCCTCATTTCACTGAAAGAAATACAAGTATTTGCATAAAACTCGGGGCATTGTATGAAATGAAAATCTCACAATATCATTTAAATACTTTATACTGGATTTTCCTCACTTTTCTTCTTTTCATCCAAAACTGAATGCATGCTTCTAAAGAAGATTATTCTGATCACTTTAGTTGTTTTAAGATACATCAGACTAATAAAACCGTACTCTAACTAGACTTTTTTGAATTTTGTACATAGCATAGGCACAAAAAAATCATAGAGAATGAAAAACACATTTTGTTGAAATTTTCTTCATGAGTTCTAAATGAAAGATCCATTAGACGAATTTTAACTACGACATAAGTAAAATATTGTTGTTTCGTTCACTGTTATGGTTATCGTTATGAAAGTATTTAACAATGAGTGAAAAATATTTCCTTTGATAAATATTTCAATTGATTATTCCATAGATAAATTTTGTTCATGAAATATTTTGGTTTATGTTTTACGTCTTGGCATTACAAATGATGACTGACATTCATGAAACTAGTTCGGAATAATCCAAGATATGCTTCTTCATGACACTTGAATTTATCTACACTATACCACTAACAACTTGTATTTGTATTCGTTATATATTATTTATTTATAACAATATATATAACTGTTTATATAATATCCAATTATTCATCGTGATTTTCATATTTATCAACATAATTATGTTGGTTTTGTTTATTTATTGTTTATATATTATCCAAATATTCATCGTGAATTACATATTTATTAACATAGTTACGTTAGTTTAATTTATTTATTTATTGTTTATTTATTATACAAGTATTCATCGTGATTTACATATTCAATAACATATTTATGTCAGTTTAGTTTATTTAAAAAATACCTTCCGAACTAGTTTGAAACGTATTTCAACAATTTCAAAAATATCATTCATAATTCACAAATTCAATTGTTGAAAGAGACTATTTCAGAAATGTGGAATTTTCTAAGTCCAAAAATTTGGATTGCATTTCCCATTTCATGTACATCTCTTGTTTCGGAAAAAATATTTTTGTGAAACTACTGTAGCAGTTTCTATTCATGTTACGATATTTATATACGAAACGATTTTCATATACGGAAAAAATGTCATTCAATAAAGCACATCTACAAGCCATATGTTCAAACATTTAGTCACTGATAAAGGTTTGTATATGATAATTCCTCACCTCATTGTTAACGAAACACGAAATTTCAGGTTGGATGCCACCAAAACAAAAAAAGAGATGAACCGAAATAAAGTCAAAGTGGTTAGAGAAAAAGAAAATAAAATACAGAATATGTTTGAGTTGAGGGAACCCATACAGTGCACTTTGTGCAAACAGAAATTCGAACACGTTCTAGACTTTGCTTTTCACTCCAGATACCACAATATCGAAGGAAAATATTGCTGTCATTTCTGCGACAAGAAGATCTACAAGAAAGATCACTTTAAGCGTCACATTCTGTCGCATAATGGATATCAGTGCGAAATCTGCAACAAAATCTTCAAAAGAAAATCCACAGCCCTTAACCATCGCCACAGTTGGGAAAAGTTGTATCAGTGCACTGTTTGTGGCAAAAATCTGGGCTCCTCTTGGAGCCTCAATAGTCACTTGGCTAGTGTACATCGGGAGAGCGAAAACGGAGAGGTGCTGCCGCGGTTTCAGTGCTCAATATGTCGTAAACATTACCTGTACGAGAGCGGTTTGCGTCTTCACTATTCCAGTCAACATAAAGAGCTAGGAATTGATTACTCTGTCATCTGCGACATCTGCGGTCGCAAATTGTCATGCAAGAGCAAGCTCAAGCAGCATCTTCGAACCCATACCGGCGACAAACCTTATTCTTGCACTATTTGCTCAAGAAGTTTCACGACGAAAGATCTGGTTACATCACATATGAGAGTGCATACAGGGGAAAAGCCGTACGTATGTATGTACTGCGGAAAAGAATTCGGACAAGGAGCTCCTTATAGGTATCACCTCAAAACGCATACTGGAGAGAAATCATGCAGTTGCCCAATCTGCGGAAAAGAGTTTATTTCCAAAGGAAACATGAGGATACATATAAAGAGCTGCAACACACATAGTGGAGCAGCTGATTTGCAGATTATACAAACAATTAATGTAGAAAATGAAGAACAAGAGAAGATATCGTAGAAGTAATTTAAGTAACAGAGGGTTCTAATCAATATTGAGTTATCGACTGACCATTGGGGCCTTTTTTGCATTTTCACTCGTTTATACCTGAGATACAATTTACTTATTAACTGAGATACAAGTGAGAATACACAAAGAAAATGTAGAATATATGTTAGCGTTTATTAAATATATTAGTGAATTTCACTGATCTGAAAGATAGTTATTCAGTTTTGTTTTTTTTGTTTTTGTTAATTTTTATAAATTAGTTATAATACTTATAATGATGTGGAAAATGTTTTCATTGGAAATTTCCTCGTCCATTGGTGACTGCCTTTTTTATATGTGCGTTAAAAATAATGATACCATACTTACCATACCCATATTTTGCCTCATGAGCTATAATTTATTTATCTATATCCTTTTTTACAAAAGCGTAGATTGACCACACATTTTATTTTAAACAACATTCACTAAATTCAGAGCTCGGAGTCGGAATTCATTGATAAACAAATTTTGTCGCTTAACTCCGACTTCAAATTCGGAATTTAGTGATTTTTTACAAAATCATTTGAAGCCTTTCTACGTCATGTACCAAAAAGTTTTTATGAATTTGTAGTTTGCGATTCATGATTGTACATTTTGATGAATATTCCTCCAGTGTAAAGTCACGTGCATATTCATAAAAAATACTGAAACACGTCAATTTACAAAATTGCGGAATTCATCTTACTGTGAGAAAAATGTCATTCCAAAATTCACATCTTAATTTCCCAATGCAAAGAACTTGCTTTTGGTACAGGGTCATTCCATGTCAAATCAAAACCCGTATGAAATTTTAACATCTTGTATTTTGAATAAATTTGGCATAGATGTATATCTTGTATAAACTAAGAAATGTGTACAATTTTAACGTTTTTATATTAGAGTTATATTTATTTGAAGTGTTTTCTTCCTTTTTCAACGAAAGAACATTGAAAATACGAAACAGTTAAATTTCTCTCAAGTGTGCGGCTCCGTTAGGAGACGAGCAAATAAAATTTGAGTAAATATCCGAGAAGATATTTTGGACGTCTTTTGGAATCCCAAATGTCCATAATTCAAAAACGGGTTGACATAAAATGAAAACTACGTATTTGATATAAGATGAACATCTGCGTTAAGTTTTATGAGGTGATGAAGTTGAATTTTTATTGAAGTGTCTTGATTTGGTATTGACATTCAAAACCCACCTTCATTGTATATGATTTTTTTTTAATTTTCAAATTTAGAACAACATTTAAAAAATCAAATCTTCTAATTGACGGAAATTGTCACCATAGCAATATTGTGTAGTTCTTAAAATAAGAAGTTAAGCAAAAACCATATGACGGAGCCATGGGAAAAATTTTAATGTCCATTATTTGTCGGATTTGAGTTAACGGTGGCATTAAACTCACTTCAGACTAAACTTTGGATAGCATATTCGTTTCAGGGGAAGAAGCGTTTAGATCACCTAAATAATGGTGATTGAAGTTTCGAAGTCCACGGGAAGGAACGTTCAGGTCCGGGGCGCCTGGAAAACAAACATCAATGTCCACGATGCAAGGTTTCTTTATGAATGGTACACAGTGTTGACCCAAAGTGTTAATAAATAGCAGAGTAAAGCCGTCACCTTTCATCGTAAACTGTGGGGAAGATGTACAGTTTCAAGTTACCATAGAATATTCAAAGAGCGAGCTACTAGATGTACACAACCAATTCAATTTCAACCCTCTTTTTATCAGGGAAATGGCAAAGCCAGTCGTTGAAGGCGACCAACGATCAAGGCATTATCAATTGTCGTCTATTCCTCAGTATTCTTGGAGAACTTATGATAGAAAGGACTGTTCCTTTCCCTACTTATCAACTGTTTTTTCACAATCTTAGAGAAAACATGATGAAAATGAGAGCAACGTTTGGAACTAATCATGATAAACAAAAAGTATTCATGCAAAATGAAATAAAAACTTGTTCCCATGTGTTCATTAGAGTTGACACTATTAAAAAAGCCTTTCAGACACCTTATAATGGACCATTCAGGGTGATTAACAGAAACGAAAAATATTTCACTCTACTAGTCAATGGAAAACATGAAAATATTAGTATTGACCGTTTGAAACTAGCTTTTGTTGAAGAATACGAAAGAGAGGGAAATGGAGAAAGAACATATGAAACACGAAGGATACAGCACCAAAAAAATTGTTCATTTCAAGTGACCATCTTCACTGGAGGGGGAGTACTGTGGTGACCATTCTGGCTCCTCTTGTATATGTGTTCCTATACCTGTCAATATATTTTATTATGAAAAACAAAATAGCATTAGGATGTCATAATAAGAAACGTCAGATTGTTAAAACTAATTATTTAAAAACTAACATTTTTATTAAAAATATTTTGAGTTGTTCTAAGCAAGAATTAATTCCATAACATGGTTGTTATTTTTAACCAATTTTACAACCCAAATTTCATTAGCTTTTCGATGTCTAATTTTTCTGTTTTCACAAAATACGTTCAAATGGACATGAACATTTTTCCCCTGCACCCTTCATATTGTTTTTTGGAGGGTATCAATAAGAGAAATAAAAAGTTAGCAAGGTAGTGTTAGTTTGGTTTAAAATGGTAAATTGTTTTGATCATAACTGCATAACAGTAGTTGTCAGGATCATCACTTCGTCAACTGGAATTCGAAAACATAGTTTATTGAACAAATATACACGAAATAATCGCTAAATTATATGATTTCATACTAGAGGCGATATACAATTTATATCAACGATTTAATTGGAAACATTATTTCATCACTATTTAATGTCGCTAATGGCATCTGATATTGAGTTATTCCTCTATATGTAGCATTTTATAATATATAATTATCAAACCGTGTATATGGTCGAAAACGTCAATCCCGACAAATAAATCATTTTTCATCAAAATCATATTTTTAGCGAAAATATGTTTTATGTCGTTTTTGTTTATGTTATATACTTTAATACTCTGTAGACAGTTTTGTCACTGTTTATTCTTTTGTTTCAAAGATACCTACCTTATTACACAGAAGATTTTCATTTAGAAATAAAGGTACTGAAGTCGTTTATGAGTTTTCTTTATATTTTTTTTAATTTGTTCTCAAGTTCATTTCATCAGATTCAATGAATTTTGGAAAAAAGTTAGGGGTTTTGAGTTCCTTCAAATGATCAAGAACTGTTGAACTGAACATAAATATTTTCAATTACGTACCATAAGCATCCCGTCGAACTTATGGCATACCTCTTGTTCGAATTTTAGTTAGATGTTGGTTATTTCTCAGAAAATATTCGTCAAAAATTTCACCAGCAGAATTTTTCGAGTGGTGTGATTTTTGTTGGGACTCCATCAGACAAAATCTATTATAAAAATAGATATATAAATTAAGATATAGTTTCCTAGCGTAAGCCTATAGAGTTGACAAAATACATTTTAGAAACATTAAATATAATACAATAAGAATAGATAGATACCTATACCCTCTACTCGAATATTGAGTAAAATCTAGAATCGAGTATAACAAGTTATGAAAGTGCGTGCAGTGGTAATTGTATGATACGCGACTATTCCAGCCAATGGCGGACTGATCACGTGAGCTTAGGTGGTCGAAACGTTTCATAGCGGTGAATATAACAAGTAAAATATAGTATTCAGTGAAATATCATTTCATTCGTTTAGTGAAATTAAACTACTTTTGTTAAAGAGTATGGTTCATTCACCCACAATACAATTAAAGAGAAAAAAAATTCGGGCTGGTAGATCGTGACTGAATGGAACCGGAAATACCAAACGTTTTGTCTGTACTACGAATAGTGATACCATCAATAGCAGATTCCTAAAGATCTTACGATAATTTTCTTTTGAGTCGCTCTTCTAAAGATTTATCTGTCGGCTAACCTCAACTAGAGGGTAAGTAAGTACGGTAGTAAGTAAGTACCTTATGAAGGTCTCATCTATGAAATCGACGTCTATGAAAACTCACACCCGTCTTATCCAAGATAAACAAGGGTCCTCAATCTAAGCTTCGTCATCGATCCCCGAATGGTCTGACTCCTCTGGATCTGTACGTTAAGGAGGTTGCGTTAATGATCATGTTACAATTGCACAAGGCTGGTGTAAACCTCGAAGGATCAATTGAGGCTGAGCCTATGGCGAGAAGCGCTTACTGCGCAACCTCTACTGCAGGCAACCAGTGATGCAAATGAACCCAGGTTTGTGTTCAATAAACCCTACAAAATACAAATAAAACAGAACACAGAACCAGATGCTACAAAAATGCTCAAAATCCAAAGAAGTCTCGGGATGTGGGGTGTACTCCATATCACTAAGCCTAAGGATTAAGTGGGGAATGAGAAAAAATACCAGCGTGGTTCAAACAGAACTGGCTGGTATCTCAATCGCCACAAAAGAAAAAACCAGGAAAGGAATTTCTGGCAAAAACATAACAATCTGCATTGATAGCAGACAGGCCCTATTAGCCTGGAACAGACAACGTGTTACCTCAGGGCTAGTACTAGAGTGCCACCAAGACTTGGCCAAAGTCTCGGTACATTATCCTGAAGTGGGTTAAAGGGCACGACAGGAGTAAAGGTAATCGCATTGCCGACTCTTCAGCCAAGGAAGCGGCTGAACTAATCATTTTAGGACCCATTGGCACCTACGGCCTGATGACTTCGACAATTACGGAACTAGCCAAACATCACACTTATGCTCAATCCCTAAAGAGATGGGATGGAATCAAAGGATGTAATCTTACCAGGATCGCCCTGGTGTGGCCAAAGTTGGCGCCGAAAAAGTATCGGGCGATGACCAGGAAAAAAGCTACGTCTAACAGTAGGATTTCTGGCTGGCAAAGGTCAACTAAGGAAACACCTCCATAATATGGGGCTAGTGGTCACACATCTATGCAGGATGTGTGAACAGGAAAATGAAACTGTCAAGCATATCCTATGAGAGTGTCCGGAGTTATCGTCAATAAGAGAGTGTGTGTTCAGCGAGTCTTGGCCTACACCTACCGATATAAAGGAGATGTATCCTAGTGACCTGTCCACCTTTCTGAAAAAGACAGGATGGACGATGACCAAGGAGGACAACTCCTCGGGAGAATTTATAATGGGTCACATGTGTCCTAAGTGCTGTGGGCCTACACTCACCCTCCCTATTCAACAGATACAGATCGATTCCCGAATGAAAAATCGCTTGTCTTTTTTTATAGCTTTCACTGTAACCAGAGCTCAAACAATACTCTGTAATCTAACACCAGACAATAGTATTCAAACTTACCACATGTTTCATCAGTGGTGCTAGGCACTTATGCATTGTTGGACTCGACATCAAAAAATAATAGACGACAGTTGAATGAGTGGAATGTCGGGATTGTTCGAAATTGCAGGTTTTATCTGCATTATTTCAGTTGGTAATGACACACTCTCTATTGTTGTTGGACTGAACACATCGATTTTGCATATCGATGTGAAATATAGGAATTATGTTTCAGAACTTATAGTTATTGATAGATTTTGGTGGTAGAAGAAAGTAAAAAAATCATTTTGGGAAACAACTATTTGTGTGTTAGTTTATTCAGTGCCTAATCGTGTTATCTTGTTAGTCTATGATCAAAATGCACTTTTCGATTTGGTAATGGATGAATGTCTGTTCACTATTATTTTTTAGATCTTTCGATGAACCGCCGATGGATTCTAATCCGCTGGAAGAACAATTTCCAGACTTTGAAACGTTGGAAACGTTCAGAAGTCCTTTTCAAGATACACCTGAAACAAAGTACGAGTGCGATATATGCTTCAAGATCTTCAGAAATGGTACTTTTGCCAGGGAGCACATGAAGTACTTCCATACAGGGGAAGCATCATTCGGTTGCGACATTTGTGGCGAGCATTTTATGTTTTCTCGATCATTGGCCAAACACAAGCATTCTAAACATCCAAATGCTCCTAAAACAAACGTAAGGTACTTCTGCACGTCCTGTAAAAAAGAGTACAATTCCCGGAACGGTTTGATATTCCATAATAAAAGACATCACAGCGTCTGTGTTGATGATCGCTCGGTACTTTGCGATACTTGTGGAAAGAGATTATCAAGCAAAGAAAATCTGAGCGTGCACATGCGAACTCACACTGGGCACAAACCGTTTTCGTGTGAAATTTGCTCGAAGAGTTTTCCTAGGAAGGATCAGATGAAGGAACACCGACGGGTACACACTGGTGAGAAACCTCACAAGTGTCAGTTCTGTGGAAGAGGCTTCACGCAAAGGGCATCCATGAAAACCCACGAGAGGATGCATACCAACAGTAAACCTTTCAGTTGTGAGATTTGTGAAAAATGTTACTCTTCTTCAGGTGCCTTGGGTACCCATAGAAAAGTTTGTACTGGATCAAGAGAGAATGCTAAGGAAGAAAATAAATAATCTGGAGTACAGAACATCTATTCTGGAGCAGTTTCATTTAGTAACGAAATTGTTTCCTTTTCTTTGTAGCTCAATAAAATAAATGACAATTTTCTGTAATAATAATAATAATAGCCTTTATTACCCACAGTTAAAAACCATTTACAGAGTTAACTGAGTTTTTTAAACAGTAATATAGGTTGAGAAAAAGTGATATAGGTGCTTATAATTACAAAGTTACAATTTGAGAAAGTAAATAACAACAGCCAGTCGGCTGTAAAAAGTTTTTGTACTTCTAGTTCTGAAATGAGGCACACAGAAATTTATAAGAGATAACACCTCCACAGCATCCACATTGTTGTGCAGTAATTTGTACAGAAACATTATTCCAACAAGTTTTCTACATAATTCAAGACTTTCAATATTGAATGGTATGGTAAGAGATTCATATTGAATACCTGTATCAGGATAGATACCATAAGATTTGAAGTAAATAAACTTTAGGAAAAGATAGTGAACTTTTTCAATTAATGTATTATAACAATTGTAGAATGGAAACCATAGAATAGAGCCATATTCCAATTTGGATCTTACGTAGGCTACATAAAGAGTAACTAGAGCAGATATATTTGAAAAAAAATCTACAATTGTGAACTATAAAGCCATAAACTTTCAATGCTTCACTTACTTTCAATTTAATGTGGTTGGAAAAAGACAAATTTTGATCAAAATATAAAATCATCTGAATGCTATTTCAAATATATCAGAAAAGTCATTCCAAGAAAATAAATATACAGACAGGGTAACGAGAAGACTATTTAAGGTAGAGCGAATGTAATTATTTTCATGATTTTTTATTATTTCAAAATACACAACATATTCCTGAAAAGTACAGTTGTACAAAAAGATAGTGAACATGTTTTATTTTAGTTAGTACTAGTGGCAGTATTTTCATTAGTATTTTCAAATAGAACGTTAACCTGGGCGTTCCCAGAAAAACTTGACCCCCCTGTAAGTCAGAAACGGACGTGTAATCAAAAATTCCAAGGAACACGTCAATTTTTATTTCTAAGGGGGCTAATTCTGCGGTCAGCAACTAACCCCCTATTTTTTCCAGCGGAATGGGGGGTCGAGTGATACATCACTTGAAAGGTCTTTTGTTCCTCTATTACCTCTGTATTAAAACAGAAATATAATAATAATAATAATAATAATAAGGTTTATTTGGATAAAATTCGACATTATATCTTATAAACTATGTAAAACAAATAAACAAGGAGAGAAACCGCAAATCCATTGGCTGTCCGCGGTGAGGGTCGTTTATTAATAGTTATTTTATTCCTTAAGTATTTTAAATTAAAATTATGAAATACAATGTAGGTTGCAAATTTTTAACATAGATAAAATTGATGCAGTAATATTTGTAAAACAGAACAGAACATTTGCTGTCGTTCATTTTATTGGGGTAAACAACAAAAGTAATATCAATGGCAACACAATCAACGAATAAAGTGTTCAAAATGACCTCTGTCTAGTTCCATACAATAATACAGTCTACTTTCGAAAGCGTTACTTACATTATTGAAGATGTCCGGAGTCAGAAATCAGTATTTCCGAACAATTCTCTGTCGCAGGTCTTCTAGATTTACAGAATTTATTTAATTAGTAGTAAACGTTTTGAAATGGACGATACTGTTACTTTTTTCTGCACTGGTAGTTTTTGTTTGAAACTAGTTGTCGCAGAACAAAAAGTAGGTAGTTGGCCACTGTCACTTTTTCACAAATTATTATTCTGTCATTTTTGTTCACTGTGTTCCAACATGGTTTATTCTACTGAAGATAGAATAGAAATTGTTGCAACCTATTATTAAAATAATGAATGTGCTAAAGCTTTTGCAAGAATTTATAATACGAATCATCCAGACCACAACGTGAGCCATCAATGCGTTATACAGTTATCGGATGAATTTCGAACTTCAGGTTCTGTTCACAACAGAAAACATAAAGTATCCCGTCCTTACAGAAATGACGGAGTTGAAGTTGAAGTTGCAGTTTTAGGACATGTACAAATATATAATCGACAATCTAACAGACATGTAGCTAGAGGGTCTGGTGTATCAGTTACTATTTTTTTTCAGATCTTGAAAGCCTTCCTTCCTTTCAAGCCCTCCTTTCAAAATGAGGCTAGTTAAGGAATTAAACGAAGATAATCCTGATCGTCGACTTCAGTTTTGTGAGGTGTTCAGCGAGAAATTGACCAGTAACCCCAATCTATTTTATACAATACATGTTTTTCAGATGAAAGTTTCATGTCGAATGGTGAATTGAATAGACATAATTGTCGTTACTGGAGCGATGTGAATCCTCATGTGGTGATGATAACACATTCACAAACTCCACAAGAATTGAATGTTTGGGCCGGCATTCTTGGTAATCATCTTGTTGGACCATTCTTCATTGAAGGTAATCTCGATGGAAACACATATTTAAATCTATTACGAGACTGTGTAGATCATATGATTACACAAATTTTAGAAATTTATGACAATTTGGTAGAAAATGAATGAACATTTCAGCAGGATGGTGCACCCCCACATGTTGATGTTCGGGTGAGACAGTTTTTGGACAACCGTTTTCCAGTGAGTTGGATCGACAGAAGGGGTCCAGTGAAGTGGCCAGCTAGATCACCTGATCCCACATCGATGTACTTCTTTATGTGGGGACAACTGAAGTCGAAAGTGTACTACTCTATTAAGACTACAAATCTAGAAGACCTGCGAGAGAGAATTTTTCAGGAATGCCGGTTGCTGACTTCGTACATCTTGAATATTGTACGGAACGCTTACGAGAGTAGATTGTATTATTGTATGGAACAATTTATCTGTTGATTTTGTTTCGTCATTAAAATGAACGACAGCGAATTTTCTGTTTCTTTTTTTAACTAAAACGTTCAACATTTAATTTCTCAATAACGAATGAATTAATTGCGAAAAAAATATAGAGGTAATAGAGGGACAAAAAACCTTTCAATCCCTTCAGAAACAAAATAATGTTTTTTTGACGTCGGAAATTTAAAGCTTTAATATTTTAACTATAATCCACTTTGTTTTTTTACAGAATTGTATTTCCTGGACTTCATTTTTATTAATGTGTATCTTAAAATATGAAATTATTAATTCTTCTTCTAATCCAACAGGCTTCCACACAAACACGGAAATCATAGTTTCGAAAAATATTTTTCATATTTTTAGTTTTTTAGCATATTTTTATAAAGTTCGTAGAAAATGGTGTGCTATTTTAGTTTTTTGGTTGTGGGTAGGTATTCCCTTCAAACTTAGATTTTCACGGTTTACTTTTCCAGGAGCAGTAAGAAAAAGGCAACACAGAAACGACAAACTACCGATAAATCTACACGAAAAAAACTGAAATCATTCATTATCAATCTCATGGAGATTTCAATGCCTTTACATTGCAAAATGTGCGGTGAAAGTTTCAATACTAACCAGGATTTTTCGTATCATTCCAAAACTCACGACGTCGAAATGATGTATTCCTGCCACCTCTGCGAATTCAAATGCGAAGAAAAGAAGGAAATCAAAAATCATACGATGAATCATAACGTTTACAAGTGCGAGATATGCAACAAAATTTTCAAATTCAAACATGGCGCTTATAGGCATGCAGAGATCCATCTCGATCAGAATACTGTACAATGCGAAATATGTGGAAAAAACCTACAAAGACAATCGTTGAACACTCACTTGAAACTTGTTCATTCCGAGGAATTTTCAGGAGTTTCGTACGATTGCTCAGTTTGCAAAAAAGCGTACAAGTATAACTCCAGTCTCAAGAAACATATCTCTTTCAACCATAGAGAACTGGGTATAGATGTGTCAGTGGTATGTGACATATGTGGTAGAAGAATTTCCAGCAAAAGTAAGTTGCAACAGCACCTAAAAATACACAGTGGTGAAAAACCATTCGCCTGTACGTTTTGTGGTAAACAGTTTCGATCCAAAGACACCATGAAGTCCCACATGGTCGTACATACTGGAGAAAAACCTTATATATGTGGGTACTGTGGTAAGAAGTTTGGACAAAGTGCTCCGTATCGTTATCACATCAAAACCCATACTGGTGAGAAATCGTATACCTGTTCCATTTGTGGAAAAGGATTCATTTCGAAAGCGAATTGGAAACTTCATGTTAAAACTTGTGATATATTGTCGAGTGAGAGAATTTCAAGTGAATGAACATTTTCTTGACGTTGAATTGCCTTGAGAAACTCTGAAAGCTGAAATATACGTCAAAATGATGATGCTAAATGTAAAATTACGACCATACATAAATAGAAATTAATTTAAGATTATTTTTTCATTCAATAACCCACCATCTTCTAGATTTGAAGTTACAACAATGGTATTGAACGAAAGTAATTTTTTATGGAGGAAAATCAGTTTTTTCATCCACCTTTTTTTGAATAATTTCACCTACCACAATCTGAAAAATATGAAAATTATAATTGGTAACTTTATACGAGTGTAGAAAGGGCAAACTTTTCAGTTTACCCCGGTAAGTTACTGCGTAAAATCAAAGTATTTTTCACACAGAAAAATGTTCTGTTTATCAATAACTTGTATTCAATGATTTAGCCTATTGAAAAAATACTAAGAAATAATATAATACTTATATTAACGTTTCGGAATCCAAAATCAGCCGCCGTCTTGAAAACCATGATGATCTGAATACTTCCTTGAATTATATCAACGAACAGGAACCAACAATAAAGTTCACAATAGATATTGAAAAAGATGGTCAACTCCTTGGTGTAATGTTGAAGAGGTCTTCTGATCAATTTGATATAAATATTTATTGGAAAAAAACACATACTAATAGATATCTTCACTACACATCAAATCACAGACACAGAATAAAAAGCAAAAATTGCATTTGTGAGATACTTGTTCTTGTGGTAAAAGTTATAGTGGTGAAACTTCAAGACCGTAAAAAGTGCGTCATAATGAACATCAAGATTATATCAAAAATAGACGCTCAACAGGATATAACACATTTTGAAATCAGACTTCAATGTCCACAATATCGAACGGCTCAAATTTTCAATTGTCAACGACGAACAAGGTCGCGAGGCTGAGGCTTTTTCAATAAGCAGCGGACTGACTCAGATTATAAATGAGCCAACCAGGATTCCTCATTTCAGTGTTGAGTGAATTACCGATAAATGTTGGGGATCAATATAAGTCACGCAAAGTTTGACATTACAGATCTGCTGAGTGGGAGGATCTTCAAGACGATTTCCGAAATTTCCCATGGTTTCCTGACTAGATGTTTGTTTCAGCTCTAATAATCCATCTATTTATGCTTCATGGAAGTCACGGAAGTTATTATATCATCCATGGTTGGATATATATTCTTTTTTTAATGATACCAACTTCTGACAGCATACCTCGGTTCAACGAGGTATGCTGCAACAGCTTGCGAGCAAGCTGTCACCTCCAAAAAGATCGCCTATCGATAGTGGCGCAAAAATCCCAGTGTCGAAAACCGAAGTAAGTTTGTTAATGCTCGCATCAGCTGCAAACTTAGGATAAATGGAAGCAAAGAACTTCCTAATCAGAGAATTAGGGATAAACTGCTTGCCAATCACAACGAGTCTAGATATTGTGGTCGGCGGCTAAAGCTGTTAATCAAAACTTCACAAAATCCACAATTCCACTGCTAACACAAGTGGATGGTTCAACAATTTGCGTCCCACTCCACAGTTGATTTTCTGGGAAAGGTAGCACTCACTATTCCTACACTAGAATCCACAATGACGGAAATTACTTTTCGACAACGTCCAGACAGGCGAATTCTGAAACAGCTGAATATCAACAAGGCGTCTGGTCCTGATGAAGTGCCCGTCATTGTGCTTAAAAAAGTGTGCAAATGAACTCGCACCAGTATTTTGTAGACTTTTTAACCTGTCTTGCAAGAAAGGGGTTTTTCCTTCTTGTTGGAAGATTGCTCGCGTTCAGCCTATTTTCAAAAAGGGCAAGAAAAATCTTCCAAATAACTGTAGACCAGTCGCTTTGCTGTCAGTGATAAAAAAATCATGGAACAAACCTTAAACTACCATATTCTTAAATATTTGGAAGGCTTGTTGTGGAGTTGGCCGTGGTGGTTGGCTGGGATGATTCTGCAATCGTGTTAGGAATCACACGTTAAAAGGTAAGACCTCGTAGTCCTTAGCTCGCACAGGTTCGTCAACTTCTGAGAGTTGTCGTTCGTATGGGGGCGACAGCTGATTAACGGAAAAACAGATTTCAAACAGACAGATTTTCAACATTTTGAGCGATCTATCGTATGTCAACCTAATTTGGAATAACGCAATCAATAAACATTGAGAGTCAAGAGCTGTAGCGCTTGATATTTCTATGGCCTTCGACCGTGTGTGGTATGAGGGTTTGCTGGCCAAACTTCAAAGCTATGGCTTGAAAAACGTTCCCCGAAAGTCGCCGTCGACGGATATCTCTCGAACACTTTCACCATCAACACTAGTGTTTCCCAGAGATCTATATTGTCTCCAATCTCTTTCTATTGTATATCAACGACTTATTGGAAAAAAACATAATCCAATATATTGCTCTGTTCACGACAGCACACTTGTTTTGTCATTCCATTTGGATTCCAGGACATCGACGGCAGATACACATCTTCACCGGCAGCAGCATATCTTGATGAGGATCTAGAAGAAATTTCGAATTGGGGTAAAAGTAACCAGGTTTAATTCAATGCCACAAAAACCCAGGCATCGGTTTTCAAAAAGATAAATGTTTCCGAACCGGTTATAATAATGTCAGGTCAGACACTTCCAATTTCTGTTTCGGTGATACTTTTGGGGGTTAAAATGCAACCAAGTGTCGCCTAACCTTGCAGTTGGCTATACCGTACTGATGACAGCTAATGTCAAAATATTACTTGGTACCTAATCCCATTTAAGATTGAAAAGTGATCATACTCCACAGATTACTATTCTATTCGCACTGCTGAAGAAGTGGAAGTGGCATATCCTATAAATATGTTAGGAGGTTTTCCTTCGCAAGATAAAAATAAATAATTATATTTAAAAAAAACTGTTTTAAAGAGGGCATTAATAAATATAAAGGTTTACATGTGTATCCTTTTATAATAAAGTGTGATAGTTAGATAGGACATTGTTTTCTATGCATCTCGATTCTTTTCTGAAATTTTTATTTTTCTTCGGTTCAACCGGCGAAATTATGAAGTTTTGATTACATATTAATACTTTTGTGATGTATTTGATACAATGAAACTATACAAATTCAACTTATCAGGTATATAAATGCAAGTATACTGTACCTATTGGTACAGGAGCTGAATTTTGTTTTCGTATAATATTACAAAGAATCGACCTTGAAAATTCATCTCCAGAGAAGAAAAAAAAACTCTAGGCACCAATCTATTTATTTTGTTTAACGAGACTTCAAGTTATTGTTCTATCTGCTATTCTGGTAGTTTCGTGTGAATTTAGTTTTTCAGTTATTTTGTGTTAACGGGTAAAAAGTGTAGTTAATATGAAATGTCAAATAAATCTAGTTGATTGTTAAATGTTGAATTCATTTTGTAGATATACGACGTGACTCTGAATTTTACTTCGGTTATTTGTATAAATATAATTGAACCGAATTCGTTTTTTTTTAACTCATTGTATCATCCACAGAACCTTGAAACTGTTTTCATTACCAAATCATGATTATAGTACTATATTCATTTCCTAAGTTTTCACTAAAATCAAACGAATAACTATTTACATTTGGTATTAAGTAGATACCTAACGTCAAGGTAAAAAGTGGCTGGGCCTATTTGACCCTCTATCGCAAACCGCAAGGGTTTATTGTGGCTAGATACCTAACGTAGAATGGCTCGTCTATGAATACATATTCCATTTCTAATATAATCTACATTTCAGGTCAATAATAGAGATAGATTCTAGTTCCACCGTAATTATAGTGGTTTCAGATGATGAGGATGAATCCAATGAAAACATAACTATATTTGAGGAAGAGTATATAACTGATAAACATAAGGAAGACGACCCGATAAACTTCGAACCCAATGGGAGAATTTCGAATATTCGACCAATATATAACGACAAGAAATCCAAAACGGTTTATAATTATGCTAAGAAGCATATAACGGTATATGGCAATAATATATATTCTACAACATCTCACCCGAGGTCCGGTTTTGTGGAACAACAGAGGCTTTCAATACCATCCAAAGATTTCAAGAAAAATACTGGATTGAGTAATGGTTCTACAACTGAAATATCTTTTACAGCTGAGATAGATACAATATCAGATTCATTTCTCAATGAATACATTGATTCAGATGCTCCAGATCTAGCGACCAATGCACAGTGTGGTTCAGATACTAATTCAGATCCAGCGTCCAACAAACCATTCAGTAATGAATTAGATACAGAAGAGAAGGATGAAACGAATTCTGCTGAGATTAAGGATAGAAAAAATGTTATACGTTTTCGGTGTAAAATATGTCAGGCCATTATCTTCAGTGGTGAGAGCTTCAACGATCACCTTAGATCCCATCGTGCCGAATATGAAACAGTAGAATGTAACCTCTGTAAAAGGTCGATGAATAGGAAAGATCTGCAAAACCACAAAAACACGTCACACAAAGGAAAAGTGCCTGGATTTGTGAAGTGTTCCGAATGCGATAAAGAATATTTAAATAGTAACAGTTTACACAAACACTACACGTATCACCACAAAGAGTTCGGTTTTGAGGACCCGTCGATAAAAGTGTGCGAAATTTGCGGACGCAGATGTCGTGGCAACAACGCTTTCCAAAATCACCACAGAACGCATACCGGTGAAAAACCGTTCCTGTGCTCCGTCTGTCCGAAATCGTTCAGAATTGCGGATGCTCTGAAAAGACACATGAGGATCCACACTGGTGAGAAACCGATGACTTGCAAATATTGTGGAAGGCGGTTTGCTCATAGATATTCGTACTGGTATCATCTGCAAGTCCATAAAGGAGCCAAGCCCTACTCTTGCGAAAGTTGTGGGAAACGGTTTATTTCAAAATCGAATATGAGAGTTCATTATAAAGCTTGCTCTGCTCTGCATTCGCTGGATTTAGAAAGCATTTAATATTAAAAAATTTTTGAAGGATGATTTATCTTCACCACTAGATACTACATTGTATCAGTTTTGTGTCGATTCTTACGAATATACACAAAACTAATGTTCTTCAGCATCAAGATGTTTCGTCAAAGAAAAAGTTGAAAGCACAGTCAAGATCGATATCATCTGTCATTAATTATGTAAAACAACATGTTACCACAAACAATTTTTATGGAAATGGTAAAAAAACCTTTTATGTTTTTTATGTAAAATATATAATTTTTCAAGTTTTTTTTCATTTCTTGAAACTTAACAGATTAACATATCAAAGACAGAATAGAATTGATATTATACATTAATCCTTCGAAAGATATCAATTATTCAAATTATACCTGCTGCCTGGTCTCGCGAACTGAACCATTCATGAAAGTAAAACAATATCTGTGCATACCGATTTTACCTGTTTTGGGATACGTTTCAAAAAGCTATTCAAAGTTATTCATTTTGAATTTTTTTTAAATCTTATAATTGATTTTTTTTGCAAACACGTTGCTGAAAAAACACCTAGATGAAATGAATGAATTTAAATTTTCATTTGTTTAACCGTTGAAAAGTTGTATTTGGTGTATTCAAGTAGTATTTCATCATGAGATTACTAAATTCTTCCCAATTTGTGCTTTATATAATAACAATTCAAACCATGTGACTTTCTACCTTGGTGATAACTAATAATTTAACCTGAATTCAGGTGAAAACTAACTGAACATTTTTGAAAATGATAAAAAAATTCAACAACCCAATGTATGGTTATGTACCTACATTTTGTGCTTTATATTATATAATAAACAATTACAATCATATGACCTTTTACTTACTTGATTTTTTAAACACAATGAAAGAAATTTTTTTCACCTCAATAAAAAATATCAGAAGAGGAGAATAATTCATTTCTATCTGGTCATTCAGTAAATTTTTAAAATTCTATGATATATTAGTTTATTAGCACTTCAATAGATTGAATTTCGAACATTTCTCTTCCAAATGTAATAATTCATAGTCGTGGTTGAACTCTTGTCCTTCTATCAGAAGTAGTTTAGAAATATGGAATTAGTCTTCATATTGAAGATTCTACTCCTATGTTCTTTTATTCTTTAGGAAAAGATTCCTCCCGTTTGGTCAATATAAAGTTTTGGGTAAGAAACACAAGTCAACTGATGTACTCCTGATCTATCTGACACTGAAGTTTTGCCTTTATTATATTTAATGAATTTGCTTGAATTATCATTTATCCAGCCACGTCCAAGTCTGTCATTTTTAAAAAACGAACGATGTTATTATTGGTGGGTTCGCCAAAGTACGTCAATGTCCTATGACGCTGATTATTGTTCATTGAAATAGGATAGGCCTGGTAAATGACTTGTTTTCGCAGTTTTTTTTTGATAATTGACTCGATAATGTCTACCATGTAGCCGTTGTTGACAGCAATTTGTTCAATAAGATTTGGTTCTTTCTGAAAATCACTTTCTGGCAGTGGAGTTTTCAATAGCCTGTGAAGCATACTAGTGTAAAGTGCTACTTTATGATTATAGGAATGTACGTATGATATATATGGTTATGTCCATATAAGATGTATAGTCAATATCGATGATACCTTGATCATGCAAAATAATCCCAACTGTGACTTTTATATATAACTAGCTGACCCAGCGAACGTTATTTTGTCACTCAATAACTAACTCATAAGTGTGTGTCAGTACAATACCACTAACAAATAATATTAATCCTTTATTCCGTTAGTTCATGTTTAGCTAACACAAACAAATTTGATGGTTTGCCCACTCGAGGGCATGCCAAATATAATAATTGTCCGTGTGAAAAACATAGTTTGTACAAATCCGATCCACAAATGAACATTGTTTGGCCTTAGGACTTATTATTACTCATTGCAAATGCCAATCTAATTGAAAATTGCACACGTTTGAAATGAATTGGCACATCTGTAGGTATAATAGGGAATCATGGTATTATTATATTTTCTCCTCGTTCGCATCCCTACTCCGTGCTATTTACCGAGTAAAGGCCGGGACACACCTGTCATACATCCTTCAGATCCGACTCCCTTCATACAGTTGAACGAGTGTCTGAAAGGGAAATGGTACTTTAGTCCGAATAGAGTAGTTCACATCGTTCCGATACGTGGCCAACCCCGCTCCCACCCGACTCCGATCCTGCATTCGATCATGATCCGATAGTGAAGCCTATTTGTTCTTTAGCTCCGGGGCAGGTATCGCTTGGAGTTTGTATGATATTTGTGTCTTTTGTTTTCTTCAAATTAAATTTAAAAATGTCATTAAAACCGGAGGAGCTTATTGAACAAATCAGAAAATATATAGTTCTATTTGACCAGACTGAAGAGCTGTACCGCTGTTCTCTATGAGAGCTCTCCGATTTTCTTCATCTTCTTCTTTCAAATAGACAGCCATAATGGCTAAATCGCAGTTGCTAAAATTCTTGAATATTTTGCTTAGAGGACCTTCCGAGATATTGTTTGAATCATCACTGGCTAGAGTGGCAAGTGTATCAAGCCGGAGCGGTAAATCGGAAAGAAGTCGGAAGCATGTATGACAAGTGTAATTACCCACTGGCGATCTTGCACCGATCCGCTTTTGGGCAAAATCAAACCGGAGTTGGATCGGAGAGGTTTATGAAGAAGTGTGTCTCGGCCTTAAGAAATGACACCGGAATAAATTACTAAATTGGCTATTAACAAATAGACATTGGTGAGAGGAAAGTAAAAATTGACGGTTATATGTATTTTTCAATGCCACACCATAAAAAAAATCAAAACAAAAATTTATTTTAAAAATTGTTTGGGGAGGAGCACTCTTATCACTTAGGGGTATGAAAAATAGTCTGAAACCTATTCTCAGACCGAATATATATACCTTCATCAATTATCTTCTCCTTCAATGTTCACATGTCCTTTTCATGAGCCTCTCTTCGCATTTATTCGATTATATATTTATTTTTTCTTCATAACCTAGCGTATTGATTGTATGTTGCTTTATGGAACTATTGTTTGCTACCGTGATAGGTAGAATTGCAACTTTTTGTAAAAAAAGAGACACAGCATTTTCAATACATTTTTCGCAACGTAAGGCCCGTGTATACACATGTATACACGTATAAATGTACACATGTAACTATTTCTGTGTTTGTTTCTCCTTTCACTTCCATTTAGCGTTTTAGTTATGAGTGACTTTTGTAGCGATCTTTCATAAATATGTATATGTTCAATGTATAGTGAGTAAATATTTTTATTTATCATTATTATTTCATCAGTTCAGCTTTTCTTTGGTTGTACTTTGCCCAAATAAGATAATGTACACATACCTTGGCACATGTTTATCCGAATCAAATAAACTCAATATTTAAGATGTTTAAATAACATTAAAATTATAAAAAATGAAAATAGGAAAGAACAATGTTCTTTAGATGGCGCATTCTCTTTTTAGTTCTGAGCAACTCTGGAAAAACCTACTGCACAATTTTAATCAGAGAGTAATTATTGGTGACCAAGTTATTCTGTCAGAGCAAGGCCGTGGGTCTGGACCCCCACCCAAAACAAAAATCAAGGCATGACCTTGGCCTTAATGGCGATTCACAGAGATGTCATCATCCCAATAGATGACAGAACAGAATTTGCGTATAAAAAGTTTAGAAGGCTCGATTTTGTATTGTGAATTCACTGAACGAGAAATCTGAGAATTATTCAAAAACGATATGTTGTTAGTACAGTTTTTTCAGTGGAGGGCTTTTTCCGTGCCAAAGTCATTGTAAGAAGCTCTTTTTTATTGAACCGCCCCCCCTCCGGGCACGGCCTTGTGTCAAAGCTATCATTCAATTTTAAGTCGTCAGAATCGATGACCAGTCACCCACACTAAAATCCACAATGCCGGAATTTATTTTGCGACGTCTAGTCTGGCGAATTTTGAAACAACTCAATATCAACAAGACGTTTGGTCCTGAAGTGCCCGTCCTCGTACCTAAAAAGCACGCAAATGACCTAGCACCAGTGTTTTGCAGACTTTTCAATATGTCTTACAAGGATGGGGTTTTACTTTCTTGTTGTAAGATTGCTTGCGTACAGTTTCTATGATCTCAAAAATCATGGAAAAAGCCGTAAACCACCATATCCTTGAATATTTGGAAGCCATATTTGAAATAACGCAATCGAGAAACATGGAGAGTCAAGAGCTGTAGCGCTTGATATTTCAAAGGACTTTGACCATGTGTGGCCTGAGGGTTTGCTGCCATACTTCCATGCTATGGCTTGTAGGGACATTTTCGTGTATGGCTCTCCAGGTTTCTCAAAGAACGTTTCCTGCAAGTGGCGGTCGATGGATATCTCTCGAATACTTTTACCATACAATAAAGCATATTCTCTCTCTCTCTCTCTCTCTCTCATCTACGCTGGTGTTCCCCAGGGATCCATATTGTCTCCAGCCCTCTTTTTATTGTATATCAATAACTTATTGGAAAAAACCAAGAATCCAAAATATTGCTTTGCTGACGACAGCACCCTTGTCTCGACATTTCATTTGGATTCCAGGACATCAGCAGTGGATGCACATCTTCATCGGCGACAGGAGGTTGCATATCTTAATGAGGATCTAGAGGTGATTTCGAATTGGAGTGAAAGAAACCAGGTTCAATTCAATGTCACAAAAACCCAGGCATCTGTTTTTCCAAAAAGATAAATGTCTCCGAACCGGATATAATAATGTCAGGACAAACAATTCCGCTTTCTGCTTCGATAGGTGGGTCAAAATGGACATAATCATGTCGCTGGAATTACAGAAGCTGCTTCCGAACCAGAAAACTCTAGACGTCTCAGCAACTTTTAATGCTTTGTAAAGCTCAGATCAGACCTTGTGTTCTCATGTATGCAACTCCGCCCCTAAGGATACCCTGAAGCTGCTGGATTCCATCCAGAAAAAAGCCATTCGCCTAATTGGTGACACGAACATCACTTGTAACCTTGATAGTCTGTAACATGAAAAAAAAAGGTTGGAATTTGTCTTTCTTTTTTAGATACTTTCACGGGAGGTGTTCATTCCACCAAGAGCGGTACATATCAGAAATACGCGACGGAATGTGGCTGCTCATCTTTTTGAGGTTCATCTCAGTTCAATTCGAACTTCACTGTTTGAGAACTCTTTCATTTCTAAAACTGCGTTCAAGTGGAATAAACTTCCTAAGAATGTTTTTCCAAATTAATTCATTCGAATTTATTTATGCGAAAGTAGCGTGAATCACTCTTAGATCGCCTTAATGATCTTCCTGTAGTGCTTGTGCTTCGTCCAACAAAAAAATTCATCAAAGTCAATATGCTTCGTGACTTGACTTGAACAAAGCAAAGTACGATAATATTTGAAGCATTGCAACTTCAAAATGAAAACTTTCGGCCATAACCCTGATTTTTTATTCTACAGGTACGTCAATTCTACTGGTTTTCATGTCCAATCGCTTCTTTTTGAAAAGTCTATTTGGAAAAGAATACTTGGAAAATCTAACAATTGTCAATACCTTGGTTTCCAAATTTTGATGAAATAAAAATAAACAACTAAACATTTGAAATAAATACCGTGTGCAACTTCACTAAAGTAAATTTTTTCCAGTGACGAATTTCTAAAAATTATATAATGTGTGATCATTTCCCATATCGCTTTATACAAACAACTGTTTCGAGTATAGGGTAGCATATGGAGTAGCATTTCATTCTAAAATTTATTTTTCTCATTGAAGATATTATGATGACTTTCCGTACAAATATTTCGATTATTTAGGGAACATTGAACCTTGAAAGAAATTGTGGTTGAAAATAAGAGAAAAGTTCATTTTATATCAATCAAAAACTTCTTAATGTTCATGATTATATTTCACCTAGAACCAGAAGTTCATCGAAAATGGTAAGAAGTAAATACAGTATTTTGTTACTATTTTATTTGATGTTGTGTTTATATTATTTTTGGACTTCAATATCATAGATATTTACAGATTTATATATATATATATATATATATATATATATATATATATATATATATATATATATAATTTTTCATCAATGAAAATCAATTTGAGCCCATTATCCTAACCATATTCCATTATTTCATAAAAACTCATCGTAGTTCAGATACATTAGTTGCATTATTAATAACTTCATGTCACTATATTCATTTTCATTTCAGATCCAAAAAGAGAGTGTCGAAACCCCGTAAGAGTAGGAACAAAAACAAACCGAACGAAATACGTAAAGAAAGTAGAAAGTACTGTAAATTCACCTTGGAAGATTTCGTAAACTTGAACGACGTAACTCAGCCTTTCACCTGCAAAATGTGCTCAAAACTGTGCAACACTCATCTAGACTATGGATTGCACTCCATAACGCACAACGAAAACGGCCTCTACGTTTGTCACATGTGCGACTTCGCGAACGAATCGAAAGAGGTTTTCAAAAAACATATCAAAAGCCACGACCTCTATAAGTGCGTCAAATGTAACAAAATACTCAAAACTCGGTTATCCGCCTACAAACATTCCAAATCTCATTCCACACAGAACAAAGTGCAGTGCGAGATATGCGGAAAACACCTTAAAAAGCAGTGCTTGTACCTTCACAAGCGAATGCTCCATTCCGAAAATAAGGCTTCCATGGCCACCAAGTGCCCCATATGCGGCAAGGAGTATCAAAACCCAAGCAGTTTGAGACAGCACTACTCCTCGACCCACCGAGAAGTGGGAATCGACGTATCCGTAGTTTGTGACATATGCGGCATGAGGCTAGCCAGCAAAGCAACGCTGCCTCAGCATCTCAGAACGCATACTGGGGATAAACCTTTCGCTTGTGATGCTTGTCCCAAACGTTTCATTTCTAAGGATATCCTATCAGCCCACAAGAGAATCCACACTGGAGAAAAACCGTACGAGTGCAGTTATTGTGGAAAAAAATTTGCTCATGGAGCGCCTTATCGGTATCACATCAAGACCCATACTGGAGAAAAGGAGCATCATTGCCCAAACTGTGGAAAAGGTTTCATTTTACGAGCTCCTTTAAAGAATCATTTGAAACGATGTATGTCTTTAGTAGAATAGTTGTGAACGTTTTTTTTTCTATGTTCGAATAAATTATTTTTCAGGTCATGTATGCACCAGACAACAAATATTTTGATAGTTCCATCTGGAAATGGTTTTTTAAGATATTGTTTAGCAATTCCACAATTTCAGCTAGATTCGATAAAATAATGGATTTGAAATAACTTTCCATCATTTTCTGTAGTTGAAGTATTTCTTTTTTTTCAGATTTTTGTTATTATTTTGACAATCTATAGAGATGTGGAAATGTAGGGTGTAGTCCGCCGTGAAGATAACTTCTTGACATTTTCAACAAAGCTTCCAAATACTACGTAAAAATAATATAATTCATCAGTCAATTACAAATAAACATGAATTACCATTTATCTCTTTCAGGTTGGTCAACTGTATATTTTAGAGTTTTCAACAGCCTTTATAAACTTTTATGAAAATATTAGTTCTCAGAATCAAAGAGTTGATGGTATTTTCATCTCTCTACTAGTTAAAAAAATGTTGAATGGGTCGAAAAGAGTTTTTCATTTAGCAACTGTGCTGTGCTGTACAAGACGAAACTTGTACGAGCTAAAGATTGACTTTTCTGAATTTTCACCTCTACAAACACTGTCAATTCAAATGACAGCGCGTCCAACATTGCACCACTTAACGAGTGAGTTATCAAACTTATTCGTTGTCATCTCCGGTATAGTTCTTGAGAGATAGGTTTTTTCCCAAGTTTGATTGCCTTAGATTCACCAGGTCGATGCATTCTCGTCTCTTCGGTCTCCAAAATGTTGATTGAATAAGGACGTTTTCGACTTCATCCCAAGTGTTACATCCATGTACATAAACGACTTCTTTTGCTTTTCCTGTTAACTTTACGATAATACTATACAAAAGCAGTTCATTCTAGGTGGCAGGTTTTGAATTATAAAAGTGGTTCAGAAGGATTGCTGATTCGTTTAAAAATTTGTGAAGGCTGTTGCAGTTCCCATCAAACTCAAAAACTACGCACAAATTCTTGATATCAAAGTTTGGTCTTGCCATTACTACTAAATTACGAATACTTATGTGGTATCTGTACAGTAGGGACAGCACTTAGGCCACATGTGACCCATTGTACATCCTCCCGAGAAGTTGTCCTCCTAGGTCATCGTCCATCCTGTCCTTTCCAGGAAAGTGAACAAGTCACTAGGAGACATCTCCTTTATATTGACAGGTGTAGGCCAAGACTCGCCGAACACACACTCTCTTCGGCAACCTTAAGGTGTCTCACGGTGGCCTCCCCGAAGGTTTTGGAAGGTGCAGCGATATTATTGTTGTTGCACGACTTCTTCAACCTTCTTGGGTTTCCTCAGTGGAGGTGCACAAGTGAGGGAGCTTTCCTGCAGGTGCAGCCGGTTCCTTGCCTTTATTCAAGGCGTAGCTCTTGGCGCCCGCCCTTGCTTACACCTTAGTTTGGGTAGGCTGGGTTTCACTTCCCCTCACCCTACTTATTTCTGCCACTGACCAGGAGTCCGGCGATCCCGTCCGTAAAACGACACTGGCTTCCCGGACAGGTCCTCCAGTCCCCTGGCCGTTCCCCTACCCGCCACCTGGGGACGCGCCCGTTAGGTAGCCCAACCCACGGGTACGAATACTGATATTCAAAGGTATATTTGATTCACTGTGGTTCTGATTCGATGAATTGTCAATAGATACATTCGCAATAAGATCAGCTAACTCTAGCTCTCCACAAGGGTCAATAAATGGACTGGAAACAGAGGATTATGACATTAATAATACTCTCAGAATGATGTTAACGACTACTAAAGAGCTGCTTTCACCTTTTGGTCCTTGGAGAGGAGTCGTGATGCTGCCGTTAACGAATCGTTTGTTGGGGATCGCAAATAAACGTTCAAAAACGTCGAGGAACTTTCAGACTCTCTCACGAATCTTACCCACTGCGCCATTTGAGGATTGGTTTTCGAGAAATAACCAAATTTCACTCACTGGGAATTTGAGTAAGTTTGAAGCGAGAGAGCTAATTCATATCGTATATTATTTCTACTATTTACGAAGAGAGTGAAGTTTTACTCAATACCTTCAAACTGAAATATCGAATTTTACCACCGAGAGGGTGGTGGCACCAGGATAATCCTGAGAACTTTGACCCGTAGATGTAAAAATACGCTGGGTTGTCCAAACTAAATGTGAAATGGTGATCCTCCGAACATTCATAGAACTCTGTTACAGAAGACGGGGGTGTTTCTTTACCACAGGCTGGGGAGTCATAGTCAATCAATACTATATGAAGCGCTCAAAATCGCAATGTGATTAATTGAAGGTTATTCAAAGTCTTAGAAAAAGGTCTACAATCCATCTCGTTCACACAGTTGAAGGTCGTTCAAGGTCGACTTCATGAGAGTCGCGAGTTCAAGTCCGTTCAAGGTCAAATCCAAAACACTACCTACCCCGAAGTCACCTTGCCTACAACGTGTGACATAGGTCGAAGTCTTTCAAGGTCAAACACGAAACACTCCCTCGAAGTTACCTTGGCTTCATTGGGTGGCGTAGGTTTGAAACTTCGAGATAGCCGCGTAACTGGCTCAAGTTCACTCGACGTCAAAGTCACCTTATCGAAAATATGGGGCAAGGCAAAGTCATTCAGAGTCAAACCCAAAATAGTACCTCAGTCATCTCGCCTGCATTATGTGGCGTAAGTCAAGGTCGTTAGAAATCAAACTGAAGACTATGAAAAACAAAGTCGCCTTGGCTACGTCGTGCAACGTATGTTAAGGTCGTTTTAAGGTTAAAAGTGGTGGGAGGGAGGTTCCGAAATCATAAACAAAAAGCATACATCTGACCGATAAATGACTAGATTAGTCTGGGTTACTCAACATGCGATGAAGTGAGTTAGGTGTTTTCAAAGCTACTATCACGTTAAACTTTTCAAAATACATGAAACAGAATTGCACAGTTCAACAACTGTTTCTACAGACATTACGAAGGCATGTCAATGGAATATCCACTGCCACTTTCATAGCTAAACTGTTCATGAGCAGATAGGAAACGTAAATTTAGGGACAGCCTTCGTAAATCTTCGACTTTTCAAAAAGACATCTGAAGTTCATTGTCCTTCTGTATACACTAACAGATTAGATCACATTTTTAAACGTGTTCAACATGAAAATAGCCTTCCGAACGTTTTGCTCGCTTTAACAAATAATAGGTAATCCCAAGGTCAAGAAGTTTGGAAATGGAAAGTCACAAGTATATGAAATAAGTTATAAAAACTGTGACAAAAATACTTCGGTCAGACTTAGCAAGCTATTAAAACTCGTTTGAAAAAACAGGCAGCACATATTCGATTTTGAAGACCAGGAAAATATAATTTCGCTCACCTATGAGAACGGCCACAGAATAATTGAAAACTGTCTGAAATTGTTGAGACCAAAACATGACACAAGATTTTTGGATGCTTTCGAAACAGTATCATTTTATACGAATCACTCTGTTAAAATTAGGGAGAACTTTTACGTTTGTCTTGTTAACTCTGTCATGGGTGTTACCATCGAAATATTTTATTATTGAATATTACAAGAACACAGAATGTTAACAAATTCAGGCAATTCTACGAAGAACATCTTCTTGAATCTCAAATTTTAAAGGAATGATTTTTTTTGTATCTATCGGGTTTACAAAATAGAAAATGAACTTCGCCCTTCATTTCCATATTTCCATTTTCAATGTGGAAATAATAAAATCGATTATTATTATTATTCAAAATTATCCAAATCATTTGAAAATTGTGATTTACAATTGAAACTAGTAGAAAAGTACTCCGGTTTGAAGGAAATGTCAACATTAGTTTTAATTATTCAATATAACTCATAAAATCAATTCAATTAAAATTGCTGAATGTTATCTCAAAGAATCATTAACCAGAAGTAATTTAATTCTTTTTTGCCTTAGTGTCTGGTGTTGAATTTGAAGTGGAACTCAGGAGTTTACTGTCACTCCTAATGAATTTTAGATATACCCACTCCATTTAGAATTAAATATTCATGGACATTTTTGTGTTTTTATTTATTCCCCTCAATCCTAAATAAAAACTGCTTAAAATATACTACCCATTAGATTGCGACACTAATGACTTTATTATGGTGACAGATGAATGATGGATTACGTCAAACATGAAATATTCAATTGATTCGTTCAGTTCAAATATTCTTATCACAAACCTATGTTCTCTTGTTCATTCATCGGGGTACATTTAAGTTTTTGGAGTAAATAATCTACCCCAAACGCTGGCAGTCAACGATAGGTTTATTTGAATCTTACAATTGAAAGAATGGTGAGTGAATTTAATTTCCGATTCTGCGTTCATGCCATTTGAAGCACTAGTGCATTTTGCTATTTGGATATCTTCTGAAATATAACTATAATCAGATAATTTGGTGGTGAAGCAATGGCTTCGCCAATCGTTACGGCACTTACACTAATGGTGGATTTTCCAAAGAAATATTTTCCGCCCTGCAGAAATGACCTGCTTTAAATTAGTTTGAAATCAACAAATCGTGACAGATTTATGCCGCATAGTCAAACTCTCACCGAATGAAGAAAAAAAAACAATTCTGAGAGGATAATGAGGGTTTTTGTATGCTTTCGAAAGAAACGAGGCAGTATGATACAAAATTCTTCATTTGCTTCAGAATGATTTTTTTTTTGTAAAATTGTACTTCATGGGATACTCACAGATTTTCGCGACTTTTTTGGGATGATACTACATGATGATAAGAATTCCGAGCAATTTTTTTAGTTGGACTCGATTAGTTTTCGAAATATAGCCTGTCAATATATCAAAATGGCGTCATATTTTTCAGCACTGACATTTTAAATATTGAGAACAACCGAACAAAAAGTGACAGCCGCTTTCTCTGTATGAAATGCATCAACTTCAACATTTGAAAAATTTCTGAAACATTTTTTTTCTATAATGAATACTACATGATGGTAGGAATTCAGAACAATTATTTTTTTCCGGCTCAATTAATTTCGGAAATATAACCTGTCAAAGTATCTATGACGTCATATTTTATTTTTTCATGCAATCATTGTTCACTGTGGTGCTGGCGTTGAATCTGGTCATTATTACGCATTTAACCTGACATTCGAATTCTAAAACGAACGTATTTTCGAATATTTATTTAAAAAAAACTATCTATCCTTAACATGACCTCCGACTTGAAAAAAGGATGTATTTTTGAATATTAAATTTTTAAAAAACTATATATCCCCAACATCTTAACCTGACCTCCGAATTCAAAAACGAACCTATGTTCAAATGTTTAATTTTGAAAAAACTATCCATCCTCGACATCTAATCTGACCTCTGAATTCCCAAATGAACGTACTGTCGAAAATTTTTCTTTTGGAAAAAACTATTTATCTTCAACATCTGACCTGACTTCCAAATTCTGGAAGGAACATATTTTCGAATATTTAATTTAAAAAAAATATATTTCCTCAACATCTAACCTGAGCTCCGAGTTCTAAAACGAACGTATTTTCGCATATTCAATTCTGAAAAAACTATTTTTTGTCAACATCTAACCTGACCTACTGAATTTAAAACCTCATGTATTTTAAAAAATTAAATATTGAATTTTTGAAAAACTATTTATCCTCAGCATCTAACCTGACTTCCGAATTCTAAAAGGAACGTATGTTCAAATATTTAATTTTGAAAAAACTATTTATCCTCAACATCTAACCTGACCCACTAAATTGAAAACTTCATATATTTTAGAAAATGGATAGAAAAAGGTGCCATGATATGAAAAAAGATAAAAAATATGTGAATTGCAATCGTTTATTTTTGTAAATAAAAGGTAAAATGACATCATACACATTTTGACAGGCTATATCTCGAAAACGAATAGAGTCCGACTAAAAATAAATGTTTTGAATTCCTACCATCTCGTAGTATCATCCCAAAAAAAGTCCCGAAAATCCGTGATATATACAATTCAGCCTTTTTTGGGAAATGATATGTTTAATTTAGGTCTTCTTGGAAGTACCGCTTGATTTTTCATTCAGAAAAATTATGTATGGTTGGTATACAGAAAAACCCAAGATCAGTGGACCATTAGACGTGTCTGGAGAACGAAATGACATATCGATCTGGAACTTTGGTAGAGGGCATTGAAGAATACGGTCTCCAATTCTGAAATATTTGAGGAATGTAGTATTGCCAGTTGTATTGTTTATTGAAATAACTTCGTTTTGATATTTTTGGATGGTTTGTTGAATCATAAATAACTTTCATTTCAATGAATTTTTTAGGTCTTAGCCCGTTTTTTATTTTTTCCCTATTCTTCAAACAAATCTAGTTTATAAAAAAAAATGTATGGCATATGGATGTTATCAAAAATGTGAAACCCACCAGAAAGTGAGACAGAGTATGGAACTTTCACAAACTTTACCAAAGTTACTACAGATCGTACGTAGAGGGTATGTTACAGATCTCGTTCCTTCAACACGCTGAGAATTCACACTTATTTTGAACGAAATTCCCTATATATTTTGCATTTTTAGTTTTGTTATTTTCTGTATTTTTGTATATGTAGAGTAGGGAGGGTGAGTGTAGGCCCACAGCACTAGGCCACATGTGACCCACTGTACATCCTCCCGAGGTGTTGTCCTTTTAGGTCATAGTCCATCCTGTCCTTTCCAAGAAGGTGGATAGGTCACTAGGAGACATCTCCTTCATATCGGCAGTTGTAGGCTAAGACTTGCCGAATACACACTCTCTTATTTTCATTGTGGCTTTCTTCAGCCACTCTAGCGTCACGTCGTCATCGCAGACCACTCTGATGATTTCACCGGAGTATGTCCACGACTTGAACGTGGTCGGTTTGCTGTTGCTGCTGGAGGCGGAGAAAATGATCTGGTCCAGCTCCTTCAGCAGTTGTTTTTGATGGGACTCCCATTCTGCGGTAACATTACTGTACGCGTTAGTCTCATCTATGATGGCAAACTTGAGGTATCTCATGGCGGGCTCCGCGACGGTTTTGGAAGTTGCAGCTACATTACTGTCGTTGCGCGGCTTCTTCGACCTTCTTGGAGTTCCCTACGTGGAGGTGCTTAAGAGAGAACACTTTCCTGCAGGGGCAGCCGGTTCCTTGCCTCTATTCAAGGCGGAGCTGTTGGCGCCCGCCACAGGAAGTGTCCTTGCTGTTGGAGGTGGAGGAGAAGGGTGCACTTATAGTTGCTGCTACCCCTGCCCCTTTCGCTCTCTTTCTGCAAATGTGCTTACGCCTTGGCCTTCTTATTACATCACGAAGTGATCTGCTTTGTCCAGCCTCATTCCGAGCGGTAGACTGGGGTGAACATTTCTGTTCATCCCCAGCCACCGCCATAGCACTTCTGTCCAGCCTCGGGATTGGTTTTTGTTGTGTCATTACCAGAAGAATGCTGGTTACAATTAGGTTTCGCCTGGTTACCCAAGGGGATCGTTCGTAACCGCCTATCACCCTGTGGCCATTCAGGTGTAGGCACGATTCCTTACAGCTTAGCTTAGGTAGGCTGGTCCACGGTGGCATGTTTCGCAAAGGCTTTTGGTGAGTTTTACTTCCCTTCACCCTACTCATTTCACATTTTTCAAAACCAAATTTTGTCAAACCATCAATTCAAATTTAGTTCTCTCGTCCATTCACCACCTAACACCTCACATAAAACTACACGTTTTGATTCCTCATTAGGTATTAGAACTTGTAGGCGTGCATTTTACACATTGAATTTATTTATGCATTTATGTATTGACAGTGTTAAATATTTTGAATGAAATCAAATGAATGTTTATTTCTTGCTCTATTTATTACCATACTAACAGCAGTTTTGTGTTATTACTTCCCTCAATAGGAAAAATGTGGAATAGTGGAAGGTTAAGTGGAAGAACAATTTAGCAGTTATTTGCATAGCTGCGAAAATTGAACTTCGCCTTTTACCATAACTTTATATATGTAGTTAGAACTTAATATTGTTATTTTTTTGTGTAGTTGTAGTAATAAAGATGATTATTATTATTATTATTATTATTATTATGAAATGTTATTGTCAAATAAGTTTTCACTGAAATTTTGATATTTATCGAAGAAAAATTCAGACGAGAATTTTTTTTCTGGAAAAATGAATACGTTTTTAATAGGATGCTTTCTCATTACTTTAGCAAGTGTTAACGATGATTTGGATCATCATCTTACGTATACATTCTGTCCTGGTTTTTTGATGAACTTTTTCCAGGAGTATATAGCCAAACAACATATCGACAGCTATGTTATCATTTGAATGACCTGAATTTCAAAACCATGTAATGGTGTGCATAAGCCTTGCCGGCAGGTGGCACATTACCCAATCGTTTTTAATAAAGTCTATGTTTCTGGGGGAGCCTGAACCCACTAACATCGCGGAGGTGTTCCCCACCGTCTCCTGTCGGCGGGGGCGTGAGAGTGCGCCTGCCTGAAGAAGAGGTCACTTTGCTACTCTACCCTTAACGTAAAGGTACTCATGAAATGTAGACATGTAAATAGTTCATTTTAATAAGAAAATTGATTTTGATTTGCTTTTTTCTTCTTGCGTATGGTCTCCAATTTTGGTGCGAACTATGGAATTTCCATATATTGTCTTACTCTCTGGTGGGTTTCATTCCTTCAGATCCAGATGCCTGATATAAAATTTACATAAAAGCCAGATTTTGTTGAAAAATGTCAAAAAATACTTACCCACAAAAAATGAAATAACCATTCGATAGGAATGAAATTTGTTTATAGTTTAACCTACCAACGAAAAATGTGGAAGTACTCACGGGGTTCTATCCAAAATCGACAAAGTTGATTTTAAAAGGCGGTTCAACTGGCAACACTGCATTTCCCGAAATATTTCAGAATCATAGAACGTATAGGATCAATTTTCGTGAATATTAGTTCAAAAGGTATGATATCGTATCAAAAGGTATGATAGTAGCTGAAAAACCACTCGGTAACAACTATCATTGTTCATTTAGTCATAATGGTTTTTGACTAAGTTGCTTTCAGCAACTTGAACAAATCCTGACTTCTTTTCTGGGAACATGGTAGTAGTTGTTGTATTGTGTAACGTGTCGTTATAGTGTTAAGTGAAAGTGTTATCACTATATTTAAAATAAACCTACGTTTATCAGAAATATTTGAAAAAATATTTCAAGTGTAGTTTTTATGTTTTTTTTATTTTCAATCATCCAAGAGAATAATTAGTTGATATTTCAGAAACTATAATCGCCTTTTAATTGAAGAGTGTGTCTCAACCATATAAATAGTGGCAGTACTTCTTACAACTCTTAATTTCGTTTTTGTTTTCACTTTTTTTGGCTCATTTTGATCAAGAATATTCAAATCACTTGACAGAGATACTGTGCTAGCGAAACATGTGATATATTTTTCAAATAAAGTTTGTGGAGATCAAATCGTGAGGTGTAGTTTTTGAAATCCAAGAATATAGTTTGCTTCTCGTGATCGTTACAGATTAGAATACTAATCTTACAGAAATTCATACCGAGCTCTTTTTAGATTCCAACATAAAAATAAGATTTTTCTATTTGGTACAAAGGTAAATGGATAAATCAAACCTCCACATTGGCTTTTGAACAAGAAATATAAACCACTTCATATTTTTATAATGTAAAATAAATACTACAAGTAATTGAAATTTTCCCATTTCTCCTAATGAAATCCTTGTCATGCAATGAAAATAATGGATCCCTTCTATACTTTATTATAAATATGATATATTTATAATATTATATTATAATATAATCATAAATTCATTGAATAATATATTTTGTTGAATATAATTTTCCAATAAATATTTTTCAGGAACTTATAATTTAGAAAAGTATATTTTTACAGGGATTTGTAGTGTAAACTAATAAGATATTACAACGACTTTTGTTTTAGTTTCAATAATGGAACCGATGAACTAATCCCCTATGAAAATCTTGAACTGGAACTGAAACTCAAGAAACCAAGAAAGAAGAGTCAAGTTTCGATGGAGGATCCAGATTTTGTTATGTTGGATAAAAAAATTCCCCGTAAAAAACGAGAAATAAAATCAGAACCAGACATCACCCTGGAAAAATTCGTGAATCTCAATGAAGTAACGGAACCTCTGGTTTGCAAGATATGCTCCATGACCTACATGAGCCATGTAGATTTTGGATTACATTCCAGAGTGCATAACGAAGATGGTTTATTTTCCTGCCATATGTGCGACTATAGAAAGGATGCCAAAAAAACCTTCAAGATTCATATCAAGAGCCACGATCTTTTCAAGTGCGAGAAATGCGGAAGAATATTGAAAAGCAAGTTATGTGCATACAAACATTCTAAATCACATTCCGGTAATAACACTGTCCAATGCGAGATTTGCGGCAAACATCTGAAAAAGCAGTGTCTTCCAATCCATAAGAAAATCTTGCACTGCGATGACAGAAACGCACTTATAACGAAATGCCCTATTTGCAGCAAGGAATATCAAAATCCCAGCAGCTTGAGACAGCACTACTCCGCCATTCACAAGGAGCTGGAATCGACGTTTCGGTCGTTTGTGACATCTGCGGAATGAGACTCTCCTGCAAGGGCAAGCTGCCACAGCACCTACGTACACATACAGGAGACAAACCGTTCGCTTGTGATTTTTGCCCAAAAAAATTTATAGCGAAAGACATACTTGCAGCGCATTTGAGAGTGCATACAGGAGAAAAACCATACGAGTGTGGGTTTTGTGGAAAAAAATTTGCCCACAGCGCTCCTTATAGGTACCATATTAAGACTCATACAGGGGATAAAAAGCATATGTGCCCTCTCTGCGGTAAAGCGTTTATCTCCAAAGCGAATATGAAGATTCATCTCAAGAGCTGCAATTTTCCTATTAGATAATTTTGTAGTGATGTTTTCCACAAGATTTTTTTTGAGAGTAGAACGTTTCGATTTTTATAATGTGACTTTTTCTATTTCAATAAGATATAATAATGTGCAGCTAGTGAGGAAATAAACAGTTTATCTTGAAAATCAGGTGAAGATTTCCATTTCTATGACTCTTGATGAATAATTTTAATAAAAGGAATATTCAGTATTATATACCTAGTAAGTCAATAGTGTGTTCTCTCACAGACAGTGAGATCCACTGCGGACGTAGAAAGTCTCCTTTCTAAATATTGAAAGGGGATCATTTTCAGTACAATAAGAAATGAGAGGGTGCTACCAACTTTTGTTTAATGAGTAAGGAGTTCTTTGATAATTTGTTTGATAGATAGTACCAAATATAATTCCAGTGCATCCTTATAAATGTTCAAAATGTTAACCATTTTGTCTGATCAGAAATGTATTTCTCACATCATGAAATGTTTGTAGACTGATCTCAAGGCACATTTTTTCTCTCAATCTTTAGATGTCACGATTTCCTCAAAAACATCTAGAGGCTTTATATCAGGTGATTTAGTGGGCCATTCTACCGGTTTGAATAAAGGAGTTTCAAGTGATGTTACGTTTTAGCAATATGAGGTACCTTCCTCATTGCATCAGGCTGGTTGACAATTATTCAAACCGGTGGATAGGCAATCTTGGTCTATTAGAATGGCCCGCTAGAACATCTGATAAGACGGCATCGCATCTTTTGTAGGTGCTCGACAAATAAAAGTATACGTTACATGGCGGTTGTCTCATGGGTAGAATAAAAGGTGTTTCTAACAAACATTCCATATTGTAAGAAATGAATTTGTAAACAAACTCATTGAATATTACTGGAGTTTTATCCCAATACAAAACCGTTATTTTAACACCTCGACACGTGTTTCGATCACCAAGTGATCATTTGAAACAATTGTCGAGGTAGTAAAATAACGGTTTGGTGTTGGAATAAAACTCCAATAATATTGATTACTACCCCAAAGATTCCAAACAGTGGATCACAAGTAAACTTATTATTGTCAGAAAATGAGTGGTGAATATTCTAAAAATTTATTGGAAAAACGCAGAGTTAGCACAGGTTCACACCCAAAGAGGGATGGAACAAGTGCTTTTTTGACTCAACCGATTGAACAAAATTATTACAGGGTGTGACAACTTGGCTTATTGCGAGCAAACCGACTTAACAAAACTCTTACAGGATGTGACAACTTGACCTATTGCAAGCAAATTCACATGTTATAGAAGACTATCAATTATTCCTAAAGTTTCGACATAGCATAACAACGAATCATGGATTACAATTTACAAAAAATCACTGTGATAACTCACCTGATAGAAGACATCTTTTTGAATTTGAATCTAAAAGAAGGAATGGACAGATATTTGAAATAATTTGAGATTTTGTTATAGAACCTAGTTATGTTATATGTTGTAAGCAGTGGTGACAGCAACTGAACTTCATACAATTTTGGAACTCGTGTGTATAGATGATGAATAGCACAGGTCCAAAGTGGAGCCCTGTGGAACTCCATCTCCGTATGCAGGAAGTTGAAGCAATTCCCTTCCATCAAAACAGGCTACATTTTGAATACGATTCATCTCAAATTATGATGTTTATTGTTTGTTCGCAAATTGTTAAAACGAATATGGAACTGCTAATTTCTCAAGAGCGACTGACTCAATTTCCAAAAATTAATCATAGTGGGATAGAGAACTGTGATACCGAACTTGTGATACCGAACAAGGTATCACAAGATTCAAATCATTTGGAAAAAAAAATGTTGGTAGCGCCCTCTTGTCGACGAATGATGCAACACTGGTGCATCTCTCATTGAAAAGTACTAAAATGCCTTTTTATGTAAATTCCCCAGGTAATCAATTGAATTCAGATGCTCATTTGTGGTATTTTAACCAAAACCACCTAATATCATTGAGTAAGTTGACATACATCAACTTTTTGGAATACCAATGACTAGTTTGATTACCTGGTATATATATATATATATACCATGGTATATATATATATCGGGACGATCTTTATTAGAATATAGACTGGCGTCAATGTTTCGGTTAGTTTCCGAGTTTTGCCGTGGTCTTCTTTGGTTACAATCTACAAACGTTTCAACTGCGACTGCGGCAGTCATCTTCAATTGCGTGGTCGAAGTACTCTTCTTGATGTATCAACTGAAACTAAAACTCTCATTTCTGTCATGACTCTTATAGTGCTGATTTCATGCGCACTTTCTGTAATGTCGGGTTCGCCCGTACTTTCCACGCGATTTGAGTAACAAGACTTTGTTTTGGCGCCTTTCAATGCCTTGTGCCAGATATTTGGTTGATATATTCTCTCTTCCTTTCTGTTGAAGTTCTCTTGATGTTTGTGTATTTCTATGGCTTCTAAATATATTCTTGTTGAATGTTGAATATTGATTCGACGTTGCTAGCCTCTCAGTATTTTCGAACGGGATTTTGTGTTCCCCGTTGGACAGTGCATGTTCAGCGACTGCAGACTTCTTGGTCTGTCCCAATCGGCAACTCTGCTTGTCCTCGACTAGGGGGCTACCAGTGCTCCTTTTCTCCTAACCGATATTAACCACAGTTACATGGAGTCCTGTAAACTCCCGCTGTACTCCGATATTTTCTTCGTTGGTTTGAAGACGGTATTAGCTGCCTCCTTCTTCAGAATTTTCCTGATTCGTTTGGTGTCATCTTCTGCGTATGGCAGATGTTCATTGCCTTAGGGTTGCTCTTCACTGGTGTTCCTCTTCTTGAACGCGTAGCGCGGATTATGTCTTTTCTGTCGTAGCCGTTCGCTTGTAACACAATTGTTATGTGTTTCATTTCATCGTCGACGTATCTTTCTTCGCATATTCTCAAAGCTCTGTTCACTAGGTTGTTGATAACGGTTCGTTTTTGTTTTGAATGATGGTTGGATCCATTATATAGTTATCGATCTGTGTGTTTTCATCCTGTACATATTATGGCCTCGTTGATTACCTTCCTTGATGATTGAAACATCAAGGAATGAGATTTGGAGGTTTTTTTCTAATTCCATGGTGAACTTTGGTTGAGAACTATTCAGATGTTTTAGGAAATTTTGAAGTTCTTCTTTTCCATGGCTCCAAACATCAAACGTTTCATCTACATACCTCAACCAGTGCTTCTATTGTTTTTCTGAAGTTTGAATGACTATTAAAATTTTTCCATGTAGAAATTTGCCACTACTGGGCTAAGTGGACTGCCCAAGGCGACTGCATCAACTTGTTCATAAAGAGTTTTACTCCATTGAAAATAAGTTGTTGTTAGTGAATGTCGGAATAAGTTGGTATTTTGTGGAAAAATCTCCTATGTGTAGCTGAGGGATTCGCGGATGGTACATTTTTGAATAAGAATACAATATCGAAGCTAACTAAAATGTTGTTTGGCTCCAAGGTGATGCCATTCAAATGTTCGATGAAGTCAGTGGGGTCTCGGACATACGTCTTAGTCTTCACATGTTTCTGCAGCATATCCGAAAAATACTTGTCGAGGTTGTAGGTTGGTGATCCTATGGCATTTGATATCGGTGTCAGTGGTACATCCTCTTTGTGAATTTTCGGTATTCCATAGAGCCTCGGTGGTATTGCAGATCAGAAGCATTCCCACCGAGGCACATTCAATGGTACGATCTCTTTAATCTTCAGCTCGCACAAGTTTCGACTCCAGAGGGTGACAGCTGGTCAATAGAAAAACAACTGGAGCCGTATTTTTTCTACATAAAATCGAACTAAAAAAAATTAGTGACTTCAAAAACTGCTCGGAGAACCTTATGGAGAATAAAAATCCTTCATTTTCACTTCAAATGGTATGCAGGTCATGATAATTTCAGTTATAAATCCCGAAGGAAGAAGTTTTTATATAAAAAATTGGTCCATTGACTAACGGATTAACGGAAAAACAGATTTTAAAACAAATTGTCAAAGGAGAACCCACTATTGACTCATTCTGTATAAAATATTAGCAAATCACAGAAATCTTCTCGTTATTGAAATTTGGGTGCCATCGAAAAAGTTTCTAAAAGTCTCTTGTAGCGTTGCGTACGTACTTCTTGTTTATTCTGTAGAATATTTTTTCATTGGAAGAAAAGTGTGTTGTGATTGGTTCTTATTAGTCTAAATGATATTTTATAGCATGTATTATTAGTATTTAGAGGTTGTTTGTCGTCCCACCTGTTGATTTACAGACTGTTCATTGAGAAAATATGGGATGGGCCTAGGAACTGAGTGGTGATGTAATTATTTGATAAAAAATAAACTCTTTTTGGATATTATGACATTACTCATACTGATAGCTCTTCTTGTATTCCTAATTAAATATGAATAAAGTATTTTCCAAATTCTCGGCACTTCAGTTAGTTCTTTCTATTAAGTTTAGAATTAAACTGAGTTTCAATTAAGTTCAAAATTTTTTGTGTTCAGTATCACTGCAATCGGCAAAATTGTGACTTCTGTTAATCATCTTACAGGTGGTAAATTGAAGTATATTTCATTCAAAAATAATTTTTTCTGGATCAATTCGTATTAAGTATTTGTTTTTGGGGATTATATGAATTTATAAAAGAAGATTGCTACTTCAGTAATCAAACAGTGGTATTGAATACATATTTACGAATATTCTTTGAAAAGAAATTCAGGGCCTAACGAAATGAACTGAAACGATTTTTTTCTCTTTCTGAAATGTAGATCATAACAAAACTCCTTCCAGGGTTCTACATTTTTTCATAAAATTTTAATATAAATTCCATGTTCCTAATCTGAATCATAGATTTTTAATTAATTGTAACGTATTAACGTTTTTTTGGAATAATAAAATATGAACTCACTATGACTTTTATCTGATTTTTTATATTTTTTATATTGAATCCCATCCACCTATTTCGCAACTGCCGTCCTATTGGGAAGTTTCTGGTCCATATACGACATCTACCGGACATACTGAAACTAATCCAGATGGTAAAACAAAAACACAGTCCTGTCAGTTGTTTTCATATATTGTTGTGGTTTCTTGTGCTTCCCGTGAGTGAAAGTAATTTATTTTACAAATCCATCAGTTTTCCATGTCAATAATAAACGCACAAAAAAACACTACTCTCACAAATTCACAAATGATTAACTCAAAATATAAAAAAACCAAATCAATAAACATAACCTATATTCCCTCATTCTTTTTTTGTATCAAGATGGAGTAGTAGAAAGCCAAAACTTTCTTTCCCAAAAACTAATCACTCCTAAAAATATAACCCCTTCAATTCAAATAACCTATATGTTTAACATTCAATTATTCGAAACAGTTGTTGGCTGTTTGAGTAGCGCCATCATCGTTAGAAAATATTTCCTATACGACTACAGTTTCGCGTAGGCTGAGCTAAACTATATTTTTTTACATAATAGATGGAGTTACATAATTTTTGTTGGTGTGCGGTGTTTCAGGGGTGTCTAACTAGTCAGCAATGTATATATGAACTCGTATATAAATTAAGTGAAAATGATCTCATAAGTCAGTAGAATACTTCATATATCAGGTATAACAACCTTCATTACCTTTAAGATTGAGAAATTTGAATACTTCAATACAATATTTTCATTACTTTTCACTTTTTCAAGGACGTTCTACCGGTATACTTTCTGTATTACTACTATTAGGTACTCGAAACACACTTATTGTTCTGCTGAAATGATTTGTTCATTGAATAATGTAGGTACTCTAATTCGAAAGAATTGAAGGAGATTCACTTTCATTTTACATTATTTTAACTTAACATATTGAATGAATTCGATATTATTGACATGTAGTTATTTATTCCAGTCACATTATTCACAAATTTTAACAATATAGAAGTCATTTCCAATACTTTTCACTACAACAGTAGTTGTCCAACTAAGGAATGGTTTTCACCAAGTAACGAATCAGTGTATTCAAAATTTAATGATTTTCTTACGCAAGTCGTGTTTTATTGCCCACGATACGTATTTCTGAGTTCTTAATGCTAAGTGTTAGGCCTTGTTATTTTGTTATTCATTAATGACTTGCCAGATTATATCGAGCACTCCAAATATCTGCTTTTTGCCGATGATGTGAAAATTTTCAAACAGGTGAGATCAATCAGAGATTGCTCCGCCCTACAGAAAGAATTGAATAGTTTATTGGTTTGGAGTGTTCGATGTAAGTTACATTTTAACCTAAAAAATGCCAAGTTATGAACATTACCCTCCAAAAGGATCCCATTTCTTTTGACTATTGCATGAACAACGAATCGCTAAAAAATTGCATGAATGCAAAGACTTAGGAATAACCTATGATTGCAAATTATCATTTAAGAAACATATTGAACATCTAAGAAATACCGCAAATCGAGCTTAAGAATTAATTTAAAGACAGACTTCTCTTTTTAGTAACATATATTCCATAAAAGTCCTCTATTTCACGCTAGTGTGATCCAAACTCGAATACGGTTCTGTAATTTGGAATGGAGAATACCAAATAACCTTACAGGAACTAGAAAATATACAGAACAAATTTCTAAGGTAGCATTAGAACATCACAAAATTGAGAACTCAATTTGATATACCCTCTTTAGACTCTAGGCGAAAAATCTGTTTACTAATGTTTATATATATAAAATTATTATTAATAATATGATTTCCCTAAAATTATTGTCACTATTACCAAATAATGTACCTCCCAGACCTACGCGTACTATCCTTGAGTTCAAGACTCTCTTCGGTACTGTTACTTCCACATCCCCCTCTTAATCATGCTTCGTCTAGCAAACACATCAATTGCTTGCAATATATTGATTGGAATATGTCTCACAAAATTTAGATCTTTAGTCCGTAGACATGTTTTTCTGTTATTTCTTATTTTATTTTTGTTGTTGCAAGTTGTAATAAGTACTGCTCGTTGTAAGATAATGATACATCCCCATATTATATTATATTGTTTTATATAACATATCATTTCAATTGCTTGTAACACAAAATATAACTCAACACTATATTTCATTTACTTCGTAATTATTTCATGTGTTTACTCGACACGCTCATATTTATAGCAGAACGAACTTTCCAGTTACATAGGGTCTTCAAACAGGGACTTGCGAATTTTGACAATTGATAAAGGCCATCTTGTCAAAGCTGCATCTATCAAATTAGTTGTCATTTATTCAGTTTACTTTGCCAAATCACCATGGACGGATATAGCATTCTACAACACGTGCAAATAATAAAATTGTTTTTTCTAAATGGGCAACGTACCGCGCGCTTCGCTAATTTTACGTTCGCCAATCTACCAAAAACATAGCCGCCGTCTATGAGAGTGTGCAGGCAGTCGAATTCGCGTCGTTCACAAGAACTCGGCCTTTTGCAGACCACAACTTGGCGAATTTTCTGTCGTGACTTTGGTCTGCACCCATACAAAATTCAACTGACTCAGGACCTGAAGGTAAACGACCATAGACAATGACGCATGACGTCAATAGGTCTTTAGGTGATATCTCAAATAGGAAGCGCTTATTGAAAGACGCTATATAAGTCAGTTATTTTTCGGAGAAAAAATGGGTTTCCACTTCACCGTGTTAGGAATCACACGTTAAAAGGTAAGACCTCGTTAGTCCTTAGCTCGCACAAGTTTCTCAACTTCTTAAACAGAACGGATTATACTCGTATATATAGGAACGAGAAAATTTCAGGGAGAGAAAATCTATCCGAAATAACGTTTCCTTCATGTGAAAGACATTTTATATTAACACTTTTTGATATATCACGTTGTGTAGCGTCTCTGTGTGTGATATCCGTTTTAATCCAATTGCAAATATTTCAAGTACAAACTGATTGTACAAATTTGTTCAACTGAAGTAAACTCGCTAATGTGTTCATCTACTATGAGGCTATGCTTCAGCTGAGTAGGTATATTGAAAATCATTTTGTACTATTCGTAATAGAAAATAGTTTTATGAATAAACTGGAGACTTGAAATATTTATAGAGATCGATTTTGATTGCTCTGATGGATTAGTTATGAAGCCCAGTTCGGCCGCTATCATAACCAAAATTTCAGAATAAGAGGATATTTATTCTACTACGAGCCCCCTAAAATATAACCTACTCTGAAATTATAATTTCTAATTTAATTTCATCTTTATTTTGATTCTCTCAGTTCTGTTTTAGTATTTAGATCAGTTTAGTAATTTTATATTTCAATAATAAATCATTTATCTGTAAAGCAATATTATTTCAACCGAGATAATTCATTTTTTCGAATATTGAAACTTGTGCAGTTTTTCAGAAATGTTTTATTCTCTACCCTTTGGTATACTAGGAAGAGAACAGCGGTGTGTTTCATTCAAATAGGTACGAGGAATAAATAATGTGAGTATTTCAAATTACAATAAGCCCTCAATATGCTCATACTATAATAAATTTATTTTGCAGATTGAAAATCAGCAAGAAGACTCGATCTTCTATGAAGTTACGCTGTCAGAAACGGTCGAGTAAGGAAACGAAAGAGAACAAATCTGTCGACGTCGGTCAAGACCCAGATTTCCAACCATTAAGCAAACCTACAGCTAAAAAGACGAAGCACCGAAACTCCGATGAATTACTGAAGTTGATACTTGAAAATTTCACCAGCCTGAATGAAACAAAAGAACCCCTAGAATGTAGTTATTGCTCGAAGTTGTTCAACACCCACATGGATTTTGGTCTGCATTCGAAATTTCACAACAAGGATGGACATTTTTCCTGTCATTTATGCGAATACAGGAAAGACACTAAAAAAACTTTTGAAAACCATATCAGAGGTCATGATCTCTATAAATGCCAAAAGTGTGGTAAAATTATGAGGAGCAGGCGGTGGGCTTATAAACATTTGAAAGCTCACACTCTCACGAACAACCTGCAGTGCGAAATTTGCGGCAAGCACCTAAAAAAAGAATCTCTCGCAACACATCTGAAACTCATCCATGCAGAAGATAGGAGTTCTCTCATAACAAAATGCCCAATTTGCAACAAAGAGTACCTCAATGCCGGTAGTCTAAGACAACATTACTCCAGAGCACATAAGGAGCTGGGTATAGATATTTCTGTAGTTTGTGACATCTGTGGTTTGCGACTTTCATGCAAGAGTAAGCTAAAACCGCACATAATGACCCACACCGGGGATAAACCGTTCGCTTGTGCCCTGTGTCCAAAAAAATTTGTTGTCAAGGATAAACTGAACGCTCATATGAGGGTACACACAGGGGAAAAGCCATACGAATGCAGATATTGCGGGAAAAAGTTTGGCCAGGATGGACCGTACAGATATCACATAAAAACACATACCGGTGAGAAGTCGTACAGCTGCCCTCTTTGCGGAAAAAGGTTCATTACCAAGGCTAATATGCGGATCCATCTGAAGAGTTGCAATATATCTAATAGATGAATGTGATCACTTGAAAAATTACAAAAATGTTTATAATGCGTTTCAGATTCGATATAGGTCATCATCAGGTAATTCATTGAATTGACACATTTTAACTTTTCAAATCATTCACAAATGAAAAATCATTTCGTTGAAAATATCAATATCGAAATATATCATTGTCGTGATAGATTAAATAGATATAACTAGGCTTTCAAGAAGTATCATTACAACCTTCCTAATATTTGTGGATTATTATCTCAGCGATAGATTCCATCAGTGGTACTCAACCAGATTATGGTACAATGTTTGTTGTACCACTTGAACCCAACTTGAACAACCTACACTTACTCCCGGCGAGTATGAAGAGTAATTAGAAACATGTTGCCAGGTAATACTCGTTGCTAAAATATGTTTATGAACGATTCAGAGTACGATCATTATACTCTGAGTAAGTTTTTGAATGTAGCCCAGGTGTAAAGGTTCCTCTTACGAAAACGCCATATATGGGGTCGACAGAAAACAAAACTCAAACCACGAATTTTGATGATTTTTTTTTGTTGTCAGTTTGTTAAGTTCAATCATACGCAGTTTTAAAAATCTGTTTTTGTTCATCAGGAATAGTTCTGGTATAGTCTCCGATCCGATTTGGGATTATTCCAGAACGAGTAGGATGATTAGTTCGAATAATGCAACTTGTTTTAAACTCTGTTATAAATACAGGCCGATTTTTTTAGCTGATCCCAATATTGATATATCAGAAACAATAAGACCTATAAATTCGCTGAAATTGTACAAAAGTTTATTATTTTGAGGAACAAGAAGAATCATTTGTCAAATCGGAATTATCACTGGTTGTTTTTGAAATATATGCCAAAAACTAGAATTATCGAATATCGTTTCATTTTGAAGGCGAAGGAACTTTCCATTTCGTTTCATATTTGTTATAATCCTCAACTTTATTTTTTTAATATGGACTTCCAACACTTCTGGTTATACCGGAAGGTTGCACCAACTTCCTTAATTCGAATGTAACACCCTGTATATTTTCACATTTTTGAATACCTGGCATATTTCTAATGTGAGTTTATGTAATGCACCCTATACCGTTCTCGAGATATTCATTATTTGTTTAATAAAAAAAATAGGTATTCGGTATAGGTATTTCCCATAAAATTCAAAAGTTTTATAGAATACATCAATAAGCTATTATATATTCATCAAAATACTTCTTTCAATCATCTTGTAGAAGTAACATTCCCAAAATGTTATACAAAGTATTCGAAATGGATGACTAACCCTGAAGATATGAAAATGGGCTAAAACTCAGTTTTTTCTAATAGAAAACCCTGTATTTTAGGATAGTTTCGAAAATCCGGGAGGATTTTGAGTCATTTTCATGAAACATCCATTAAATAAAGAATCTACCGAAAGCGAAAATTAAAAAATATTGCATTGTCTTTTCATACTAAATATAAAAATTATTTCAAAATATGTTCGAAGACATTTCCGTTATCTTCCAGGCATTTATCAACTCTCTTCGTTGAATTGTTATTTACAGCACGACAAATTTCATCGGCATCTAGGACGTTCGAAATGAAGATTTCGTAGTCCGTAGTTTTTTTGGACGATTTATTGCTCATGTTTTATTTTTTCAAGAAATATCACGTAAATGGTGTTGCAAGAGTATCTGGATATTAAGGTTTTTTTTAATGAAGTGAAGGATCGGAAATCTGGAGAATGCGGTTTTTCATTTGTTTGACCAAATTGATTTTAGTCGACTGTTTATGGTACGACCAGTAGTTGAAGAACCTACCAGAACTGCTATTAGGTTTACGATACCCATCAATGAAAATATTCTCCGGTGTTCTGATGAACAAGGAGAGGAACCCACTGTTAATCGTTAGTTCTCTGTTTCAATGGTAAACTGTATGTAGGAATCATAACTGTTGAAAATATTCACAATCTCAGATATTCCATCTTACGGGAGAGAGATGATGATATCTACATATTTCATATAAAAAGAGCTTGAATATAAGTACCTGAAAAACCAAATCAAGCAGGTCTTCCATAACATATGTCGCCAAAATTGGGCTAATCTTTGCTCCCATTGAAGTATCAAAAGTCTGAGACAAGTATCCAAATAGACATTGCTGAAGAGAATTAGAATATCTAATCTGGCAAAGTTATCAGAAAGTTTGATGTTATTAAATTTAGAGAAAACATCAAAAAAATCCAATAAAACATTAATTATCAAATTCATAGGCTTTGGTTGAAATATATATAAGAAAATTGGCAATTTTCTCCGTGGAAGTAAAAATTGACGCAATGATAGGTATCACAGATAGGATTGGTTTATGTAAAGCAAAAATAACGATAAAAGGCGAAGTTCAGCTTGAGCTGTGAAAAGGACACAAATATACACAGATATTCAAAAAGTTATCTAATGAAAGAATATTTGAAAGTTATACAAATAAAAAATAAAATAATAGACGGAAAACCGGAGAAAAAACTGCAATGACATCACAAAAGATTGAACTAACCAGCTAATTTCAAGTTCAGTTTCAGTTTCTTACGTGTTTCAGTTTCTAACGTGTAGTGTCTGAACTCACTAGGAAGTGCATTATAGAGGACAACTGAATTATATATGAAACTTCGAGTGAAACAAGATATGGAGTGTTTGAGGATGATACCGCGATTTCTGGTATAAAAGTGACTCTGTTCTTCAAATTTCACGAATCTTCAAAATAAATAATGAGGTTTGCTTTGACAGATAAATTTGTGAGTTGTAACAAGAAAGTGAAGTTGCCTAATTTTAATCAGTTTGAGGAGCCACAATTCTCAAATTTAGCTGAGATGTGATCAAACATTTTTACACCTTAAGAGAACTGTATACAGTTTTTTTTTTTTGAAAGAAAGTTTTTGGCTTTCTACTACTCCATCTGATACAAAAAAAAGGGGATGAGAGAATCTTCCAAAGAAAGGAAGGAAGTAATCAATTTGAAACTCTATACATGGAAGATTCACTCATCCCCTTTTTTTTTGTATCAGATGGAGTAGTAGAAAGCCAAAAACTTTCTTTCCCAAAAAAAAAAAAAATTATTCACTCCTAAAAATATAACCCCTTCAATTCAAATGTATACAGTTGTTCTGAATTTTTTGGAGGCATTTTATGTCCGATTGTATAATGGCAAATGATATCCCAGAAAGAGACTCTGGGTAATATCAGTGATTCGTGAAGCTTCAGTTAAAGCCTGGATATTATCAAGTTCCTATTCTGGTACAACTGCCGTTAGATATAATAGGAGTTCTGACAAATTACACTTACATGCTTGTGGAATCTGAGGTCGGTCCTAGATATTTGCATCATCACCAAGTCGTACATCGATCAGACCTTCAATTTCCGTACTTTTGCGCTTCGTACTTATCAATAAAAGTTGATATTTACTCTTGTTCATTTTAATCTTGTTCAGTTTCAGATTGTGAGCGGCTGACATGTGCGAGAGATAAAGCATAAAATTTTGAAAGAGTATAAATGTAATTGTAAATTGTAAATTTTCTTTAGAGGGCAACCGGCGATTTAGAAAAAAAATTGAGTGTACCCACGTATTTTGATGCGTAGATTACGAATCCGAAAGAAAAAGTCGGCGCTCTCCCTTATTTACAAAGTTACGGCCCTTCGAAGTTCATAAAAGGGCAACTTCTCAGCCTTCTTTTTCACAAGACTAACTATTTAAAAACACAAGCATTTATTCACTAGGTCACCTTTATACCTTATTCCTCCTTAATTGATACTTTTCAATTCAACAATCAACATTTTTCTTATAAAAAACGTAATTTGAAAACGAATGATTTCATCAGTCGTGCCAACTATGCCATTAACCTTACAAATGTAAAATACAGAGATATAGTTATAACCAAAAAGCAGCTCCGTACATTTTTTAACATTTTTATTGAAAAAATGTTGATGGTTGAAGTGAAAAGTGTCAAGGAAGGAGGAATAAGGTGTAAAGGTGACCTAGTAAATAAATGCTTGTGTTTTTAAATAGTTTATTTTGTAAAAAAAAGGCTGAAACGTTGCCCTTTTCTGAACTTTGAAGGGCCGTAACTTTGTGAGTAAGGGAGAGCGTCGCTTTTTTCTTTCGGATTCGTAATCTACGCATCAAAATACGTAAGTCCACTCAAACATTTTTTCAAAATCGCCGGGTGCCCTCAAAACAAATATTTACCTTTTTTTGTTGCTTCGCCTATTTGATTGATTTCAAATATTTATTTTATTGAATCATTGAAATTTCTCTGAATTTGTTACGAAGGTTCTTTACTCACTCGAGAGTAAAACTCGCAATTTTCAATCGAGTTTGTAGAGAGAGTAATATATTGGTCTCGGTCAAGAATGATAGTGACATTACCCATTCTCATTACAACTAAATCAGACAAACGTAATGTCACTGTTATTCATGACCGATACCAATATGTTACTCTCTCTACCAACTTTGAGTCCACCATTTGCAATTAACCTCACGGACAAAACTTAAGTTCCTGCACTGACGCCTGTCGGATATAATCCAACACCCTTCGTGGTATTAGTAGTTGTTTTCTGATAGGCGTCAGTCCATTCAACCTACTGTGTAGGTATACCCGAGACTGGCTTGAACGTTTAAAGTTCATTTCTTTAGATTTGTTTACTGCCAGTCTTCAAGCATAACCCACAGACTAATAAGAATGGATAAGAATATTTGTACGATATGAACATGTGATGAAAATTATTCATTGAACAAAGAGATAAAATTTGCTTACCTAAACTAATAGTAAAGAGAGAAAAAATGTGCTTGTTCATTAGATTGTTTTTAATGGATCAACTCCAAAAGTATTCAACTGATTTTAAAAATTATTCATGTTAGTCTATCTACATTTTCAAAGAGTAACATGGGCTGTAAGTTATGTTAAAAAAATAAATATTCCAAAAAGAGTTAAATAATGTAACCCAAATAATGAAAAATGTACATGTGTGCTGAGCGTGTCGATAGTTTTGAATATCAATACATTCATTTGTATTGTTAAATGATCATCATTCGCCATGTAGAGTTCATATTCAAATCATTTGAACGACTTTAGTTGATTTCTTTTTTTGTTTTGTCAAAATCAATGATATTGGCCCTACTTTGTAAATCTTCTATACTTATGAATGCGAAAGTCACCACCTAACACTCACTTATTCATCTCTGTTTATCCGTACTGATTCCTAGAAAGCTAATATTTGCTATATAGGTGCATCTTAGGTCTTAGATGCACACTCATAGAGTATTTTCAAATATTCTAACAGGGACTTCCCCGTAGGGATAAAAAGTGGGGCGTTTACATATGAGAATTACCTTTTCATCATTGTTTCTCCGTACCGTTATATTTTCGGAGGCTGATATTTTGTATGTGAGTTCGTTTTATGTTGCAGAAGTGCAATAAGAAAACATTTTCAAATAATCCAACTGGATCGACCCCCTGGGGATAAAAGGGACGCGTTTACATATGAAAATTACCTTTTCTCGGTACCGCTTTATTTTCGGAGGTTGATATTTTGTATGTAAGTTTAATTTATGTTGAAGATGTGCAATAAGAAAACATTTCTAAATATCACAACTGGGGCACCCTCCTGGAAATGAAAGGGGCGCGTTTACATATGAAAATTACCATTTCTCCGTACCGTTATATTTTCGTAGGCTGATATTTTGTATGTAACTTCGTTCTATGTTGTAGACGTGAAATAAGGAAACATTTTCAAATATTCCAACTGGGAAGCCCCCTGGGGATAAAAGGGGCGCGTTTACATATGAAAATTACCTTTTCTCCGTACCGCTATATTTTCGGAGGCTTATATTTGCGTTTACAGATGAAAATTATCATTTCTCCGTGCCGCTATATTTTCGGAGGCTGATATTTTGTATGTAAGTTCGTTTTATGTTTTAGATGTACAATATGAAAGGATTTTGAAATATTCCAACTGGGAATAAAAGGGGCGCGTTCAACATATGAAAATTACCTTTTCTCCGTACCGCTATATTTTCGAAGGCTGATATTTCTGTATGTTAGTTCGATATATGTTGTAGATGTGCAATAAGAAAACATTTTCAAAAATTTCAACCATAATGCCCCCTGGGGATAAAAGGGGAGCCTTTACATATGAAAATTACCTTTTCCCCGTACCGCTATATTTTCGGAGGCTGAAATTTTGTATGTAAGTTCGTTTCATGTTGTAGATGTGCAATATGAAAGGATTTTGAAATATTCCAACTGGGGCGCTGTTCTGGGGATAAAAGGAGTGCGTTCAACATATGAAAATTACCTTTTTTCCGTAGCGCCATATTTTCGGAGGCTGATATTTTGTATATAAGTTCGATTTATGTTGTAGATGTGCAATAAGAAAACATTTTCAGATATTCCAACTGGGGAGCCCCCTGGTGATGAAAGGGGCGCGTTCACATATGAAAATTATTTTTTCTCCGTACCGCTATATTTTCGGAGCCTGATATTTTGTACGTAAGTTCGTTTCTTGTTGTAGATGTGCAATATGAAAGATTTTCAAATATTCCAACTGGGGCGCCGCCCTTGGGATAAAAGGGGCGCGTTTACAGATGAAAATTATCATTTCTCCGTACCGCTATATTTTTGGAGGCTGATATTTTGTATGTAAGTTCGTTTTATGTTGTAGATGTACAATATGAAATGATTTTGAAATATTCCAACTGGGACGCCGCCCTGGGAATGAAAGGGGAACGTTCAACATATGAAAATTACCTTTTCTCCGTACCGCTATATTTTCGAAGGCTGATATTTTGTATGTAAGTTCGATATATGTTGTAGATGTGCAATAAGAAAACATTCTCAAATATTCCAACTGGGGCTCCCCCCTGGGGATAAAAGGGGCACGTTCACATATGAGAATTACCTTTTCTCCGTACCGCTAACTTTCATATTTTGTATGTAAGTTCGTTTAATGTTGTAGATGTGCAATATGAAAGGATTTTGAAATATTCCAACTGGGGCGCAAGCCGCGGGAGAAAAGACGCATCCATAAAACAAAATTATCTTTTCATCACTGTTTCTCCATGCCCTTAAATTTCTAGTAGGTGCATTTATATTCAGAATCAGCATTGCACCCGTCCGGAGCTATGGCGGCTGCTAGTATGTCCATAGATGAAACAAGAATCGTTTCCAAATATAAGCATTAGTGTTCGCGTAGCGCCTCTGTGAATGGAATGCCGAAGTACGTTGTGTATGAAGAATCAAGAGACCGTAGATCAAATCTTTCCGTCAAAATATTTTACATAGGGGGATCCAAGTGATTACACCATAGTATTTCTGTGCATCTTGGTGAAATTCTATAAGTGACAGGTTCTGCCAAATACGTGACACTGTAGATCAGTGGAGGTCTTAAAAAAATTTGTTAGGATAGTTAATTTTCGAATACATATTAATTCAATGATAATTCAACGATGTGAAGGTGAGGTATACCTAATATTATTCTTGAATGAACAATGATAATGTATTACATTTCGTATTAAAATACTAACAGTATCATTTTCCAGGAATAAGAATATGAAGAAGAAACAAAAGATGGTTGGCGGCCAATCTAAACCACAAACTAGAAGGTATAAAAGAAAGTCTCGAAATTCAGATTCCGATCCAGATTTTTTGTTGGAAAAAAAGAAGGTTGCTAAAAAAATTAAGTCAGAAGAAGACAATTCTGATGAACGCAAAAAATCTATACCAGATACTGAAAAACCAGCAAAGAAACGAAAATCTCGTAACTGCGACATGAGCGATAAAGACGAAAATTCCAAACAAATAATCAGGAGAAGAAAAAATATCAAGCTGGAATTGGTAAAAATAGAGAAATTCGTGAACTTGAATGAAGTGAAGGAACCGCTGAAATGTGGCATCTGCACCGAGAGTTTCATGTCCCACGTGGATCTGGGTTTGCACTCAAAGGTTCACAACGAAGATGGACTGTACTCTTGCCATCAGTGCGACTATACAAAAGAAAAGAAATCCTTATTTAAAAACCATGTTCTTAGCCACGACCTCTGGAAATGCGAGAAGTGCAACAAAATTTTCAGGAGCAAACGCTGCGCTCTCAAGCACTCCAAAACACACGTCGCTAAAAGTTTTGTCCAATGCGAAATGTGCGGCAAAGACGTAAGGAATGTATATTTGGACACACACAAGAAACTAGTCCATGCTGACGAGAAGACAATTCACATCTACAAGTGTACTCTTTGTGACAAGTCATACAAAAACTCGACCGCTCTCAAAGGTCATTACTCTTACAACCACAAAGACTATGGCATTGACACTTCCGTCATTTGTGACATATGCGGAATGCGATTGTCTTGTAAAGGAAAACTAGCGCAACACACCAGAACGCACACTGGCGATAGACCTTATTCCTGTACGGTATGTCCTAGGAAGTTCATATCAAATGATATCCTCAGAGCACACATGAGGGTTCATACAGGTGAAAAACCGTACGTCTGCATGTATTGCGGAAAAAAGTTCGCACACGGTGCCCCGTACAGGTACCACATAAAAACACACACGGGTGAAAAATCCTTCAATTGTTCCAATTGCGGAAAAGGGTTCATTTCTAGGGCTAATATGAAAATTCACATGAAGAGCTGTTTATTTCCTGTCAGACTGCTCAACTGAATCTGTGGAAAGACTGTTTGGTAGGGTGATGAAATCAAAAATTATTCCAGAATCAAGATTATGTATATCACATGGCGATGGACAGTTTAGTTGATTCTAAGGGCTGCTTTCAAATTAGTTATTTCAAGTAAATGAAAACATTTTCAATTAGAATCGCATGTATTTTGTGAATTTGAAATATAGGCACTCATAATGAACTTTGGCGGCTTTGATTTGTACAAGAAACTTATGACTTCATAATTTTACAGAACGAGTTAATTGTACCAGTTAGTTATAGTGACAGTAATAATGTGTATAGTTCAAGTAAACGATATAGTGCAACCTACCTTCCAATAGCTCCCCTTTATATATATATATATATATATATATATATATATATATATATATATATATATATATATATATAAAATTAAATAATTTGTGAACACAATACTCCAAAAAGGGGGCAAACCGCTGATGGAGCCAATTGCCAGAAACACGTGTCCGCGGTTTGCCCCCTTTTTGGAGTGTTGTGTCCACAAATTGTTTAATTTTTGATTTATATCATGCGCACTCGATGAAATCTCTATTTATATATATATATATATATATATATATATATATATATATATATATATATATATATATATATATATATATATATATATATATATATATATATATATATATATATATATATATATATATATATCGATTGCTTCAAAAACACTTCACTAACTTTCTTCGAAAGCTTCTGATAATTCCTCTTCAATATTCTCTGTTTCACTATCACTGTCGTCATTTAAATCAATAATGAATTTATTTCCACCATTAAAATGGAAGTGTCCAATAGTCTTTTCCAACTAAAATTACTTTTTTAATCCTTTTCTACCAGTCTTCTTCGGTAATATTAGATACTTCTTTAACTAGCTCTATAATACTCTCAAGGGCATACACTTTTTCAAATGTTTATGTCTGTGAAACTTCAAGTAGTTGGTTTTTGGTATGGTAATCTTCAAAATACAAATTGTTATCCATTAAAAAACTTTGTATTGCATCTTCAAGTAGATGGTTTTTGGTATGGTAATCTTCAAAATACAAATTGTTATCCATTAAAAAACTTTGTATTGCATCTTTCCTCGAATTTTTATTCGGTACTTTGATGAGCTGTCACGAATGATAGAAAGTGTTGTCAAGAACTATTACACTATTCGCATCCAAATTTGGGATTAATGTGTTTTCAAACCATTCTTCGAAAATATTAGCTTCCATGTTCTTATAATAGTCAACATTGCAGTCCTCAAGTTTTTTTCCACATAACTTCAAAGAATTCGGAACCCATCCTTTACTTCCTCCGCAATGCACAATGATTAATCGCGATCCTTTGTTTGCAGACATGTTAGGCGTACACATTCTCGAACCATAAGTCCACCCTTTCGTAACTGTGTCGTGAGTGTCATACCAAGATTCGTCCAAATAGAAAATTTGCCGTTGTTCTTGTCTTCATTTAGTTATTTGTTCTAAGTATTTCTTACGCAATTCCACTATTCTTCTGCTTTCCATAATTTCTTGACGTTCGTTTATTATTTAAAATCTAAATCCTAGTTTCTTTATCCAATTATGAAGAGTTTTGTCACAGCAGCTCAAGTTGTGGCCGGAAGTATTCAATTTCTTCCTTATGATTTAAGTTATAGGAATCTCATTGCGTTTGTAACAGTCGTATATTGTTTTTTTTAGTGATTTTATCCGATGAACATCTAAAAGTTTCGGTAATCCTGTATCACATCGAGTCTTGCGTTCATAAGGTTTGTTTTTAACTATTTTACGTACAGTTGAGAAAGAAATTTCGGACAAATCTGATGTTGCTTGTAATAGTTCGTTTTCCTCGAAATAATTTTGAGGGTGCATAATACCGTTTACTTCGACTATACAGTAATTTCGTGAATTCAAGTCAAGAAGATTCACAAAAACTGTTGATGTTTTTAAAGAAAGATATGATATCGACTTTTTTGAATTACCTTCATCATTTCTTATCAGAGAACCGTAAAAAATTATCAATGTGCATAAAAAATAATACAGGGTAAAATGAAGAAGAACCCAAAAATTTTGATTGAATATTGCATTTAATATACACTAAGAAGTATAAAGAATTTTTACGTTGAATATTACTTCGATTAGTTGATAAAATTTGAAGATATGTTTGTTTCCTAAATTGTTTTAAATTTTTAATATGAAATTATCGATCGATATAAATGTCACTTCAAAAGTAACTTTCTGAAAAAATTGAGTGTTTGATATTGTGACCTTCAAAAACACTGCAATTGACCTTTTATGTGATGCGATGCCTCATCTTGCTAAAACCGTTTCATGAAAATAGTACCTTTCAGTTTTTTTGTATGACACTCCATCTTGAAATTAAGATGATGGCCATCCCCATAATGACAATTTCTACGACTAATATGGTAATTCGAAGTAAGAATAAATTCATCATAAAATATCATGCTTTATAGAATGTGACTTCAGTTGTTGCAAATATATCTCCTGAATTACCTTTCAATTTGCAGTAGTGATAATTTTACCTTTTCATATTGTGGACTTTTGCTGTTGAATTACGAATATACGAAATGTAATCAAGATATATCAAAACCAGTATTGAAAAGAAGAATTGAAATCTCTGATGTAGATTAACTCTAACAAAAATACTTCTCACTCTCACGAGTAATTGAAATGAACCGAATATCCCATAATATAGATTATTGAAATTGGTACATGACAATAGTGAATTTTTTTCAAATCATATTCAGGGTTGGTTTCAAGTTTTGCCTTCACATCGAACCTTTTCTATTGCTAGTATAAAAATCAGTGTGTTGCCATTATAACAAATAATAAACTTCGATTATTTTATACAAAATAAGATAGTTTTAGTAGCGTACGTCACAAAAGTATGGAGAATACAATTTGTACAAAATATCATCGTAGTCATTACATTTAAAAGTCATTTATTCATTTATTATGTGTCCGAGGAATATATAAAAAAATTCAAATTCTATTGAATTTTTCCTCACTTCATGACAGCTCTATTACTGATTCAGTAGGTATCTTATATTTAATGTTAAATACTACACAACTTCAACATGGATATACATGGTAAGGATATTTGAAATATGTTCAGGCCACTACTTTATCTGTGCTGCAAAAGATGACATGGTAACTGGTAACTCACGAGATATTTCGGGGAAATCAATTTTTCTCGAGATGAATCCGCCTTCAAATACACTGAGGATTCTCAAATTGAAAGAGGTTCTTCGTGATATATTAGTAACAAGATGGTTTAATTTTTCAAGAATTATAAATGCATTCAACACAAAGCATGTGTCATATTTCCTTTCGGTAATAGGAAAACGCAATAAAACTTCGATTTATGACACTATAGTCAAGCTATAGTGAATAATGAACTTGATGATAAAAAAACATTCTCGATTCAGGAATACTTTTCGTAGTAGTATTGTTCAAACAAACAGTAATGCGCATTTATTTCTTTCATATACTTGTTCTTGATTTTCTGTACTTAATGTAAATATTAAACGAGTACATAATTTGTTGTTTTTGTTGCCCAGTTGAGTTTGATAACATGACAAAAATGATGAATTTTGACAAAATATTTGCATTTTGTTCTTTAAAAAATGAAGTGGGTTGGTGATATTTTTGATTTTGTGTTGGAATTTCATCTGAATAGCGATCATCTACATTGAAATGTTTCATTGAAATCTACCAGGAAATGAAAATCAATCAAAGCTCATTTAGCTGAAAAATAACAAAATTTCATTGACTGTAACAAATTGAAAGTCAAATTTAGAAACATCAAAGTCAAAGCCTACTAGGATAAGAATTATTTTTTTTCAATATCTCCAATTTTTTTAAAAAGAATGTTGATGATGGTGGCCGGAAGACAAAACGTCGGATAACAAATCTGAAAACACCATTATTTAGCAGAGAATAAGTGGCATTGTGGAAGTGCAATTTTTTCTCGAATCCTTCGAAAAATAAAGCCAAAAAAATGAAAACGATTTTCCGAAAATTCTGTTTTTTCCGGTTATCTCCGGATATACTAGGAATTTCAGAACTTTCTCAACGGCATATTGTTAGTCAGGAAAATGTGCAACTTTGCCCCAATTCAACCATCTTCGTATCTCTCATAGTTGCCGAAATCCCAATGGTGGGGATCGAATTTGAAACACCCTGTATATTAGTCATAATTCAACGATAAAAAATAGTACAAGTTCTATACGGAGTTCATCAAATCACTAATTATTAATAACGGAATATTTGTAAGAAATGTGGGACATTAGAATTTTTATATGCCTATCAGTTGTCATTCTTCTGTTATGCCTTTACTTAAACAGTTGATTTCTGGATACATTATCCAAATACATATATTTCAAAAAAGTGCAGATGGTAAGGTAACAAATGTATGTAATTTGCACTCTTTTTGACATCTTTCAATAACTTATATAACATTTTTAGGAAAGGTGCCAAACGTGTACAGTTGAAAATAACAAAAAGGGATCGATATAAAGTTGAGAAGAAATCGAGAAAGACAAGACGGAAAACACCCCTCAAAGCTTCAGTAGAACCTGTAATATTAAATCAAGCACTGAAGTGTCCAGAATGCTCAGAGTTGTTCAATAACAATGTGGATTTCGCACTACACTCTGTAGCTCACAGTGTGAATGATCAGTACTCTTGTCACCTGTGTGACTTCAGGTTGAAATCTAGATACCGCTTTGAGAAACACGTAAGAGCACATGAAGGTTCCAACATGTACAAGTGTGAAATTTGCAACAAACCTTTCAAAATCGGCACCCATGCTTTAGAACACATTTATTATCACAGCGGGGAGAAACCGTTTCAGTGCGAGATATGCGGGAAGCATTTCATGTACAGCAGATTGCTCAGCGCTCACAGACGCCTTTCACACTACTCAATTCTCACAGGCAAACCTCTGGTAAAGTACGACTGCAAAATTTGCGGCAAGCACTACGAATCCTACCCGGGTTTGCAGCGACACATGTACAGCAAACACAATGAGGCAGGGATCGACAAATCCGTAATGTGCGACGTGTGCGGCAAGAAAATAAAGAATAAGGATAAACTGAAATATCATTTACGAATTCACTCCGGAGACAAGCCGTTTTCTTGTCTGATTTGCCAGAGAAAGTTCGCGAAGAAGGATCTGTTACAAGCGCATATGCCCGTGCATACGGGGGAAAAGCCGTTTTCTTGTAAGTTTTGTGGAAAGTCCTTCGCTCACCGAGCTCCCTTATGGTATCATCGGAAAACTCATACAGGAGAGAGGCCGAATGTTTGTCCAGTTTGTGGTAAAGGGTTCATTTCGAAACCAGCTATGGACAATCATGTCAAGACCTGCAATAAGACCTGAAATTTTCTTTGTTTCTCGTTTCAATTCGTAATTTTTTCAAGGTTTTGAATTGTGATTTCCCTATTACTTGATGAGAATTAATAACACTATCCACGATACTGGTACCTACACTGGTACCTACACTGGTACCTACACGGTACCTTCGCCAGCCCAACTGATATCTGATAAAAACGTCTGTGAATGATCTACACATCTTTCCAAAATGGTTTTCGTTGATTATTTTATGTTTATTTTGTCTTCATTTTTTTGGAAGGTTCTCTTCCTTTATATTTTAACGAAAAGGTAGAACCCTAAAAGTTTGTTTTAAAATTAATCACTTTCTATTCATGAATTCAATTCTCGTGGCTGGGATTGAAATTATTGTCAAACTGTTATTGTTACAGAAAACACTCGTCTTCTTCAAGAAGTATTTTCTCTATAGTGGCAAACAGTCTAAAAGTTTGCAAGAATCTGAGTTTTTTCCTTTCACGATAGTGCTGATGGGGAAACTAGACACCAGTCGTTTATATCAATCGTTTTTCGTGAATATCTTCAGTTCCCGTTACGAATTAAAAAAGAAAAATTGATATCCGTCCATGATGGAAATTAGTTGTTTCAGATGACTTTTTTATCATTTCGAATCTGAGAGAGATACCTAAGAGAAAAAAATCTATCAAGTTTTTCATTGATATTTCAAATTTTTCTTTCTTTTTTAAGTTTTTCTTGATTTTATACTAATAATGAAATGAAAATTTAAAATGGTGTTTCTATACGGAAATGCCTTTCTCAAAGCTTTTTACCTGTTCTTGATAGTAAATAGAAAAATGGCGGTATTATCAAGTAAGTTTGTGTGTGATAGTCATTTTTGTAATAAACGTGCGGCGTGTGTTTTGATATTATTTATTCAAAGTGGTATGAACTCTGTTCTTTTAAATACTCATCTCATGATCTGTTACTTCCGTACTGAACGCATCGTTTTCAGTATTCTTAAGTTCCTGTACGTTCCATTTTTTTGTATACAGTATAGGTGTAAGTTTGTGGTATTTCCTGCTACTTATGTATTTTTATAAAATAAAAAAATGTATGAACTCTTGCTGTATGTAATGAATTTATAATTTATATAATGAAATAAATTAATTAATAGTGTCCAGGCCATTGGATGTTGGTTATTAAAATTAAAAACCTGTCTTTAAGAATCAGTATATGTTTTCAACACTACTTGCTAGTGAACTCTTAAACCATATACAGGGCGGACGTAAAAAGCCACGCCTTTCTCTTAATTTTTGAAAGGAACAAAAGACCATTATTTTTCATATGACTTTAAGTGACTCCAAAGTGGACCTCTGTAGGTCATTTGAAGGTCACTGATAGTAATTGGTAGAAAAAAATATTTACATTTTCGTCTTGACTTTGGAAATTATTTGATGATTTGAGTCAACCAAATGGAAAACTTTTACTTGAATATACCCTTGACAATCATTTCCAGTTCAAAAAACTCTCTGGATTGAAAACTATATTTTTGATGCCGGCAACAGAAATAGCGGCCTCAATCACCTCAATCTTCCTATTCTATTTCAAGGGTGAACATTCTGGATGATAACGAAAAACAGCTGGTAAAAACAAGTTTATGCGTGGACCCACCACTGCATGCAAGGTGGTGTGTGGACTAGCTAGTGAAAGCAAATTCATAGGTGGACCCATCTAGGACCAGGAAGTGGTCAGAGTCATACCCCATTTCCCGCTATGACTCTTTGCGGCATCAACAATAAGGGTTTCATTTCAGAAAGTTTTTTGAATTTGAAATTAATTGACAAGGTCACAGTCAACTAAAAAGTCACCTTCGGACAGTTAGGAATGAATCCTTAATACCCCTCATTACTCTACCATGTTGAATGTTTGACCGCCAAATGACCTCCAGAGGTCGAATTATTTTCGCTCTTTCTGCTTCCGCCACATAAAATATGTTTCCATTTGACTAACATAAACCTTCAAACAATGTCCAAAATGATGGTGAAAAGCAAATCACCATTGGGTTGTCCAGAGATAAATGTAAACATGTGTGCAATAACTTTTTTTACCATTTAGTATATTCGACCTCTAAATGACCTCAAGAAATTAATTTTAGAATCACTGAAAATTATATTCGGTTGTAATTTGTTTCCGCTCTTTCCACTTCCATGAAAAACATCATTGGTCCTTATTTGAAAAACTAACCTTGACCTCCAAATAATTTGCAAGGTAATATTCAAGGTAATAGTCAATCCTAAACAACCCATTGTACTAAATTTTCTTCTACCTATCCCTACCATATTACCGCGTAAATGAGCCAGGCGTGTCGGGACTTTTCAATCACCCTGTATATATAAACAATTAAGTATATTTCCAATAAAAAAAACATTGAAATGCGATTTTATTCATCCAATATTTTGCGTAATTATTAAGTGATGTTTTGACTAAGAGAATAATAATCTAGGGGCTACCTAGTACCAATTATAATGGTAATAACAACCAACACTGACTCTGTTAGAATAAAAGTAGAGGTGAGAAGACATTTTTCGATTAACGAGACCGGGGCACCATACCAGTAAACAAGAGTTTAAATACTGATGCAGTGAATAATTGCAAATTGCACCACGATTCAAACAGAAATTTAAAACCCGAACCACAGTAAAAATACTGCTCTCAGACATCAGAACTGCAACATTTTTCTCGGTGCGCTTTTCAATAACTGAATTGGCATCATCTGATGACGGTAACTATTCAAAAACGTTTCGAAAATTCAATTGTTTCTATATTTTTATTCATTTATTATTTTAAGACGATTGCAGATTTATGATATTATTTCTTTACTTTTTTTTAATCCCAATTAATTTGTTATGAAAAAATAACATTATTTCGATTCAATCCAAATTGTTTTTGTATACCCATTGTAGCAAATGTAATATTGAAAGTGCAAACGATATGGAAAGTAATGAGTTATCTTACTTCAAGGTGAGTATTATATGTCATTCACTCTTTTCATTTATAAAAAATTAAAATGATTTGCTTTCTCACATGACTCCAGTACGAAATATTCTAATCTGAAAAATATTTGGCGTTTATAATTTTCTTAAAATACTGATTGGTTTTCAATACTTCCCATTCCAGTAAATCAAAGTTCTTACTAAATTTTTTCCCACAGTAGTGTCGTCTTCACTACTACTCCCCAAAGTTATATCTTATTACACCATAAAATTGTAGTAAAAATATCTTTAAAAATGGTCCAGTAGATGAAGTAACTCTTTCACCATAATGTTCCGTATTAGTGGAGACAAGACCTTTTTTAAAGACAGTCTCTTGTTACTCCAATCTTCTCTCCTATTATGGAGAGCTTTCCGTGACCCGGCATAAAGCCGTTTCTGCTTATATATCTTACATGTAAGCATATTGTTCTCGATCCGCTATGGTCCGTTAGCCTAATATGCATGTTGAAGAGCTTTTCTAATTATATCATTATTAAGGCCTGCGCCACACCCTGCCTGATTTTTCCCAGGTTTCAAAATGAAGGTGGTTTTATCATTCTTTACGTTCTAGCTTTTCCTGCTGTCTGGTCCTAGCAACTTATGTGGAAATGAGTTTACTGCTCACTCAATCTTCTTCCAGTTACCACTTTCTTTCACATCTAATAATCATTTTTGGACGTCCATTCAAGCTCTTCCAGTACTGAATTTGTCATTCAGAAAATATCTCTAATATTATATTTTCTGTACTCCCCAGTACCTACATATGAGGTCTAGGTTCCCTTCGTTGTAGTCGATCTGCTTCCAACTCCAATTCCATATCCCATTTAAGCAAATTTCTAAGTCTTTATAGGTTTTTCAATTTGGTTTCAGATGTCAAAGGGTACATTGTCGTCACAGCAATTATGTGTTGTGCTCTATCTGCTCGGTAGGTTCTCACTAGCTCTCTTGGTAGCTACACTGATCCAATCCTAATCACCTCAGATTATCCTTCACTGGTCGCCTTCAATTTGACAGTCGTTGAATTCCTAGTAGAAAAATGGTTCAATGGCGATATAGTTACAAATTTGCGGATGGTAATATAGGTTTTTAGGGTCTCACCCAATGCCAAGCGTTTTTCCTGTAAATTCAGGGTTCTTAAATAACACCCTATCAAATTTCTCTATGAACTTCGTAAGGATCACAGAAATCCTTTTAATACTTATTGTTTATCAGTACTACACTCATCACGAGTAAGAGGAGTCCCACGTAGATTCTCCCCTTCTATTCATACTTATCGTTCATTCTGTTCCCATCAGTTAGAGGAAAGAGGTTATCCATAATGATGGTCCCTCTGCATGGATGTGAAGATGAGTTCTTTGGGAAGTAGTTTAAGCTTAGTTGGAACAAAATGGATTACTGCATGAGATTGAGTCCTCTTTCTAGTCGGCTTTTACAAAATGCACAGAATATCCCTGTTGCACTGGGATTCTAATCCCAGTGCAACAGGGGAATAACCCTTCTCACTTGATGATCATCCACAGAAGATAAATGGCTTTTGAAGATCTGGTGTAATTCAATTGAATAAACCGTTTTGCATACCTCTATGCATCATATTAGAATAATTTAGTCATTGGTCCTCAACATCTTTATTTTTAATTTCATCAGATCTTTAAAATTTATATATTTTCTCCGGTTGAACTGTTTTCATATTTATATTCAAATAGTAATATCATTATTATTTTATATGTTTCAAAACAATTTCATTATATTAATACTCATCTGCTTTCAGAGATATAATGACGCGAACGCGTCATTCCACCGATATGAGGAAATCCTCTAAAAATGGTAAACTCCAAAAAAATGGAAAACTGAAAAGACAAGCTGTTCCGCCTGTGAAGCTAGAAGTTCCCCTTCGATGTACATTTTGCAACGAAATCTTCCGCAACAATATAGATTTTGCCCTGCATTCAATAGAACATAGTACAAATGAGCGGTATTCCTGTCACATATGCGACTACACCAATAACTCTAAGTACCGGACTGAAGCCCATGTTCGAGCCCATGAGGGCTCTTCTAAATACCGATGTGAAATTTGTAACAAGCCGTTCAATATCAGCACACACGCAAAGGAGCATCAGTACTTCCATACAGGAGAGAAGCCATTTCAATGCGAAATATGTGGCAAGCATTTTATGTTTTCGAGGATTTTGACGAAGCACAGGAGATCGGCTCACTACGAACTTATTTTCGGGAAACCTTTAGCCAAATATGACTGCAAGGTAAGAAGAAATATTCATTTGGTATTTCCATTCTACTTTCATTAATTATCGGTACTAGCTAGTCCGGTGATCCTATCGAGGGTAAAGGTAACGAGGAATATCTCTTTTTGTTTAAATATGCTTGGTAATTTTTGTTCTGGAATATTGACGATTCGGACATTCATTGTCAAAATATATCAACATTATGTACAACATTATTAACCGTGACGTATTGACGTATGCCCTGAGGAATGTTCGAAATAATAGTCTACTTCACATGTACTTTTTTTTTGTAACATTTTTCAGCCCTGTCCAAAAATTACGACCAAGGTGTCATTCGATTCGTATTTTTGCCTAGAAAGTTTAAGGAAAGGTCCGAAAACGCGCCGATAAAAATTACTAAAGTTATAAACAATTAAGTGAAAAAAAAAAATGGGGCTTTAGTTTTTTCTTAATATCTCGGAAAATTTTCAAAATTTTGGAAATTTGAAAAAAGATTTGAAAAGATCAATGAATTTGCGTAAAAAAAGTCCCGACTCCCGAAACTGTATCTCGATTATTTATAATTTTTACGGAGCCCTGAAAATAGAGCCAAAAGCGGGTAGTCTAGCTTCCGCGCGCCTTTCGTCACTCTGCCATAAAAACAAAAAAAATTATTTAAACATATTAAATGTGAATATTAAGGAATGAAAAAAATCATGTAATGTTGGGATACATCAATAAACAATAATCCGCAGTCAAAAAATGTTTATCCCAATTTTAACGTTAACTATAAATTTGTCAATTAATAACTTGTTTTGAATTGAAAGTTAATATAAAAATCCCTATAATTATTAAATTAAAACCCTGGCATTTTTTTCCTTTGGTGAAGTTATCCTTAATAGGCAAAAAAATAGATAACCGTTGCCAAAATAAAAAAATTGTTATTTTCTATTTCGGGAGTCGGTACTTTTTTACGCAAATTCATTGATCTTTTCAAATATTTTTTCAAACTTCCAAAAGTTTGAAAATTTTCCGAGATATTAAGAAAAAACTAAAGCCCCATTTTTTTTCACTTATTTGTTTATAACTTTAGTAATTTTTATAGGCGCGTTTTCGGACCTTTAACTTTCTAGGCAAAAATACGAATCGAATGACACCTTGGTCGTAATTTTTGGACAGGGCTGAAAAATGTCACCAAAAAGAGCTAAATCGAGTACATGTGAACCAGACTATAATACCTATAAAGTTGAAAGTTGGACAACTTTTAGCTTACCTACCTCTTCATTCCTCATTTCGACTTGGGTATTCATTTCATAAACGATCTGCTTCGGAAGTGTATATTTAACTTTTTGATTTTTTCTTTATTTTCTTCTTATTACATCTTTTTCATAAACCCGTCTTATGTATCAACAACACTATTTTTCACAGTTCATACAAAAACTGTTGTTGATTTTCAGTTTTGCAATACATGTTGCGCCATCTATCAGCAAGTAGCTCAGTTTTGAGCCTGGAAGCCAAAACTCGTTTAAAGGTATATTCAAAATTCAAACAATGACAAGGGTTGAAATTTTTGTGTATTGTGTGTTGACTATATACAATGTTGAACTTCTCTTGTCTAAGGTTGAAAGTATTAATTTCAGTAAAATATAGTAGCCGACTTACACCCATCTGATAACCAGATGAGACATATTTTTTATCAAATTATATTAACTATTGAACACGTCTATGATAGCTTGCCCATCGCAAAGCTGTCTTGACTATTTTTAATTGAATTAATTTTAATTTTTTCTTCGTCACCTTCACTCTTTTGATAACCAACGAAATTTATTCTCAAATGTTTTTATATGGTGAATATGCATAGATACGCTTGCCTACCTAGGCCTGTTCTGATCTGAAAAGCAGGTCTGAACAGATAAATCAATACGGTAACTACACCAAGCTGTTAACCAATCTAAATTGGTATCATCAAAATTAAGATTATTCAATAACAAATATAATGGTATACGCTTGCCTGCAAAAAATCGGTCATAGAATAATAGTATTGTCATGAGTTAAAGTTTTAAAATCTGAGTAATTAAGTACTTGCGAGAGAAACAGAGACAGTTAGAGAAGTGGAAAATCTTTTCTCAAAAATGAAATGAACACGTATTAAACTAACCATTGAGTCATTTATTTGAATGTAAAAACCGGTAATGGTTTTCGAAAATGTCGAAACAATTGTTCCAATTCTTGTCCCTTGAGAAAAAAAAACAAAAAACTGCAAATCTCAGTTCATTGGTTTCACTCAGGGCCGACTAAAATGGAAGTTACCACCAACTCCGCATTCTTTCTGAATGAAACAATCTAAGTGCAAGAAAATCAAGTTGCAAGTTCATTATCTTCTCATATTACACCCGACAAAACTAAAATATCTTTTTTGCAAATGATTTCTACTGAACTCAATCAGAAAAATTGTTTTCTAGAGTAGATGCGTAACACAAAACTAATTGATTTTCCCTACTATTGTAAAATAGCATTTTCACTTGCTATCGTCCAATCCGTGTTAGGAATCATACGTTGAAAGGTAAGACCTCGTTTGTCCGAAGCTCTCACAAATTTCGACTTCTGATGATTGTCGTTCGTAGGGGTGCGACAGCTGGTTAACGGAAAAACAGATTTTTTTAAACAGATTGTAAAAGTCCTGCAAGCAAAATTTTCTGGATTCAACAAATTTCGTAGTCAACATAAGAATAAAATTTAAGGCGACTCGAATCTCTGAAGAGGTGAATGATGAAACTTGGTTATTTCTTACTGAATTTGTTTGCATAGTCCCTTGTGATATAGTATAACAGATATTGTATAACAATTCATCTGATTTAGCACCCATTAGGGCTGTAAGTAGTATAATTGAAAGTCTTGATTTTACCAATTCTTCAGAAAGAAATTAGAAGGTAACTGACCGTTAGACCGTCCTATCCCAAAAATTAGTCAGTCAAGACGAATTATCTAGAAGTATATGCATTAACAATTATCATATTTCAAGTGCTATCAATTTTTGTTTCATAGTTACGAGACCTAGTTAACATGATTTGTTCTTATTTGAACAAATATAGATAGAAAAGTTTTTAATCATATATACTTTTTTCTGAGATTGTCACTTCTTTCATTCAAATTCATTTAAATGCTGATAAAAATCAGTAAAAGTTATAAATAACAATATAACACTTCTAGGTCTGTTCTGTTTCAGTTTGCACTATTTCATCTATAATGGGGCGGTAGTTTGTGGAGTGAAAAGATTTACTAAAGATTCATTCAGTATGCAATTGGGTTCCTATTCTCTAACTCTGAAATAGTCCAGATAGCAAACTTGAACAAGCCTTCTGCGATGTTTATAATTTTTATTCTGTAGTTTTTTTCTGTAGGTATGCAACAAGCATTACGAGTCGCTCCCTGGTCTTCAACGCCACATGTACAGTAACCACAATGACACGGGAGAAGACTGGTCTGTCATATGCGACATATGCGGCAAAAAAATAGCCACCAAGGAAAAACTGAAGTATCACTTGCGAACACATACTGGCGATAGACCTTTTGCTTGTCTTTCATGTCCGAAAAAATTTCCAAAAAAGGATCAACTCAAGGAACACGAAAGGGTACATACTGGCGAAAAACCCTTTGTCTGCATGTACTGTGGAAAAAATTTTGGACACAGGGCACCGTATAGGTATCATATAAAGACGCATACTGGGGAAAAACCTTATAACTGTCCCATTTGCGGAAAAGGGTTCATTTCTAAGGCTGCCAAGGAAGGACATGCAATTACTTGTACAAAAAAATAAAAATCACTGCTGGAAACACGTGAAAAATATTTATTTTTTTATACTCGTATACTTATTTATTTTTATGTTCAGGAAGAGAGATGGAGAAATTCAGTGTCGGATCAAAATATTTTATTTTCAATTGATTATGACCTTTTTAAATAGTTAATTCATGGAAAAGTTGCTATCATAAACTTGATTAGATGAATCAATTGGTTAGTTAAGTTGGATTTTCATTTCCTGATAATTGAAAAAACAATATAGGATTTTTGTGGAAGTTAAAGATTGTATTCGTTGTGGAGCACTTCCAATAGTTTGATTTTCCACTGAATAACGATGTGAAATACTAGATATAACTACTTGATCCTTTCGAAATTAACTAACTAACGATATACAGTGTCAACCCCAAATGCACCATGTGCGACACTTATTTATTAAGGGTTTTTCGACAAAAATTTATTCTTGATAAAAGTTTGGGCATCCCCTAAAACTAAACATACACCAACCAAACACAGTAAAACAGTAATATACAAGGGGTCTTCAAATAGTTGATTTTGAGACAGGAGTAAATTACTCTTATTTTGAAAAATCTTGGGAAATGTTATTCAAAAAAGTTGTTCAGCATTAAAAAATACATCTAGATTTTGATGTCATGGCCATCTAAGTGAAGTTTTTTTTACCCGTTTTTTTTTAAATGGGGACTACGAAAAAAAATAAAACGATAAATAGACAGCATCCTGTATACGTATACGACGGTTTATTATAAAAGCCTGCAATATTACAAATTACACAACTATGGTGTTACCCACGGCCAATTTTTTTTTGAAGAGTAAAATAATTATCAAAGTTTTTGGTGCAAAGTTATTTTTATTTTTTGTTGACACCGAAAATTACTCAAAATTAGACAGAATTGTAACAAAAACTTAATGTTCAATAATATCAAATCACAAAACATCAAAATAAAATAAGAATTTTGGGATAAACTCATTGATTTTCTGGAGATTATTTTGAAGAATTATTTTGGACAAGAAAATCTCCAGAAATTAAATGAGTTTGTTCCGAAATACCTATATTATTTTGATGGTTTGTGATTTGATATCATTGAATAATAAGTTCTTGTTACAATACAGTATAATTTTGAGTAATTTTCTGTGTTAACGAAAACTAAAAATAACTTTGCACTAAAAACTTTGAAAATTATTTTACTCTTCAAAAAAAATTACTGTAGTTAACACCATAGTAGTGTAATTCGTAATATTATAGGCTTCTAAAATAAACCGTCGTATATAGGATGTCTACTTATCGTTTTAGCAAATTTTTTTTCGTAGTCCCCATTTAAAAAATGGGTAAAAAAATAAAACTTTGCTTGTATGGTCATGACTTCAAATCTATATGTATTTTTTAATGCTAAACAACTTTTTAAAATAAGTGTACTTTACTCTTGTCTCGAAATCAAATATTTGAAAGCGCCTCATATATTACGCATGTTGTACTGTATTTTGTTGGTGTATGCTTAGTTTAAGAGGATGCACAAACTTTCGTCAGGAATAAGATATTGTCGAAAAACCCTTAATAAATGAGTCTCCCATATGGTGCATACTTTGGGGACGACACTGTATATCAAAAAAATTGAAATTTCACGATCAGAAAGTTTTGTTATTTGAATTGAAAAAAAAAGATTCAGTAGACATTAGTTTTTTATGAAAAAAGCGTTTTGGCTTTCTACATCTTCATCATTCAACACAAAATGTGGGAAACTTCCAAAGAAAGAAAGAAGGGAAATAACTACAATAGAAACAATAAATTGATGGATGTAGCCGTTACTACGTGATAGGAAATCATAATGAAGAAAAGAGAAATGAAACTTTCTATGTTTTTTACCACTTTCATTTGTAACTAACGTTACTGCAGTTTCGTCCAACACGGACATTTCCAAACTTATACATTAAACAATACATTTGAGTTTGAAAATGTCCTTATAAGATGAAACTGCAATAACTTTAGTTATAAATAAAGGTGGTAAAAACAGAAAGTTTCAATTCTCTTTTCTCCAGTACAATCTCATTAAATTTGATGATGATTTCGAACAGTGGAAAACTTTTATTGAGTTATGAAAATATAGAAACACTCATCTACCTAATTTCTTCACTTTTTAGTCCACCCTTGGCTCTAGTAAAACATAATCCACTTTCTGATGCTAACTACATCGTTAGTTTGAAAATGTCCGTATAGGACATTTCTCTTTCTTCATTACAATAGAATCATATACATGTAGATGATATAAAGAAGTTTCTTTCAGATACAAACTAGAAAAACACCTTTCCAATGGGAAAGTAATTGTTTCGAAATCGGATGGAGAATAAGAAAACCTAAAAAAATGATTTCTTCTAAAAATATTTACCTTTCAATGCAAATGAAATTCATTCGACAGGTATTGAGTTAACTATTGTCTGAATGTATATACTGTAATCGTTACAAGAGCAGTTATGTTATGAAAAAAATGATTACTTCGTCTTGTAATGTTATCCAAAATGGTGTTGATGATATGATAAGTCAAGTGTTTTGCCCCGAAACCTCTAAGTACACCTTTGAGGATGGCTGTGTTCCATGTGACATTTTACATCAATGATCTTTCATGTATTATGTTATGTTGCATCCTTATGAATGATTCTGTTTCAATTCCATAACGAATGTTAGGAGTACAAACTGAATGTGAAAATGTATCTGTATCTGAAAGAAATTTTTTCATATGATATGTATACATTTATGAAGTGTTTCTATTTCAGTTATTTTCTTCTTTATATGGAAGTTTCCCACATTTTTTGTATAATATTTGAAAAGTAGAAAATCAAAAAAAATTTGTTATGTTACTATGCAGTTTATAATTTGAATAGTAATTGTGTTAACTACACTTAATGATACTGATAATTTTGGGCAATTTCAATCATAAACAGATAGATATAGCATGTAATACCTATTATTCCATGAATCAAATCAAAGTCAGACATCATTTCTATAAAAAAATATACATCTACTTTCCACAACCAGCGAATGACATTTAAACTACTAATCATTGTTGACTCACAATATCTAGTTCACAAAATGCTGATTGTCAACCTGAATTAAATTTTCTCTCATCTTGAAATTCATAAACCATTCCATTCATCTTTGGTGAAAATATTCCATCTATTATTGAAATTTATAATTCAATATTATTTTAGTTAAACATATTAATTGGAACAGATTCATTATCAAGGTGTGGGAAGGGATTACAAAATTGGAATACCTTGAAAGTTTTCCGAAACTGAAGCTTCTTGGGACCAATAAGTGCATGTGTTAGAATTATTGTATGAAATGATAATTGCAGAAAGAATATTTTCTTGGATTAGAAATGAACCATTGAAGTCGACATTACATTGATAATGTCATAGAGCGTTCAATGAGAGGATTTTACAAAACGTCAAGTATTTTGCAACAAAATTGAGTAAACTAATATATCCATTAGTGCCAATTTTCTGGCATATTTTCATTTCAGAAAGTACAACTTTTACTGTTCTTTTAAAAGTTGTGAAATTACTTTGTAATTATCAGTGTTTGTGATCTCTCAGAACTGGGTTAGTACCAATAGGTTTTCAAGTGAGTACCCATAGGTACTCAAGTACTTGTTTCGGGAATTTGTCGAAGATAACCTCCTTTGATAACAACTTAATCTGTTCCTTAGATTTTATCCATTTCATTTTCAATATTATTTACTTTTACGATTTTTTACGATTATTATAAATATTGCTGATACTTTGAAAATTACATTTAACCTATTATATCTCATATTTTGTAAATATATGTGGATTCTTCAATTCATTATTTGAATTATTATAAATCTTCTTTAGCACATGTTACAACGATCACTGAATATTCTTTGTCGATTCCAATGTTGGATTTTTTTTGTTTTCTTTATGCTTCCTCTATCAACGGAATAATTATGCTCATTATATTAGCATTTTTTAATCTCATAGGTAATTATTCAATGGAACTGGGGATACTATCAAATTAGATTCAAAAGAGTTGATTTGTATTAGAAAAATAACTTTATTATTCTTCAAATTATTCTGATAAATTGTATCATTCATGTAAAATACTCAAAGTTTTATTTCATATAATAATTTGACAATATCCCAATGCATTTATCAATACTAATATTCATTTTCAGTTATTATAATAAATAGTGCGATTTAAAAATAGTATTTTGGATTGATATTATCTTGTTCGGTTCAAGTGAATTAGGTCTTGAAGTCGCAAATTGTGATAAGCATAAGGATCATTTAATTTTCAGTGGCAACAACATTCAGGCACAAGCATAAATATATATAGCTACTCGTACTATTTAGGGGCATGATTTTAAAATTTTTAGTGGTAAGGATTCAAATTTTGTGCATGAATTCACTCCCGGTGAATTTTGATTTTGAAAAAATTGTTTCTGTTTTTATATTGTATTTATTAGTTTCTCAAAGTATCAGAATGAAACACCAGTAATGGACTGTAATTCCTTAGCTATTGACTATTTTTTATGAATTGTACTTATTTTTGCTGTCCAAAACAATTATATAAAATCATATTTTTACAATTACGAAATAAAATTGACCAAAATTGTCTATTGTCACATTTATCCTCTGCTGCTAATCTAGATGTAATGTTACAAATTTTCATATACAGTTTTATTGACTTGATATTTTTTTAGGATTCCGTCTACCAAAGTTGTCGATATTGTTGAAGACGTAATCTTGGATGAAAATGAATTTGAGTCCGAAAATGAATGGATTCCCCAAGACGAAAAAGTGAAAAAGAATAAATTAAAAAGGGAAAAGCTTAAACAAGAACGAAAAGAGCTCAAAGAACAACTCAAAAAAGAGAAAAAACTGCGAGGAAATATAAAAATAAAGAAGCCAAAGAAAGATAAGAAGGAAAAAAAGAGTAAGAAGCATAAGGAACTGAAAAGGGAAGATCACCCACCACCGATGGAACTAGATGAACCCATAATTTGTGACATATGCAATGAAACCTACAAAAATAATGTTTCATTCGCGCTGCATTCCATCTCCCACAGTGATGATAGAAAGTATCATTGTCATCTTTGTACCTATCGTAATGCATCTAAATACCATCTTGAGATGCATGTTAGGGCCCACGAGGGGGCCACAAAGTATAAATGTGAAATTTGCAATAAGGCTTTTACAGTCAGTACCCATGCTATCGAGCATAAATATTTTCACACAGGTGAAAAACCATTTCAATGTGAAATTTGTGGAAAGCACTTCATGTTTTCTTGGTTTTTGGCATCTCACCGCCGCACTTCCCACTATGAAATTTTGACGGGCAGTCCTCTCGTCAAATTTGACTGCACTATATGCAACAAACATTATGCATCTGCTTCTGGTTTGCGAAGACATAATCTCAAGAACCACAATGAGGCAGGCATTGATTTATCGGTACTCTGTGACATCTGTGGAAAGCAATTGTCAAGCAGAGAGAAATTGAAATTTCACAATCGCACCCATACAGGGTATAAACCTTATGGATGCCAGGTCTGTCCTAAACACTTTTCCAAGAAAGAGCAACTCATCGAACACACTCGTGTACATACTGGTGAGAAACCGTATGTGTGTAAGTATTGTGGGAAAGCATTTACTCAAAGAACACCCTTGAGAATTCACGAAAGAACTCATACAGGGGAGAGACCGAATATCTGTCCAATTTGTGGTAAAGGGTTTATTTCTAAAACTGCCGTCGAGAGTCATATCAGAAGCTGTTTCAATCATCCCCAAATTCTCCTACAAGAACCAATTGTCTACCCTCCCTATTATTCTTCAAGCAGTACCCCTATGACTCCTATGACGCCTGCTTCTGATATTTCTGAAATTGAGCATAAATTTTCTCTCTCTGATGCTTTTTTGGACCCTAGGCAGCATGTCAATGTCATTGGACATGCCACACAAATGTGAAAGTGAAAATTTATTGAATTATGTTTGAAATTTTCTTCAATTTTGGAATTTTTCATTTTTCATGTACATAAGTATTACAAATTTGTACTTTCAAGCTAAAAATGGCCATATTTCATTAATAAAATCATCGTCAGGTAGGTATTCTATCAATGCATAAACTACCAACTTACAGAATTTGGTTTTTTGAAAGAAATCGTTTAGATTTGGCCATTACAAAACGGGTAAAATGATACATTTGTAAGAAATCTCAAAAAAAAATTGAGAAATCTCTCTGCAGAAGAAAAGTATGTTATATTTTATGTTATAAATATTATATAAAAGTTCATAGGGAATTTAGAGATTTCATACAGGTTATTTAAAAAATAATCAATTGGTATGGTGCAATTCAGTTAGTGAAAAAAAATATGTATTTTATTTTTAGTAATATGTACTTTTATTATTGTTAAAGGTAAGGGTAAAAAACTTTAGGAGATTTTATATGTATGAATATATATATACATACCACAATATAATATATAATTTTGTGTTGCATTTTATCTAACATAGGTACGGAAAATATCTAATTTTGATTTATTTCAAACATATCTTGAAATAAAATTTTGTTTACTGAAAATTTGAGTTTGTTTGAATTTCTTTGGGGATGTTTCTTGGAACATCATTTTCTGAAAATTTGTTAATAGATTTGATATCTACGTGAAACGAAAATGAATGAAATATTAATAATACTAAGACCTGAAATATTCCGGTTAGTTGAAAAAATATAATAAAATCAGAACAATTAAACGACGACTAATATAAAAGTAGTAGGTATTAGAAACTAACTAGCTGAAATATTTCGGCATTAGTATTTTTGATATTTCATTCATCTTGTGTTATATTTCAAATATGTTGATACTTTTCAAAATTTCGAAAATTAGTATATTTTACTGAAATACAAGAGCGCCGCAAAATCTTAAACTCAATTTTATTTCGTAATGAGAATCTGTAGAGAAGAAAACATTTCAATAATATATGGATACCTAGGTCAGAAGTCAACATCGAAACACCAAAAATAATTTCACTTTTTGCATATCAAAAGAGAACAGCAAAATAACCAAAATAGAAACAAGGCTGATCAATAATAAATAAAAAACATCCCAAGTATGTGTACTTCATAGCTTGAAAACGGGGATCTTCTACAACATTCTCATTGGTAAATAACGCTATTACTCAATTGTAGTCCAAACAGGGCCGTAGCGAAATGAAAAACCAGGTGGGGAGGGAATCCAAATTTTCCCAACTCCACCAGCAAAATTTTTCAACTTTCGAAAAAATGAAAGCCGAGGGATTAGTTACTACTATAATATTAATTTTTTTACTTAGCTATCCAAAGATTGGCTGAAAGCTTATGCCCATTAATGTATGCACAAACAAAAATAAGTTTTTTGATTATTATAAAAATAATAATCGGAATTATTCTACTTTGGACCAAGATTCTTGGTCTTCAACCATATCTACCATGTATGAGAATATTCAATACAAATGAAAGGAAACAACATTTGAATAATATTGTGCTTATTGTTTTCTACTATTATTTTTTTTATCTTCACGGCCCGAAATTTTCCAATTTTTCCAAATCGAAATAACAGCGAAAAGTTGGGAATTTTGTAAAATTGCCACTTGAAAATTTGAGGACTGTTCTCTTACTTGGGAGAAATCAAACTTTTTTGAAGTTCTCAAACAACTCAGAATTTCAAAGTATGGGATTTCCAAGTTATGCATGTTGGGAAATCCCAACCTTCTCCTGGTTCTTTCCCTTTTCTTATTACCTCTCCCTTTCTTTTCATTCATTCATTTTATTTTAATTAATTCTTTTACTATTATTTTTCTTCACGGCCCAAAATTTCCCAACTCATAAAAAGTGAAAAAACTTCAAAAAAATTACTATATACATACTATATATATAGGAATACCTGGACTGATATCTTTACATATACATGGTACAAATTTCTAGCATCAGACCAAAAATATTGATAAACAACACTGACGTGTTGTGAAAACAGGTACATCGTTATTCAAATGAGGAGTAAAAGTCAAGAATGGGTACCTATATTATGTATAATCCTATTTTCGACCTTTTTCAACAATGGCCGATTTTACCAGGTTGATTGAATTGGTCAAGAATAAATTTCATAAGCATGTAAAGATGACCCGCTTACTAGCTGATATGATAGTGGGAATTCACACTGAATGTACATAGACTGAGCGCAGACTTTTGTCTTTCCGCGTCTTTATCCTACGTGAACAATAAAATTGTAAAAGCGATGTGGCTCGACGTTGCATCTATCATTCACATAAGATGTGTTCGATTAATACATATCTGAGCGCTGGGCAAGCGTTCGATAAAAGCAGTATTACATCTATCAAGTTGTTGTACAATTAATTCGTGAAATGATTGACGAATTTGTGGAAAATAGCAATTCACATCTTTCAATTTCTTCACGCGTTGCATTTGACAATTTTGAGTTTCACCAACGCAACGGAAAATAACCATTGAAGATAACTTTTATTGAATGGAAAAAGAAAACTATAAAATTAAGGCGAGTCACCTTGCTGGTAATTATCGCGGCATCAGAAACGTTTTTACAGGACGAGAGAAAAATGAGGATTGGTTGGTGAGAACGTGGCTTCAAAATAAGGAAAAGACCGGTTTAAAGCTTGCAAAAAACAATTCAAAGGAATTTCTGCTGTACAAACAGTGAGAGTCATTTTGCGATTTCTTCAGCAATTTCATATAAATTGTAATGTTGATATAATGTTATGAGTACTCCATTTTGTTTGTTGAATGTTTCCACAAAAAAGTTTTTTTTACTAAAACTGAACTGTTTGAGGTCTTCGGTCATGAGTACGTTTAAAGAAACGAGAATTTTATCGAATGAGAGCCCAGTATATAATGTTGGTATGGACATGAAGAAATAAATATTTCTGAAAACTCATGAATAAATTGACAAAATATAGAACAACCTATTTTCGTGAATAAATCGCAGAGATTCATGCATTTTTTTCTTCTGAATATAAAAGAGGAAATTCGATGACAAAATATATAACAACCTATTTTCGTGAATAAATTCACAAAGAGATTCATGGATTTTTTCTTCTGAATGTAAAAGAGGAAATTCGATGACAATTGCGATCGTGAAGATATTCGCGAATTTATTGTATAACAAATTGATAGATGTAATACCGCTTCAATACAGATCTGTTTAATACAGTTCTGTTGTAGAACAATTTACCGATCCTATGTAAGAACTAAAGTTAGATGTTTGTGATTAGAAATAATAACACAAATGCCAACTTGTCATTCCAATTAGACTCGAGCATTCGTTAAATATATTTCGCTCTGCTGACTCTGTAAACACGAGATATCAAATCTGCACCTGTTTGCTCTGATCCGGAATTTTTTAAAATCGATAAAAGCTTGCCCTTGATGTTCATTCTATGTGGATTGACGCTTACTCTATATTTACTAACATTGACTTTAGTTCTACATAGTTTTATGCGCAGATGCGAAGGTCAAGTTATATTCGAGAGGACAAAAGATTAGGCCACATCCGAGTTTAATAATTCGAACACCAAACTCTAGGGGACATTGACGTCCTTGATTCAAGCATTTGTACAAACCCTTCTTTTCTATTTCTTCCGATTGGGAAAGTAAGAAGGGATATTCCTAAAAAAATGAAATATAAAAGACTCAAATTTAGAAAGTATGAGAAATATGTGTATCATACGCAGACAATAAAGACGATTATATTATTATTATTATATTTTGGTCGATGCCTATAATACCAACAAGCGGGAAGAAAAGGCCCATTGATCGTTTAAAAGAATATTTATTTTTTTGATTATACACACATTATCATTTTGTAATGGAAATTAGAAAAGATATCATTCAAGGGAAACGGTATTAAAAATGAATAGTGTTATTAGGGTGTTCGTCGCATTATTTAATAACTATTACCATAAAAGAGCATCGAACGTACGTCATCAGGAATATTTCAGGTAAAAGGTGTACTCAGTTTTGAATATGAAATATTTCTGAAACTCTGCTGCACATAAACATGTATGAATTTTCTAAGTGCCACTCAGTTAAAGTGTTCTAAGATTCACAATGAATTCGTGAAATAGTTTCATTACGAAAGTTTTTGTCCTTCTATTTACGGAAGAAAAATAATTGGTATTATGACGTCACGTAAACTTGACACAACCGCTGTACCTATACTTACTATCTTCCTTGGCAAAGAGTGGTGACTGTCTCTTGCGCATGCTTAATCTCACTTCTGGGCGCTTGTGCAAGTGGTGGAAGTCGAATGACGCGTTCCAAGATGGCGATACACAGGGTGTTGTGTTGTTTTTGTATGTGAACACAAAATTTGCAAATTAAGTGAAATTGAAAAAAGTGTTATTCACTCGTTTACAGTTTTTCTTGGTCGCTCTATTTCATACAATGGCGGATATCGACGAAAAAGAGTAAGTTGGTTATTTTAATGAACAAGTTTATTTAAATTTACAGTCGGACGATGTTGACGGTAGACGATGTCGTTCCATGTGTTCGCTAAGCACATGCGCAATGTTTTCGATTATTAAAAAGAATTATTGGGCATATGGGATGATGGGGCTAGGAAATTTTGGAGTACACTCGTAGTGTAGGCATTTTAATAATAAAATATACCATGGTTACCATAACTTTATGACAGTTGATAATTTTCTCAATTGCATGTATGACTATCAAAACAAACTGAACCTGAACATATTAAAAATTCTGCAGATGTCCAACTCTGGTTAGGTAATTTATTCCAACAATTTACTTTCCTTTAGTCCTAATTACTTCATAATTCAAAATAGTTTAGTTTATGAAGATGTAGTTGATTACAGTTTTGTTCATTATACAGCTCTTGGCCATAATTATGAAACTACATATTAAGTTAGTTTTGTTAACCATATTACCGTCAACTTGTTTGTCAATAGGTTTTTTAAAAATTTTGGAAAAATTGCGTCCTTTGAAATGAATTCAATAGATTATCAGAAAACAATTTTTATAGTGGAGAAAATCACTAAAAGAGAGGACCCTACACAGATGCACTAGCAATGAGTATTCGAAAATTGATATGAAAACAGTATGTATCAAAAAATATGTAATACATTTGTCATGTATATACAAACATAAGATAACAATAAATTTAAAGATTATTCCAGAGAAATGCTAATTTTGTAAAAATTTCCTATTAGCCAGAAGGCATATATACTCTTTTATGACCTAGTAACTCTTCTAAAATTATAGTATTTCTGTATTTCATTTAATATCAATTTAATAATATATACCAATTCATTGAATTTTTTTGGATTCTTCTGGTAGCTTAATGTTGAGCAAGACAGACAAAATCATTTTGTTGAATCATACTATGTATTGTTTTCAAAAATCCATGGGTTCTGCTAGCTTTAGATGCAGTACAATTTTTTGGTTTTTTTGACTACCTCAGGCACATTCAATTGAAGTGAATATAATTTTTCTAAAATAGTTTTCAACTGTGGGAAAGATAATTGATAATTTTAGTCTCATTTTAGGCTTTTATGATCCCGATTCGTCAACTTTCAAGTTGCTGTAAAAAAACAGTGGGATATTATAGCTTTACCTTTAAGCTGGCAGAATTAAATCGAAATCCTTCAGCTTTTGTAAATTTTCATATTGCAAAATATTTTTCAAATGTAGGAGACATAAAATGGAAAGTCAACAATGGAGAGAACAGAAACCCAAAATGATCCTAAAAATTTCAGTATATTTCTATCTCTTCCACAGTTGAAGAATATTTTCGAAAACTTATTTCTGCTTTTATCGTTTGTGCTTGAGGCAATCACCCACAAGAAGCCAAAATTGTTCAAGACTTTCAAATAGCTAAGGATTTTGAATTAGTTTTGCCCGCTTACAGTAAATCTCACTAATTAAAAAAACAGAAAATCGGCGATAATGAACCTAAAATTATGAAGAGATCTGATTCAACAAAATGTTTTTTTTTCTGTCATTGGGTTCTTCTAACTCAACACTGAGCTACCAAAACCCACTAAATTCGGAAATAGAGTACAACATTAGCCTAAAATTATGGCCAGAAAATAAATGTGAAAATCAATGTGACTTAGAGCTGCAACATCAATGCTTTCGTTATTGACTATTCTAGAAAGCATATTGTCTATTATTAACGTTACCAGTTTCTATGAATTTATGTTGTTACACATTTATGTTTTAAATTTCTTATATTTCCTCATTGGATGAGCAATGACCCTTGCAGATTTCCCATTTCAATCCACTCTTGGTTTTTTACAAAATAAAATTTAAAAAACTAATCAATGATAGGAGTTCAAACAGGCAAAAATCAAAAATTTGAATAATAAATCTAAGATGACAGTCACTATTTCATAATAATTTCAACATAGACATCAATTGCAGCAGTAACTATGTAGTAAAATTTCGTACCATGACTTCTTATTAGTATACAATAATACTCAGTTTAAACATTTCAAATAGCAATATTGTGTGTTCAGGTTGATCTTTTAGTTTGGAATTGAATAAAAATTTCAAAGAGTATATTGTTGAAAGACCTTTCTAGTAAGGTGTCTAGTAAGTTCCGTAAAGGCAACGTATATTATTTTCAGGTTTAATATGAATAATTCACCTTTGATAATTAAATATCCTTTCTTACATTTCATATTACCTACAGCATATTCATAATTTTTTTGTTACTTGTAGTCCCCAATTATTCACATTAAAACTTTATATGGATAATAAAGCAAAAACAATGAAAACAATATATCACTAACTTTCAAACATCCAGTTTACTCCTTCGAAGTAGAGTTTCACAGTCCTTTTATACTGTAACTATTGAAATGATGTGGTTTTTCATCTCCTTTTTTTGGTGGAGTATTTTCCATAATTTAAAAAATGTAAAATTCGTTATGAAGAACTTATATTTTACTTCAGTATTTAAAATTCTGTTGTTCAGCAGAACCTAGTGAAAATTGGTATTTCTCATATTGAATGAAGAAAAGTCAGAAGTTTCAATTTTTACTAGCTTTCATTGATTAATAACCACCAGCTGTTTCCTTAGAATTGAAAATTTTCAATTTATCAGCCCAATATATTATAGAAATAAATGGGCATTATTGCAAATTGCAAAATACATGTTTAAATTCAATGATGTAATTTTTGAACTTGTGAGTACTGCCTGGTTCATGTCTATACATATCGCTCACTATCGTCACACCCTCCAATTTGAGTTTATGTCACGGTAAGTTAGTAAAATCAGTTTTTTTGAGTTGTGACGTTACTCTTGCTGGAGTGCAATGTGTTTCGTAAGATATCTGAAAACAAAAAAGTTGAAAAAGTCTGTTAGCTTAAGTATATTGTTTTGTAATATATTCACAGTAGAGTAAGCTAGCATATAAATTGATTCAAGGTTGATATATGATCTGCTGCACTGTTATTACAAGTCTACTCTACTTATTTTGAATTATGATGTAAGTAGACGTAGATACATTTTTATTAGAATTGAAAGGGGAATATTTTCAGAGACTAGTGTTTTGGAAAAAAGCTTTCTGGCTTTCTACTTTTCCATCACTAAACAAAAAATGTGAAAAACTCCCAAAGAAACAAAATAATTACAATACAAACCTTTTCCAAAAAAACTACCTCCATATGAAAGAAAAGTATTATCGATTCAAGTACTTTCATATGGACATTGAATTACATGAAAATAACTTTTTTTCAATCAGTTTGTAAACTATGGAATTGAAACAAGATATAGAAACAAGATCATAGGAATGTTTGATAACATAATGTATGAGAGAATATTGAAGTGTGAAAGATTATGAAAGTACACCTATATGGTGTTTTCTGTAGTTTCAGGGTGAGGCACTTGCCTTTTCACCTCATCAGTATTGTTTTGGATAACATTACAAGACGATGCACTCATTTCTTTCATAACATCACCGGAAGAGACAAATGTACAACTATGACAAACTCCATACAGAAAATGAAGGAGTCTCTGGAAATCTATCAGGGCATACATTTAAATTTCCTACTGAACGACCGATAAGAGGTTAACCACTCAACATTGTTAACCCTTTTTTCATAATGCCAAGAATTATTCATATTCAAAATTTACTGCTGTTAAAGAATTGAGATCATAATGGTTTTTCAAATTCTACCTGCTATATTATTTACCATTAACTTATTAAGTGAGGTAACTACTGTTTAAAACCTGTCAGTTTAAAATCCGTTTTTCCGTTAACCAGCTATCGCCCTCCTACGAACGACCACTTTCAAAAGTAGAAATTTGTGCGGGCTAAGAACTAACGAGGTCTTACCTTTTAACGTGTGATTGCCAACACGGGTTGGACGATAGGAGGTGAAAATCGATCGAAGGGCCTCGCGGCTTAAACCACCGGTTCACACAACGGTCGATTGAGTGAGTGGAGCAAACCACCCACGTCAACCCGTCAGGCTACCGTCCCACCTACTGTTATAATATAAGAATTGTAGACCAGTGTGGGTACTATTACTACCGATAAAGCTATGGTGTGTGCGAAACGCGTCTAGTATAAAAATTTTATTTGTGAAAATGCCTTATTATTATCATGGATAGTGTTATTAATTTTCATCAAGTAATGGGTCAGTCAGTGTATTCATAAATCTGCTCTTGTCATGACGCATTCATACGCTTAGTTAATCTCAGGCATAGGAATTTTATTTGAATTCAAAATGATTCGATTGATGACCTATTCAATTGTGCAGAATCCATGTAGAAATACATATTTTATATAGGATTAAGAAAATAACTTTTGTCTAATTTCTACTAAGATTTTTATTTGTTATGACCGATTTCGGTTTATTAAACCATTAAAAAAACACTTTTACCTCATCAGAACAAAAATGCTTTCTCTCGCTCATTGTTCTGGTGAGGGAAAAGCGTTTTCAATAGATACATTTGACGTTGGAGATTTTAAATCACGGGCAATGAAAAAGTTGATGAGTATACTAGACATGAATCAACGAGCCAGAATCATTGACATGGAAACATGGAAAGTACTCCACGAAAATGAAAATGGGAGTAAACCTTTATGGAAGGACCGCCTGAGAAAAGAACCGCTTCAACATAGCTGGTATTTTTGTAGATTGCAGGGATACAATATGTAGAATTATTTTTTAGGGCATTTATCTTGAAGGTGTTTTTTGGACATGTTTCACCACCATCATCTCAGCTGGAATTTTATTAGTTATTATTTATGATAATGTTTGCTAAGATTGATGGTGCAAAAGATTCATTTCCAGAAAATTCCATGCAGATCAATTCCTGACATTTTTTATTTGATCAGTTGGTATCCAGTACGTTAGTGAGTTCCTCTTGTGTAATCATAACTGTTGATGCAGGTTTGATTCCTGCTTTGGGCCTCGATACGTAACTTGTGTGGAGCAAGTGCGTCATGAGGATTGTTCATATGTTCATATGTAAGACCCCATTACTCCACAGCTCGCACAAGTCGTTTTTTGAAGTTTTTTTTGGGGGGCTGCTTCAAGAACCATTTTCAACCCATATATTTGTGGTGTAGTAGACTTCGCGGTATTTGGTATTGGTTGAACAATAAAACCAATTAGACCTTGAGTTGTAAAACCCGAATCAAATGAAGGAAAGAGAATCACAATATTACACTACACTATACAATGGGATTAAACTAGGTAGTTTATTGCAGTTGATAAGCCAATACCATTGAGAGTGAAAGATAGGCACCATATGTGATGGAATTCGCCAATACTTGATGAAAATCAATAACGTATTTTCACTGAATAGTTTACATAACCGTAACATGTGTTTCGCAATACAGGCTGTTCATGGCCCTAAGGAAGCTATATTATATTGAAACACGTGTTGAGGTTTTGTAAACTATTCAGTGAATAACTGTGAATGAAGTGTTATTTCAATATATATGTGTGGATAAGAAAATTTCTCGGGATTCAAGTTCAACCGTAATATATATATATATATATATATATATATATATATATATATATATATATATATATATATCATTGAACTATTGACTTTTAAGGTGAGGACCGTCAGAACAAAACAATTCTGAAGCAGGTTGGGGCTCCAGCCGAAACATCAGTAATCCAATAAAATGCATGCAATAAATAACTAAATGCATTGATCTATCTGATCGTTGTTCTTTAATGGTAGTAGATAATGTTAAATTCGATTAGGAGTATGTTTTTTTCGCAATAGTTATAGTCACTCAAAGCAGAATTCAAACCTTAAAAATCTATACAATTTTTCATCAACTTGAATCTCTATGAGAGATAGAGGTTTTACTATATTATATTCAGAGGATAAATCAAATCGTCTGGTTGCAGATGAATCAACACAAAAAAAAGAACTAGATTTTGTATAGAAAACAGAGTGTGTTTTATACTTATTATTTTTGTAAATATATAGTTTTTCAACGTATCTATTTGCCATCGTTTTCGATCATCTTAGTGATCTGTCTTTAACCACTGTTTTTTACTTCAGTTCCGCTAACAATTTTTCAATTTCATTTTATAAATACTAAATAATTTTCATTAACAGATGTTCGGGTGACGGCTATTAAGTTTACCATATACAATTTTGATTTTATTTCTACTAGGACTGAATTAGTTGAAAAATATTGACTTTCAAATATGGCGTCTAATCTACCGTTTAAAAAAATTGTTTGAAGAAAGAGAGAGAAAAAAATTTGTTCAATTCTTTTTCATGGATCTTTTCTAAGTTTCAATATAATTTTACAATATATACTGGCAAATTACGGTTTCAAAATCATATTGGATATTTCAAATGTTCTTTTAAATGGTTTATTATAAAATCTAAAAGTAAATTAGTAACTCACTTATTATTATTATTATTTTGATTACCGTAAACTGACGTCAACTTATGTCAATATATTCAGGGCCAAATGTATCATTTTGTTAGGTATTCATACAAAAGTGTTGATTTAAAAAATAGCGAATTAATACATTGATGGATGTAGCCGTTACTTCTAGGTAGGAAATCATAATGAAGAAAAGAGAACTGAAAACATTTTATGTTTTTCGCCACTTTTATTTATAACTAACGTTACTGCAGTTTCGTCCAATAAGGACACTTTCAAACTTATACATTCTCTTTTCTTGAATAATGAATTAATTTCTCTTTTCATTTCTTTGAACCAAGAACTAGAAGTATGTTTTTTATCAACCTCCTCTACTGCTCAGTAATTGACAGGTATTCAATCTGAGAGACTCTAGGAATCATTGTGTGCACTGTTTTTTTATACATATCACCGATACTATTAGTGTATAAGTACTTTATATGTTTTGCTATTTTGATGCTGACTATAACAAGTATTTTTAAAAGGACACTAATCATTTGTAAACATTTTTTAAAATTTGTTGTCCAGTTGCCAATTCATAAACCTAAATTTTCAGGGATCCTTTACCAGGTTTTTTCCTAAATTTCTTTCAAGAAATATCTTGGTTGATGTAATAATAATGAATGATATTCATTGTCTACTAGAGCATTTTAAGATGGAAAAATAAATTCATTCATTACCAAGAAATATATTATTTGCAGATTTCCTATGGATTATTTCACACCAATAGTAACGATAGACGAAGCTCCCCCAAAGACATGCACACCAAAATCGTCGCCAAAAATTAAAAAGATCAAAATTAAAATTGAAGGAAATGAAGAAGGGGAAATTTCTGGGGAAATCATAAAACCTAAACGAGGGAGACCAAAGAAAATCAATGTCAAAGTCGAAACTGAAAATGCAGAAGCAGAAAGTAAAACAGAAGTAGAGAAACCAAAAAGGGGCAGACCTAGGAAAGTAGTCACTAATTCTCCAGATAGCAAGAAGGATTGTACAGAAAAAAATAATGATGATGAAGATGATGACCCGTCGTGGTCAACAGCAGTTTCTTATAAGAAGAAGAAAAAGAAAAAAGTTTTGAGGCGTTTAAATAAAAAATCTCTGAAGAAATCACTAATGAATGAGAACAAAAAGGATGAAATTGTTATAAAAACGGAACCATTAGATGAAAATGTAGGTAATGACGCTCAAGAAGAAATTAAGAAAGAAATTAAAGATGAACCTGTTGACCAAATCGAATTACCTGTAATAGTTCCTCTGACGGAAGAGGAATTTAAAGCAATGATGCCTCCGGAAGATCATAGGAAGTTTCGATGTCCTCTCTGCCATAAAGAAAAACAAGACGATACTGAGCGAACTCCAAAAGAACTCAAGGAACACTACAAAGACCAGCACCCTGGTAAAAGACTGAGGCAGTCTCGTTTTTCCAATGAAGTCCATCCATGTGATATCTGCGGAAAGGAATTTCGAACAAACAGCGCTGTCAAGGATCATGTTGAAACACACAACAGCTATTTCTATTGTGAAGTCTGTAATGCGTCTCAGAAAAAAATCCTAGACCACATTATTCATTTAAGGATACATTCTGAACCTGGTTTATTCCAGTGTTTGATGTGTGATCTCAACACTCCCGATATAAACAAGATCACAGAACACGTCAACAACCATGAAGATTTGTTGAAGTATTGGTGTCAAGCATGTAAAAAAGGATTCCAAATTCTTCCTTGGTTTCAAGAGCACGACAATTACCATACTGGATTGAAACCATTCGATTGTGAGTATTGTGGAAAATGTTTCTTGTATTCTCGTTACCTCCATGCTCACAAGATAAATATGCATAAGGAGGATATGATCTTCCCCACCCTGCATGAATGTGTCATTTGCAAAAAGCAGTACCAGCACAAAAATAGCCTGAAATTACATATGAACTCCCACACAGGTAATTTTTCCATCTGTGATATCTGCGGTAAGATGCTATCAAGCAAAGAAAAGCTCAAGTTCCATATTAGGATTCATACGGGCTATAAACCATACAGTTGCACCTACTGCGAAAAATCTTTCACTAAGAAACCAATATTGGTTGAGCATACTCGTATCCACACTGGAGAACGTCCTTATATATGTGACTACTGCACCAAAGCTTTCTCCCAAAGATCTAGTCTTGTGATACACATGAGAGGACATACAGGTGAAAGGCCTTATGTTTGCCAGTTTTGCACTAAAGCTTTTGTCGCCAAGGCGATGTTGAACATTCATTTGAAATCTTGCAAGGGGTTGGTTGTAAGACATGATAATTTCTAGCTTTTTTTGAAAGTCTTGCGTTGGTATTGGGTATTGGTGTGAAAATCATATTTTCAGATATGTTACCGACGAATTTCTAGCTACTGGGGTAAAGAAGGTATTATCCTGTCAGAATTGTTTCTAAATATATTTTTCTATTATTTTCATTTGACTGTGTGTATTTTGAATTGGATCTGGTTATTATACAATGTGTCACAAGATAAGAAGGGTCAATATGAAAAATCGCTAACCATAAGATATAAAAGTTAATGAATTCCGGAAAAATTTATCCATGTTAGAGCTTATTTAAATTACATTTTGAAATTTTATAAATAATTATGGTGATATAATAATGGTGTGATTCTTTTTTCTGGTCTATATAAAAATGGAAATTGTTGATGGATTATCGGAGACAAAACGTTAGATTGAAAATCTGTAAATGCCATTTTGAACAGTTTGAAAAGTGGCATTTTTTTTATTTTTTAATATCTTAACGCCATAGAAAATTAAAATAAAATTGGAACTAATTGGAATTTCGTACATTCCTAAAACGTCATTTAAATGAACTCTGAAATGGGCATTTTGTTCAACTTTAACCTACCTTGTATCTCTCATGGTTTTTTGATTTGACCCTCCTCATCTTGGGCAAAGAGTATATAAAATATTAGATGCTTCACTCGATTTTATTTTTCCAAGTTTTTACATACAATTTATTACTGTGGTATGTTAATCATTGTGTTTATCATTAATCCAACTATTTTGTTGTATTTTTGATAAATGATAAAGTTTGATTGATGATATTGATTGAATTTTGAACTGTTCATTCAACTTTCTAATTAATCTTTACTTTTGGTTTTTGAATTATTTGAATATTAATAATTGTTATGGCTATGTCTTTTATTTTACCTTTGTATTTCATCATTTGTTGTCTCATGATTCTAATAAGTTTTTGACAATCTTTTTTAACAACTGATATTGGGATATCAATTCAATTCCTGGATTGTGTGAAAATTGTGTTTTCAGAATTTTTGACATATGTTTACTCATAGTTTATCACTGGCGATTTTTCATTAAGGATACTTGTTTTGTTGAATGAATCACATTCTTCTGGAAACGTTTTGATAACTTTATCCAAGTAAATTCGTTAAAGTTACTTTTTTATGCATGCAAGAATGAAAAATGTAAGAGTGGTCAAATTAGAGAATGATGTGACAAATTTTGTATGGAGAAATATTTTGTAGTAAGACATTATTAACTATTTCTTAAATTTTGGACTCTTCCAGACAGATATACAAATAGGATACAGTGTATCATGGAATTCAGAATTACAACTTTTTTTTTATAGACAAATAAGATGGGAAGCGATTTGTAAAACAATAGTTATTGGTATTTCCAAAGAGGTTAGTTTTAAAAGAGTAGTTTATAAAGTAAAAATTGTGAGTAATTTTATCCCCATTTGAATTGGTTCTGTGTACAAATCTCTATCTTTTCAAATGACAAAGATATTAGCTGGGACATGAAATTTTGCACACCCGGTGTATTTCCTAGTAGCTGTTCAAGTAAATATGTTTACTTTGATCTTGTCACATATCTGAAAATTGAAATGTTTACTGAACTACTGTTAATAAATGTGCAATGTCGTTTATCTAATGTGTAAATTGTTTTTGAAACCAGGACATATTGAGTTTGTATGGCAGATAATGTATTTAATTATGTTTTGTTGCTCTGTGAAACTTATAGAACATAAAGGATGTAGTAATTATTTATTTTATAGATTTATCCACATCAGTAAAAAACATAAAGGGTCAATCAGATTTTCTAATTAAAATTTGACATTTGTCAGATTATTACATTAAGATTCAGAGAAATCTTAGTAAAGTGTTTTTGTAGGAACAAATGTGATTGACATATTTGCCCTCCCCCTTCCGGCCAAAGTAATATCTTAGTTCAAAAATGTTAGTTTTCGCGAAATATAAGAGTACCAATGTGAAATGTATCAAAATCTAACCCAATTCCTCAATTATAAAGCTACATGGTGTATTAGTTACCCTTTCCAAACAAAGTAGACTTGATTTTTACTGAATTTTAAAACTGGTTTTTTGAGTTGTGATGGTATTTTTGCCGAGGTGTATATTGCCAGTTGTATCAGTAAGTTAATGTGATGGTGATGTAGGTAGTTGAAATACCATTAAAGAGAAATATTTTCATATGTAAAAACCGTGACCAGTGAATGAACATAAGTCGAGTTTTATAATTTATGATCTTACTTTTGAATTTATTTTCAAGGGAGAATTTGATTGATGGGGACTTTTGAGTAAAATGATATCTCAATTCCACACACCAGAAGTAACACAAGGGTATTACAGTTCTGGAAAAAAGTGTTCTTGTTGTATTCATTATACCCCAGTGTTTTAGTTATACGTATCAATTTATTATATTTGAAAAATTCCTACAATTTAACAGCCTATGAATATCAGGCAGGTTTCACATTTGAAATGTGACAGTGTGATGATTCGAGTGGTCACAGTTAGATATTATTCATCATTGTTATACTGGGTTTTTTCATTTATCAATTTTAGTGCAATTATGTATTTATTTAAAAACAAATACGTTAATATGTTATTTTTGGCATGGAATATAAGTAATTGATTTTTTCATGAAAAATAAACTATAATATTTTCGGGGTTAGGTTAAATAGTAGGCGTAACAACAAGAACACATTTATAAATGACGAATTGGGAATTGTAAAATAATGATTATATATTAAGTATGATTATTTTGACAAGAAATATAAATAATTTATCTTTCATGAAAGTAAATGATTATTGACAGAAAGACATTTTTTGTGGAGGTAATCATTTTTTTTGTCGACCTCAAGAAAAGGTTGATAAAGTAACATTTTTGGTTTTATATTTACTGTTTTTGGATCAATTTTTTATGTATCTTGAGGACTTCTACTTTTGGAAACAAATTCTGTTGAAGTCATTCTTTTGTCGATAATAAGTCTTTAAAGAAAAGGGATTTCATCAAGAATAAAACAGAAAAACTAATTTCACGAAGCCATGCACTTATGGACGTTTTCAAAAGCCAGGAGAAATTGAGTTAACAAAAATATTACCAAATGAGAAAGCATTAAATCATATTTAAAATTTTACATTTTTTTATATAAATCAATTTTGTATGAATTTTTACTGTGTTCTTTATGTTTCCTTCTTACATTAAAAATATATTAATGTTCAGTAGAAAACATTTTTGTAGGGTAATTGTAATAGACTATGGATATAGATGTATATAGGTTGGTAATAGATGTGTTGTTATCATATGTATTATTTTGTATTTAATTTTCTGATAAAATAATAAAAGGTTGTTTATTATTGATTCGTTTGTTTTCTCATTATTTGAAACACAATTTTATACATTTTATTTTCATTTACAGTTAATTTATTATTTCTTTCATTGTTTTTTTATTGTTTTTTATTTATTTCATTGTTATTAACACCTTGTAATTTTAGGAACAACCAGTTAAAGGATAATGTTCTAGAAGAGATTGTAATTACCGTTGTTGATGATGATACTGAAGATTATCCCGTTGATTTTGGCCACATTGACATAAATGATTTTATAATTACCCTGAACTCTAGTATAAAATCTGAACCACACGATGCGGACAACTCTTTAATGGAAACAATCGAAACAAAAAGTAATATTCCATCAAATGTTCTATACGTAAACGGAACAATTATGGATGAACTAGATGACCAGAGTGATGTGAGTAAACCCAGAAGTAGTGCATCTGTTAGAAAAAGAAGAAGAACGACCGCTCGTCCATGTTTATGTGCAATTTGTGGTAAACTAGTCAAGGCTAAGAATATGTCCGAGCACGTGGCCAGTCATGGTGAGAAACATTGCAATGTTTGTAGTGCTTCGTTCAGGTCAATGGAAGAACTAGAGAAACATAAAGAACTACATCTGAGGAACATCTATACTTGTGGGGACTGTGGTTTGAGTTTCAAAGTTGCAATTGACTTTGCTGTCCATTCAATGAAGCATTCTGGAGAGTATTCCTGTCCAATGTGTCAGTTCAGTACGAACAGCAAGAGTTCCATGAAAGGTCATATTAGGAGACACGAAGGCAAGTTTACCCACTATTGCAAAATATGTGGCAAGGGTTTTCTGAGTAGAGCAATACAGACTGCTCACGAGGAAATACACTTTGATGTCAAACGCTTTCCCTGTGACATTTGTAATAAAAAATTTTCTGTACAGAGGTATGTGAGTATTCACCGTATGCTTAACCACAAGAAAGAATTGTTCGGAATTGATCAGCTTTATAAATGTGATATATGTGATAGGGAATTCACGTTCGAGAAAAGTCTTCGTCGTCATAAGAGTGTTGTACATCATCTTGGAGAAGATCTTACTGTAGAATGCAAAGTATGCAAAAAAGTGATTGCCAACAACTATAACCTCAAGCTGCATATGCGTATTCATACTGGAGAGAAGAAATACTGCTGTGACATATGTGGAAAAGCCTTTGCAGCCTTTAAATATTGGAAAAACCATAGAGTGACACATGAAAGACAACAAAATGAAAGAAATATTGAACATGTTAGTAGAAACTATACTCCAAGCGAAATCACAAGAAAATATTGCTGTGGATTTTGTGACGCGAAATTTTCATTAAAAAAATCTTGGGAAAAACATGAATCGATGCATGACTTATTAAAAGAACGAGCAACAGTGAAAGAAGAGGAAAACGTTAAAGAATTTGTAGATGCGGATTTCAAGTTCGGTAATGAATCACTTCCATATGGGTTCAACTAATTTGGAATAATTTTATATTTGTTTCATAATTTTTTCAACTAATTTGGGATAGTTTTATATTTGTTTCATAATCTTTTAGAAGCGATTGAGCATATATCATAAATCTCTCACTATCAAAATGACGAAATTTGACTGAAACTTTTTTGAACCTCATAGTGAATCTCTTACAACAATTTTACTCATTTTTGAACTTGGTTTTGATTTGATAATAATGATTGGTTTTGCCTATAAGATCTTTTTATAATGTTTGAATAATATTTTGATATTTGTATTCGACCTGTTTAAAGATATGTATCAAAATCTGTAAAAGATGTGAATAAACTGTTTTAATAAAGAAGTTTGGAAAATTGTTTTATTCAATCAACTCACGTTATACTATCTTCAAGATTTTAGACATTGTCAATAAGTTTTAGTAAATCTTTTAAATACTGAAAAAATTGTAGTTGTTATTTATATTGAGGCGATAGATACTGATTCTTTCAAAAATGTTAGAGCAGATATTTGTAATATTTCAGTTTTTTACACTAACTGACTTCATTTTGTATGTAGGTACGTATTCTATTATTTTATTCATAGGCATTTTACGAGGCTTATGCATTATTTTTTTGTACTCTTTAAAAACAGTTTGAGAAGAATGTCATATAATTTTTTCCTGATCGAATTAAAATTTATTTCAAGTGAGTATAGCCAAGATTGCTTTACTATTGAAAATTTCACAATTTTGGCAAAATATCTTTATTATAAGTATAGTATTTGTGTCAGACAACATTTCTTCATTTTTTAGGGATGATATCAAAAGTGGAGATGAAGAATGGGTAGTGCCAAAAATTAAAATAAAGAAACTAAAACCTGCGAAGCTGAGAAATGAAGGATTGAAAACATCACCTAAGGAAAAGAAAATGAAAAAACCGGGCAAGTACATACCTAAATTGAAACCCAACCATAAAGCAAGGGCTTGGGTGTGTAAAATATGTTTTGAAGAGTTTAGCACAAGAAAAAATCTATTTGACCATAGAAAGTTTGTACACGAATTCACTGAAGACACAATCAAAGAAGAATTTGATTCTGAAAAATACACTTTTGATGAAAATCTTGAATTCTTCACCTGTAACAATTGTTCAGCAGAATTCCAGACGAGGGAAGAAGTGGAAAAGCATGTGGAAACCCATGAAGAAAAGTATGACTGTGAAATATGTAATGAAACAGTTAATGGGGCCTTACATTTTTCTGCCCATATGCAAACGCATAGAGAAGACAAAAGTTTTCCTTGTCCATTATGTAACCATATTACTGGTAGAAAATCTGCCATGTTGACTCATATCCAACGCATGCATTATAGGAAGTATGACTTTCAGTGTCGTACTTGTGGAAAATGTTTTAATGATGCTACAACGTTTAAAGAGCATGAAAATTTTCACTTAGGCGTAAAACCATTCATTTGTGTTGTTTGCAACAGGGAATTTATTTATTCTCGATATCTCATAGCTCATCAAGTTCGAAACCATAGAGTGCGTGTATTAGATAAAGATTCGAAGACGCAATGTCATATGTGCCCGAAGATGTTTGCTAGAAACGAAACATTAGTCAAACATGTTGTAGCCAAACATTTAACTTACCATGAAGGGCCTCACGAGAAGAAACACTTGTGTGACGTTTGTGGTCAAGGATTTTCAAGAACAGATAAATTAAAGATCCATTACAGAAAGCACACTGGTGAAAAGCCCTATTCTTGTGTTTACTGTAGCAAGAGTTTCATCAAACGTGACTACTTGATAATGCATGAAAGAATTCATAACGGTGAAAAACCTTATGTTTGTGGCCAATGTGGAAAAAGTTTCAATCAGGGAGCTCCTTTGAGGATACACATGCGAACTCATACTGGGGAACGACCATACAAGTGCCCTCATTGCAGTACTGGATGCGTATCAAAAGGGGCTCTAAACGCCCACATTAAAAGTTGTCTCAACTCACTCTGATGTCAGAGATAGGATATTTATTTATTTTACAGTTTATTTATGGTTTGTGGTATTGATGGAAAAGAATTGGAAATGTATTACATTAATTTTGTCTTAGCAAATAGAATTCTTGAATGTAAAGAACCATTGTAATCTCATTTCTTGGCGATCATCAAAAATGGCATATTCTCAATCCTATATGACATTTCCCATTCTTTATCAAAATATGTTTTTATTATAGCGGGTTCAATGTTTTGTGTTGAACGAATTGTGAAAATAATGATAGTTATTGTAAAGGTTGTAATTTCCACTCATATGTTATAAAATTACCCAATACTCTTCCAAAAATGTTTAAAACTTCCAGTTATTTCAAATTGTTATATTTTTAGGGACTTGTAGCTGTACACAGTCTGCATCACATTTTATCTAAAATATATTTTTATTGTAAATCAAACCGTATTTTATTAAAGTTCCAGTTTTTTTTTGTTACACCTTTGTTATCACTGGTTTCAACTTGTATGAAAAAAACAATAAAAACTAGTGTTATTCTGTCAAGTATCATTTATTTTATAATTCGGGTGGGCTCTTGACATGTACTTCAAAACACATTATTTGATATCAATAAATAGGTTTTTGCTCTTGTTGGATAGTTTCACAGAATGAAAATGTTTTTGAAACTTTCTGGAATTTATTATATTTGTGAAAGAGGAATGACTGCTATAGAGAAGTGTTCTAGTTACTTATACTCAGTAATTTGTTTTCATTGACGAAACATTAAGAATAATTGTATTAACAAATGATAGCATTTGGTGCAATAAATTAATTACTGTTGATATGAAGTTTACAGTTGAAAATTATTCACTAATTACTATTATCAAAAACCGAGCTCAGTGGAGTAATGTTTGCTCGATCAGTTATGGATTTAAATCCAGCTTCCTACTCAAAGATGAGTTTATATCTGAGGGATTTGATATGTAATCTGTGTATGTCTTGCTCTAGCGAGTGTCATTATGGGTTGTATCGTTACTAATCTTTGTCCAATGACCGCTAGGCTAGGAATCACATTAAAAGGTAAGACCTGGTTTATCTTTAGCTCACACAAATCATCATATAGAGAAACATTCTGAAAAGTGTTCCTGTTCAAAAGCAAGGGCTCTCTGGAAGTTCATATTAAAAGATCGCTTTTGCGAAATTTGTGGCAATACTTTTCTAAATAAAGCAGTATAGCTTTTTCACGATGAAATTTATTTAGATATCAAACGCTATTCATGTGACGTAAATTTGCATTGAAAAATTGTCGCTATCAGAGTATTGTATAAATATCACCTCGCCCAAGATCTTACAGGGAAATGTAAAGTATGCAACAATGCGATTGCAAATGCCTATTCATATTGGCGAGAACAAATAACAACGTGGCATTTGTGGAAAAGTCTTCAAAATTTCAAGCTAAACGTAAAAAATGAAAGTGACACATTAAAGGCAGAAAAAGAAAAAAAATTGTGTTGACAGGTACAAGAGTCAAAAAGAAATCTCAACGAAATACTTCTCAGGATTCTGTAACAAAAAACTTGGCTCAAAAAATCCTGGGAAAAATCGATTCCTGAAGATGTAACTGAGAAATAAGTGGAAAATGCGTGGAAATTACAGTGAAATTACTGTTATACTCTTCCAAAAATGTTCGAAACTGATTACAATTTGTCATTTTTCTGGTAAAATATACTAATATATTGAACTGCCTTTTACCTATTATGGTTCCAATATTGTTTTTTTTTATTTTGACTGGGTTGATGCTGATTTGTTTGATGTGATCAATTACAAACAATAGAAACATCAAGACTTGTATGATGATATTTGTTGTATACCTATCATTCTAATATATATTCTATATATTATTATAATTCGAATGAGCAGTTTTGACATGTTCTTCGAAACAAACATTCTGTATAAATAAATACCTACTTGAATTTAAAGGGCAGTATTTTTTAGGAGTGATTTATTTTGGGCAAAGAAAGGTTTTGGCTTTCTTCTTCCCCATCTTTTAAAAAAAAAGGCTTCATTTCTATCTGATTCCAACATTTTTTTTTGTATAAAGTGGAGAATAAGGAAGCCAAAACCTAATTTTCCCAATAAATACTTAATGGGTATGTGCAAAATTTCTGAAGTGAATTTTGTGTTTTAATTTCTCTCCATTAACTTGTTTTTACGGTTGAATATTGAGATATATATTTCTGAAAATATTTGGTGTAACTTTGCTAAAGTATAAAGTAGTTCCTGTGAGTATAAATATTTGCATCACAATATATTTACTAATTATTTTCTTTTTAGGTTTTTCCCCGACTTTGAAGTAGAAATGAAAGTGGATGAATTTGAATACAATATTGGAAATGCCTATCAAAAAGAGAAAAAGGTCAAAACTCCTGAAAAATTGTTATCTCCTTTAAAGAAGAGGAATAAGGAGGAAGACGATGAATACACTCCACCAGGGGTGAAAAAGAAAAAGTTACCAACTGCAAAAGAAAGGAAACCTACCAAATCCACCAAGAAGGTTAAAAAACAGGAACACAAGATATGGACTTGCAGGCGATGCTTGGAAGAATTCGACTCTCGTCGAGATCTCACAGATCACACTAAAACCTACCACCCTGAGGAACCGAAGGATGCGCCGGCTTTCAAGTTCGACGAAGAGCAGGATCTCTACATCTGTACGGCGTGCTCAGCAGAGTATCAAACGAAAGAAGAAGTTGAAACTCATATTTCGAAAATCCATGAAGAGTTTTATACTTGCGAAGTTTGCAAACACACCTCAAAGAAAGCCTATAGTTTTGCAGTTCACATGAAGATCCACAGTACCGATGACACCTACACATGCCCCCTGTGTAACTACAACACCCCCAGGCGGACTTGTTTGCAAACTCATATCAACAGAGTTCACTACCACAAGTTTTACTATACTTGTCCGACTTGCGGTAAGGGTTTTAATGACTCTGTTATTTTCAAAGAACACAACAATGAGCACTTGGGAATTAAACCATTTATTTGTGTGGTTTGTAATAAGGACTTTGTGTATTCTCGTTACATGCTAATTCATCAAACAAGATATCACACTGTTCATATAGAAGGTACTCTTCATAAAACTCAGTGCAGTATTTGCATGAAAGTTTTCAGCAAGGTAGCAACGCTGCTAAAACATATAACTACAAAACACAGCTCAGGGAGTATGGACAAGCCTGAAAAGCGACATCTGTGTGATATGTGTGGCAAAGGTTTTGGTACTTCAGACAAACTGAAAATACACTACCGAATTCACACAGGAGACAAGCCTTTTGCTTGTAAATTCTGCGAAAAGAAATTCACTAAAAAAGACTACTTGGTAATGCATGAGAGGGTTCATACAGGAGAAAAACCCTATCCATGTGAATACTGCACCAAGTGCTTCAATCAAGCAGCCTCTTTGAGAATTCACGTTCGTGGTCATACTGGAGAGAGGCCTTATGTTTGTCAGTTTTGTAATGGGGGGTATATTTCAAGAGGCTCACTGAACTTGCATATGAAAATTTGCAATGGAGTTCTTGCATAAGTTTCTATCACTTCTGACTTGGTAAAATATTTTTGTACTTGGTCAGTATCAAATAATTCAGAAGTAGTCTTTGTTTTGTATGCATATATAGTTTGATTTGTTTGACTGAACTAGATATATAATTGATATACAAAGTGCTCTATGGCTAAGATTACAAATCGAAACTAAATATTTCGTTTAAAAAAATGACTCTTGAATTTATTCAAAAAAACTTTTATTTTAAATGCACAGGTCTCAATTTCCAATGTTCTCATTGAAACATTGATTAAGGTAACAATTTGTAATTACTATCATTTGGAGTAAGAAAAGAAATATCGTAACTATGAGAATTTCATACCACGTAATCTAAAAATCTCATTCACGTTTGTAAATACATTGGAGTAAGGCTATATGCTTGCCACACAAAGCAGTCTTTAATCCATTGTAGCTTGGTGATATTTTGATTTTATACGTGGTCGGTTAGTGTATACTTTCTTAAGATCCATTTGTGAAGGTTCCAGAAATGAGTGGAATTATGCTGACAATTTCTGAAGTTTCTATTGAAAACAATGATTATGATCCTTCTACTAATTAGAAACTTTTAAATTGCTTCAATCACTTGAAACCGAAACAGTGTTCATGTAACTTTATGAAAATGCTTTTGACATATTCACAATTTTATTGCACAGTGAACGAGTCATCTTAGAAAATTATTTGATATAATTACATAAACAGCTGGTTATTTTGGCATTTACCAGTTACATGTTATGTTTAGGAGGCATCATTACTTCAGATCTTTATTATCTAAGTGCTGAATTGGTTTCGATAAGAAGTAAGATCATTTTTTGATAAAATCATCTTCAATTTTCAAATCGATAGTTATAAAATGTGTCAATACAAAGTTTTATTCATTTTGTTATCTTGTCAGTTGAGGGTTTTGTTGGAAGATATATAACACCTAATGTTCACACTCAATACTTGGGATTTTAATTTTTTTTAAATTCTGCTTTCCTGTTTCATTCGATAAATAAGTAGAGATTTCAGAAACCAGGTTTTGCTGAATAGACTTACCAGACACCGCTGTGTCTTTCATTGTCTAATATGATATACATTGATTTGAAATCCCTGAAAGAATCTGTAAAAAAATTAAAAAGATTAGTTGAAAAAAACAATTTATTAAGCAAAAAACTGAAATTACAATGAAATAACATACAAGCAACAACCAAAAAAAACCAAAACAATTGAACTATTGACACGAGCTGAAAAAAAAAAAAAATATTAACAAGAAATGAAAATTAAAAATATAAAATTAAAAAATTCCAAACCAAGTTACTTCACGACATTTCGATTGTTAGTATCCACAATCGTCTTCGGGTGATAACTGGACTTATTCCCCCATGCCCCCTCCCGGGTTGAGTGCCCTGAAGTAGAAGCTTCCCCCCCCCAGCTAGTTAGCGAGGAGAACCTACTACCCCACTCCATCCACCCCCGCTCTCCGAGCGGTCCTCAACTTACTGATGGACACTTCAGCAAGATTGACATCTGACCTCTTTTGTTCGAAAGCCAGCCTTTAGGTGCTTTTCTTTCGCGATCGGTTAATGGACTTATTCCTTCGAGATCTGACTATTTATAGGTCATTCGACTGCTTTCACCTATCTCCTCTTCTCTCTCTCTCTACTTCATTGGTTTTTAGCGGGAGCTGACCTTTTGGCGTGTTCCCCTTAATTAGAGATTTCCATATGTTACGGATCTCTACGCTAGCTTGGCTAAATGCATTGTTGGACAATATATATGCGGCTTTTTTGAATTTTCTCCTAGACCAGTGTTTCCTCTTGTGGATGATTTCAGCCTGAGCCCACTTGATGTTATGTGGATGAGTCCAAACATGCTCTGCTATTCCGGATTTGCTGGTTTCTCCTCGCTATGTGTGTTTCCGGTATCCGGTAAATGCAATTCTTGGAATCGCAGTCAGCATTTTTGGTGGTCTGGTTTTAGTGAGACTGTTACGGATAGTGTTGCTTGATTGTAATTTCAGTTTTTTTCTTAATAAAATTGTTTTTTCAGCTAATCTTTTTAATTTTTTGACAGATTCTTTCAGGAATTTCAAATCAATTTATATCATATGAGACAATGGAAGTCCGAACTGATGAAATGTGCCACGAAACATTGTCAACCACCTTCAAACAAAATACGAGTGTCACTTTTGAGAAAGCAGCTTTTTGGCTGCTTTGTAGTGGTTTTAAGAAGAAAGGTTTGAAGAATCCACAAAGTAAGAGTATTATGGAATCTCTGACATATTTGTATAATACGGCAAGTTCTTAAATTCAACAGAAAAATTCCGATAGTTTGCTTTAACCACTGAAAGATGCTAATATTTTGAGTGGACCGATAGATGAATCTATCAGATCAATTGATGGTCTCGCCGATGAATTTAAGAACTCGCCTATAACGTGAAAAAAGTTTATCCAAATCAAATAGTTATAGATCAAATCAAACTATAACTTTTCTGAATAAGGTAAAACTGTTGATAATTGTACTTTTGTTTTATATTGTTTTTTATTTTTTTATCACCTATACCTGATGGATGTTCATTCTATATATTATTTGGAGGTTTTAGGAGTAGATCGAGTACTGAATATGTTTTTTTTATTTGAAACTTGTAGTTTACAGGGGGTTAGATACTGTTTAATAGTAATAATTTAATAAGTAGGTAGATCAAAGGTTCATATTCATTGGATTATTGGAAATATATAATTAGTTTATGGGAAAAATCAAAGTTAGGAATTTATATTATATTATTTTCAAAATCCCATAGCATTAGTGGCATGAAAGAAATTTATGTGTAGAAATAGGTTCATTTCATTCTTCATTTTATTCTAATTTTTATTTTTGAATGAAATAGTTGAAACAAATATGGAAAGTAAAAAGACTGGACATTTTTAGAGCATTGAATTAACTTTTATTAGTTTATTGATATATGGTAACACAACCTGATAGCAGGACATTTATGCAAAAATAGGTATTTATTAATCTATATGTTTGAGAGTAAATATCCAAATATATAATTTATAACATTTCAAATTAGTTTTATTTACATGAAAGTGGAGGTTTATCAGAAGACTTATATATCGCATATGAAAAAAACCAGAATAATCAATAAAGCAAACAAAATACTCATATGCAGATATTCATATTCTGAATTACAGAAGATGTTAAAATTCAAAATACCATAATACAAATTCTCTTGGCATAAGGCATACCGTGAGAAGTTTGACGAAGTTGTGGATCATATGCTTTTGAAGAACTGTGACCATATAAATAGTTATGGTATGGCACAATATTTTGTGTGATAAATTAAGGAAAGAAAGAAAATATATAAAAATTTCTATTATTTTCAGAAATCGGTTAATAATATTAATGTAAATTATCGACATGGCAATATATCAATTTTTTTACACATATGTTGTAACTATCAAGTTAAATAAATATCTTAACCGAGTACAGATATGTTTTTATAGCTTTAGAAAATGTTGGATAGAGCTCGAAGGTAATTTAGACTTAATGAAAATTAGTGAATTAATCTGAGTGCCATTATGAGAATTTAATGTCGCAGGAATTGTCAAATAAAAATATCCAGTAATATTCAATAACAGTTCTAACCAGTTGAACCTCTGGATTCCTGGCCATACCGGTCTGGAAGGCAATGCGGCTGCTGACTCCCTTGCAAAGGAGGTAGCTGCAAGCAGCTTCATCGGACCAGAACCTGTCACTGACATCGCTTTAGGCTTTGCCAAACAAAGATTGAACACCTGGATGGCAAAAAGATTTATGGACTTCTGGCAGAATCTTCCAGGATTGGCTCACTCCAAGGCGTTTATTCACCCTTCCAAGCTTGATACCAAACAGTTGATGGACTATAGTAGGGATGAACTACAATGTCTTACAGGTCACTGTCATTTGAATCATCATATGCAGAGACTCGGACTGTCTGATCGCCTCTTTTTGGAAAATGATGAAACAGCAGAGCACATACTTTGTGTCTGCCCTGCTGGGGACCGAATCAGGTTTTCAGAGTTTGTCATAGCCGTACTTTTACCATCTGACCTAAAGGACCACTCACCATAAAAACTAATCGGCTTCGTTAAGAAGGTGGGTTTAGGTGGGTGTGAATAAGCTAACCTAACCAGTTGAACTAGTTAGTATGTGTTAACCCTATGTAATTCTGTATACATTCCCTAACAATAAATATCTCCGAATACTGAAATGTAAATATTTCTATTTTTCTAGAAATAATCTTTTCATTTGAAGTAAGTTTTTGAATGTGTATCGAATGTTTCCAAAATTATATTAATTATGGGAAAAAAGTTTTTTGGCTTTCGCTTTTTCTTTATAGAAAAAAATTTGGGAAACTCAAAAACTTGTCCCTCCTGAAAATTAATTGAAATGAAATTGTATGTTTCGAACATACGTTTTAATGTATTGTATGCACGAATAATAGAATTGAAGTCTGAGTAATAATTCTTTCCAATGGATTGAATAATTTCATGTTTCATCTCTGAGACATATGAGACTACATAAATATCACATCCTGTCTGAACAATTTTTGATGAAAGGGTTAACATACAATTGACAATCATTCCAAAATATTTTAGGCATTGACTAACTCATTTGGAAAGTAATAATCTTTATTGTTAATTTCATTAGTTTCAAATTTAGGTTTATCTTCTTCAAGTATGATTTCATATTTTGTAACAATTTAGAGTACACATGAAACTAATGCCCATATTCAAAGCATTCGTTGAACTTATCATTTCAACCTGTTTCTTTAAAAAATTATTTAAATACTTAAAAAAGAGGAATGAAATAATGCAGTCAACATTCAAAGGGATTCGTTTCTATTTCACCATTTGGCAACATCGGTTATAGCTAATAAAGGACAATGAATCTGTTACCGATTGAGACAAACAAAGATGACATATTTCGGAGGCGCGCTGTTCTGTTCACTTATGTTCCGAGACATTCTGCAACATATGACATTTTGTGCACCTAACCTATCTTCCTCTATATAAATAAATAACAAAACAACTGTTGTTTATGTGGTTTGTGGAAGTGGTATTGAACTATAATTTATATTTTGCCTTAATTGTTGATTAATAAGGATAATTTTCCTTTTTAAAAGTAGAATATCTAGGTACGTATAAATTATTTGAACTTGATATAGGCGCTGTTGCCAATATGTGAATTAGAAACAAATCCCGTTAAAAATTAAAACCCAACATTTGAAACATCAATTTGAATACTTTTCGAAGTGAATTTGAAAAACTCATGAATTAAACTCAACTTTATTTTGTTCAAACTTGCATTTGCTGTAATAACCCAAATTGAGGAACATTCCCCATTGTGATAATTTTTTTTATGTGCATTTTGGGAGTGAAATAGTGATACTTCATCAGCAAACAAGAAAAAACGGAAGCTCAAATCTCATCTTTTTCCTAGACGAAAGCTTCTTAAGGGTCTTGGAAGGGAGTTCATTCAATGCATACTATACGTAACCTAGAATAGATCGAAGGGTCTTAACACCAACACTGATCAAAGTAGTACCTGCAAATCTGAACCTTAGTAAGGGGACTTCAGCGGTCCCTACGAATGTAATGATGGGGTAATGTTCCAGGAACTTGACGATCAAATTAAAGACGACCAGTGATGAGTACTTGAGAAAATTATTATTGGCCCAGCAAACTTTTCTCATGATAGTCCGAAACAACTACCTACCAAGGAAGTAGATGATATCGCAATAATGGATCACAGGCGATGATGGATCACAGCTCACCAACATACCTAGGGCAGGTGATACTAACAAAAAATGCTATTTATTGAAGATTATTATGGCAATCTAGACACTTCTAGGCTATTTTTAAGGTAGTAGGCAGACTACTAAAGGATCTATTCTCTACATCTAACGATGTAGACAAGACCAAACAACAGATAATTCATAAAAACAGGAAAAATTGAGAGGACATCTCCAAGTGCACTTCCTCGGGACAAAAATATTAATCTAAAACCGAAATTATGGAACAATTCAGAACTGAAGTCCCCCCCAAAAGGGCGCCCGAGAGGATTGGCTGGTAGCAAAGAAAGTGGTAGATATGGAGAAAATTAAATGTTTGTCACATGTACCTATATATCTGTAATCCCAAGATCAAGTTCGACATACCGAAAACATGGAAACTGATTAAAGGTCACCTTCATATTGAAACATGGAGATATCGAACAGGATTTGACGAAGGTTTTGATACCAATCGTTATCATGCCGTTTGCAATGAAAACAAGGAAAACTACTTGTTAGGCATATTAGTGATGTGTCACTGACTAAGACTACTGCTTCACTCATAAATCTTGTATGTAGTTGATATGTTCTCATAATAAATCATTCAAACATTCATCGGGGGAGGATAATAACTGCTTAATATATATCCTAGACAGACCAGGCGCTTTTTAGGAAAGAATTGGTGGTTGAAACCAGATCTAATGTATTGGCTCTACACAATAATGGTGGTCAAAATCATCTATGGTCTGGTAGCCATTGATGGTTTGTTTGGGAATAACGGGATGCAATGAAATTCACACTTACAACAGCATTTGAGGCAGGAATTGATAAAATTTGTATTGAGTGCTAGAACATCCAGAAATCATAGACATTGAAAAAGCTGATGAGCCGAGGTTCAATTAAGTGTACTTAACACCATATTTCAACGGAACACATCTATGTAAGCTTGAATGGAAGAACCGACATGAAATGTGCAGAATTGCTGAAATTCAGCCTTCTATAAACAACATAACTGTAATCTCTTATACTTTTTTTTTAATCAACATGTACCTACAGTGTTTTCTACTTCAAATTGAGCCACCTCCATCTCTGTCATTGAAAATACAATATAAATCAAGCATATAAGGAGATAGTGGACATACATACAAAAAAAATGTTTATTTCTGACCGGGATATTATAAGCTTATATCGTCATAGTTACGCTATCAATAAAGAGGGTCATAACTCCCTTGGGACATTATAGATTTTATAATTCCCTCTATGCCAGAAATACAGTTTCAGTGACATCTTTTGGCATAACATTTTTCCGTGTCAGCCATTCCAGATATATCTTGTATTCTTTTTGGTATACGGCTTCACTTTTCGATGGAATTAATGATTCTCTTTTTTCAAAATATCCTCCATTATATTTGGGGTAGAAAACACGTATTCACCGCAAACACAGCTTGATAACAAAGTTCTGTTTATAAACAAGTAACATAGCAACAACCTAGCAACAAGAAAACTCTACTATAATCAACGGTACCTGATTGAAATATACCGGGAAGGTAATGAATTGGTACATTTTTCCGTTTCAAAAATGAACAAAATTTTATTGAAATCGGTCAGAAATAAAATTATCTATGTACCACGGGAATTAATGAGCCTTAATAACCTCAGGCAATTGCTGTCCCTCGGGCCAGAGGCCCTCGGGACGCAAACTTTGCCATCGGTAATTAAGGCCCTCCTAATGCCCTTGATACATAAATAACTATTTTTTACTGTTTTACAGGGGTTGAGAGGGGTTATTTCCCGTAAAAAGTATATTAGAGTTGATATAAATGGAAACATATTTCATATTCGGCTGCATGAGCATTCATAAGAAAATTCAAAACTAATTGTATAAAGAGGAATTAAATCGTGTTTGTGTTCTGTTTTTAAATTATCTTTTTATCTCATGGTGCACAAAAAAGGTATTTTGTGTTTCTTATTGGCGCTCATAATAAATACCTACTTCTATTGACTATTTTTAGGACAATGTTGAAATAGAGTTCTTCAGCTCCAAATATAGAAGTTGATGATCATCCAATTTTGGTAGGTATATTGTAAAAAATCAACGAGAATTCTGTCAGATGAATGAGACAATTCATATAAAAAATGAAGAATGTATTTTGTACGAATACATTTGTTACAAATAGGTTATTAGGAATGCTGAAACTCAATATATCTGTTTGGTTTATAATATCCCTTAAAAAAAAACTCGAGCACACAACTCCTATTTTTCATTTATCAACTCGGTATTTCGGCATGTCTACATCCCAACTCTCCAAAGAAGAGCATGAAAATTCCTAGAGGCATATTTACAGTGAAATTCTATAATACTAGACACTAAATTCTCAGAAATATTAATGCAACAAAACGAAAACAATTGTCAAGGTTGAGATACTATTTATTTTTCATTTTTCCTCATCTGTTTAGTATAATTTCCGTACGCCACTGCAAGAGACAGATTAAGGCAAAAACGTCAGTAATTTATGAAAAAAAATTTAAGAGAATTAAGAATTGAGTGTCGTGGTATATATTGATCGATAGAAAACGGTGTATACTAGGATGCTGTTCTTTTTTTCTCAAAATTTTAGTTTTTTGACTATTTTCAGCTTACGACTGTATGATCGATTTTTGGCCAATTTTTCTCTAAGAGTTCAAATTGATACAAAGCGCTGTCGACACAGCCCGAAAAATTAACCGGGCATTTGGCAATGATAGTGATAATGAACGCACTGTTCGAAGTTGGTTTGCGAAATTTCGTTCCGAGATCGAAAATGAGCCCAGAAGTGGTCGACCTAAAATAATCCATACATAATCCTCATGGTTTTGGACGAAAAAGGCGGCATGTGTTTCACACCGTAGAGCCAAAATTCTCGCCATGTAGGTACTCTCATCACACGATATCACTATTCTCATAGCAACGCATATTCCTTAGCTCATGAATCCACTCAAAACGTCCGGTAGCATATCGTCATCTGATGACAAATCCTCGTTATGAGCTCCAGCACCTCACTTCTAGTCCCTAATCTGAAAGAGTTTGGATGTGAAGGTGTCTTCCTTGATTTTTCATAACCAAGCGAAGAGTGTATCGGATGGTTAATTCAATACACGCACCGTCGTACCGGTGTATGTTGCGTATTTCTATGCTAGCTTAGTTGAATGCGTCGTTGGACAACATTATTTATGCAGCTTTTTTGAACTTTCTCCCTGTGGATGATCTCAGTTTGGGACTACTTCTTGATGCTTTTCCCGATTTGCTGGTTTCTCCTGTGCTCGGCAATGCGGATTTTCAATAGCTTCATAGTTTCACCGATATAGGATTTGCCGCGCTCACAGAGTAGCTGGTTAATGCAATTCTTGAAATCGCAGTCCGCGATTGGTGGCCTGGTTTTCGTAAGGCCGCTACGGATGGTGTTTCCGGATCTGAGGCAGGTTCTGATGTACTTGGACCCAATTCTTCTTATCCTTTCCGACAATCCATTGACGTAGGGAAGGACAAGCACTGGTTGTAACCACTTCTCTTCCTTGTGAGGCTATTGCTGTCTTCTAGCTAAAATCTGTTCCAGCATCACGTTGCACTAAACATTCTGTTGAAGATCATTTTTGATGATGCCTAGTTCCTTCTCGAGACCTTTCTTCGTATTACAGAGCCCTAAAGCACGGTCCACTAGAGTCTTGATGATTCCTCTTTTGGTAGATTGATGGTGGTTGGATGCGTTGGAGTTTATACAAATGTTTACCACTTAGTGTCAGTGATGAAAGGTTTTACGTTGTTGATATGATTCAGGAAGGTGTTTAGTTCTGTATTCTCAGCGAGAAGAAACACCAGCAAATTGGGAATAACAGAGCATGTTAGGACTTATCAATATAATATGAAGTGGTTCCAAGCTGAGATCATGCACAGGGAGGAACACTGGTTCAAGAGGAAGTTCAAAGAAGTTGCATATATGTTGTACAACGATGCATTCAGCCAACCTAGTGTAGATACGCAACATATGGAAACCTGTAATCAAGTGGAAAAACGACAAACTCTTGCTGAACTGGTGCAGCGGAAAGAGGGAAAAGGGGATAGGTGAAGCTTTCGAATTACCTATAAATAGTAGATACTAACAATCAAAACTTCGTAAAGTTACTTGTAAGTAAGAGTGAGGCTGCTACGAATGGTGTTTTCGAGTCTGTTGTTAGTTAATTTTCTGTTTGTATCACACTCCACTATTGCTGTACTGTATAGTTCATCTCCTGATGACGCCAAGTTGGGTAGATGGTTTCCATAGAAGCTATAATGTCACAAGTGTTTTGTTTGTTTTACCCATCCACTTCAGAAATAGGAGTTTGATGGGCAGCCCGTACATAAGTAGGTGAGTAAATGTCAGGTACTTCGTTATAGATGCTTAGGCACAGGGCAGTACCGGCACGTCTCTATGATAGTCATGATCTGGACACACTACAGGTATATCCCTGGAAATACGTAAAAAAAGATAATCATCTACTGAATGTACAGCAACAGGAGTGGTAAATAAATAACTATAAATACGTGAAAACATATAAACTTATAGTCTAAGATCCCAGTATAAAACGATCTTCACCGAGCTGGTCGGTGGATGAAAAGTAGTTATTTTATCTATATCAAATTAAATATGTCAATAAATATATTGCAAATGGGTTGACTAAAATAATTAATTCCAGAATATGATTAATTAACGATTTAAAAATCTTTTTTTTTCAAACATTTCACTGGCTTTGTTAATAGACAAATTCCATACCAATCGAAAGTATGAAGCCTATAGAATATGCAAACGTTAGGTCGACAAATTTTTTCCCGTCACAACTCTTGGGTAGGCAGGTATAAACAGTAATATCGATACTAGTAACTTGTACTTGTAGCTACACTATCACCAAAATCAAATATTTAGATCAGTTGGTTGAAAAAACACAGCCCAAACACAACTCATTTGTGTTTGGCTGAAACTCAAAGGCATTGCTAAAGTCAACTGTCCTTGAGGAATAAGCCTCTCACCTTATAGATGGCATTTTTGTGAGGGGAGATATAATAGTCCCTGTTTATTGAGATCAGTGGTATAAAAAATCAATTCAAAATGATCGCAAACGTGAACATAAATGCAATTTTTTTTTAATATTTTTTGGGTTAATGCCCTGATTTCTGCTCCCCTCCTCGAGAAGTCCAAGAAAGAAAAACACAGTAGTGGGGGATATAGTATATTACAATTATTTATACTTATTGCTGGAGACTCATCTGAAGCTGATGATTTTAGCAGTTGCATACTACTAGTATAACGCACGCCAGTTTTTACGAGATGTACTTGTTTTATATTATCGTGGTTTCTTGTAGTTACTAGGTATTTAGTTTTTTGTACACAGGTGCGAAGCCGTAGCATTATGCTTCGTGGCTAATCCAGCAATGACACAATGCATCCATTGATTTCTTTCCGTTTTTTATGAAGTCGAAAAATTAGTAATTCACTCCGGAGGTTACAAATAACCTTCTCTTATTCATCCCTGAACTTCTTTCTTCACATTCATTGTTTTTTTTTTAATAATTCATACTTAAATTCAGAAGTTAAAAGTATGTGCTCTGCTGTTTCACCATCTTCCATACAGAGCCAGCAACACTGTCTTCGGTCACTTCAAGTTTGTTCATATGGTGATTCAGATGACAGCGACCTGAAAGTAGGTCTGTAAGACAACGAAGGTCATTCCTACTGGAATGGGTCATTCCTGGTACATTTTGCCGCACCTTACCTTGCAAGGAGACAGCTTATTTTTTCCTTCCAGGTCAGGCAGTTTAATACAAACCTGGACGTTGTTTGGTGAGAGCCAAGTACTCTTAGTTCCAAAGCCGTTCCAGGAGTTTCAGTTTTTACAATGCTGACGTATTTGACACTAATGACATTTCTCCCTACTACAATCTCAACCAAAGTGTCGAAACACTGCTCAACATAACAACTATTCATATAATAAACTGCTCAAAAAATACAGTCGATGAAAACCATGTTATGTTGGGTACCTGAGAAAATTGTACAAATGATAATTTTGCATTTGTGTAATATTCAAGTAACCCAGATCATTTAGACAATGATGAATTATGTTTCAAGTAGATTTTAAAAATTCATGGGATCGGCAGATGTTCATATTCGGATGTGACAAAATATAGTTTCATTTCACAGTAGGTTGGATGTAACTCATGAAATTCGACAACTATGGAAGGGTTGCGAGCCTGTCTTGAACTCGTCGTTTGCGCCGACCTGAGACTGCAACTCCTGGGTCTGCGTGTAGAAAATTCAAACCAAAAATCACCCGAAGTGGGATTACTGTACATAGTATACTGTGGTTGAATTGAGAAAAATGGGTTTTCATAGCACACAAAAAATTACATTTGTTATTGAAGAATTGAGATGATAAGTAGGAAGCATTTAGTTTGTCATCAATAATGTAAAACTATCAATAATTAAGAAATGAAAGATTCCGAAGGAGAAGGAAATTTACAATGAAACTATCCCAACTTGCGGAACTCTACTTTCGTTATTTATAGTTTTAGTTTTACGTCGAAAATAGGTCTTCGCCCGCCTGTTACATTATGAACGCATCGCCACATGAAATATGTTTTCAATATCAAATATCAACTTGAAAATTTTAATAAAACATGTAATTATCTGAACACTTCAAAGAATAAAGTTTCGTTGGAAAAAAATATCTTGATTTTTCACAAAATTAAGTCGCTGCTCACATGATTTTTTTTAATTAAATGTAAATTCAATATTTTGAATAAATTACATAGTTGTCTGAACACTTCATGTTGATGTTCACAACTAACACATTTTTTTCGGCTTTCATTTTTTATGACCAGATTTTTTTCTCGAGAGGATTCATGTAGTTGAAGTTTGGATAATTCTGCAACGTTACATGGCTGACGGAGTGCGAATAGTAGGTAATGATGCTTTCTGAGTGGCTCGGAAAGTTATTAACAGTGTCTACCCAGAACACGAGGCTAATGAACAAAGCAGTCGGTGCCGTTGACACCAAAAAATAATATAATTTTTGTTGAAAATTATTTCAATCTCAAAAAATTTATTTTCACAATCGTTATTACCGTTTCTGCAACTAATAACGAAATCAATTGGCACTAGATACAATTTTCTTTCAAAAATTTTCAACTAAATGAAAAATTTTATTAATTATGCAAAAACATTTTTCTTATTTCATTGCGAAAAGCCAATTATGATTTTGGAAGAAAAATATAATTTCTTGACTAAGTATTTAGAAAATTACGAAGTGAAATAACGATAAACCATTATACATTTTCAGGGCGAGGTGATGAAACAATGTATGAACTCGTATTAGATTTGTCTGTTTCTTCATGATTGATTCATTAACAAAGTACGTGAAACATTGTACCTAGCATCAATTACTGTCGTTATTAGTTGCAGAAACGGTATTTGAAATCAAAATTCATCTTATTTTTTATATTTGAATCATTTTTAACTAGAATATGAGTAGAATATTTTTCTAAATTATGTTTCGTGATATGATGTTCTCAAGTATCTATATGTATGTATCTATAAAAAAAGCCTCGATGAAACAAATATTTCCAAGCTTATTTATTATTCAAACTTGTATGTCACTACTTATGAAAACAGAGCTTGGAAAAAATTAATTTACAAGTATTGTATAACTTTTTGAAAAATCAAGATAAAAATTCTCCTCCACAGTGACTTTAGTCGTTTGAATGGTCACGACATCACTATAAAAATAATTCATGTGGTATACTATCCGCAGTGGCGATTTGTGTAGGATGCAAAGAGTGAGTGGGGTCCTATTTTCGGCGTTGAATTAAAATTATGAATAGTGGAGGTAGAGTTCGAGGAACTGGGAATTTTTCATTGTGAATTTCCTTCTCCTTCAGAATCTTTTATTTTTTTTTCATTGATAGTTTTCGAGTAATTACAAAATATTAAAGAATTTTTCATCTTAATTTGTTAATAACAATTGCAATTTTTTGTGTGCTGTAACATCATCAAAACTAAGAGTGGCTTGAAAGCAATGTTTTGACTTTGAATCAACCAAAAATAAATGATGTTCGAATGTCCACCAACAATCATAATAATTGTAAAAGATAAATCAATAACGTTCAATTTTTTACCCATATATTAACGAAATTCTGACCAGGTCAGAACCCACGAAAATCTGTGCGAGAAATTCAACAGAGTTGTTTTTGATCTCTCAACAAATAACCTCACATAAACGAAAAGAAGATAATTTTACTTTCAAAGATGGTAGACTAATTACTTTTCATGCACTCCAATGATATGTGTATCAAATTGAAGGATTTGATGAAAATAATACGAAAAATAAAATGTCTCTTCTTTTAATGCAATATAGCGGACCGATCAAGATGAACTAGTTATTTTTTATGCCCCCGTAATATGCGTATCAAATGAATTGGTTTGCTAAAAAGAATATGACTGTCTGAGATGGTAGACTAGTTAATTTTCATGCACTCTCATGATATGGGTATAAAATGAAAGAGTTTAAGAGAAAAAAGTCAAAATATTTGAAAACAAGATGGTCGCTATTACAATTTCAAAAATTTTTAATTCTACAAAGGCTAGGGGTAGTTTGGTGGTGCTTGAATAAATGAAGAGACTAAGTAACATACCCATTGCCCAGTGATGACTGAAAAATAAAAAAGGAATTGATAATTTAAATTAAAAGGACACATTTTTAGGAGAGATTAATTTGGTTTTTTTAGTATTAAAATGAAATACCAAAAAATTGTTAATGGTCTATTTTTCCAGTGACGTATAGTGAAACCATTATTTGTTGTGAATCTATAAAATTAATTTAATTTAGTTCTTCAAGGTCGATTGAGTTCATAATGAATTCTTGATGGGTTCTATGGTGAGTCGAAACACCTCTGGTGTCGGTTCAAGAATCCTATATTTTTACGCTCTGATTTCAACTAGTTGCCACGCAATGAAAACTAAAGCGAAAGGCAGAGAGTGGATATCTTTCGGCGGTCGAAGTTGAATCTTGACTTTGTAACGGTTCGCCTTGGAGAGCATTGTTGATATTTGTGAACTGAGTCTTCTGTCGATCGTCTCAGTGAAGGGATATTTCATAACTTATTTACGAGTCAAGCTCAACCTTTTGTGTTGATAACATTTTTATACACAGGGAAAAATAGAGGTGAAAAGTATGTCGCCATAACATATTTCCTCCTTACTTGATTTTGAGGTCGAATAGTTGATTCATCATTGATTATATTTTTGGTCTACCATATTTTAACAAATTCGTTATTTGGCGGTGAGTTTTACTCATATATGAATACAATTCTACTAATAATTATTTTATTTCAGGGTGGAAACGGTAGAGAAAGAAAACGTAAAAACTCGTCCAACCCGTAAAAAAACATTACCTATTAAGAAGTATTATTCAGATAGTGATGACATAAATGATGACTATGAGTTCATACCAGTAACCAAAAAGAAAAATAAGAAAGGTTCCAAGGAAGTAGTAGAATTAATTATAAAGAGTAGTAAAGATGGGACCAATCGAAGAAGAAACAATGACATAAATAAACAATGGCCTTGCAAGAAATGTAATGAAATTATGCCACGAAAAGAAAATTACTTGCTCATAGAAAATCAGAACATCCAAAGGTGGATGTTGAAGAACATACATTCAAATTTGATGACCATCAAGAACTTTACGTTTGTAATACTTGTTCGGCAGAATACATAGAAAAAGATGAAATAGAACGACATGTGAAAGCACACGAGGAAAAATTTGAATGTAATATTTGCAATTCAAAATTCAAGAAAGCTTACGATTTTGGTACTCACAATTCCACTCATGATCCTGAGAAAATGTTTCGATGTCCACTATGTCCGTATAGTACAGCGAAAAGAACGGGGTTCCTTGTCCACATAAATTACACGCATTTGAAAAAATTTGGTTACGTATGCGAAACTTGTGGAAAAGGGTTCAATGATTTAATTTTGTACAAAGAACATAACAACGAGCACTTGGGGGTGAAACCATTTTTTTGTATCGTTTGTTCTAAGAGTTTCACCTACTCTAGGTATCTTCACACCCACCAAGTACGATCACATAGAGTAGGTATCGATGGTCAGTTATTACCTAATCAGTGCTCTGTATGTAACAAGGTTTTCAGCAAGATGACTACTCTTCAGAAGCATATATTGGATCGCCACGTGAAAAAAGAGCTACCTCATGCGAAAAAGCATCTCTGTGATACGTGTGGCAAAGGTTTTGCTCAAAAAAACAAGCTGAGAATGCATTACAGGGTCCACACCGGATTCAAACCTTACACTTGTACGTACTGCGCCAAGAGTTTTACAAAAAAAGATTATCTAGTTATGCATGAAAGAGTGCACAGTGGCGAGAAACCATATTCTTGTAAATTCTGTGGAAAGTGTTTCAGTCAGGGAGCGCCATTGAGAATTCACATTCGAACTCACACCGGGGAGAGACCTTACATCTGCCAATTTTGTTCTGCAGGATTCACTTCTCGAGGTGCACTCAATATGCACTGTAAAAATTGTACTGGGTGTATGTGAATTGTTCTTTGTGAAAATATATACATCATCAATCGTTGAATATTATTCATTGATTATATTGAATAGAAGACACGACCAAATAGCAAGTTCATATTTCATAATAGTTGCGAAAACGTTTCGGAGAAACATATTATAAAACTGTATTTCTCCCAGAAATATTTTCAGTGTGTTTATAAAATAGCTATAAGTAGGAAATTTGTACCGTTTTATGAAACATAGTCTTTATTAATATTTTGTAAGTCCTTTTACAAACACTACAAAACAGTTTTATAAACATTTCGGCAGTTACTAGAAAATTTTTCCAACACTCTTAAAAAGTAGTTTTGTAAAGATACTTATAAAATGATAAAAGAGTTTTTTAGTAGTTCCAAGTAAGCGTTCTAAAATATAATGCAGTCTAAAACGATAACGATAAAATAAAAAAGTATTTGAAATGTTTTCTCAAAAGCACAAGAAGTAATTTTGTATTGGACACTAAGAAAATATAATAGATATGTCACCAACTAAAAATCAACAAATAGAAATGTAGAAGCCATTTTAATAATTTTACTTTTTTATTTCAAAGATTGATACTTTTACTGGGAATTAAATTTTATTGACAAATATATAGCCTATTATTAGCAAAGTTTAAGGGTGCCACTCGTTTATTAATGTTTCTGAAAAAAAAATTAATTGAATCATCTAAAGGAACAATTCGTTCAGACCAGTCTCCACCTACACTGGACACCTATCAGAAAACAACTACTCCCCTGGCTAATACCACGAAGGACGTTGGATTATATCCGACAGGTGTCAGTGCACGCAGCACTGCAGAATATGCGGGAATAACTTCAGTGAAGAATTCCTGCAATAACACCTGCCGGATATAATTCAACGCCCTTCGTGGTATTAGCCAGGGAACTAGTTGTTTTCTGATAGGTGTCAGTCCATCACCTACAGTGTAGGGAGTTAACCCAGGCCTGAACGAATTGTTCCTTTAGATGATTTGATATATAGCCAGTCTTCAAGTATGCCCACTGACTATATGTGAAAAATTATTAATTATACAAAAATTCACCCTGTTTGCGTATCAAATTTCTAGTCGCAAACTCAACTCAGGTGAGTTTTCAACTCACTCAGTATTCCGAATTGCCATCTTTTTGAAATGGCATCGTTATATAAAATAAATCGGTATCAATATCAAGCATTTTAACGCATTTTAGCTAGTGTTACCCCTATAAATCTGTTAAGAAACACTTAGTTCTAGAAATGATGGTGTTGCGGCAGAGTTGGATTACTTTTAAAGCTATAGATTACTTCAAAAGTGCTTGTATGAAGATAGGATTTCTCACGTATATTAGATTGGATAAATATTATCAATCGGGGTGTTTTGGCTAAGAAGCTTCTTCCATTGATTATAGAGGCTAAATTTCGAAGGAATTTTGAGCTAATGATTTGAGGGTGCTCCACTCAATTTAACTGCAATAATAATAGGTTTGAGTTTTGACCAGTTGTCACTCAAAAATGATAATTAAAAAGTTTACTGAAATCTGTACAAAATATATAAGCTGTGTACACTATTTTTGCCATATTGCCGACAATCAAGATTATAATAATAACTATATACAATTATTATAGAAGTAACCTAAAATCTTTAGGCCTTATCACTTGCAAAATGTTTCCACCAGCTTTAGTAAATAAAAAAGTATAAATTACCAGGGAATAGTCTACTAATTTTTTATATATTTTGTCCAAATAAATTGCTAATTTTTATTTCACTTGGCCTGATATCTATTGATACCTAGAAATAATTTTTAGGTCTTTTTACTTGTGAAATATATGTTTCTACCAACTCTAGTAAATGAAAAATATTAGAAAACTGAAGAACAGACTCCTAATTATAGTTTTTTTACACGCTTTATATTAGCTCCACCTGTATTTATGTATGTATGTATGTTTGTTTGTAACTTTCAAGCTCGGGATCTGTATTAACGTAACCTGCTTGATCTATTCGCGGGCAGATGGCGCTGTTAGCGAAATTTTGTACTACAAATGTAATATTTAGATATTTAAATATTTTCAATTACCCGTGATTTAGTACAGAAAAAAGTTTTGAACGAAACGAAAGATACATTTTAAAATCTAATTCGATTATTTGAAAGCAAACCAAAATATGGATTTCAACAATGAAAACGTTATCGTAAATTGTACACCTAAAAAATTCAGTTACTCAAATATTTCAGAAAATCGAAAAATTATAATTAAGGTGCTTGACATACATATCAAATCAAAAGATTGATTTGAAAAATGAAATTATTCACTGAAAAAATATTCCAAGTCCATTAATATTTTGTATCAAATTTCAAATCAAAACATCAAGACTGAAATGTTTTTTGAAATTATTACTGCAAATTTTCTCTTTACTTCGAAACAAATTTTACAATTGTCCGCCCTCTGTTGGAGACTTAGTATACTACCTGCATCTCAGTATTACTATAGAATTCAAGACCCCAATCTTTTAAAGATTTATAATACTAGTGACTAGAACTTAAAAAAAAATTGACAAAGAATCGGACTAAAAAGTGAAAAATAAATATAATTCAAAAAACTAATAAACACGCTTTTATAGCATACGAAACATAAATATAGTTTTAAAAAACACGCTTTTAAAGAACATCAAACTAAAAAGTTAAAAATATTTTTTTAAATAAGCTTCAAACAATAACGAACAAAAAATACTAGTATCATTGTGAAAAAAGCGTGGGCGCTTCGTGCCATATTTTTTGTATATCAAACGCCCGTAGTTTTTTTCACAAAAATACTAGTATTTTCGTTCGTTATTGTTTTAAGCTTATTTCAAAAAAATATTTTCAACTTTTTAGTTCGATGTTCCTTAAAAGCGTGTTTTTTTTTCGGTTTTCAAAACTATATTTATTTTTTACTTTTTTTAGTTTCATATGCTATAAAAGCGTGTTTCTTAGTTTTTTAAACTATATTTTTTATATATTTTGTTCCACTAAAATTGGTCCACTGTTATTTTGAAATGCCAAATAAAATTGGTAATTCAATTTATTTATAAAATAATATAAAGACAGGATGAAATAAAATACGATACGATACATGTACATTAGGTTTTATTACAGTACTCGTTTATGAAGTGTTTGAAAAAAAATGCCCATCTTTGATAATTATGTTCCCCAGTTACCATGGAACAAATTATCTGAAAGTGTGTAAAACAAATCACGTGGCAAATGTTCAGACAAACTTGAAATTTTGGAGCTGATATTAGATTGAGCCTGGTTTTCACATTTTTTATATTCTTCTTTTAATTGCAAATCGTTATACAGGTTGCGTATTGTTTCAATCGATTTATCATCATTTTTCCCATAGTTTTCTTGGATTATCATTCTCTGGCTGCTGTTAGCTTTCTGAAGAGCCTTCACTACTAACCAAGAAAATTTTCCTTCTCTTATATCGGAGCCAATTTTACCTGTGTCCTCGGGATTTCCATAGCAGTCTTGAAAATCATTCTGAAAAATAGGATACTGAGTATCTTCTAAATGAAAAGTATTCAACAGTTTAATCTCACACGTCCAACAATAGATAGATATTGCAATAAAGATACAGGATAAAATGTGTAGTCCTTCCAGAGAAAAACATTTTTTTTGTATTGGCTCTCAAAAGTTGTCACAATAAATTGCCGAAAAAAACAAAAATATTAAATTATCAAGTTAAAATATATTCTATGGCAAATACCTCCTGTAGCATGATTTTGTAAATATATCCAGCATTTCAAAACTGGAGCGTTTTAATTTAAATTAACTGCATCAACAATCGATGATCTTGACCTCACAAATTCAATTAGTGGTAAATCTTGATACTAAACATTAAAATAAGTGTAAGAGCTGATTTATTGATGACATTTTCAAAAAACATATACATGAATCATTGGCAATTCCAAAAAAACACTGAATAGTATATTCCCGGTCGAAATATCGAAAATATCTATTTCTATCAGTGCTTAGCAATTATTTAATGCTAATGCTCCACTATCTTTGAATACTATTGACATTCAATTTTTTCATTTGAAAAATGTGATATCATTGAGATACTGATTCATCTCAATATGACACAATTAATATTTTTAGAGTTCACAATGTTCAGAGAAATTCCCAATCAGGTTATTGTTGAATAAAAGTTGTGGTGGACGTCATCTCACAGCTGTACAGTTGCAAACCAGTTTTGTTAACAGTTACATCCCCAACTGTCAATACAACCCCAACTGTCAATATGACCTAATTATTAATTAACTGATATTTTTAGAGTTCACAAAGTTCAGACAAATTCCCAATCAGGTTATTGTTAAATAAAAGTTGTGGTGGACGTCATCTCACAGCTGTACAGTTTTGTTAACAGTTATATCCCCAACTGTCAATGGGCTCTATTTCAAGATCTTTATCCAGCTCCGGTTTCACAGATCATGATTATATTCGACAACCCCGTCATTTGTTAATGACAAACAACAATCAAAGCATATTGACATTGCCTTCAATTCAATAAAATATGTTCGATGTCAATTTTTTTTTCTTAAAATAATGAACCCCATTTGTCTCCACTGTCTATTCCGAAATGATTGAAAATTTTGTTAATAAGAACCAATAATTTCAGGAGCGTCTTCAGTAGCAACTTGGCGCCCAACGTTAGTTTCTTTATTGTTTGATATGTAAGTAGCAGCGTTGATATTTTTATTTTCACTAAATGATTGATGTTGCCGTTTACTCCTAGCAGGATCTGCTAATGAGAACTTTTGTTCGACGGGGTTTTTCAATTCTGAACCGATGTCTGTTCACAAAAGTAATGATTAGATTATTTTATGAAAATTTACCTGTATCTGGTAAAAATTTCCTAGAGACGATAAGACTGATCTAACTTGTTTGAAGGTGATTGACAATGTTTCGTGATGAATTTCACTAGTTCGGACTTCCATTGTCTATTATATAAAATGATTTGAAATCCCTGAAACAAGTAAAAAAGTAAAAAAGAATAATTAAAAAAAGAATAGTTGAAAAATAACAATTATATTAAGCAACAATAAACCTGAAATGAAATGATAGTAAAATAACCTACAAGTAAAAATATAATAATGAATAAAAAATTAAAGGAATGCAAAAAAGAAAATAATAAAAATAAAAAAGTGTAGAGATTCCAAGTCACGTTAGTTCACGACGTTTCGATTGTTGGTATCTACAATCGTCTTCGGGTGATGACTGGACTGATTCCTCCGAGAGATGACTATTTTATAGGTCGTTGAAATACTTTCACTTTCTCTACTTTCCATTTTCCGCTTCACTGATTTCGTGAGAGATGACCGATTTGGCGGGAGTTGGTCATTTCTCGTTTGATGATGGGTTTCCATATGTTTCGTATATCTACGCTGGCCTGGCTGAATACGTTGTTAGACAACATGTATGCGGCTTCCTTAAATTTTCTCCTGAACCAATGTTCCTCTCTGTGCAAGATCTCAGCTTGGGACCACTCGATGTTGTGTTGATGGGTCCAAACATGGTCTGCTATTCCTGATTTGCTGGTTTCTCCTCGCTGTGTGTGCTTCTTGTGCTCGGCAATGCGAATATTCAATGGCCTCTTAGTTTCACCAATATAGGATTTTCCGCACTCACAGGGTATCCGGTAAATGCAATTCTTGGAATCGCAGTCCGCGTTTGGGGGCCTGGTTTTCGTGAGGCTGCTACGGATAGTGTTACCGGATCTGAAACAGGTCCTAATGTTGTACTTGGAACCAATTCTTCTTATCCTCTCCGATAATCCTCTGATGTAGGGAAGTGCAAGCACTGGTTGTGACGGCTTCTCTTCCTTGCGAGGCTCCTGCTGTCTTTTGGCCAAAGTCTTTTCTACCATCGCTTTGGAGTATCCATTCCGCTGAAGATCACTTTTGATGATGTCTAGTTCCTTCTCGAGACCTTCCTTTGTATTACAAAGCCCAAAAGCACGGTCTAATAGAGTCTTGATGATTCCTCTTTTTGTCGATTGATGGTGGTTGGATTCGTGGTTCAGATACTGTCCCGTATGAGTGGGTTTTCGGTATACAGATGTTTCCCACTTAGTGTCGGTCCTCTTCACCAAAACGTCTAAGAATGGCAATTCATTGTGGATTTCCTTCTCCATTGTGAAAGTGATGGAAGGTCTCACGTTGTTGATGTGTTTCAGAAAGGCGTCTAGTTCAGTATTCCCATGGTTCCATATTATGAAGGTGTCGTCAACATATCTCAACCAGACTCGAGGTTTCTTGTGGGCTTCTTCAATGGCCAGAGTTTCAAACCACTCCATATATATGTTGGCTATGACTGGTGAAAGTGGCGATCCCATTGGCAGTCCCTCATCTTGTGTAAAGAATTCGTCCTTCAGTTGGAAATAACAGTTTCGCACACAGCATCCTAGTAATTCCATAATTACTTCTATAGGTAGATTCGTTCTCTCTTTCAGGTTCCCGTCTTCGGATAGCTTTCTCTGTATGATTTGGAGTGCTTCTTCGACCGGAACATTGGTGTAAAGGCTTTCCACGTCGAAACTGATTAGTTGATCTTCCTGTGTGACTTCAATTGACCCTAGTAGTTCGACAAAATGTCTTGAATTCTTCACAAAAGACGATGTTTTCCCTTGTAATGGTTGTATTAAGGGAAGTAAAAATCTAGACAAGTTTTGAGTAGCCGAATCTCTGGAGCTGATGATCGGTCTAAGCGGAACGTCCTTCTTGTGGATTTTGGGTAGATCTAACTTGTCGATGTGTTTCTTGATCTGAATTGTTTGCCAAAAACATAGCAGCCACAATTGGAATAGTAAATAAACAATATTCTGCTTTACCAACCGTCAACTTATTATAGTTGTCGATTGTAAAATCATCCATATCCATATTCATTAGATCCATTGATTGTCCCAAAGCTGTTATGAAGTACATTTCCAGAAATAGTTCAACAAGATTGAGGTATTGTGGATGCGCCCAAAAATACTTTCGCAAAATGTAATGAGTACCATTCTCCAAGTAAATTCCATCTATTATGGCTCTCAGACCAACTTTTTTGTTTTTGAACCAGCACGGCCTTCCATATCTAGTCGAAGCATCATCCAAGATGTCATCCACGATTAGGATTGATGATTCAGCCTGAAACATGTAGCAAAATTGAGAAGTCCAGAATTATTGCTGGGCGAAATACACAAAATTAAAATCATACATATTGAAAAATGTGTGTCAAATACTCATGTTATATATTCGTTTCGTTTTTTAATTTTCCGATCTTTCAAGACTTAAGCCATCGAATATCATCTTTTTCATTCCAGTCTAGTCTCATTATTTTCTGAATTTAATGATATATCAAACGAGGTGAATGATCTGCCAATTTTTGTTCGATTGTTCATTCCATCTTTCGATGTGAAGAAACTAGATTATTCCAAAATTCGAAAATTCAACTGCTTCCTGAATCAGAATACTGGCGTTGCAGTCCGGAATATTAAACGGCGGGGGAGGCTTAAATCACGTTGGCGTGACAACACGCGTCTCGTATCCAGTGAATGACAGATTATAAGACAGCAATCAGGCCTTTCACACACGCAGGGCGGCGAATAGATACCAAATTATGACTTATCCATCACACTTCGCATCAAGGTGTGCTGCTGACCACCAAAAAGTAATGCCTTGATAGAACACGAATACTAGTAGCTGCTAAGAAGTCGCTGGTAAGGCAAGCGAGAAGAATCGCAGCAAACTCGCCTTATTTCAACAACCTCCCAGTGTTGTGGATAATCCTCCGACCTCTGACCAGGTGGAATATTTCTGGAAGAGCATTTACTAATCTTAGTCACTTCAGCCCAAGCATATGTCGGAGCTTTCAGCAGAAAGCTTCAACAGCCTGAGCTCAATGAACTGCGCAACCCGATAACCCCAGATGAAGTTCGAACGACCCTTGTGAATTCCAAGAACTTTGCCAACACAGATGGACTGCACACTTATTGGTGGAAACTGTCAGGCTGTGATAGCTGACTGTTACTATCCCCAAAAATGGAGGTTTGTCGATTCCTAAGAATCATATACTGATGAAATTCTTGAATTCTGGTTATAAGTTTGGAAATACTCATTGCATTGAGTATTCGAATGAATATATGAGTAGAAAGGATCAAAGAGAGGCGCCCCTGAATTTGAGAACCTGCACATCGATATATGTGTAACTCGAAACAGTATAAGCCTCTCTATGTCCTGGACGGATTACCGCGAGCCATTTGATACAACATTGCATGCACTCATCTTGAGGTACCCGATAAAATAGAGAGATGCCTTGAACAACTAATAACACTCTGGCAGACTGGCTTCACCATGTCATCTGGTCCGGGGAGGTTACTTTCAGATGGGGTGTATTTCAAAGCGATTCCCACAGCCCCCTTCTTTTCTGCATCTCAATATTGATATTATCCGTTGCGCTCAGAAATACTTGAAAGTATAACTGAGGCACCCCGGAAACTGAGGGTAAGAGGTGATCCATTCGTTTTATATAGATGATTTTGAAAATTACGCCTCTGGAGAAAAGAATCGCAATCAGTTACTAAGGGTGGCAGAAGAGTATACGCATGCCATCGGTATGAAATTAGGGTTAGACAAATGTGCAACGATCCATCTGAAAAGAAGACGATAGGGAAATTACGGAGTGGATGTGCTGCTGGTAGATATCCGGCACAATCTGGGTGCCGGGGAGGCGTATACCTACCTTGACATGAAACAACGCCACTTGAAAGGTAACAGCGGTGAAGTGCTGTCTTCGCGGCAAGTATCAGCACAAACTCCGACAGATCTGGTCATCGGAACTGTCAGGGAAGAAAAAACTTGCTGCTACGAATATGGTTGGCCGGCACAATCTGGGTGCCGGGGAGGCGTATACCTACCTTGGCATGAAACAACGCCACTTGAAAGGTAACAGCGGTGAAGAGCTGTCTTCGCGGCAAGTATCAGCACAAACTCCGACAGATCTGGTCATCGGAACTGTCAGGGAAGAACAAACTTGCTGCTACGAATATGCTTTCCGTTTCAGTCTTACTCTACTCATTGGGAGTAGTGAAATTAACTCACGAGGAGCTATATCAACACGACCTAAAGCTTCGAAAAATTCCACATCCCCATTGGAGTTTACATCCTAAATCATCCGTTCCGTGGTTTTACTCTCCTTGATAACAGAGAAATCGTGAAATTTTGAGTTTGGAATGTCTACGTGACAAAAGGGTACTGGATGGAACCTGTTGAGTCATCAGCAAGTTGGATCTCCTTCTCTGCATGATCACCTACCATGAGAGAACGAGAACTGGAACATTTCTCAGCTGCTCGAGCGACTGACGAACTCGATTTAATATTCGACACTAAACGAGGTGATCACAACTCTGGTACCGAGTTGAAATCCGTTTAGCAAAAGACCTAAATAAAGCCACAGCAATCACTTAAGTCCTGCGACAACAGTGTACAGAGTGCTTAGCTAATTGGTTGATAATGCTGGCGCGCCCTCTCGAATGTATCGGGTCTTCGGCGATAGGTCCGACCAGCTTCAGAGAAATAATAATAATGAAACAGAATAGGGAATATTGTGATTACGAGTATAAGTTTCTCTCGATTCGAAATTAAATGAAACGAAATTTTTTCTTTTGCATTTTATGTCACAAAAATTATTTATTCCCCACGAAATTTCAATAAATATGCCCTTTTTGTATTTTGAAAAGGTGTATCTTTTCATTCATGATATTTATTTGGGATTTTATGTTGGTGCCAAAACTATAAAATATCCCATTGAATTATCAAATTATCAATGTCTTAATAACAGTTTTTTTTATAAACAGCAGTGGAATTTTTTCCAAATGGTGCACAAGAAGTTACAGTACCATAGAAAAATTTCGAAAAAATTTAAACATTTTCTTTCAATCTAAGTTTTTTTAGTAATTCTCGTTATTTTGCTTTTTTTCATACCACTGTTAATTTGTTCTACGAAAAAGCTACTGTGATAGCGAATTATGTCGTGAAATATTTTTTGAAAATCCACCTCACGATTGAATAGTGAGGTGTGTTTTGTTAAATTAATTTGTTTATACAAGGAATCATTAAAGATAAGTTTCTACCAAATATCGTGACAAACAAATGATTTTTGCAAAAAAATCGGTATACAGGGTGTCCCTGGACTTCCTCTTTTCCTCTCGGGAATGTATAGATGGGGTCAAAATATCACCAGTACTTCATATAACTTTTTTTCCTAAAAGTCTTCGTAACCAAGTTACGGGCCCTCGAAGTTACAAAATGAAAAATGTTTTTCTTTGATAACTTTTCAAGTGAATATTCAAAATCATCCAAATTTTGGTAATTGACTAAACAAATGAATTCCGTCGATGAGCTTTCATGCAGGAGTCAGTTGTTTTGCTACAAAGTCAGGAACGGAAAGTCGATCGGAGCTAAATTTAGATTCGTGTTAAAGAATTTCTCCCATAAAATTATAATTATCAGTGAAACTCCTCAACAGTTTAGCTGTGAAGAAGAATTTGAAACATTCGAATGTTGAGTTTCATGAGATTCAGATAACTGATCAACACGAAACGTGATTATTCCACACGTATTATGTACATACAAAATATGGAATGAATTCGATATTTCATAGTAGAGTAGCTTGTTAGTTTAAAAACACCACGAATCTACAGAACTTGATATTTCTTTTGAAAAAATATCTGCTATCACAATTGTGACTTAAACTTCCATATAGGTACTGTACTTTTTGTTTACGACTTCATTTTAGCATACTTTGTATTATTCCTGTTATAAATGTTGTTGAATTAACGTTATCATTATTATTTCTGCTCTGATAATTATTCATTTCAAATAATGGTGGACGAGCGGGTTTGATGTCGTCGAGTGAAACTACATTTTTATCAAGACTCGTTGCTCCGATCGACTTTCCACACGAGTACTTTTATTCATAAAATTGTCCAAGTAACCTTAATTTGTTGAAAAATATTGAAAAATATCCGTCATTTCAAAGTTTTGGGGTGTGGACCATCGGGGGTAGTCCGTTCCTTTGTAGCAAAACAACTGACTCCTGCATGAAAGCTCATCGAAGGAATTCATTTGTTTAGTCAATTACCAAAATTTGGATGATTTTGAATATTCACTTGAAAAGTTATCAAAGAAAAACATTTTTCATTTTGTAACTTCGATGGCCCGTTACTTGGTAACGAAGGATTTTAGGAAAAAAAGTTATATGAAGTATTGGTGATATTTTGACCCCATCTATACATTCCCGAGAAGAAAAGAGGAAGTCCAGGGACACCCTGTATTTTCAGGAGTAATTAATTTTTTGGGAAAGAAAGTTTTTCTCTTTCTACTACTTCATTTTGACACAAAAACGTGGGAATCTTCCAAAAGAAGGAAGGAAGCAATCAATTTCAAAAATTAACTCTATACAAAGATGTGTAGATCATGCAAAAAAGTAACTGTCAGACACAAACTGGAAGAAAAAGCCCTCTCGAAACAGCTATTTTCATATAAACATTCCTATATGAACGCTGAATTATACAAAAAACACTTTTTTCTATTCCGTTTATATTCCAAACATTCGTGATGGAATCGAGTCAGATATCATTCGCAGGATTCCTACGCAAGATGGAGTAGTAAAAAACCAAAAACATTCTTTCCCAAAAAATACGTTACGTTTTCTACATTATTTCTTTTTGATTAGATATTTTTCTCGTGATATCAAAGAAACAGAAAAATATCCGACAGATGATAAGGCTCAAATATGCCTACAATTTGACACCGAACTTGTCCAATTGAAGGACTTAGACAGCAGGCCCACTCAGTATTTGGTCAATAATAAAAAATAACCCTGAAGGTATCTTTTTTAATGAAATTTCCAGTTCTCAAAATCTTCATTTTGCTGAAATTTCCTACATCACTATCGAGAAGGTGAAATCAAAAATATTCGAATTCTGTGATTTTGATACATTAACTGAATGTGAAAGAAAAAAATATTCTGTTTCTTAAATTTCACTTAATTTCTTCTTGACCGTGACTTAACCAGGAAATTGTTCATCTAGAAACTACTTACGTTACGTAAGTAATTCTGTTCATTTATATTTCAGTACTTGCCTAATTACTCAAGGGCTTACCGTTCTAAAACACAATCCAAGTATAACTGCTAACTTTATATTTTCAGTTGAGAGGTTCTCTTGTTTTTCGAAAGCCTTGTATGCTGCAACTGTTGCTTTACCCCTGACATTATTTCCATAACCAATATTTGATTGCACAACTTCTCTGAGCTGCTCTTTCAACTTCGGAACACTTCCATATAATTCTTCATTGACAAGAACTTCCACAAATTCAGGAAAATATCTCGTGAATTCATCAGCTGATTCATTTAGAAAAGGGTTCCTTTGAATTAATTTCGATGACGCTCTGAAAAAAAATCCGATTTTAGGGTACTTTGTAAACTTTTCAATAACATAACCATGCGTAGATATTATTGTCTGACACATATTCGAATACATTTCATTTCTAATAGTCCAAGATTCCAGGGCTCCCAGACCTTATTCATTTCTTGGTCATTCATTTCATATCATAAAATATATAATAGGGTAGTTTTAGTGTGTACAGTAAACGTGTTTGTGTATGTACAGTGAACATGTTAACATACAGTGTGTGAAAGCCAAATGGAATAAATTCATTATGTCGGTTACGGTACATATTTTAAGAAAATCCCGAAACACATCAAATTTAAATTATAATTTGATATACTTCAATGGAAAAATGATACCCCTACCTTCAACCCCCGTCGAATGACAGGTACAACCCCCTATTTTTCAAAAGGAAAGTATAGGTGTGGTATATCTTTTGAAAAGTATCTTCATTCTCTATTTAAAAATGTTATCGCTTTCAAGTTTATTGCAACAATTAAAATATAATAAATTAAAATCATGTGGTTACCAAAATTCGATAAAATACACTCAAAACTTATTGCAATATACTCAAAACTTATTTCATGTTAAGGTATTGATAACAAGATGATTATAAGAAAGTAAGTAAAAACCATAGCAATGTTCCTTCAAAAAACTGTAAATAATTTCCGTGGCAACATTAGTTTGAAACGCCTTGTCAACATTAGTTGTCAGTATATTAATTTAAGTTTAAAGTTCGTTAACTTCAAGTCTGACAAATGGTTAGATCAACGGAAATGCATAAAATAACAGTTTTACAAATGATTGGTTGAGGAGATAAAACTCCTTCCTGTTGTGTTCGGGTTTTATCTTCCTGTTGTGTTCGGGTCCTGACTATTTCATGAGAATTTTTCTAATTTACCGCCCATATCTCAAGGAACAATAAGCAAAATAGAGAAGCAGTTTCGCGAGTTTGGTCATGTGAGGCAGATAAAAAAAGCAGTTGCCAATACAATGAGTGATGAACTCAAATTAGATGTGATCCTTGAGTTTGAGGAAAACCCACATACATCGAGTGGACAGGCATCCACTATATTCAATGTTAGCCATACATCGATAGTAAACATATTAAAAGAAAATAAAATGCATCCCTAAAAATACCTACTTAGAAGAAGATGATTTTGATAGAAGAACTTATTTTTGTTAGCAAATGATGGACATGTTGGATAACAATATCATCCAATTAGAAGACGTTGTTTTCTGATGAATGTACTTTGTCTCTTAACGGTCATGCTAATCGGCAAAATTTCCGCTACTGCTCAACGAAAAATCTTCACTGGATGAGAGAAGAACACATGCAATACCCTCAAACGGTTCATGTTTTGGCAGGGATTATGGGAAACTTTATCATTGCTCCCTTTTTCCACGTTAAGCAAATTTATATACTGATCCAGGAAACCCTCAAGTTCCAGTGAATACGATATGATTTCAACAGGATGGAACACCACCACATTACCAAGTTAATGTCCGGCAATACCCCGATACAATATTTCCCAATCGGTGGATAGGGAGGCGACGATCGATTGGATGGTCAGCACGATCACCTGATCTTTCATCATTAGATTTCTTTTAATGGGGATATGTGAAGAGCAATATGTACAAAACTGAACGTTCAGATTTGGATGACTCAAAAGAACGAATAACGCTTTCGATTATGTCGGTCACGCCTGATATGTTAAATAATGTTAGAAGACAGTTTTATTTGAGATTAGGATGTTGCCACGACGTTCGCGGTGAACATTTTGAACATCTACTTCGTTAACATCCATAGTTTTTTTTTCGTATTCTACATTTCATTACGTTTTGCATTTCATTTTAGTTTTTGAGTGTATTTTATCGAATTTTGGTAACCACATGATTTTATTTTATTTTATCTCAATTGTTGCAATAGACTTGAAAGCAATAACATTTTTGAATAGAGAATGAAGAGACCTTTCAAACGATATATCACTAACCTATACTTCCCATTTAAAAAATTGGGAGTTGTACCTGTCATTCGAAGGGGGTTGAAGGTAGGGGTAGCATTTTTACGTTGAAGAATGTCAAATTATTATTTACATCTGTTCCAGAATTTTTTTAAATATGTACAGTAACCGAAATAATGAATTTATTCCATATGACTTTTACACACTGTATATATTTCCGCCAGCTTGGGCTGGCATAATCAATTGTTCTCACTTCATTTATTGTCTTAGGACTGATTCTCACGTATGTTGTAGGGAATATTGTAAACAATTTGAAATTAACACTGCCAGACACCTTCTGTCGGCAGTATTCATTGCCAGACACTTTAAATATCTAAAGTGAAAAACAACCTCACTCATAATCTGAGACTTGATTTTCATCTATTATATTCAAAGGTCTATTTTGATATATTTCATTAGGTGCCAGACCAATCGTACGGGCCAAACACAAATCGTGTTTAAATTGTCGCTGTGAATAAAAACGCGCACATAGTAATCAAGAGCCTTTTTAATAAGTAGTCTAATGAAAGCCTTCAATAATAAAGTAATTTCTTATTGTCTACTTGATAAAATTATTGGAATATATTGCTAAATTTATAATGCATGATCTTTTTTGTTTAATAGTATTTTCATTATTTATAATTCGTATTTTTTTTTCGAATCTTTTTCATAATCCTCTTCGTTGAAATTCGATATCCCTTCAGCAGTTTCCACAGTTTCTTCCTTTGTAAACACAAAGAAAAATATTCAGTTGAGTATTCAAATCAATGTTGAAGAAGCTACTGTGTTAGCGAAACATGTGATATATTTTTCTAATAAAGTTTGTGGAGACCAAATCGTGAGTTGTGGTTTATGAAATTACTATGAATCTTCATCAACTAACGGCCGAATCAATCAGAAAAAAAATTCAACCTGATTCTTTTCCAAACGATTTACCGACGTAATTACTAGATAATTGGTTCACCAGTTGGTCAAACTATTAGTTGAATTGATACTGGCTGGCTACTGAATGAGAGTTTGCTGAACAAATTTCGATGATATGGCTTGTCGGATCATTTTTGTGTATGGTTCTTCAGCGTCCTGAAAGAACGTTCCCTGCAAGTGGATATCTCTTGAATACTTTCCCCAGCAACGCTGGTGTTCCCCAGGGATCCATATTGTCTCCAACCCTATTTTTATTGTATATCAACGACTTATTGGGAAAAACCAATAATCCAATATATTGCTTTGCGAACGACAGCACACTTGTCATTTCATTAGGATTTCAGGACATCAGCTACGGAAGCATATCTTCACCGGCAGCAGGAGGTTGTATATCTTAATGAGGATCTAGAAGTGATTTCGAATTGGGGTGAAAGTAACCAGGTTCAATTTAATGCCAGAAAAACCCAGGCATCGGTTTTCTCTAAAAAGATAAATGTCTCCGAACCGAATATAATAATGTCAGGTCAGACAATTCCGCTTTCTGCTTCGATAAGTTTATTGGGCGTTGATATGGACACCAATATGTCTTGGCACAATCATATCGCTGGAATTGCAAAGGCTGCTTCTCAAAAGTTCGAAACACTGTTCCGAACCAGAAATCTGTACACACCTCAGCAGCTTTTGATGCTTTATAAAATACAGACCTTCTTTGGAGTATTGTTCTCATGTATTGAGCTCTGCCCCCAAACAAAACCTGAAATTGCTGGATTCCATCCAGAAAAGAGTCATCCGTGAGAATTTCGACGCCCAATTCGTTTAATTTGTGAAACGTGCGGACGGGCGTTGCCGTGGAGCAGAGTCGGACCTCTTCTGTTGACCAGTGCCGGCTGCTGCTGATGCAATTTTTGGTATATTTCGTCGATTTTCTCGCAAAAGGACTCGTGTTGGTTTGGCCCAGTTGCAGGAAGTTATAGTGGATCCTGAACGTCTCCTGTTGTCGTAGGTGATGATCTTATCAAAAAAAGACCGTTTTGGTTGCGCGAAAGCGAAGACGAACAGACTTCGAAACGTGAATATTTCGTTTTGAGCCTTTTGACCTTTCTAATACGTTTTAAACCATCAAAAATTGCATGAGAGGTGGTGTCCATGCGGTAATATAATTTTTCTTTCCTGAGAATATTTAGTAGAGTTTCCTTTCTCCAAAAGGAGAAAGGAAAATCATTTTTCTTGAAATAAGAAAAAGGACCAAATAATATTTGACAATATGCGTTTGAGTTTATGAATGAAAACATATTTCATTATCATTCTTGAAATATCGAAAAAATATTTTAAAATGAAGCACTACTGACGGACATTTGGTTTCGAAGGTGAAAGTATATTAAAGTTTTAAAATGAAAAATGAGAATTTTTCGAAAGGCCGGGTTGCAAGTTAGCTGAGAAGGAAGAGTTCTGCAATGGCAATGGCTCTCTAGTAATTCTTCCACCGGTTTTGATATTACCTGAGAGTACGACGTAAGCAGTAATTCAAGGTTTCGATCTTGGTAATTAATTTGTCAGAATGGAAACTTTCTATAGGCTACGGAAATTAAAAAAGTATCGCCAATACTTATAGTATTGAAAGTTAGTGCATTCTAATTTTGAACTTGAACTTCATTTCAGAAATGTTGATGAAAAGAACAATAATTATAATGTCAGATTATCTAACGGAATATTCAATATTTCAGGAATCAATAGTATAAAACTTACCGAAAAATATTTCCTGAGGAAAGTGCTCGTTGTGCAGTTTTTAACAAAATGAAATCACCACTTGAAGTGGAATAATGATTTTTTTCTTCAAAATTGTATAATTCACTAATTTGACAAATCGATTTAATATTACGGGTTCTAATTTTGGAAAATCCTATCTGTCTTGCAAAATACATTATGCTTGCTCTGACAATGAAATGATAAAAAACGGAAAATGTTGAATAATTATGTATTTTTACGTTTTGTTTATGGCTGGAACTATCAAATACTTGAATATATATGTACATTGAAAATAACTTTCAACATGCTTGGCGGGAATAATCAGGTAGATAAAAATAATGAACAAGTTTTTTATAAAAATACTATAAAGAAATTCATGAAGCGACATTTTCATTTCACAGATGTCAGTCATAACTACTTAGTCAAATATATACAGAGTGTCTCAGTTCTCATGGACACTCCCCCGTATCTTCCGTAATAATTGAGGTAGAATGATGAAACTCTCAGAACTGATGAAATTGCTCAAAATGCACATACCACTTAAATGGGGTTGGCCAAAGTGATATACAATGCCCGCCACTCGCGATGGAGCAACCCGTTTTTACGGTAAAACATACTAGGGGGCAAAATAGGCTCAAAATTCCTTCAGATTCGTGATCAGGACTACCAACTCACTACGAACACACTTTTTCGTGAAAAAATTAATTTCAGTCCTGAAAAATCCGAATTTGTCTCTCAAACACCCCCGTATCTTCTGTAATAATTGAGAAAGAATGATGAAACTTTCAGGACTGATGGAAATGCTCAAAATGCACATACTACTTGAATGGGGTAGGCCAAAGTGATATACAATGGCCGCCATTTGCGATGGAAGAACCCATTTTTACGATAAAACATACTATCTTCCGTATTTTCTTCTGTATCTTCCGTAATTATTGAAGTAGATTTTATTGGTTTTGATATCTAAACACGAACCCGTCAATCAATTGTTCAAGGTACCGTTAGGTAATAAGGCCAGACAGGTTGTAAGGCCATATCGTTCAAAGTCACAACAGAATCATTCTATGCGCCTAGCACCATTTGCATGAAGGAAGCTTCCAAATGACCTGAATGAAACATGGATTAGGCGCAGCAGTAGCGTTTCCGTTAGCTGGCTGCACGTTGTCAACTGATTTCTTGGATTTTTATCCATCGACTTATATAATTAGCTACAAAGAGGTGAGTGATATTTTTATTATTACATAAAATTGTTGTCTATACTTGGGTACGTATGTTCATGTTGATATTAACAATTGATATTACCCGACGTAAATATTTACTTGTATCTGGTACTAAGACCTATCCTGAAAATCTATATTTTTTTAAAATTTCAGATATGGGTAAGAAAAAAAAGGAATTAGGGCTAAGTGGTCAGAAGACATGATGTGAGAAGCCTTACAACTGTTCAGGCTAGGCCATTCCCAAGACTCTGTGTCACAGCGAAGTGGTATCCCCCGTCCGACATTGAAAAACCCTCTAAAAACTGGCTCGAAAAAACGAGTATTAGGAGCAAAATCCATCCTAACCAAACAACAAGAAAATTACTTGGTGGAAAAAATAATTAAATTCGCACAAAAAAGACTTCCGCTTAGTCCTAGTGTACTTCACAGAAGTGTTCACAAATCTTGTGAAATGCTTAATATAACCCATTAAAACAGAGAAAAACAGTTAACGGAAAGGAATGGTACCGGTCATTTATGAAACGTCACCCAAATATTTATCAACGAAAAGCACAGCAGCTCAACCCAGCGCGTGCCCAGAAATTGAATCATTCTATTGTTGATGATTATTTTAAAACGTTGAATAAGCTTTTGAAGGGAACTGGCCTAAAATACAAATCTGGGAACATTTATAACATGGATGAAAATGGTTGCAGGCTTATGCTACACCGTCAGCAGCTAGTGTTGGCTGAAAAAGGATCCAAAAAGGTGCATTTGGTGGGATCAAAACACGGGAAAATGTAACGATCATTGCCTGTGCAAGTGCACTCGGTCACGTAATACCACCTATGATTCTATTTAAAGGGCAGAGGTTGAAACCCACTTTTGCGGATAGACTTCCAGCAGGTTCTGTTGTGCACATGACACCAAAAGGGAGCATGACAACGAAGATTTTCATTAAATGATTGGACCATTTTTCAAACTTTATGTCTCCTCCTCCCTATTTTCGATGGCGCATCTAGCCATTTAGATATTACTATCGCTGATAAAGCAGAATCTCTACAAATTGAACTTTTGTGTTTACCTAGCAACACTACCCACGAACTTCAGCGAATGGAAAGGTCCGTATTTCGTTCGTTTGAATGTCACTGGGATCAAGAACTTTTGGATTATTGGGATCAACATCCTGATAGAAGAACTAAACAAGGAGAGGTTTTCTGATGTCCTCACTCCAGTTTGGGGAAAGAGTATGACTATCAGCAACATATGTAGTGGACTTAGATCGACAGGCATATACCCCTTTAACAAAAATGTTATTCCGGAACACACTTTTACGCCCAGTCTTCCCACACAATGTTACCAGCATGAAAATATTGAGAAGCTTGATCCCAATATCCATGATGACGTCAGAAAATATTTAAATATGGAATATCAGTGGAATTCAGAGGATGAAATCCCACTAGCACGGTTAATTGATAAAGAAGCCCACAACAAAAATAACAATTCTTTTTCGGAAATTCTGCTTACCCCGAACATGCAGCCTACTAAAACTACCGTATGTAAAAAGGCATTGAATTATCGAGCCCAAGAAATAAAAAGAGAGATGTATTCAAAGACGACAGCTTTAAGAAAATTCCTACTTCGTCAAAGAAGAATAAGAAGTCAGCTGATTTGCCAACCACTAGCAAAACTGTGGCTACAGAAGTCTAGATGCGTTCAGTATGCGACAATGATTATGTGGCTTATATGAGATCCTGTGTATCATGTGGTACTTGGGTGCATGAGAAATGTGTTGGTCTCTCAAAAGATGACATAGAAGACTTTACCTGCCCAGAATGCATGCCATGAACTATTTCGATTGTTGGGCCTTATTACCTGCAATGATTATTCACTCTTGGCCGTATAACCTGCCCGTGCTGGTAATAAGGCCATCTTTAACTTTTTTCCTTTTCATTCCTGTTGAGTGTGAACGTTTATTTTGAAGTTCCTATATTATAATATTATAGAATATATGTTTAGTTACCTATTATGCTTATAGTTTACGAAATAAATTGAGTTTTTCTCAACCTGGCCTTATTACCCAACAGTACCTTATGAGAAACTTGACTTTTGTTGTCACATAAATAGTTAATCTTTTATTTTGGTGTCAGGAAAGTTATTTCTTCTAGCAAAATCAATAAGAGAGGAAATGTTGATTGTGTAAGTGGAATGAAAACAGGATATCAGTGAGGTTTTAGAATGGTTAATGTTAATTTAGAGTCTTATCTTTTCCTTATTTTAAATAATGTTTGTAGTTCAAAACTCTCTCGAAGTAGTACTTTCAAAATCACGTTTTCAATCAAAAAACAAAACAATCAATTTCAATTCATTCAATTGTTAACAATTTTATATTTGTGTGCCTTCTATCAAACTTCCCTCCAAGCGAACACGTTTTTCTATACGCCCTCTATTATTTCTTCCAACTCTTCTCAGTTCTCTAGGTGGGATTTCTCCATACGCTCGTATAATTCTTGCCTATTTATTGGCCTATCCTTATAAACTTTATTTTTCAACGTTCTCCATAAATAAAAATCCAGTTGAGTTAGATCTGGGGATCGTGGTGGCCATACTACGAGAGGGTTATTGGGTCCTATCCATTTCATAGGTAGGTTTCTATTCAACCAAATCCTTGTTAGGCCACTACTGTGAACTGGTGAACCATCTAACTGAAAAATTATGTTGTGTCCCGCATCTAAAGGTAGTTCTTCCAACACATCGGAAAATACATTTTAGAGAAAATCAACGAATAGTCGTCCGTTTAGATTCTGATCGAAGAAAAATGGCACGATAATATTTTCGTTCAGAATACCACATCACACATTAATTTTCTGGTATTTTTGGTCTCTGCAATTCACCACCCAATTTGGATTTTGTTCAGCCCAAAATCTCCTGTTCTGGGAAGATACAACACCATTCGTGGTAAAGGTAGCCCCATCACTGTATAAGATACACTTAAAAAATTCTTGTCATTGAGATAATTTCTCTGCATTCATAAACAATACTTCATACGGAGAATTTCATCTCCTTCATACAAAGTATAGGTATAGAAATTTGGGTTTGAACACATGCATTTTATGCCTCTTTGAACACCTCCATATTTTAGTGCGGGGCCATATTGAGTTGAAACGGTTGTCATTTCAACTACGGAAGGTGAGGATATGGAGTAACCGAAGCTGCCAAAGAACTTCAATATCTATGAATACGTATTCATTGCAATATAAATAGGCGCATTTGAATCAGTGCATTTTTACCAACGTAATACAAGTCTATTAACTCCGTCCGCATCAAAAATGGTGTGCTCGAGATTCGATGACATCGACGAAGGCTGTTTTTGCCGGGTCCTGATTGGCGAATGCTCTACCGGTGAGAAAGTTACTGAAGTGCTTGAAAAAATGGTAGTCGGTCGGCGAGAGATACGAGGAGTCTGGTGGGTGAGGCAAAACTTCGATGCTCAATTAATTTATAGTCCATTGAAACGTTGCATTTCGCTTTGCATTTTTCAGAAGACGCAATTTCATTTTTCAATGTGTTGGGGGGTCAATAGAAGCTTAAGTTTAAAATTTATGAGGTTGCCACCTTTGTCCCCCGGCCGCCATCTTGGAAAGAGGGGTACAAAAGTGTTTTGCGCTGTATCTCGTAAACTAGCAACCGTACAGAATATTTAATCGAATATAAAATAGCAAATTGAATTTTCTATAATTTTATTATCATTACTTTTTATCGTCAAGTAACCAACAAAAAAGTTATAAACAATAATAAGTGAAAATTATTTTTTTACAGTTCATTTTACAACAAAATGACATTTCAGAAATTTTGTAAAAGGTTTTTAATGAAAAATTTCCATTATTAAAGTTATTTAATTTTATTTATTTATCGAGGTTTTACAGCGCTCCAAACTTAACCAGATTCTCGAATACTCATAGGGATACAATAAAAACGAAACTTTAGGCTTACTTTTCTATCTATATATTTTTTATTCATACAATTTTTATGATCTTAACATTCCTATGCTATTATTAAATCATTTTTTGACCATTTTCCCCACCACCTATGAGGTAGAGTCTAGAAGCGCGTTTTTTTTATCCCCAGTAGGCCTAATCCACGGGCAGTTTCTAGACAAAATAATATTATTTATTATTATATACTGAAAAAGGTCTTTTATAGTTATTATTTTTTCATTCTCTTCGATGGTCCAGGCTGCGAGTCAGGATCTGAATCAGTATCCGAGATGAATTTTTATGGTATAATGGGAGTCTATTGTCGGTAATTCATCTTACAATTCATTTTCTTCAATTAATGTTGATATGTATACGATGTCGCTGCAGCTTTCACCACCTCAATGGAGGCACACTGTTGAACATTTGAGGCCTGCTTTTCGGCAACCGCACGCACTTCCACAGTTTCCTTTGCATCTGCAAAAGATTAATTTCATAAGCTCGAGGGTGCTGAAGGCTTGGAATCCAAAATTGGTATCCAAAATTTTCCATGTTTTTTCCAACCCCAATCTTCTGGATCACACCATCTGGTGATATACTCGGAGACTGTGGAAACGGACTGCATCTTGTGTTGGAGGAAGTGAGGAGAGATTAAAAGCATTTTTGTCACTGTCTCAGCGAATCGTTTGTATCTCATTGTGTCCAGAGAATCGTTTATATTTCCACCATATTGTCAAATTTGGAAAATAATCATGAAATAATTCAAATTCATTTAAGCGAATACATGAATTGAAAGATGTTCCAATCTCAACTTCAATATTCTAAAACAAAAAGACTCAGTATTCAGAATTCCATCTTTTAACATTCCAAATTCATAGACATCGAAATTGATATGATCACAGGATATAGAAATATAAAACAATCTCCAAATACTGAAATTCATTCAGTACCTATTGAACTTCAGAAAAGGTTCCAGCAATGCAGCACATCTCCCTTTTCTTCGATCCTGCTGGGTGGCAGTATAATGTAAGTTTTTGGTGATTTATTGTATTTTTGATTAACATTTTTGTGTACGTTTATTCCTGAAGTATTTTCCCCGTTTCGTTGCAATGAATATTTAATTAAGTTGTTAAATGAGTTCTTTCATTATTTGGATGAATGATGAATGGGTGAAACAGCGAATAAAATCCTCTCGTTAATAAGTCAAGCGAGTACCGAGTTGCGACAATATAGAGACGAAAAAACGTTCGCCAACAAAACTGAGTAAAGATGGCTCGATTTTCTCACTGACACATGTTGTTCTACTAGCTAACTCAGGATGCTTCTGCAAAGTTTTTATGAATTTTACTTTGCCCATTATACGCTGCTGACGTTGTGTCGCATCCTGAGAAAGCATGGAGAAACAGTAAATTATCTGCAATTATGTTATCATATATAAAACCTGAAGGACAGAACAATTGTTCGGACGTATGCCCTTTTGAAGGTTTAAAAAAATACATTAGGTTGCTTCCTTCCTAATGCCGTGGCGAAATATGTAGCACAACTGTAAGAATAAGTAGAAGGAAACCGACAGCTGTGCCACCTAGGATAAATTATAATAATAATAGTAATAGCAGTCAGATGTTCATTTGTCCTCAAACAACTACTTGCTCAGGGTTCTAAGTTTTGTAGTGGAAAGAAGGGTCAAAAATAGTTTAATAATAGCATAGGAATGTTGAGATAATAATAAATTGTATGAATAAAAAAACATACAGATAGAAAAGTAAGCCAAACGTTTCGTTAATATTGTATCCCTATGAGTATTCGAGAATCTGGTCAAGTTTGGAGCGTTGTAAAATCTTGACAAATAAATAAAATTATTGAAAAACCCTCTACAAAATTGTTATGAGGTCATTTTATTGTAAAATATATAACCTCCAAAAGGAAACTTGTTACAACATTTTTTGTTAGTCACTTGACGATAAAAAGTAATAATAATAAAATTGTAGAAAATTTTCTGTAGGGTTGCTAGTTTACGAGATACAGCGCGAAAACCCTTTGCACCCCTTTTTCCAAGGTGACGGCCGGGGGACAAGGGTGGCGACCCCACAAACTTACGAAGAAAAATAAGATTCATAAGCAACTTTTATTTTATCCATCAGCAGAATATGTTGACAAAAAAATACTCGAAAAGGTGAATCATTTGTAAATAGTTTACGCTACCTAATGGAATATCATCAAGCGATACAGGGTGGGAAAAATATCTACCAGAAAAAAAGTGTGATAGAAAAGAAAAAAACTATTCAATTTGACAATTTGATTTGGTAAAGACGTCTAGTTTGATAAAGGCAGGTAATTTTGGAAACTGTGACATACTCGTATATGCATCAAACGTTAATTTTTATTCTATTGAATCATTCGAGTCAATTTACAAGTGGAACTTTGAATCAACTGCTCTCTGTATTAACATTTATAATTATCTTAACAAATCTAGGCTGCTTTGCTATGTCGATCAGGCTTCAAAACATCCATTTTTGATCTTTCACTTTATCTAAAAGTGAGTAAAACAGTGAATGTGGCAGATTTTCAGGCAATTGCCGAATTTCAGAACGAATATCATAATCAATTTTTTCTTCCCATCTTTTATACTCTTCCATCAAATTCATATCGTCGTATAATTTGCGAATAATCTGAAATGATTGATCCTCATCGATTCCGTAGTTGTTCTGCATCAACATTATTTGACTTTTATTAGCTTTCTCTAGGGCCTTCACTGCTAACCAGGAACATTTGCCTTCTCTTATATCGTTTCCAATTTTTCCAGTCACTTTGAAATCACCATAACAGTCCAAAACATCGTTCTGAAAAAAGTATTATCATATATATAAAAATGGATGTTTGTTGGTTGGTTGGTAAGTGATAAACTTCTGCATCGCTCAACCGATCGTGATGAAACTTGACATGTATAAGTAATTTTTCATAGAGAAGGTTTTAAGGTTATCAATTTTTCTGTAACTCGCCACTAGATGGCGCTGTAGAACAATTTTTTGAAAGTACGCCTAAGTTCGTTGATTCTGATTCTGTCAAAACTTCGGAACAGCAGCGATACAGCAACATAGTACTAGTCTCTTATAAAGAACAGTAGTTTTTTCTGAATCAAGGTAAGTTGCACGAATATATGTATAAAAATTGAATGAAAACCTAATGTATTTTCTGTAGTAACTATTTATTTTAACAAATTTTGTTATGGAGTAATTCATGGTTTTTTTAAGAGTTTGAAAAATTTTAAATAAAATAATATTTTTCTGTTCTACATCTTTTTTCGGCCGGAATTATTGAAAAAACTTCAAAATGCTCGTGAGTGTTTTCAGCAGGAACCAATTGTCTCATAAGTTTTCTCGATCTGTTCTATTTTTAGTTACAATTTTCTCATGCTGACATTTTTCAGATATATCAAGCCCTCCCAGAATTTTTCGTAAAAAAAAATACTAAAAAAAAAATTAAAAGTATATATTTTTAGGAGAAATTAATTTTTGGGAAAAAAATGTTTTGGCCTTCTACTTCTCCATTTTTATAGAAAAAAATGTGGGAATCTTCCAGAGAAAGGAAGGAAGCAATCAATATAGAGTTATATTTTTGAAATTTATTGCTTCCTTCCTTGCTTTGGAAGATTCCCACATTTTTTGTATCAAGATGGAAAGGTAAAGGCCAAAAACTTTCTTTCTCTAAAATAAAATCATTTTGATTTTTTTGTCAACAAAATTGCCTCCTGAATTTTTATCATATTATCATCCTTTACCTAGATACTGAATATGTGGCACTTTTTAGAGCATTTTCTGAAAATAACGAATTTACTCCCTCTGTTTTTATATGAGTTTATGAGAAAAATGATACTTTGAAAAAACAAAAGTTTACATAACTCTTTTCGAGTTTCAGTTTAGGAAGTGCTATATTATTGTCATCCAAAACATCTTGGTTCAACATTGTTCCATGTAAGTGGAATTTTACCTCTTTCATATACTATATTGTGTAGCAATTCTGTAAATGATATCTGATTCAATTCCATAACGAATATTTCGAGCACGAACTGAATAGGAGAAAGTGTTTTTGTATAATTATAAAAGTAGTTGTTTCAAGAGGGAATTTTCTTCCAGTTTGTGTCTAAAAGTTACTTTTTTGCATCTACACATCTTTGTGGAGAGTTGATTTCAAAATCAACTACGTTTTTTTTTGTATGAAGATAAAGAAGTAGAAAGTCAAAACCTTTCTTCCCCAAAAATTGATGTGAAATTTCAGAAATGCGTCTTGTCTTATGAATTTATATTTATTGGAAGCATTTTTCTGGAATTTCATTTTTTTCACCAATATATCGACTTGGGATAATCAGTAATTCGACTATTCTTGTCAATTTTTGCCGAAGGTTGATCTCTATTTTATATTAAAATCGAAATGTAAACTTTGTGAATTTCAAAATGTATTTTAGATTTAGACTGATGCTGCTGCCAGAATCTGTTTCAATAAAACTGCTCATTCTATAAGCAAAAATGTACAGCAAATTGTTTTGTGGATGCTTTAGACAAATTTTAATTTTGTGCCCTGAGTCAGTATGTGAAAAAATTTCTCAAAATTGAAATTTTCGGTTTCTTGAGATTAGTGAATTGGTTATACGAGTTGTTTCGTTTCTTGGGATATATTGAGTATTTTAATAACTTATAAATGCTGAATTTTCATATTTGAATTTCAAATGTTTTTCTATAATGTTGAATTCTAATTAGGTATGTGAAATTTCATGAATTGTAGTTTTTGAAACAATTTCAAATTGATGATTCGTGAAATATGAGATGAAGATATGTATTAGATCTGTTTCAATAAAAAATGCTCATTCTATAAGCAAAACTGTACAGCAAATTGTTTTGTGGATGATTCAGATAAATTTTTATTTTGTGCTCTGAGTTAGTAGGTATATGAAAAAATTTCTTTAAATTGAAATTTTCGGTTTCTTGAGGTTAGTGAATTGGTTACACAAGTTGTTTCGTTTCTTGGTATATATTGAGTATTTTGATAACCTATAAATCCTGAATTTTCATATATGAATTTTAATTTTTTTTCTATAATGTTAAATTCTAATGATGTGAAATTTCATGAATCGCAGTTTTTGAAACAATTTCAAATTAATGATTTTGAATTATGAGATGAAGACATGTAGTGGATCTTGTTTTTGATGTTTTATTATGTTGATTATCTGAACACCTAACTAAGACTTCTATTATATTGATCATTTAGTAGGTAAAAATAAAATAGCAATAAATATGATGGACTTGGCCAATACTTGATGAAAATCCATAACTAAAGTATTAAAAAAACAATTTTACAAAAACGCAAGACGTGTTTCGGTACAACAGCTTCTTCGGGCGTGTCTTTACTAACTATATTCTACATATTCAATGCTTAATATACCATATTTTACAATTTGAAGTACCTACATTTCAAGTAACTGATTTTTACCTAAGTTTGTAATGAATTGAATTACCTGACCTTATGTCCCAGGTTCCACATTTGCAAATGTGGAATTGGTATTTCTATTTACGAAGCTATTTATATGCTCTTTAATTCTTTAGGAAAGTCGCAAGTCAGCTTATATACTCATGTGGCTCTTGTTCAAAACTGTATATTGGCGAAACAGGGAGAACATTTTTCCAAAGAATTAAAGACCATAGAAGTAGTTTTGTAAATAGAAAGACCAATTCCAAATATGCAAACCACCTTTTAGCAGAAGGACATGAGTTCAATCATGAATACGATGTGTTACTTTTAGAAAAGAAGAGTTTGAAACGCAATCTTTTAGAATGTTTAGAAATGAATAGATTCAGGAATTCGGATAATTTACTGAATAATCAATTAGAATTGAATACCTCTTCGTTTCTAAATATTTTTTTAAATATGAAAAATTGGACATAATTTAAGTCATTACAAACTTAGGTGAAAATCATGTACTTGAAATGTAGGTAATTCAAATTGTAAAATGAGTGATATCAAGCATTGAATGTGTAGAATATAGTTAGTTAAGCCACGCCCGAAGAAGCCATTGTATGGCGAAACACGTGTTGCATTTTTGTAAAATTGTCTAGTGAAAATCTTTTTTGAATACGTTAAATATCAATATACCTAATGGTAGTGGTATGTAGGTGTTCATAGAAACAACAGAATAAAACTGACCGATACTTGATGAAAATCCATTATAATGTAATCAAAAAACACACTTTCATGTGAGATTTCCACTTTAAAGTTTGTGGCGCCCGAAGATGATATCGGATAGCGAAATACATATTATTTGTTAACTCCAAGTGGGAATCTCACATTGAAGTGTGATTCTTGGATACAGAAAAAACCCGGAAACCAAGGTCAACTACATCTTTTGATTGTTCAAAGCATTTCACAACTTAAGCTAACGCACCACCGACAATAAATGAACTAATTCAACTCAAAATGTCGACTGTGACGACTCATGTTACCAACTTTCATGATAAGCTATCAAGATACCAATGTGTGACATTATGTGTGCGTGTAAACGTTTCATTCCTTCTGGAAGCACTTCATCTTTTCCTTGATGAGTGGAGAATCAAATTATATAAGAATCTACTTCATATTATTTCGGAAATTGTGTAGAAGTAATTACAAAATTTTTTAAATGGCCAGGAGATGATGCAATTTGTTGTACCTACCAATCGTACAATAATTGAAGGAAACAAAATCTGAGCTGGTAGGTCGTGATCGAATGGAACCAGAAGTACTCAAAGTTTTGTCTACTACTGCGACAGACATCATGAAGGGAGTCCAATTCCTGGGTTAATTTCCTCCTGAGAGATAAGCCTTTGAAACAATTCATTTCCAGTATAAGAATGCTCAAAAACCCAAGAATGTGTAAGATACATAATTTGAGGTCAAAAAATTACGTAGGCAAATGGATAGCAAACTTGGCTACTCTTACAGAACGATTCAGGGAGCTAATGCGCTTAAAATTCAATAAGCAATATAAGCATGTAAGTGGAATCAAGAATCAAGACAATGCTTCAAAACATTTGAAAGAAGCATTGCAAGAAATTCATTCTCTGAGATACGATAATCGCGAAGACATAACCCAAGTTGTTGCAAATGCAAGTCCTTTAGGACTTGTTCGTTGCTCATTAAAAGTAATAAAAAATAATCCTAGCGTAAGTATTTCAGTGTGGGAAATGAGGTATTACCAAACGGAAAGGAGAACCAATGAGCAGAACATTTCAATTTATATTTATATGGCAAAGAATTCGAAGTTATCACCGACCACAAACCATTGGAGGTAACCTTTGGTTCCAAATCAAGTGCAAGAATAGAGCGTCGGGTTTTACACTTTCGATCATTTGAATACAAAGCCGACCACCTTCGTGGTTGTGTACAGTTTTTCGACAACGGCGATGTACATAAAATATTGAAAACATCACCCATGAAAATACGAGAGCTATCTATAGAACCTTGGGTAGATATTGCAATATATTTCTTGGGACCTCTACCAAGAGAATTTTTCATTCGTCATCGTTGAATATTTCAGACGAGTCAGTCGATATAAGACAGTCGTGGGTACCACATCAGTGATGAAGTGTGTATAAGGAACAAGGAAGCTCACAGTAGCTGCTTTAGTAGTCGCATTATTTTCGGATTATTTCAATTATAAGATACCATATATGAATTTATTTAACGAATTACGCATCACAGAACCCACAGAATTTTATTTTTCGAAAGGCTGGACAAACCAAAATCAAATGACTTGTATCACAACAAATTCCATCGACTGTGAGCCCTTTTAACTTTCATACAGAATTTGATTCCGATTGTATATTGTTATATTTTCAGTAAATTCAAATGATATAATGAACTACGAAATCTCACCTGAACTTGACAGTAATATCCTAATAGCATCAGCAATGATTTGACTCGGCGATGCATTTCTTCATCAGAAATATTAGCCAGTAACATTGCAGCTGCAACCGATACATAAATCGCACTGTATCCAGCTTCCCATTCACCATGCTATCATAATTATCGACAGTGAAATCATTCAAATCTCTAGTCATCGTGTCCAGACATTGTCCCAGATTTGTTTTATAATTGGTTTCCAAGAAAAGTTCAACAAGGTTAAGATAATGAGGGTGAGCAGAGAAATACTTTTTCAAAACATAGTAAACCGCACTTTGCATATAAGCACCGTCTATGATGGCTCTCATTTTGATATTGTTTTTTCTGAACCAGCACAGTTGTCCTCCTCGTGTCAACGAATTATCTACTACGTCATCCAAGACAGCAAATGCTGATTCAGTCTGAAATGTATATTTCGAAAATGATATGAACTGATTCAAATTAGAAAAATATATACAGACTATCACGAATGGTTGAGAAAAGCATAAATTCAGTATCTAAATACAAACCACATATCCTTTAATTAAGAACCTACCCGGTATTCACATGGTTCTGTCGCGTAGTCGGCTCCTTGAGCAGAGGTCGCGAGCGATATCGAATAATTTTCATTCGTAAATATTCAGATTTCGTTATTTTCAGAAATATACACCCAACTAGCGACCCATCTGGGCTTCGCACGGGTGTAATTTAGAATTATAATTCAATCTTGAAACATAGATAAAGCCATCGGCTTACAGATTCAACGAATTTTGGTATTTTTAGTTGACAGTCTTGAGTGTAGCAGTTATTACATGAGGTTCGTTCCAACCTTGAGTCACAAACAGATTTCCAACTGTTTGTAAATCGTTGACAACGCGCATGTCTGGTAAATATTGGTTTCTGATTAATTTGAAATTTCTGATTGGAACAGCTGATAGTTCAACTGAAGTTTGGCATGGAATTTCAACATAACCTTTAAAAATAATTTGGGAAAGAAAGTTTTTGGCTTTCTACTACTCCATCTTAATCAAAAAAGGGGATGAGGGAATCTTCCAAAGAAAGGAAGGAAGTAATCAATTTGAAAATAAGTAACTCTATACATGGATGTGTAGATCATGCAAAGAAGTAACTTTCAGACACAAACTGAAAGAATGTCCTCCTGAAACAGCTACTTTCATATAAACATTGAATTACACGAAAGAAAAAAAATTCTTTCGAAACAAATACTTCTATATGAACACTGAATTATACAGAAGATACTTTTCTCTACTCAGTTTGTATTTCAAACATTCCACAACGAATGTCACTCCTAAAAATATAACCCCGTCAATTCTTTAAAAATAAATCTAATCAAGTGTATTTCTGGAGAGTAAAAGAAGGTTGCAGTATTTTATATCTCTATTCTATTTACTTATCAACATGGAACTGGGAGGTCACCGCAATTATTAATTTGTGTAATTAAAGATGTTCATATTATAGGTTCACTTAAAGAATTCCCAATTTTTCCTGCGCCAGCAAATGCATAATTTATTTTATAACAATTTTTGCAGGTTATGTTGTTTGTAAGTTGCATGAACATAAAACAGAAACAGTAATACGGAATACGCATGCGTCAGATTGATGGTTAGAAGATAATCCTCAAACCATTCTGATAGATTTCGAACAGGTTTGAATCTTGGATGGAACAGAAAACTGATAGTTTACTAATGGTTGGAAACTCACGTTGGAACGTAATCACATTACTGCGCAGAATCCTGACTGTCAGAAACTGTTTCTGACGCTGGTTGGAACGAACCTCATATGATTTCTTCATATGCAAAAGCTTTTGCCCGAGTGGGAACTGCAGAATATAACTAATTCATCCAGGTAGGTACCGATCCCGTGGGGATATCTGGATGAGCAGTAGCTTATGTTTCTTCTTGATAATATACTTTCCTAATAGTAGTAGAAAATATTCCTATCGGCTTAGTGGTTTCATTGTTCATTAATTATAGCTGACTCGCGTGGCTTTGTATGAAAAATTAGATAAAAAGATATAGTACTTCTGGGTTAACAGATCATAACAATTCCTTGCACAAAATATTGCTACAGAAAATTCTCACCAATATAAAATATATACCACTAAATTTTATTGGCTTGGAGTTTCTCTATAAATAATATTTGGCGATGTTTTTGGATTCATTAGCCGTGATCTGCAGGTTTTTATATATGATATTTCGTCTGTTTCTGATGCGGCAGATATTATCATAGGCGATGTAGCAATGGTCGAAATGATCTACTTTGCTGTGATGCTTAAACTAAATATGGTCCTGGTGTGTTTTTACTTATAATGAGACTGGGTTTCGGACGACACCTATTAGTACAAACAAACTAGGACCATTTTCAGTTTGGGATGCACACTCCACCGAGCTTCAGGCCCTGATACTGGTCTGAAATTTCATCTCAGAGCTGAACAGGAAGAAGACTGCAAATCTAGTACTCCCCGACATCTCAAAGGCTTTCGACCGTGTCTGGCAAGACTTGCCTCGAGGTCTACTTCGGTGGTTAAGGTATTTTCTGACAAGCAGAACATTTCAAGTCAGAGTTGAAGGGGCCCTGTCCACCCCTAGGGAAATCCAAGCCGGTGTGCCTCAGGGAGCTGTGCTCTCTGTACTATCAAACAGCCAATATGTGAGCGACCTTTCCAGGTTTGAACATGTACGCCTCTTCCATGGATATGGGTCGTGAGTTAGGGGTTGTCTACATGCAACGTGCATTAGACGACCTCGAATGCTGGTACCTAGACTGGAAGATCTTAGTGAACCAAGACAAAACTCAGGCGATAGATTTGGGTAGGTGTAACGTTTCTGCGAACACGAAGGTAACAACCTCAGACAGGCAGTCTCAAGTTAAGTACTTGGGTCTTATGATAGACCGTGGACTCATCTGGGCTCACCACGTTGAGACCATAAAGAGCTATACTATATACTATACTATACAAAACAACTAATTTTTCCGATTTGAAAAGCTTGCTAATGAATGCTCCATAGTTCGTGCGCAGAGATTTGAAGGTGTTGTCCATACATCAATACACCCAATTGAGGAATTAGAGAGTTTTCAAGTCAGCGGAAACTCATGATAACCCATTAGTTAGGAAAGCTGTAGATTATGCTATAGACGATACCTCCCGATTCAGAAGGTCCCGTTACTCAGCTGGGTGAAGGCCCCACGACGTCCCAATGCATCCCAGTCAGGAAGGGGTTGAAAGGGTAAGGGAGCCAGGTTTGGAGGCTGGCTCCCTGTTGCAATAGCAGATGAAAAAGCAGGTATAAAAACTTCATACCACGGCTAGTAAACCCGGAAACATCGGACAATTTGTTAGACACCGGCCGTGAAAGCCTACACACCATGATTCCTTTTCGAAAATTCTCAGGAAATCGTTTTTTCGTTTGAAATTCGATTCGATTCAAATTTCATAATTTTAATAAATACGATACTTTGATGTTATATTTCACCCACAAAATACCCATATTGCTCTATTATCAGAAAAAATAAATGAATTTCGTCTTTCTTGTTGCAAAGTTTTTCATTTCATTGTGAAACGGATTCGGATTTTCAATGTATGGACGTTATTATGTCAGTAATCGAATAAACTCAGTTTTCTTCATCCTTATCATACTCGTATTTCTCTCAGATTTGTGTCCCGTTTGATAATTATTTTCACAAAGAATTTAGTTGCAGATGAGTTCGAAAAATGTTGATGTAGTTTAAATCTAACAGTGTGACTGTTCGATGTAAACTGCCAAATGTAGTTTTCAAACGAATGATAATTTTTCGCAACGTTTGTTGAAATGATTTCATGAATCTCATATTCTCAATTTACACCATCAGATGCTTAAAAATAATTGAACCAAAGTGACTACAACCAAATTCACAATGGAGTATCTCAAAATTCATTGATTTACCTCAATAATCTCATAGAGAATCCGAATGTATCATTCAGCATGCCGTCCTATCCATTCTATAGAAACTATAGTCCTTCACATTCATTCACAGAATTTGATAAATAAAGGATTTATATTAGCACAACACTCCTGAATAGTATTCCATAAATGTTCCTTGTTTGCAAGTGGCCTGTACTTCTGCACTTTTCGTTTCAGATCACCCCATAGATAAAGTCCATTTGAGATACGTCCAGTGATCTTGGTGACCAATCATCTTCCCAGTCTCGTCACTTTGTCTCTAAACATCTGACTGAGATACGATTTCACTTCTACCGTTTAGTGGATCGGTGCCCCATTAAGCTGATACCACGAATTTAGCCTCATATTGTGATTCAGATTATCTAAAACTTCAGAAAACTAATTCACCATGAAGTTTCTGTACATTTTCTCTAAGAAATATGGTCCAATTATTTGGTTATGTAATTAATCACACCACACATTTGTCTTGAATGAGTGTAGATCACGGCGTTTTATTACAAAATTTGAATTATTGTTGGACCACAAGCGGCAATTTTGTGAACTAACCACCGACATAACCTATAAGGTTATGTTGATGGAACTAATTGTTCCGTTCGATGTGAAAGTTGCCTCGTCTGTCCATAAAATTCGGTAGGAAAGTTTGATATCATTTTCTCCCTCACCTTGGAACTAAAATTAAATTCCTACTCGATTATGGGAATATCTTCCTTTAAAGGTGTGTATGAACTTTGGCTTGAAGGAAAGGAAATCATTTTTGGACAAAATTCTTCTCAAAGTTCCTTTGCCAACATCTGTATTTCCACTGATTGTTCAACAACGTTCAAACAAAGGTTTAGTTATTCTTCTTCTTTATACTTCATTGGATTATGTGGTTTCTTAAAACTCTTGTCCACAGAGCCAGTTTTTTCGAATGTTTTCAACATACTTCCCATGGTACTATAGTGAATATTTTTTCAAGGATGCCGGTGATTGAAAATACAAGCAACACCTCACCACATGAAAGAACTATTTCCACTTTGTCTTTTGGGGATAACATCGTACATAAAACTTATTTGTGAATTATAAATGTACAAAAATCTGTACCTACACAAACAACTCGATTTATTGAACGCAGTAATCTGACATTGAGTCACACGTTAAAAGGTAAGACCTCGTTAATTCTTAGCTCGCACGAGTTTCGACTTCTGAGGGTTGTCGTTCGCAGGGTGCAATAGTTGGTTAAGGGAAAAACAGATTTGAAACAGGAACAGATTGACCATAATTAAAAGTTGGTTGCATTAGTTTTGTGTTGTTTAAAATCACGGAATTTCGTATCACGTTTATTCCAAATCGTTAGAACGAAAGTTTTTTGAACAGTTATAAAACTGTAGGTTAGTATTTACTTTACAGAAAAGTATGATATTTCGGGCTTATTTATAACTAAATCATTGGTCAAACAATAAATAATCAAACTGGATGTAAATATATCAAAGAGTTACAAGTGTAATAAGAACGAAGCGAAACTTATTTACTCTATCAAAATCCGAATCAGTTTCACAATAAAATGAAAAAATTTAATAAACTTCGCAACAACAAAGACGAAAAATGACGGTGACAGTAGGCAGTTCAAATTTAGACAAAAATATATAAAATTGGAAACTGAGATATTTTTAGAAATTTTATATATATAAAAAAAAACAGATTTTTGGGGGATTTTCTAAAAAATGTTAAATTTGACAGGTTTAGAGTAGTACATGACAGAAGAAATGGGGCTGTTTTCACTCATTTCTCAAGTACATATTGAAATTACAAATGAATCTATCAATAAAAAAAAACTTTCATATGCAGCGGACTTTATGTGAGACACTATATTTTCATTGATTATGGTATTTTTTGGCGGTAGACTTTCAAGAAAAAAATAATGTTTTCTTCAAAATTTGTTTTTTTTTATCGTTTCTTCCATTCCCGATACCGATTGTTGCTAGATGTTGGATTCAATATTTGAATAGATACATTTTAAGGATCTCCTAACAGCAATGGATCAAAGTAGCAGGTGAGCCCACGATGCAAAATGGGGAACGTCATTGAGACATATTAGGTTGCAAAGCTTAGATGATAAGAAAAAAAAATTCATATAATATATAACTTTTCATCGGTGGGGGAAGCGGCTATAGATTTTTAAATATGTAAAAAAATACTGTTGCATGGACATACTCGAGTGCGTCAGATATTGATAGCATCAATGTCTGGTATGTTGGTATGTTAATCTTGATCGTTTGCATGATGTGGGTACGTAAGGGTTAAAAGTGAAAAGAAAAAAAAATTAATCGAGCGCGTCAGATTTTCTATGGGGGTGTTAAGTGCAACAAAAAAAAGCTCTCATTAAATAATCTGACGATTTCGATCTGACGCAAACTCGCGGCCATTATTATAATGTGCAAAAAAAATCGCCATTTTGAAATTCTCAAGCGCGTCAGATTAAGATATATATGGTTCATCTTCATGTTTTAGACGTGCTGTCTCATAATCTGACGATTATCTAGAGGGATTCGCTTAATCTGACAAAAACATAATTTAAAAAAAAATGTTTTAGTTCATTGAACTTAATTAATTGAAAAGTTCAGGAAATAGCATGCAAATGAATAAGTGTATGTTTTTCAAGTAGAATACTTGTATTTATAAGAAAATAATTTTTTTATTAAATGCTCGAAAAAATTTAATTTTTTATAATCGATTAATTAATGAAGAAAAGAGAAATGAAACTTTCTATGTTTTTACCACTTTTATTTGTAACTAACGTTACTGCAGTTTCGTCCTGTAAGGACATTTTCAAACTTATATATTGTATACTATTGTATATTGTATACGTTAAAAAATTTTCTTATTAGTCAGTGGGCTATGCTGAAAGAGTGACAGTTTGTGATGTTCGTTCCAACTTCGGAAGAAGAATGAAATACTCTGAAAGAATTCCGATTTTCAATTGTGGAATATCATTGACTTTAGGTCGATGATGGTCACTATCTTGCACTGATGAGTGGCTAATAATCCCGAAACCGGTCTGCAAGTGTGGCCGTTCCAGAATTGAAGGTCGACTATTTCAGTTCTATTGCCAATTGCATATGCAGGAAATTTTCTGTGAAGATTCCTGCACTGACGCTTGTCGGATATAATCCAACGCCCTTCGTGGTATTAGCCAGAGGAGTAGTTGTTTTCTGATAGGCGTCAGTCCATTAAACCTACTGTGTAGGTATATCGAGACTGGCTTGAACGTTTGAAGTTCATTTGCTTTAGATACGTTTGAAAATATACTTATATATTGTATAAGTTTGAAAATGTCCTTATAGGACGACACTGCAAAAACGTTAGTTACAAATAAAAGTGGTAAAAAACATAGAAAGTTATTTTTTCTTTTCTTCATTATGATTTCCTACCACGTAGTAACGGTTAATCCATCAATTAATTGATTAATCAATCATCATCTTCATCACGAACGAGTCTCTGTGATCAGCTGTGATGGCGTCATGGCAACAGAATTCAGAGTGCGGAAATCGTCAGATTATATATTTTTTGTTATCCTTGAATTATTTCCTTCAAAATAAAAAAAAAATTAGCTACGCTCAAGAATGTTGAAATGACGTTATTTTTTCACAAATTTGCTGCCCTCCCCCTTTCTTTATGTCACTCTCAAATTGTCAGATTACTGGAATATACACTTTTTAGCAGGTAATTAACTCACCCTACCTTAATCTGACGCGCTTGAGAATTTCTGATGATCATTTTTTTTTACTAATCTGATCCTGTATCCCTCACAGGCGACCTTATATATGGGGCTCATATTTGGTGGAGGTACTCAACCGGGTACAAGGTATCCCCCTGTATATTAATCTGCCGCGCTTTAGTAAATCCCGAAATCCCCGCTTGGGCTCCCCTATCAAAGGGATCTCAGCTTATATATCAAAAACAATTAATCTTCAAATATCAATGATATTTCGCACCATTCTCACACACCACCCTAGAATAATGGCGCCCTTCATAATTTCTCGTGAAATACTTTCACTTTTCATGAAAGCCTTGTAAGCCATTACTGTTGCTATTCCTCTCGCATTCGTTCCGTGATCTACATTATATTTCACAAGGTGTCTGATTTTTTGGGTGAGTTTCAAATTTTTCTTGCAAATCTCTTCGGTGATGAGAGTTTCCACAAATTCAGGAAAATATGCCAAAAATTCCTTGTTTTCATCTTTTGAGAACGGACTTTCTAATGATACCCATGGTTTCCTGTAAAAAAATAATGTTACTGGGACTATTCAATTTGTGATTAGATCGTAGAAATAATCATTGTCATGTTATTTCGAAATTATCAGTCAATATTTTTCTATAACTATGAAAACAGGAAGTATTGAATATCATGAATGTTATTATGGTTTCATACTTGATATCTTCATAGAAATGGAGGTGGTCAAATTATCTAAAAAACAATTCATTCAGGCCAGTCTCAACTCACCTGCACTATAGGTTAATCAACTGACACCTACCAGAAAACAACTTCTCCCCCGCTAATTCCTCGAAGGGCGTTGGATTATTACAACCGACAGGTGTCGGTGCAGAATTCTTCACTGAAGTTATTCCTGCATATGCTGTTGGCGATGGCGATTATAATCCAACGCCCTTCGTGGTATTAGCCGTGGTATTAGTCGTTTTCTGATACGTGTTTATCCATAAACCTACAGTGTAGGTAAGTTGAGACTGGCCTGAATGAATTGTTCTTTTAGATAATTTGATTTAAAACCAGTCTCCAAGTATACCCACTCTCTTTGCGAAGTTGTCTTCCTTATACGAGGAATTGGGCAAGTTCGGATCTGCGGTTGGTTACCCTAGATGGCGCAATGACAAACAGGATGTTTGTCATTTGCTTTAGCCTAGTTCGAGGAATGATACTCTGAAAGGAATTCGATTTTCAATTATGGAAAATCATCGACTTTGAGTTGATAGACACTACCTTGCACTGACGAGTGGCTAAACAGCCCGAAATCGGTCTGCAAGTGTGTTCCAATAATTGAAAATCGATTCCGGCAGTTGTATCGCCAAAAGCATAACAGCAACAGGAATAGCTTCACTTAAGAATTCTGCACTGACACCTGTCGGATATAATCCAACACCCTTCGGGGTATTAGCCAGGGGAGTTTTCTGAAAGTGTCAGTCCATCAACCTACAGATGAAAAAGGTTTCTGAACCTAACCTAACTAGTGAAGACAATATTCTCCAACGGAATTAGTCCATTGTTTTTCACTTCAGTTTCCACTAAACCAGAGTCCAGTCGAAATCGCGCTGTCCGGTGGTCACAAATGATTTGATTTTGGTATCTAGTTCCATCTACTTATCCTGCAATGAAGATTGCAGTGAAAGACAGATTATGAATACCGTTTGATTGGAAGCGTCGCCTTGGAAGCGTCGTTTATTTTTGATATTTCTGAATTGAGACTTCCGTTAATGGCCCATCATAAGGGGGAGATAGATCTCATCGCCGTTCACTACTGAGGCCTGTTCTTCAAGGATTGCTTTCTTGGTTTGACCTAATACTACTGACGAGACATATAGTGGATCAGAAGTCTAGTGGTTTCGTTCGGTGATCAATGCAAAGATTAGCTCTTGGGAAGTCTGGTCGTTTATGTTTTGATATTCGTGAATTGAGCCTTCCGTCGATCTCATTAATGGCTTCTTCGTAAGTTGAGGACCGAAATGTTCTGCCTGACGAACGTTTCGGCTTCAGGAGAGAACACTCCATTGACCTCCAGGCACTGAGATTGGTCGACAACACCATCGCAGAGCTATACCAAAGTTCATGTCGTCCTTTTAGACATTTTGAAGGCCTTCGACCGTGTTTGGCACGAAGATGTTCTGCATAAGCTAGTCGCGTTCGACCTGCCTTGGAGCCTGATCCGGTGGATTGGGTCTTTCCTGAAAGACAGAACATTTCAGGTTAGAGTAGAGGGCTCTCTGTCTGACAACAGAGAGCTTCGCGCTGGAGTACCACAGGGGGCTGTACTCTATACCAGTGACCTCCAAGCGTGTGAAGATATCTCTCTACGCCGATGACACGACTCTCCTCGCATCCTACATGGGTCGGGAGCTCGGGATCGTCTACGTGAAATGTGCATTGGAACACCTCGAGGGCTGGTACTTCGAATGGAAGATACGAGTGAACCCGGAAAAGACTCAGGCGATAACCATAGGAAGAATAATATCTTCTCCGGCCAGAAAAGTGAGGATCTCTGAAAGGAAGATCGACTGGGAAGCGCAAGTAAAGTACCTCGGCCTTCTGATAGACCGTGGGCTCACCTGGAACCCGCATATCACAACCGTGAAGGCAAAGATTGAGGGTTGGATCATAAGTATGTATGTATGATCAACAGACGTTCTAAACTGATCCTTAAAAATAAGCTTACGATATACACGATGCCTGTCATCATATATACTTTAGGCGTCTGGGGACAAGCGGCTCTGTTCAGCATCTTCATTCTGGAGAGATTATAAAATAAGCTAATACGGATGATTGTGAATTACAATGCTCTGCAGAGATTTGCAGCTGCCTTCCATCAAGCAGTCCATTCAGTCGAGGAATCGGCGAGTTTTCCATTATGCAGAAACTCGCGAAAACCCGTTGGCTAGGGAAGCTACTGATCATACCTGAATTTGAGATTTGTAACCTCTGACTAGTATCTATGTCGTATAGTTCATCTCATGATGACTTTTACTTGGTTGGTGAAACAACGTGTTTTGTGTAGAGCAATATTTATGTTGAAAAAGTTATACTGACTTTTACTAATTAAATTATTATGATAATTAAAAATATAATTGATACTACATTTCTGGCGCTTTATACAATAACAATATTAATCGCCTGACCTTCTACCGGTTTAATGACTAATAATTTGACCTGAGTTCAGATGAAAACTAATTAAAAATTTTAACATTACAAAAGAAATTTTTATACGACACATTAAAAGGACATGAAATAATAAACTAATTACCAATTTCTACATTAAAAAATATGAAGATGAGAAGAATTTCATTCTATTTTGTCATTCAGTGAATTTTTAGAATTCTTCAGTTCAAACCTGTCTATTCCAAATGTAATCCTTCTTAGTCGTGATTGAACTAATGCCCAACGGTCAAAATATGGTTTGCGAATGTGAAATTGGTCTTGATATTCAAGAAACTACTCCTTTGTTTTTTCATTATTCGGGAAAAGGTACCCCTTGTTTGGGCAATATGAATTTTTGGGCAAGAACCACAGGTCAACTTTTATACTCCTGATCTATCCGACACTGAAGTTTTGTTGTATTTACTGTTTTTAACGAATTTAATTAATTCATTATTTGTCCAGTAAGCTACATCCAAGTCTGTCATTTTCAAATAACGAGCGATATTATTGATGGGTTCGCCAAAGTATACCTATTAATGCCTTTTGACACTTATTATATTTTATTGAAATGGGATAGACCGCAGTTTTTTGGCAAGAATGAAGTCGATGTTAATAATATCTACCTTGTAACTGTTGTTGACATTTAATAGACCATTCAATAGACTCAATGTATCTTTGAAATCACCCCAGTCTATGGCACCCAGAATTTTCAATAAGTTACCAGTTGAAATAAGAAATATAAAATTTTTTCATACTTTCAAAAAACGTCTGCGGAACTATTTAGCTGGGAAATGTCTGTATAGTATTGAAGAATATTTGTATCTGTAAATATTTGTATGGTGCTTTATCTTTTACTATCTTACAAACATGTCTAATAATATTAGACATGTTTGTATGTTGCTATAATTGATTAAGTATATTCTGACTATTCCTATACAATGTGAATTGTCGATTGGAAAATAAAGAATTGATTGATTAATTGAAAAAGAAAAAAAAACCGTGTGCGTCTCGGGGCGCCTGACAGAGGTGATAACTTAAACTAATCCAAATAAGTATCATCATTTTCAAGATACGTTTCGCATGATGAAAGAATATAACGTTCTTGCTGGTTAGATTTTTATAATACTGTCAACAATATATCCCTACACTAAACACTGAGCGTTTGTCCGACGAGAGAGGAGGAGCTTGCCTTCCGCCGACGTACGAGTGAGAAAAAGGCAAGCCATACAGACTGGCGCAGTAACGCTTTAGGTAACGAAGCGGTTTACTCTCCCATGAGAAGTTATCACTTCAAAAATGATTTTGAAGTAGAAATGATGACCGAGTGCAACATTCGATCGAGAAGGATAAAATGTTATGTTCTCAATTTGTGCCCAATTTACTCGATTCAGTTTTTTTTCTTTGATATCAACCGCATCAACATCATTAATCTCGTATTCCGAGAAGACTATGTTAATATAAAATGAAACATAACGGCTATTCACAGTCTCGTCAACCGTCTAACGTAACCAGAAGCAACCCTTCTTCAATCAGATCTCTAGTCGAAAACGTAGTCATTTTGCAATATTGATTATGTTGAACAGCGTTAAATATTTTTTTGGGAGTTTCATCGGCTTCGACTACATTGGTCATCAGCCTCGTGTCCTGGCTGTGTTGCTAATAACTTCCCGAGCCACCTAGGGGGAGCATCATGACTATTCACAGTCCGTCAGCCATGCAGAATCATCCCACCTCCAAATAAATAAATTCTCTATTTCATTTTTATTTTTGGACTAGAAAAAAACAGTAATAGCACAACGAACTTAGTTTCCGTTTCGATCAAAAACCGCAATCGTTTTATTATTGTCCCCTCTAATGATTGTTTAAATATTACTTGTGGGTCCTAGACAAGTTATATTTCAAGGTGGTTGGATACAATGATAATGACGGTCAATTTACTATATTGTGAGATATTCATATGCTTTGGACGATTTTTTTCTTGAAACACCATCTACTAAAATGTCAATGACCATAATTATTGAACGTGAGAGCTGACTTTGAACTTGAATAAAATTGTTCATAATTTTTGATAAAGAGAATAATTATAAAAATGCCAGATATCCTATTTCTTTAAAGTTTGACTCACTTTGATGAAAATATCTTAGAATTTGATGGAAGTGAACTTACCGCAAAATACCCTCAGTGAAAAATGCTCGTCGTGGAGTTTTTACTGAAATCAGAGCTGAAGTGGAATAATTTTCACCTTCGAAATTCTCCAATCCACTAATCTGACATATTAATTTTATACTAGGTATTCTTAATGTAAAATATATCTGCCTTGCAGAAAACATAGTTGCTCACATAAATCCATCCAATAACAACAGAATAATGATAAACAAAAGGAGGTATATCGCTTTATATTTTTACCGTTGATCTTTGGCACCATCAAATTCTAGAATATATGCATAAATTAGTATAAATGTCATACAACTGAATTATCAAGAAATTAATTTCAACAACAATTTCGAAATAATCATAAACATGTACCTAAAAATACCATAAAGAAACTCAGAAAAAACGTGGTCATTCCAATTATATCGGTCACAACTAATAACTCCGTCAACTTTATGGGACTGTCTTCCGAACTTATGCAAACTAACATTCTGGTTTTGTTTGTCGCCTTCTTGCGGACCCAACTCCAACTGTTTCCAAAAGTGAAGGTATCAAATAAAAGTGTTAGAGGTGCATTATGACATGCTCAATGTTGCCCTTTTCCTCTCATATAGACCTAAGACTTTATAGATACACGTGGCAGATATCCAACGGAAAAATCAACAACTAACTCAGCTAATGCCGCGCAAAGAGTTGAAGTAAAACCATAAACACCTGGGCAACGTCTTCGACTTGGAACATTCGTCGCAAGTTATTTCCCACTATGAAAAGCGGAAATTAATTTTGTTTGGTCGATCCGACCAACCGATAGACCGGTTTCGGAGTGATTGCCCCATCATCAGTACCAGGCATGGTCTCTTCGAAACGGTGTGAACCGTCTGCCGTCTGAGTATCATGACCAAATAAATATAATTCTACCTAGTCATGAAATCTCTCTGAAGTTGATTCAGTGAGATGTCCAATGCGCCACCTGCAGACAGAGCCAGGAAACAACTCCACAATCAAACGTATTCTAAAAACACTTTATTGTGTGATTTTCACTAGATAGTTTTACAAAAACGCAACACGTGTTTCGCCATATAATGGCTTCTTCGGGCGTGTCTTAATAACTAATTCTACACATTAAATGATATATATACCTTATTCTACAATTTGACGTACCTGAATTTCAAGTACCTGATTTTTTACCTAAGTTTGTAATGAATTTAATTACCTGAGCTTATGTTCCATTTTCCACATTTGAAAAAATATTCAGTAACGGAGAGTTATTTAATTGTAATTGATCATTCAGTAAATTACCCGAATTCCCGAATCTATTGATTTCTAAACATTCTAGAAGATTGAGTTTCAAACTCTTCTCTTCTAAATGTAACACATCGTATTCCTGATTGAACTCATGTCCTTCTGGTAATAGGTGGTTTGCAAATGTGGAATTGGTCTTTCTATTTATAAAACTGCTTATATGCTCTTTAATTCTTTGGGAAAATGTTCTTCCAGTTTGGCAAGTATACAGTTTTGGACAAGAGCCACAAGTCAGCTTATATACTCCTGATCTATCCAACAACGAAGTTTTGTCTTTATTGTTTTTAATAAATGTACTTAGATTATTATTCGTTCTGTAAGCCACGTTTACGCCTTCTTCTATCATATAACTCCACAATCATACTTCGGATTGGGAGTCGGAATCCTTCAAGTCGGAAGCGTTGCACATGTGTCTGATGGTTTTACTTGAACTCTCTGCGTGGCATTTACTAGGTTAGTTGTTTTTTTTCCGTTGGGTATCTGTCACACGTATCTACAAAGTCGTAGGTCTACATGAGAGGCAATGGGCAAGGTGTTTTCACCTGTACCTGGAGCATGTCATATACACATCTCCGTAATATTAATCATTATCAATCATAGATTTTTATCATAGTTTATCGAATGGTAATAATGGTGTTTTTCTAACACTCCCGTTTATACCAGAGGTTGATACCAACTTCCTTAATACAAATATAATACCCTGTACATATTCACATTTTTAAATACCTGTCATATTTCCAATATGAGTTTATGGATTATACTCTATACAAAAAATGAATCGTTCTCGAGATATTCATTTGTTTTCTTAAAAAAACTAGACATTCGGCTCTAGAGTGATTCCCTCATAACATTGAAAAGGTAGATAGAATACATGAATATGCGACTATTGATTCATCAAAATACTTTATTTCATCGTTTTGTAGGAATAACATTTCGAAAATGTTATACAAGATGTTTGAAATTGATGAATAATTCAGAAGATATAAAAATGGGTCAAAACTCAGTTTTTTCAAATAGAACGCCTCCTATTTTAGGACAGTTTCGAAATTCCGGGATGATTCTGACTCATTTTCATGAAACATTCCTTATATCAAAAATCGGTTAACAAGATATTTCAGTTTTTCCTGAAAAAAATAAAATATGCACAAGTCCGCCATGAAACGGCAAACTACGAATTCTCCGCTTCTTACAGTTACAGAAAGTTTATTGGAGCTAATAATTTGACGTCACGGTTTTTATTGAAGACAGTATATCAGATGAATAAATAATGAATTAAAAAATGTTTATTCTGAATGTTTCATAAAACAGCGAAAATTCAAAAATATTGCATTGTCTTTTCACACAAAATATAAAAACTATTTCAAAATATGTGCGATGACATTTCTTTTAACTTCCAGGCAATTTATAATTCTCTTCATCAGTTTTTTATTTAAAGCACTACTGATTTCATCGGTATTTAGTGTATTGGATAAAATGTTCTATCTTTTGTTTATGAGTACTTTATCGTTCAATACAATAGAAATACTATGGAAACAAATGAAGGTAGTTGTTGATTTATTGATGTTGTCATCATTTGTTATTTGTCAAAAAGTAGCCCGAAAAACTCAAATCGAATGACAATATAGTAAAGAGGTTGTTGCGAAAATTGTTTGCAACATGGATCATTTCTTCCAAACGAAAGCCTCAGTTGGATAATGAAGAACTGCAGTATTATACGAGTACATCTATCGATGAGCAGGTTTTCCTTGCAGCAAGCCACACCTCCCTTTTGACCCTCTTCGCTCATATACCCGTTGAAATACCAAGAAAGTGTGTTCGTGTATATGAAATAGCGATAAACAACTCATACCACGAATGCAGGCATGTTATCAGACTGCAATTCTTTGAAATAGAAGAATCTTCCTTTTTAGGGATGAGAACGGTCCACCCCTAGACAAAACATGCCGGAATTTGATGCTCCCCATCCAGCAGAAAATCAAAAATTCTGATAGGGTTGCGGTGAGTACATGGTAATTTTTTTTCCACAAGTAAGTATTTAGTCCATTCGGGCCCGGAGCAACCAAGTTCTTAGAGCCCAAAAAAGCTCTCCGAATTTCTTCGATAGCTATCGGTTCTCGCAGTTCATTTTGTTCAAACTCGAAAAGCTTTCCACAGACAGCTTGGAACTGGACTTGAGCTGGAGTATCTAGTTTGAGCAGTTGTGGATGCTCATAAAATTTCCTATCGCAAATATTTCAAAACCTGGAATGTTCTCCCTAATCTCAAAGTTCGTTCAAAGGAACAAAATTAATTACCCAAATACCTCTCGAATCCCGATGAAATAAACAACTATTTGGCTCAGTTCATACAAAAAGTTTCCAATAATTGTTTATAGATGAGCACATTACACATAGCATCACAATTGTTGTTCATATTTCCAGACTTGTGGAAAATTGCCGTTGGGAAACCCATTGCCAAGAATAATGATCCAGCCAGTTATTCTGATCTCAGAATTATCAGCATACTCCCGATCAAGAGTAAATTTTTTCAAAAGGTTATTTATTCACAGATTAATGAATATTTCAATACTAATTTTCTATTATCACTGTCGCAATATGGTTTTAGGAAGGGCTATAGCACAGGTACACCTCTTCAAAAATCACTTACCTAATTGTGAGATTTTCGCTGAACAGTTTTACAAAAACCCTACACGTGTTTTGCCAAACAATGGTTCTTTCAGGCGTGTCTTTACTCTAAAGACACGCTAAAGACACCCCCGAAGAAGCCATTGTATGGCGAAACACGTGTTGCGTTTTTGTAGATTTGTTTGGTGGAAATCTCACTATGAACTATTTTTTTAATACTTAATATATCATCAAGTATCGGCCAATCACATCATATATCTGGCACGGCTCTTGCTACTGTTAGACAAGATATTGTTGACGGAATTGATAAGGAAATGATTAGTTCTCTGGTTTTACTAGATTTTTCTAGAGCATTCGATGATTAGCTGATCTGCAAGAAACTCAATTATTTTGGCTTTGATAGTGTTGCCTTATTCCTCATCTGGTCTTATTTATTGGATAGATCTCAAAAAGTGTTTGTTGTTGGTCACTACTCCTTATCTTTTGATATTCTTTTGTATATATTTCATTAGTTCGGACCTCCATTGTCTAATATGATATAAATTGATCTGAAATCCGTGAAAGAATCTGTAAAAAATTAAAGAGATTAGCTGAAATTACAATAAAATAACATACAAGCAACAACCAAAAAAAATATGTTGTCCAACAAAGCGTTTAATCAAGCTAGCATAGAGATACGTAACATATGGAAACCTCTAATCAAGCGAAAAACGATTAACTCCCGCCAAATGGTCAGCTCCCGCTAAAACCAATGAAGCGGAGGGAGGGAAGAGGAGAGGTGAAATCACTCGAATGACCTATAAATAGTCAGATCTCTGAGGAATAAGTCCAGTTATCACCCGAAGACGATTATGGATACTAACAATCGAAACATCGTGCTATTCCAATGTTTTGACAGAATCAGAATCGACGAATTTAGGCGTGCGCAGCGTTATAGAACAGTGCTTTCAAAAAATTGTTCCACCGCGCCATCTAGTGGCGAGTTACAGAAAAATTGATAGCCTAAAAACCTTCTCTATGAAAAATTACTTATACATGTCAAGTTTCATCACGATCAGTTGAGCGATGTAGAAGTTTATCACTTATCAACCAACCAACAAACATCCATTTTTATATATCAGACTAGTACTATGTTGCTGTATCGCAACATTCCGCTGTTCCAATGTTTTGACAGAATCAGAATCATCGAACTTAGGCGTGCGCAGCGTTATAGAACAATGCTTTCAAAAAATTGTTCTACAGCGCCATCTAGTGGCGAGTTACAGAAAAATTGATAGCCTAAAAACCTTCTCTATGGAAAATTACTTATACATGTTAAGTTTCATCACGATCAGTTGAGCGATGTAGACGTTTATCACTTACCAACCAACAAACATCCATTTTTATATATTAGATTAGATAATGGAAGTCCTAACTAATGAAATGCACCACGAAATATTGTCAACAACCTTCAAACATTCTTTTGTCTAATTACCATTTCAGTTGTAGTCTATAATACAGTGTCATCAGAGTTGCTCGACTGGCTGATCTAATATGTGTGATTGATGACTTGTTTATTTTGAGGTGATTCATGATAACTTTAATGAAATGAATAAAAAAACTTTTGTCTAATCTTGATATTCTATTTGAAGTACCACAGGGTTCCATTTTTGAACCTTCATTGTTAATAATTTATATTACTGACATCATCTCGTCCATCAAGAATTGTGAAATATAGGTTAATGCTGATGACACACAGTTATATATGAATTTTAAACTCGATTAGTTTGCTGAGACACAACATCCCTTTAACGTTGATCTAGATTTGATCAATTATCTATCAAGTGAACTTGATTTGAAACTGAATCCTAATAAAACAATGATGATGCATTTTTGATCGCAAAAGAATCGTAAATTTGCAGAAAATAATTTCCATTTAAAACTGGGTCGTCAAGATGCTTGGCACTTACCTCTGATTCACTCAGATTTATTGAAAAAGCATATATGTCATCGAAACTCTTATCCTGCAATCGTTTTATTTTGAGCTAATCTCTAAAACAAATGCTTTGTGATAGTTTGTGACTTCATATATGGGCCGTACTTATATGATTTGGATAAAAGAAGAATACAAAAATTGCGAAATTCTTGTTGCCGTCTAATTTATGGAATCCGTAAGTATAATTCCATTTCTGAAGCCTTAACAAACTCCCGCTGGCTCAATATGAAAAAATATATATGATTCATCATGTGGGTTGTTCGGTTCATAAATTGATTACTCTTCCCAACTCTCCCCAACTCTCCCCTTTTGATACCGAAACTAATTCTGCTTTAAGATATGCTCTCAATAAATATTAGAAATAAAAACAAATTAACTCTGTCGCGACATCGCCTTGCACAGTTTCAGAGATCATTTCTTTTCGGAGCAGTGAAACTCTTCAATTCATTGCCTGAGCAATCGAAGAGATTCAATATCAGGAAATTCGAATACAAATATTAAAATTATATCTACGATAGTCATTAATCTCAATTTTCGCTCATTAGACAAATCAGTAATAATTTAAGCATCAGAACAATTTGATTCATCAACTCTTTAGGAGACAATTACGGTTTAATATTTTATTTATTTTTCTGTTGTGGTACCATAACCGTTAATTGTTTTTTATTTTCTGTATGTTTGCGTTTATTATGGAGTGGTGCTTGTTTTTCGAGTTTGAGTAGCTCTGAGCTAGACTTCGCCAATCAGTACCAGAATCTCCTGTTACGTTTTTCCATTTCCAGCCAACTTATTATTATTTAACCTAAGTTTGCGCTGGTCAGGCCCAATCCCTCGAAGCCCCGATACAGTCAGGAGGGCGCGCCAGCATTATCAACCAACGACCTCTTCCCATACCGCGGGGTAAGTGAACATTGGGTCTGAGAATCATATGCCCTGAGCAAGTGCAGTGAGCTTAGCCTTCTGCATTTGTCCTGCTAAGATTGCTCAATGCAACAAGCCGGCATGATTTTCAGATTCAAGAGTAGAGATGATATCATTCTACCATGGACACCAATAATCAGAACACCCATCTTGACAGGGTAGTGTGGATAGAGTTCTGCGTAGTTCGAAGGGAAAAAATCTCGATATTTTAACCATTTTTCCTTATCCTTTGGGAGGAGCTGAAAACTCCACGATAAATATCGTCTTGCACTGATGGTCGAGAAGTACTACATCAAGCTTATTAGCTTCTATGAGCCTGAGGGTGGAAACGAATAGTTCCCCAGTTATTTTTATGGAAAATGGAATGGAAAACTGAACGAAATACTCACTGAACACCAGGAGAAATTAGAAAAATGTGAGGCTAAGATAAATTCTCTAAATTCTGAAAATCAAATACTCAGGCAACAAATTATGGAAAATGTTCAGAGTTACAAAAACCATTCCATTCGCATATTTGGCATAGAAGAAATGCAAAAAGAAAATATTGATGAGGTAGTTAGCAATATGTTTAACAAAACTTTGACGGTGAAAATTAATGTAAATAACAATACAGAATTTTGCTATCGAGTTGGACGTTCTCCTAATAAACAAGGTAAAAATGGTATACAAAAACCAAGGGCAATCTTGGTTCGTTTTTTGAACATGAGGGACAAACAAAAAATTATTGAAAATAGGAAGTTGTTGAAATCCAGCAGCGTAGTTATCAGGGATGATTTGAGTAAATGTAAACTAAATATTCTGAAGGCTGCTACCACAAAATATACATTCAAGAATGTTTGGACATCAAATGGAGAAATATTTGTGAAGATTGACGGGGTTAAAAAATTGATCAGGAGTGTAAGTGATATATGATGTAGTCGACAACTTAGGAACACATACACCTATACTGTAGCCTTGTTCACTAGATAATTTTTTCATTTTTCTATTTTTCTTGGGTAATCTAAATTGTTAATGGATTTATTATATCTTTTGTTACTTTGATATTTTTGTTAGAAAATTTAATTAATTTAAAACGCTCACCTTCATAATGAACAATGTTAAATGTTACTACCAAAACTTTAGGGGTTTGAGAGACTTGAAAATGAGTATTGAAGGGGAAATGTATGACATAATCATTGGTACAGAAACTTGGCTGAATGATACATTTTTTGATTCGGAATTAATAAATTTGGAAAGGTATACAATGTTTCGATGTGACAGAAACTCGCAATTATCAGGAAAAGAAAGGGGGGGGGGGTAATGATCGGGGTGAATAGAGACTTTAAGGTTTTGAATTGGGGAATGAAAGATGGTACATATAAGACGCTCTGGGTTAGAATTATATTAAAAAAATTACATACAATCACTTTATTTGCTGTTTACCAACCACCTAAATTGAGTTTTGAAGATTACAAGAATTACTTGGAATATTTCGAAAACACAATATCTGTATATATCTTTGACGACTTTAACTTACCAAATCTAGAACACGAAAATATGGATGAGAAACATCAATTTTTTTTCGATTTCCTGAAAATTAATGATTTTGAGAACTGTAATGAAATTAATAATATCAATAACCGTAAATTAGATTTGGAACCTCAGCGGCGCTGAGGTTCCAAATAGCTTTGGTAAATATTTTGAATCTGTATATTGCAAGCAAATGGCCCAATACAACTTTAACATCGTTGCTGAAGAAAAATCCTATTTTTCATCAGACGAAGTAACAGTAACTGATTATTTTATAGCATTAAAAAAACTTATGCCAAAAAAATGTGCTGGTGTAGATGATATCCCACCTTATATTATAAAAGGTTGTTCGGAGTTTTTCCAAGAACCGTTGATTTATATATATAATCTTTCATTGATACAAAATAAGTTTCCATCACGATGGAAACGTGCTATTATTGTAACTCCTTTACACAAATCTGGTAAAATGTCACTTATAGTGTAAATTGTTCGAACAGATAATATAATGCTAAAGTGTGGCACAAAGTAAAGAATTTATTAAATGAAGAACAGCACGGCTTTGTGCCAAAAAAGTCAACTTCCACAAATCTTTTATCTTTTAGTCATGACGTACTTAGATGTCTAGAAAATTCTCCGCAGATCGACGTGATATACACAGATTTCCAAAAAGCGAAAATATCACGTTGGCACGAGTAAGTGATGTTAAAGATTTGGGGGTACGATGTGACTCAACCCTGTTATTCAAAAATCACATTGAAATAGTAGTCTCTCGGGGATTACGGAGTTTAGGTTTTGTTTTGAGGCAAAGTAAACATTTCAGAAATTACTAAACAGTCATTAGGATATATAACGCTCTGGTGAGACCAAAACTCGAATATTGTGCAGCCGTTTGGCACCCGTACCATTTTATATACAAACATAATTTGGAAAAAATTCAAAATAGATTACTGGGGCATTTATATTCTAAGAAGTCTACCCAGATTATAATTCTGTGAGAACTAATGATCTCAGGAAAGAATTTAAAATCTCGAGTTTAGAAAATAGAAGGTTATACATAATAATCGCAATATGTTACAAAATTTATAATAATTATCTTTACTGTCCCAAGTTACGTAGTTTAATGAACCGAAGAAACCCTATCAAAATTATGAGATCATCCCCTTTTTTCAAAATTCAATTAGTCACCACGACTCCAGGTACCCCAATCGTAACGATGCTGAAAGTCACAAATAATACACTATTAATGTCCGAACTCTGCTTTGTCTAACCTCCTAGAGAATTTTTTACTGGTTTCAAAAATTATATATTGAGTGTCAGTCAATAGCTTCCCTGTCATATTTTTGGATTAGTTACTTTTTCATTTATTTTTTATTACATAGGTATAGCTTTAGTTCCTTTTATTGTATACTGGCTATGAATTCACCATACATCTATAACGATTTTCTCATGTAATTAGGTTACACCTGTATGAGAATAAATAAATAATGCTATTAGAAAGTTGCATTATTTGGAAGTAACATAGGTTACTCTTCATTCTGCACTTGACGCAGACGAAATTGAAGAAAACACAATAAATTTTTCGTCTTCCTAAGGAAGATGCCATTGCATTTTCTCATTCAAGCTAGGTTCTTCAAAAGATTATCAAAAAAATGAAAGCCACATTAAAGACAATTAAATGATTTATGACATTTCAATATACTAACATTTCGCTATAACATATTTCAGTGTTTCTTTCAATGAACTGGTCGACAGTTTATCAATATTCAATGATATGGATACAAGAATCTCAGAAAAAATTCAGACAAGAAATGATTCAAATATCTGTAGGAAAGGGGTATTGAAATAATCCAATAAAGTATGCATATTCGATAGTATCGTCCTAAACTGACCATTTATCATTATATATCTTATCAAAAAGTAGATAAAATAAATCATGAGGCAAACACTCGGGTAGTTGAGAAATTCTGGATTTAATGTCATTGTATTTTTGTTCCTCATACCGTCTATACTCTTCTATTAAATCCATATCATCGTATAGATCACGAATAATTTGAAATGACTCATCATTATCTTTTCCATAGTTTTCTTCCATCAACGTTTTTTGACTGTTGCTGGCTTTCTCAAGAGTTTTCACTGCTAGCCATGAAAATTTACCTTCTCTAATGTCGGATCCAATTTTGCCAGTGTGTTCAGGATTCCCATAACAGTCATAAAAATCATTCTGAAAAAAACAATACAATATTCACAACTGAAAACATTGGCGATTGAAAATAGAGAAAGGAAGTTTTGTCTTGTTTTCAACGACAAAGCGCCTTCAGTTAGTAGTCTCAAAGTTAGTAACTGTTTTTTAGCTGAAATGACATATTTCGTGATACCTATTAAGATATTATGAATATTGTCTGCTATAGTAGGCATCAATTCAAAAATTTTACATATTCAATATTTTCCATACAGGAAATAATATGAAAAATCAGAGAGGTAAGTCAAATTTATTTTCAAGATGAACAGTTTTACGGAATAATTTTAGCCCTACTTTTTCAACTCCCAATTACGGATAGATGTTACCGTTAGAATAATAATATGTGGAGTAAAATCGTTGCTGGCAAATATATATTTTGGTTTTTCAAATAAAATGTATAAGAATAAAAGACATGTGAATGTGACATTTAAGCAATAATAATAATGATAATGGATTTTATTGATGGTTCCATACAAATGGTTCCATACAATAGCGCGCGTGTTAATAAAAAAAATACTTTTTTCAAATGAAGAAATACATGTAAAGTGAGTTCGAATTATATCAAGCAGGTTACGTACAGTACCATCTGCCCGCGAATAGATCAGGCAATAATGTCGATAATTCTGGAGTTACAAACAAACTGACAAACAAACAAACATACATACATACAGGTGAAGCTAATAAAAGCGTGTTAATTAAATAGGATTTGAAGCTTTATAATTCCTATTTATTATATGCGAACGCTTTCGACAGCTGATCGTGCTATCATCTTCAAAGCTCTACTATATATGTATATATATTTGAGCTTGAAGAAAGGTTGGTTGATTTCGACATAATTCAATTATTTGGATCTATTTTATATTCAACGGGTATCCGATTATATAAGTAGGCAAAATGGTAAGTGAAAGATCCACGACACGGATAAGTGTTATGTTGTGGTATTGTTAAATGTGCCTGAATCCCAAGTTAAGATGGTGTATATCAATTCTAAATGATTTCTTTTCAAAAGATCCCCGAACAGATGTGAAATATGTTCTCGTTTCCTCGTACCCGTAATGAGCCTAATGCATGCATTCTGGAGCTATTGGATTCTAAAACTGTCACTGCTCTATTGGAATATATACCTAATTTTCAAATTTGCGTAACCTCTGTTCAGAATTTGCGAAATGTGTGTTTTAAAACGAAGACTGTTGTCAAGATATAAACCCAAGTTTTTTGTTACTTCTTTTAAGGGAAGTTCTGTGTCATCTATTACAATATTTATGAGGAAAGAACAACGATTTTTTGCTGCTGTTCTACCAAAGAGCATGACATAAGATTTAGATGCATAAACAGATAGGCAATATTTAGTTGACAAAGATAAGAACATATCGAGATCGGTATTAATTTGCCAGAGGGCCTCGTTAGTTGAATTCTTATCAAATTCCATGTACAGCTGAGTGTCGGCGGCATAACAATGCATGGTTGCAAATTGCAGTGACCTATGAAATTGAGATGTCTATAAAACGAACAAGAGAGGACCCAATATTGAACCTTGAGGAACACCGTTTTCAATTTGTAATAAATCAGAGTTTTCGTTATTGTACACAACTCTTCGAAAACGATTGCAAAGGTAACTTTTTAGTAGTGCTACAGCATGCATTGAAAACCCTAGGTGGCCCAAAATAGTTCATGGTGTATGCGATCGAACGCCGCAGAATAGTCCAGTAATATCAGAAGACAGAGTTTGTTATTATCAATAGATCTGTGCACATTATCCACAACATTCAGGAGGGCAGTCGTACAACTGTGGTCAAGTCTGAACCCTGATTGACACTCGCGTGTCAATTGGCCGGAGATCGCCTAAACTTTCGGGGCTAGAATTTTTGGCCAACGACCAACTGCAAATACTGCAAATAAAACGAGTTCCTTAACAAAGCATAGTAAATAAACACAATCCAATTGATTATTAGGCCCTGCAAAAAAATTGCTAGAAACAATTTGGAACTATATCCGACAAATACTTCTGAAAACAATCACAATACACGAAACAGTGAACTTCAACGAATTCCTGCATAAAATTTCTTCTTCAAGAATTCACTTCAGTACAATGCTATCATTGTTTACAAGTTTCCCATTGTGATTAAACAAATCAATAGTAACCGTTTATTCAATATTAGGGTAAAATCTTTCTTGATGGAGAGAGGTTATTATAGTCATCAAGAATTTTTGAAAGATGCTTTTCAAACAAATTGTTACTTAATATTTACTTACTTGAGAGTGTTTCGTTATATATACACTTTTTATCAATGATATTTACACTTTTTTACATCTTTATTTATGTATTATGGCATATATTGCCATCATTATTATTATTATTAATGAATCTCTACAATGACAAATAAACAATTCATTTTCCATGAGTACCTGTCTATTTTGGACAAAATATGATTTGACAAAATGGTTTAGACTTTCACGGCTGAGGTTTTCAGTGTCGTTGCTTTTCGAGTTGTAGCAAGATTGTTAATGTTCCAGGTTCAAGTGCAGGTACGAATACAGGTACAAATACAACTGATTACCTGACAAGGCATAAATACGCTTTACGAAGCCTAAAAGGGTAGTCATCGGACAGCAAGCCATGATGGTTAAACCTCTGAAGAAGCTAGCCACTCGCGCCAGCGAAACGTCAGGAAGAAATCCCAAAAACCCACGGCTTTCAAACTCGAAAAGCAACGACACTGAAAATATGATTTACTGGTTATATCTCTAACTGTTTTTAAGAACAATAAATTTATATTTACATCGTGGTTACAAATACAAGTGTAAAAAACATAAAAAGTTTTATTTTTCATTTTTCATGGTTTTCAAGAACCATTGTATAGGCCTTTTACTCTTGTGCTAATTGATGATAGCGGAAAGGTGACGTATTTTAAAAAAAGTACAATTTTTAATTTAGAAATAATAACAAGAAATTTATCCTGAAAACTAAGGTGTGAATTTTCTACTGAATATATTCCAGATTTTTTTTTGTTGGATCAATTCATTTTGTCTCCTTAATACCGGTATTTGATATAAATGATTCTATCTAAAAAACGTTTTTTTTCACACAAATCACCCATTTGATTGCTAGTGAATGAAAATGTGTTTATTATAGATTTATGCAAAATGAAAAGTTTATTTGGACCAAATAGAAAGGATAGTTAAGGAGCTTTCAATTGTATTTTCAAACGTATCCTTATATATTATTTTCCAACTAGATTTTTGAAAAATGGAGTCTAAATGTTGAATAAGTAGTTAAAACATTCCTACACCAAGTTTTCTTCCAGTAAAAGTGGTTAGAAAAAAAGGCAACCCGTAATGTAATTGAAAAATTTTGATTATTGCTCATTTACATCCATTAAATTTTCAATTCATATCGCCTCCATCATATGGAGATAATACTGGTAGATATATATGGTGTAAATTTCGCACAATCTCTTCATGTGCATGTGAGTTTGTTTCACACAAACAAAGTATTAACAAACTGAATATTCCATCTTATCGACTTTCAGAATAATTGTCAAGATATCAGGTTGCCAACATTATATTTTGAAAACCCAATGAATATTCATTAAATGATATGCAAAGTTCCACTAATAAAGTTGGAACTTGTAGTTGGATTATGAAATCGTTTTTTTTAGGATATAGGACCTACTCCTGGCACACAAAATGGCGACTTTTGAAAAAACACTCCCTTGTTTCTTGTACCGAATATATGTATTTCAATCCAAACTTTCTCTTCACATACTATTCATCTGTACCAAATCTCGCTTTGATATACCTAGTATTCTAGAAGTTATGACTAATATATTCTTTGATACTCGGTATAGCCTGAAATTTTACCTGTATTTGACAGTAGGTTCCAATAGACGACAAAAGTGACTTGACTTGGTGGTGAATTTCCTTCTCGGAAATGTTCGCTAGAAACATGGCTGACGCTACTGGGGTATACAGCGCCATATATTCAGCCTTACCAACGGTCAATGTATTATAGTTAGCGATTGTGAAATCTTCCAGACTTCTGGGCATCATATCCAAAGATTGCCCAATAGTTGTCATGAAATTAGATTCCAGAAAGAGCTCTAGAAGGTTAAGGTATTGAGGATGAGAGGACAAGTACTTCTTCAGAACGTAGTAAACACCATTTTCCAAGTAAACACCGTCAATGATTGCCCTCATCCCGACATTATTTTTTCTGAACCAGCAGAGTTTTCCTCCCCGAGTCCATGAATTATCAACTATATCATCAAACATGATCATATATGATTCAACCTGTAATATAAAGTGATATTCAGTTTCAAATGCAACCACCAACGTCGAATATATTTATAAGGAATATTGAAAAAGTGAATCGGGCCTATTAGACCAGTTTCAGAAAGAACTGATGATCAGTACTGATGATCGGTCTCACTCGACCATCAGTTTTCTCATGCGTAAGGAACGTACTGATGACAGCTAATGAGCCAGAAACACGTGTTTGTTGTAATGTATCATTATTCTATTTGAGATCTGACCCAACTTCAACATTACAACAGAAAGCTAACAAGTTAGTCACAAACCTAAAAAAAGTCTCAAAATATGGATTTGACAACTTCTAAATCATGAATGCAACGCGATTTTATTCGTTACCAAAAATCCATCAACCCTGTAGATGAGACCCATCGTATCTTCCATTGATGCTCCGAATTGTAAACTCTTCAAATTTTTGAGGATCATATTTACAAATTCTTACCAAACAGACAATCAATACCATGCACAAGATTAATTTTCTTTCAGCGAATTTGTTAACAATTTAACAATTTTCAAATACATCAAAATTATGCCTAGACGTTGTATAACTTTTTACAAATCTGCCTTCAGAAATAGTGAAACAATATATAAATAAAAATTGAACAACATTGAACAACAATGCAGCCTAGAAAAAATTACATTCATTCTAGACTTCCGTTTGATTCAACCTTTTTATATTAAATGATAAATTCTATAAACAAATATTTGGCACACCAATGGGTTCAACAATATCACCCGTTTTATCCAGTTATGTTTTAGATGACCTTCTTGATGAATGCATTCCAAAAATATTTTTTCTTTGCTAACCATATGATTTGATATCTATGAAAGAACAAATGAAATTGAAATGAATAGCTAAAATATCAATTATATCAAGCAATAAAACGTGAAATAAAATTACAATGAAATGAATAAAATAATCAAGATAAAAGATTAAAATGGTCGCAGAGTAAAAAGAAATAAAAATATAAATAAGCAAAAATTAATAATCGAACAATTGAAAAATTAATAAAGACCCAAGTTCACTTCACGACGTTTCGATTGTTAGTATCTACAATCGCCTTCGGGTCATATCGGGATATGTCATGTCCAACAGAAAAAATTCCAAACCCCTGCGCATCGGGTGTAAAAAAAATCAAATTTCTCAAAACATTGAGAATAAACATTGCAGATCGTCAGGAATTCTTGCAGATCGGGCCTCCCAGATGAAAATCTTGACCAGAATAATCATTTCCGTCAAAAAAGGTCCATCCCTCACTCCTCGTGTGTTGAAAAATTTGTCAGTTTTCAGAAAATTGAAGAGAAACCTTGCGTGTTGGCTCAAATTCTTTTCAACAGAATGGAAATTCCAACCCTCACCCTTCGGAAATAAAATTAAATTAAATTTCTCATAATATCAAATGAACGACTTTGCAGGTTGACCAGATTCATCATTTTCGACAAAAAAAATTCAACCCCCACCTTTCGTGTACAAAAAAATCCAATTTTTTTCATAAAATTGAAAGCAAACTTTGCATGTCTGGCCTCCCAGATGAAAAACTTCACCATAATAATCAACTCCGACAAAAAAAATTCTAACCCTCCACCCATCGGGTATGAGAAAATTAAAATTTTTCATATAATTTGGAATAAATATTACAGATCGATACATTCTTGCAGATCGGACCTCCAAAAATGATTATATCAGAAAAAAAATTACCTCCACCCTTGATGTATAAAAAATCACAATTTTTTCATAAAATTGAAAAGAAAGCTTGCTTGCTAAATTCTAGTAGTTTGGGATTACTAGATAAGAATCTGGATGGAATCAATTATTTCGAAAAAATAAATTTTGAACCTCCACCCTATGTGTGCAAAAAAATTCCCATTTTTCATAAAATTGAAAATAAACCTTGCAGGTGGGCAGAAATTCTTGCAGGTCAGACTTTTCAGAGCTGAATCCTGACCAGATAATTCATTTTCGACAAAAAAAAGTCACATTTTTCATAAAATTAAAAATTAACCATGAAGGTCAGCTAAGAGTCTCGACCAGAATAATCATTTACGAAAAAAAAATTCCATACCTCAAATTTTTCATAAAATTAAAAATGAATTGGAATATATCAATAATTTATGAATAATAAACTCCATTCCTCATTCTATAGGTTAGGTTAGGTCCAAAGTGAGTGGGTCTATTCGACCCTCCACCGCAACCCGCAAGGGTTTATTGTGGCCCACACATATTCACACTCGGCCAAATAAACCCAGCTTCTTAACGAAGCGATTAGGTCAGGTCAGATGGTAGGAGTTGGCTCTGCCGAACTCTAAAGACCTGATTCGGTCCCCAGCGGGGCAGGCACAAAGTATATGCTCTCTTAATGAGGTAGTCGGATAGTCAAGTTGCAAGATTCCCACTTTGATACCCACGACAACCTTCCCATATGAGGGTTTTTGCACGTAAGTTACACCTGACGATGCCTTAGATTCAGCCGTGCAGGGCTTTTTCGCCTCTGGTTTTGGTGAATCATCACTTAAGCGCAAACTTCTGCTAACCTGCTCATGGGGGTTTATTCCTCCACCTGAGGCAGATTCTGCGTACGCCGCTCAAGAATTTGGTGCAAGGCGGTTTTATAAGGTACCCCGCTCTTGGGGAGACGACTCAGTCATTGCCTGGCTGCACCATCAAACCTTTTTTTTAAGTTTAGTTGTTGGATCAGGAGTTGGGGAGTTGAGAAGCTCTCGCTCCTGAACTAAATTTACAGGGAAGTCAGTTGGAGTCGTAAACTCGACATCCATCTCCTCTGTAGACTCGCTCCTGATCTAAATTCACAGGAAGGTCAGTTGGAGTTGTAAGCTCGACATCCATCTCCTCTATAGACTCAGCGTCAGAAATTATTTTTAAGGTTACTAAGGAGTAGCTAGGGAAAGAAGCTCAATCACGGCAGAGCCCCGCATTACCGTGACAAGGCGATGCTACGACGAGAGGGCGCCCGGTATCTCGAAGATTCCGTAGAGACAGCTGATAGGATCAGTGTCATTCATCCTCTTGACACGGATACACACACCTTAAGATTAAGCCATCGTTGGGATGCCATTCAGTTAGGGAATAACAGAACCACAAGTGATTCTGTCATTCTCGTATCCAGCGGGGCTACGTGGAAGCAGGCATCCGATAGCAGGTTTGCTCAACGCCCACATCCCAAGCCAATGCACTCGCCGAAAACAGCATTCTCAGTGGTTCAGGCAGTGAAAGATGAACAAGGGCAGCCAATCCGCCTCTCATTCTATAAGTACCTATACAAAAATTTCATTTCTAATAAAATGTAGAATGAAGCTTGAATGTCAGGCCTACTATCTGGCTGGCAACCTCCGACATGTATGTGGAGCTACCATGTATGTGGAGCTGGTAGCTCCACATACATGTCGGAGGTTGAATTGTGAAAAGATATATCACATTTCTAAGGGTTGCAAGGGCTTGATTCAACCTTTTTCATTAATCAACAGAAAATATATTCCTATATCTATGAAAAACTACGGTAATTTACCACAGTGAGCTACTTATGAACTTCATTACATTACCCATAAGATAACTCAGGTGAGAAATGTATATAATAACGTCATTTCACTAAACAGTTCATAATTTATTCATTCATAGTGCATACACATAAATACATCCAATATCATACAGTGAAGTCGGGATTATAGTGATTATTTCCTTCAAAGAAATGAAATGACGAAAAGTTTGAAGGCTAGACAACCAAAACAAAGCGATAAAACTGACACCCATGAAATTAACATCAAGGTATTCTTGAATCATACGTGACTCTCGGGTCATAGTTATTCATCTCATTTCCACAATTTCCATTACTGTCCCTGCCTAACAGATCAAATATTCAAATATGATTATGACTGAATATTGAAACTTTGTATGAATGCTTCTACAAAATTTAACAGCTTATGATGCACTGTTTGGAACCTTTGGTGTCGTAATGAATATTACTGGAGTTTTTTCCCAACACCAAATCGTTATTTTCAACACCTCGACACGTGTTTCGATCACCAAGTGATCGTCTTCAAAGAGGAAGATTAAAACTCTATTAAATTAAGATATAAGGAACACATAGCACACTCAAAATATGGAAGACCGGAAAAATCAGCAGTCGCCCATCAAATTTTGCAACAAAACCATTCCATAGACTTCAGTTCATTAAGAATTATTAGACAAGTTAACAACAGCAGGCAACTAGATGCCTATGAGAGTGTAGAAATAAGTAAACACAATAATATTATGAATAACGATGACGGACCTATACCAAAGAGCATACTATATAGCTTGTTAAAATAAAATAAAATAATGTTAAATTTACTGATTACTACATAAGGACACATTGCAAAAATAAATTTGAATTGGCAATATTGTAAAATTAATTTTTATATAGCTGAAAATTGTTTTATATAAACATATATTGTAAAATAATAGATAAGGAAAAATTGTAAAATTAATTTAGGTTGGTGTACCTGTATGGTTGGTACGCCTGGATGGTTTACCTGTATGGGTTACCTTTATAGCATAAATAGGATTAGCTTGCACTAGTTCTTAGTTTTAATCTTTCTCTTTGAAGATGATCACTTGGTGATCGAAACACGTGTCAGTTTTAATCTTCCTCTTTGAAGATGATCACTTGGTGATCGAAACACGTGTCGGGATGTTGAAAATAACGATTTGGTGTTGGGAAAAAAACTCCAGTAATATTCAGAATTTAACAGGTTCAATTTGATATCGCCATATCGTAACTGGGCCATAACTCTACTAAGACAATTCAAATAAATATGCAAATCAAATTAAATTCACCAATACAATGAACAATGTGAACAGTGTGGCAATTCGTTTTTCATTTCGGTCTCTTCCATCTCTGCATTGTATTGGTAAGTTTCATTTGATTCGCATATTCATTGGAGTTTTCTCAGAGTCTAGTCACTAACATAATATCAACTCAAACCCTGAATTTCTGTAGAAGCATCAACTCAAACTTTGTTATTTTTGAGCAATACTTATTGAGCAACTAGCAATAGATCTTGCTAGTTGCCCTTATGATATTGTTAAAAAAAACGAGTTTCCAGTAGAAAAATGGAAATTTATCGATTCAATTTTGAGGTTTTGTTGATAAAATAACAATATATGAAATTTTTTGAAAAATATGAATTTGGTGGGATGAGAGTTTGGAACTTTTTTTTTAAATAATCGATCTGGTCGAGAGTCTTATCCAAACCGGAAGGTGGAGGCTGGAATCGTTTTTGTCGGAAATGATTATCCTTGAATATTAGGTACTGGAGTTTTATCCCAATACCATCTTCGTACCTAGTTCATTGAAAATATTTCCCAAGTTCTTCGTGTATTGGTGTTATGGAACTGAGATTTATTTATCTTGGTTTTCATCGTTTGTAAAAGTCGATATTTCAGGTTCTGTTCACAACAGAAAACATGAAGTATCCCGTCGTGTCAAAAATGACGGAGTTGAAGTTGCAGTTTTAGGACATGTACAAATGGATAATCGGCTATCTATCAGACAAGTAGCTAGAGCGTCTGGTGTATCAGCTAGTAGTATTTTTCGAGTTTTGAAAGGCTACAAATTCCATCCTTTCAAAATAAGGCTAGTTCAAAAATTAAACGAAGATGATCCTGATCGTCGACTTCAGTTTTGTGAGGTGTTCAGCGAGAAATTGACCAATAACCCAAACCTATTATACAATACATATTTTTCAGACGAAAGTTCTTTCTTGTTGGATGGTGAAGTGATTAGATATAATTGTCGTTACTGGAGCGATGTGAATCCTCGTTTGGAGACGGAAACACATTCACAAACCCCACAAAAATTGAATGTCTGGGGCGGCATTCTTGATAATTATATTGTTGGACCATTCTTCATTGAAGGCTATCACAATTGAGATACATATTTGAATCTATTACAAGACTGTAGATTCTATGATTACACAAACTTTAGAAAATGATGAAAATTTGGTAGAAAATGAAATAACATTCCAGCAGAATGGTGCACCCCTACATTTTGATGTTTGGGTGGGACAGTTTTTGGACGAACGTTTTCCAATGCGTTGGATCGGCAGAAGGGGTCCAGTAAGCCTACAAATCTAGAAGACCTACGAAAGATAATTGTTTGGGAATGCCAATTGCTGACTCCGGACATCTTGAATAATGTACGAAATGCTTTTGAGAGTAGACTGTATTATTGTATGGAACTAGATGGAGGTCATTTCAAACACTTCATCCGTTGATTGTGTTGCCATTAATATTAATTTTGTTGATTTCCCCAATAAAATGAACGACAGCGAATTTTCTGGTTTTTCTCAAATAAAACTTTCAACATCAAATTTCTCAATAACGATTGAACCATCCATACCACCAATACACGAAGAACTTTGGGAAGATTTTCAAGGAAAAAGAGCCTTTTAAGAAATCCAAAGGACAAAGTCGAGAATTCGCAAATGTATGGAATTTACGAAATTAAATGTAAGGACTGCGATGCAAAATATTATGGACACTTTAAAAGATCTATTAAAATAAGATATAAAGAACACTCAGCACACCTAAAATATGAAAGGTCAAAAAAATCAACAGTCGCCCATCATAATTTGCAATAAACCCATTTCATAGACTTCAGTTGTTTAAGATTAGTTAGACAAGTTAACAACAACATACATCTAGATTCCTATAAAAGTGTAGGAATAAGTAATAATACTATGAATAACGATGGTGGACTAATACCTAATAGTATACTATATAACTTGTTGAAATAATATTTTATTTATCAGATGTACCTATCTATTGGATAATGCAACATTGTAAAATTAATTCAAGACAATTAAGACACAGGTACATAGCAGAGGTATCTACGGTATAAATAATAAGGACTACATTGTATATATATTTAGTTTAATATTCCTCTTGAAAATGATCACTTGGTGATTGAAACACGTGTCGAGGTGTTAAAAATAACGGTTTGGTGTTGGGAAAAAATTCTAGTAGTAGGTTCCAAATATTGCATCACAGAATGATTATCCTTGTCGATATTTTTATCTGATGGGCCTGACCTGCAAAAATTTTTGTCAAATAGCGATGTTCATTTTCAATTTCATGAGAAATATGAAATCTTCTTAAACCCGAAGATTTGGGAGATTTGAGTTACTTCGTCATAAATTAATGAATACTTTAGTCAAGTTTTTTTTCTGGGAGGCCCAACTTGCAAGAATTTCTGCAGAGCTTCACGGTTTATTTTCTATTTTATAAGAAATGTGACACTTTGTATAACCAGAAGTTGGGTTTTTTATTTGGTAATCTTCAATCTAGTATGCAAAAATTTCCGGCGAACAGCAAAGTTTATTTTCAATTTTATGAAACAGGTGAAATTTTTTATGGCCGGGGTGTGGGGGTTTGAGTGTTTTTCTCAAAAACTATTGCTCCAGTCAAGATTGTTGTGTAGGGGGATCAACCGGCAAGAATTTTTGTCAACCTGTAAGATCAATTTTTGTTTTATTAAAACAAATATAATTTTTGTATTCTCAGGAGTGGGAGTAGGTGTTGCTGTTGTCGGAAAGAAGTTTCATCAATAACAAATCCGACTTGCAAGTGGGTAAGAATTTTTGCCGACCTGCGAGTTCACTAGTTGCTAGGTACATCTGGAACAATTTGCTGATTCGCAGACCTGCAAGATAGTTGGAATCTACAATTTCCTCACAGCGCCGTAATACTCACAAAGTAAGTATCACGGCGCTGTAACATAAGATTAATTTCCTACGCCGATGACACGGCTCTTCTCTCGTCTTACATGGGTCGAGAGCTCGGCGTCGTCTACATGCAACGTGCATTGGACGACCTTGAGCGCTGGTACCTAGACTGGAAGATCCGAGTGAATCCGGACAAAACTCAGGCGATAACCATGGGAGATTGCTAGCTTCTCTGGCCAGAAAATTGAGAATCTCTGGAAGGGAGATTGACTGGCAAGCGCGGGTAAAGTACCTAGGCCTTCTAATAGACCGTAGGCTCACTTGGAACCCGCACTTCATGTACGTTAAATCTAGGATCGAGGGTCGGATCGCAAGTCTGTACCCAATAGAAAATCAAAAATGAGTCTGAAAAACAAGATTACCATCTACAACACGATGTTCAAGCCTGTCATCATGTATGCTTCAGGCGTCTGGGGACGAGCGGCTCCGTCCAACATCTCCATCTTGGAGAGATTACAAAACAAGTTAATTAGGATGATTGTAAATGCTCCTTGGTTCGTGCGGAATGAAGCCATCCGCAGGGATTTGCAGCTGCCTTCCATTCGGCAGTCCATTCAGTCGAGGAATCGGCGGGTTTTCGAAAGTGCGAAAACTCACGAAAATCCGTTAGTTAGGGAAGCTATAGACTATGCTGTAGACGACCCCTTCCGATATAGAAGGCCCCGACACTCTGTCGAATGAGGCCCTCATGTCCTCCGTTAACGGACGAATAGCTTTTTCATCCATCCCACCCAGCCAGGTAGGAGTACCCCGTGAAGGGCGGTACTGATGTCTGAGGACTTCATACCGCCATCCCCTCAGTCATGAACCCATTTGTCCTTCTTTGACAATAATCAGCTGAAAGGGTAAGGGAGCTGGGCTCCATCCCGATTGAACTGAAGACGTTGGTAAGGTAAGAATATTTCCGGTTGAGTTTTACAATCACCTAAATAAGTAACCAGGTATCGACCACCCACGTGAAACAACAGCTCAAGAACACTTTAAATTCAAACAAAATCAGTGGCTACGAGTCTCGTTCAGCAAATTATGAGATAAGACGAATTATGTTTATGTGTGAGAACTCCCTTGAACTATTTTATAAAATACAATATTATAACAATGGTCACTAGATAAAATAAAAATAATAATCCTTATACCTACTTTAAATAACATAATAAACATGTTACTGAGTACTTCTACAGTAATATCAGAATTATAATTCCTGTACAAAATACGAGTATGTCAAAAAAACTTTATGATGGGGAATAATTCAGTGGATACTTGATGTGACACACGCGTATAAGTAGTGAGTTATCGACAATTGCGGAACTAGTCAAAAGTCACACCCATGCTCAATCCCTAAAGGGATGGGATGAAATTGAAGATGCAATCTTGCCAAGATTACCTTGAGCGACCCCGGGAAGCTGGCGCCGAAGGAATATCTGGCGATGACCAGGAAAATCTAGGTTTAACAGTTGGATTTCATACTGTCCACTGTCAACTAAGGAAACACCTCCACAATATGGGGCTAGTGGACACACCTCTATGCAGGATGTGTGAATAGGAAGATGAAACTGTCAGGCATGTCCTATGCAAATGTCCGGAGTTATCGTCAATAAGAGAGTGTGTGTTCGACGAGTCTTGGCCTACATCTGCCGATATAAAGGAGATGGCTCCCAGAGACCTGTCCGCCTTTCTATAAAGGACAGAATGGACGATGACCTAGGAGGACAACTCCTCGGGAGGATGTACAATGGGTCACATGTTGCCTAAGTGCTGTGGGCGTACACTCACCCACCCTACTCTACAGATACAGATACAAAATTAGTGAGTTAATTTGCCACATCGTATTTACATGTAGGAAAGATGACCATGCGAGTTACAAAACAGTTTCCAAAAGGCATCGTTTTTATCAGAATATGAATGTATTGAGTAAATCAAAATGTGAGTTACAGTCTGATAATTGAGGGTTTCATTCAGTGTTACGTTTTACTGCAAAAACCATGTCTGTGTGCGATTAATTTTGAGGTACAAAAACCGAGTCACATTTAGCTCTTTCTGAGTTTTATTGTATAGTATTTTCAATACCAATTGGAACATCACAGAAAAGGAATTCCCGCCTCGACATAGGCGTCGGCATATTATTTTTCAGTGGTAGTTTTTCAGTTATCATTCTTACAATCATAGCAATTGATCACCCCATGAAAAAGTTATCTCAACTGAATATTTCCACCATAGGTAATTATGAAAAACTTGAAATTTAAGGTAGTTGATTTCCGAGTCGAAAACTCTAAAATACAATGAAAACACAAATAATCACACCAAATTCTCGTCAAACATATATTTACAAAATAATAGAGGCCAACAAAATTGCTAGAAAAATCAAAATTCTTCTTCGCTATATTCGGATGAGGTGGATTCATTATCGGGTTGAATAACGATCGGATTTATGGAACTTTGCACATAATATTTGTTCTCTTCTTTTATAACGTGGGCCACACAGTTCTTCCACACATCACTATTATCTACTTCATTCACCACTCGCCTTATATTGTCAAGCACTACAGCATTCAAAGTCGGTGACTGATTACATTTCCGCAAGCTTTCCTTCATTATGGCCCAAACCATTTCAATTGGATTGAACACACAATAGAATGGAGGCAAACGTAAGAGAATATGACCACGTGTTTCACACATCGAATCAGTAATATCCTCTTTTTTGGAATTTCATTGTTTTACGGTCGTCAGTAATATTTTTTTCGTTGGAATCTCTTCGGGTATTTCCATGTCATGATTTCGCAAGAAATCAACAATATCTGCTTTTTTTGTGTTATTGTTTGGTATTGTAGTCAATAACCGAGAATGATACGAAGCGTTATCCATAACAATAACCGAGTTTGGAGGAATATTTGGAAGAAGCTGCTCACTGAACCAGGTTTCGAATAAAGCCGCAGTCATATCTTCGTGGTAATCAGCAGACGAACCATTTTCATTCCCGGCATGCAAAATTATAACACGTTTTCCCCTTGAAGAAGGTGTGTTCAAAGCACAATACTTAGTTTCGTCTACCCAGCCATATTTGACAACATCATGGTTGTCAAACCAAGTTTCGTCGAGGTAGATTATATGTCTGCTGGATTCTCGGTAGCTTTTCATTCGCCTCAAATATTCTTGTCGGAGTTGAACAATGCATGTCGATTCTATTATGACCATCCGATTGTTCAATTTTTTATATTTGAAACCACAAGACAATAAGATACCCCGTGTTGTTTCTAAAGGTTTGTAATTGTAATCGGGATAGTCGAGTAATTTATATCAAATCATTTCCAAGGTTGGTACCTCATTTTTTTGGTATATACCATAAATTGTTCGCTGAATCACATTTTTTGTAGCACCATCAACGTTTGCAAATTTTTTATTCCTTTGTTTTCGTTTCATTGCCTGGTCAATGACATCCCCCATTTTAATGACTCGAAGAACTGTCGAACGAGATAGTTTCGTTAACTCGCATATTCTATTCACAATAGCATTCTGTGAAGTGTGACAGTTTTCCTACTTCAAGCATTCATGAATATTCAAAATTACTCGCTGAACTTGAACATGTAAGTCCTTATTTTCAAATTCCGGATCCCTGTCGATTGACACAAATTCCTCACACGTAATGTTATTATTTGTTTCAAAAGGTCTCCAGAAAGCCATATTGATGAAAGTACCCAAAAACACTAAAATTTTCACAAAAATGGGTTTAAAACGATTAAAAAGCGCTTTTTAATCTATTGTTGACAAATTAATTTGCAGGTAGTGGTTCCACTAGTTAATTACCGAAAAATCAATTAGGATAATCATCATTTAACAAACAAAGTCCACTTTAGGTATATAAACAGCTAACCCTTGTCTTTAGATTCAGTATCAATTTGCTTCTCCTGAAGATGCTAACCTTGTTAGCGAAACGCGCGTCGAGTTCAAAAATATCAGTTTGGTGTTAGGGTAATTGATCTCTAGAAAAAGTTTTCAAAAATCGGTTTGCAAAACCACTCACTACCTCACCTAACCCCACAAACACACGGCACTGATAAAGAAATATTGTGAAACGGACAAAAAAATTAGTATTCAGCCAGTCCAGCTAGCCGAGCCTTTACTCCTCAACTACATTTGATAGCACGTTTACTAACTATCTGGGCGACTAGGGCCCACAAGTAAGAAATGTTCATGACTGTAATCTTGGGAATGGATAGACTATACATCGCATGGTGATACCTGGAGCGGGTCACTAGGGTCCGGAATAAAGAGTTTATAAGTCATGAATGTAACAATTCAGTGTTAAGAAGGGTTAAATGTACCCGATCACTTTCAGTTTGTTTCGCGTTATCATCTAAAATTTCCGATGAATGCATTACTTATAATCAATTAACAAATTTATATCTCTAGTTGTATTAATGTTTATACAAAAATCGAGATTATGACAAATCTTACCATTCTTACACACCACCCAAGCATCATAGCTAGCTTAATATTTTTCGGCGAAAGATTTTCAATGTTCTCCAATGCTTTATATGCGACTACGGTGGCTATACCTCTGGCTTTCGTTCCGAGATCTAAATTGTATTTCAAAGTTAATGAGAGTTGCTTCTGCAGCTCTGGAACTCCGCAACAAGGTGGTACCTTTGTCAGAACTTCAACGATTTCTGGAAAATATGCCATAAATTCCTCATTTTCCGCTTCCGAGAAAGGATTGGGTATTGATGACGTTGGCGACCTAGAAAAATACAATTCGACAAAAATGATGCACTTACTTATTGAGTAATTAGACATGAGTAGGTGTCTTTTTGCCAACCTCGTTTTTTTCTTCAAAGTAAACTCTTTCAATATGTTACTTTGTTGCATCTTTCGTCAGATGACAATTATTCTCGAATGACAAAACCATCGGGTAGGTACCCTATAGAGACTGAAGTTCAAATAAATGAATTTTTTTTATTAAAATATTGTAACATTCCATTTTTACAGTTTTCATTTCATATTGTTTGCAACACAAATCTGAACACAACTTGTGGATTGTAACGTACCAATTATCTAAAGTTCTATTTAATATTTTCACAAATCTGGGATTTTTCTGAGCAGTTTTCAGTTGTACTCCAAATAAATCAAAATTAGAATGCTGACACCTATTCAATGTTCATATTGTTTATTTTCCTTGATTTATTCAGTCACAAACTTTATTTCCATAGTGTAGTGTCACGTTGAGTGAGAAGTAAGGTACAGAGAAATATTTTAACAGGTGAGGGAATTGCTTGAACTTCTAAACATTTCTCTGAGAGAAAAAATGTCTCCAAGGGGAATGGGTACAGCGAAGTAGACTTCGAGCAGGCTATACAACCCAGGAGAGAGAACACCAAAGTATCCCCAGTTAGGTCCTTCATGGGAAAAGCTTTTCTTCCCTATGTTAAAATATTATTGACCAGATTGGAGGATTTCAGAAAAACACGACGTGAGATCAATATTTAGCCAATGAAAACTATCAGAGAAAGTCTAAGTTCAGCTAAGGACCAGTTAGCCTTTAGCCACACCCGGAGTATACCGGATTCCTTGTAGCTGATGTTCGGTCTACTATGAAACCACGAAAAGAAGTATAGTTACCCGTCTTGATGGCACCACTGGCCATCAGTACCAGCGTCCATGGAGAGCTTTCTAGATCTACCTCCTCTCCACATTTTTTTGAAGAGAGTTGCTAAATGGACTTGTCACCTCACAAACCACAAGAGGGGACTAAATCATCTGTCGGTAACAAATAAGACAGATGGGTATCCGCGGCTAAGCTAAACAGTGGAGACGGGAGTGGGTTAAACAACTTAGCAAATTTCAAATAGATCTTAATGGGCGCCAGGTAAATTTAATCCTCCAGATACCCTAAGTAACTCACAATATCAATAACTTACCAATTAATATTGGAAATAAAAGATAAAAATCCCCAATATGATTTATTCAGTAATCCTAACTTACATGGATTAACCAACAACGCTTCTAAGACAACAATGCAATATTCACACTACTACGCGATGTTCAAATGTCCATACAAGAGCGCGGTGTATATAACCACGAATTCAATCAGCCATAAATTACGGTAGTAACGACGCTCAAAAAAAAAAAAACTACAATACGTCGAGTAAAACTACCACGAAAATTGAGTAGGTGAAATCGTAAATACTAGTATCGGATGGTAAGACAAACTCGTTTGCGTCGCGTGAGCTCAGGCGTAGGCGCATCGGTGTCAATCAGCAATCGTGAAAGGAAGAATATACCTCAATTTCCGTTTCACAAATATCTATGTCAATCAGGTATCAATAACAAACTCTTAATCAATAAACGATAAACAAACACTATATCAACAGGTATCAATAAACATAAGGGCAACAATTATTCAAATATCTCAGTATATCACAAATATTCAATTAAATCAATTATAACTTGCGTGCTCCTTTTGGGCCACCCGGTATATGGTGTTAGGCTACCCTGTAGTATGGCGGAGATGGATCACCCTGTAGCACCGGAGATGGATCACCCTGTAGCACCACCAAGATAGATCACCCTGTAGCACCGGTGGATCACCCTGTAGTACGGCGGAGATGGATCACCCTGTAGCACCACCAAGATAGATCACCCTGTAGGGCACGACAAGCTGGACCAGTAATGGATCACCAAATAAGATCCAGAAAGAAAATAAAGGAAAACAGGAACCCTTGACGAAGACAAAAAAAAGCAGGAAGAAAAGCAGGAAGAAAAGCAGGAAGAAAAACCCTACGGAAGAAAATTCTCAATCAGAATTAGATGAAACAAGGTGAGATTCAACCCCCATTCAATAGGACTATTTGACTAATCAATACCCCTGGTATATTTTCATCAAGCAAAGTAGCAAGATAACAAGAGTATATTTTTGGGTGCCCTGTATAACCATATGATCCGTAAAAATCAAGAAAATTGAATGAGTGTTGAAACCTCTCTTCAATACTAATATTCAGTTGAGATATAACGATGGAACCAGAAATTACTAAAATCATTTAAAACACATTTAATGGTAAAATTCTTACCCTGGCCAAGGGGTTTTCTATACGATTCTTCGTGTGCGGTGTTCTGCACGGAAGTCCTGCTGGGACTTGATGAGTGACTGAGGGCCTTCTGTTTCTTATGAATCTAGAGACGAGAAACGAAGGTTGTAGAATTGAAGAAGTGATATCATAGCTAAGATCACATGAGAGATGCGACAGTGATTCAGACATACCTAATTTCGGAAATCCTTCCACCTGGCACGAGTTCGGTATCCACCACAAATCCTCAAAAGAGCTTAAGTTTCCGACTGCAAATATCCACACCAAAATGACCAATCAGTCTTCCACTATACAATCCTGACTTGTAGAAATAATCCCCGTGAAGGATGGCACAAATACAACCAAATATATCCTACAATCAGTCTGATGATACCCTTTGAACTCCGAACCAAGCTCACCGAAGGCTAACTTCCAAATACTAAGAGAATGCCACATCTGACAGCTAACCAGTTGTTGCCACAGTGCATCCAATCTACACTACAAGCACCAAGGGGGCGCTGTGCACAACATCATAAATCTAACAATTCCTCCACAGCCACTTGATACATCATCAACAAGTCCATGACCCATCAAAACTCCTTCTCAAAGCAATGCAACCCTAAAATAACCCTTGACAACTTGAGTAACCGATAAATCCTCCACCCGTGAACAACTGTAGAACTAGTTCGGTGTAAGTCGACGGAACGACACTACGAAAGTTCGGCAGATGTCAACCAACAGCTGTCTTTTAACCTTGTTTACGAATATTTACAAAATATATTGTTCCAACCTATTTTCAACTATTTACCAATCCTTATTCATGCGATGGAATAGAAACATATAAGGTAAGTCGCCATAACCTTCCCTTTCAGTACAAATATTAGAGCATTCATATTATGCAGAATATTTACCGAAAATATCAAACAGTATTCAGAAACCCAGAGGTAACTAATATTGTTTTTCAGGCGATATGGCTCTAATATGTCAGTAAACCTTCTGGAAGTGATGAATAACAATCTATGCAAGAAATATTCTCGGAAAGGTATAGGGAATAAGGCAGACAACGGCTGAAAAAAATGATAGGTGAAGAAAACTGAGAAACAAACAATAACAACTATTTCAACCTAGCGAGGAATTTCGGATCTCCAATGTCGATTGGCAATAGGAGAACGCGTAAGTACTGGTCAAAGCAGTTAGTCAGGGAGCATACATTTATTCTTATACATTTCAGGTATGGTTTTCTATGGAACGGAAGATTCCCATTACTATGATGTTAAATGAATAAAATGAACTTGTAACTGAATTACATTGTTAATATCCTCTGAATAAAGATCTTAAAAGGTAAGGTAGTGGTTTTGAAAGGTCACATAAGAGCAGTTTGATCTAGTGCTAAATTGAAACGTAACAACTTCTTTGAAAATGTAGGTCGGGCACACTGACAAACCAGATGTGTCCCTAGCTGTGACGAAAAGTTCGTCATCAATAAATGACAATTCTGTCGATTCCATAGTAAATAAACGAACAATATCTACAATATTTACAAGTAAATTTAGACCGTTACAATTCCCCCCTTGCCTCAAGAAAATTTACTAGCGTAAATTTTCATCAGCGCTAGCTGACTTTAGGTCTTTCGCATTCCATATCCCCTTATAATTACCGTCTTCATCTCTTAATTCATATGTCCACGGGGATACCCTTTTTTTAATATAAAAAGGCCCGACAAATCTTGGCGCTAGCTTAGCACTAAAATATTTGTCCGCCTCCGATACCACAAAATTCTTCCTCCAAACGGGTTGATTTGGCCAAAATTCTTCACTCCTTCTTCGAAGGTTATAAGTTTTTTCATTCTTTCGAGCAGCCACATCTAACCTTTTCCTTATCTCCTCAAAGAGTTTTCTGAATCCTTCAGGCCTCGAATCTTCAGCAGGTTCACTATCAACCAATAGATTTTTCCTCCGAGAGATCTCCTCTCCGCACAAAACCATTGAGCGGCCGAAATTCACGAAATATGGAGTGTGGTTAGTCGTCTCATGTCGAGCCGTTCTCAAGGCGCATGATAGCTTGGGTAAGTTGAAATCCCAGGTCCTGTGATTATCGGACACATACATAGCCAACATTGACTTCAATGTTCTGTTCACTCGTTCAGTCGGGTTTGCCTGAGGATGATAATGGGCATTATACCTAATTTTCACCTTATATTCTTCCACGAGTTTTCTCATCTGTCGAGATCGGTATTGCGGCCCATTATCGCACAAAAGAATTCGGGGAACTCCATATACCAGAAAAACTTCCTCTTCGATCTTCCTTATGATGATTTCTGCTGTTGACGATCTTAGCGGAAAGACTAATGAAAACTTGCTAAAGTAATCTGTTACGACTAAGATAAATTTATTGCCTTTTGTAGATCTAGGTAAGGGTCCCATGATATCACTGGCGATCATTTCCCATGGCCGGGTCACTTTCGGTTGTGGAGTCATTAGTCCATTTGGTCCTCTGAGGTCGGGTTTATAGGCGGAACAAGTGGAACAATTTCGAACAAACTTCGACACGTCAGATTTCATCTTTGGCCAATAATGCCTTTCCCTGATACGATGGTAGGTTTTGAATATTCCTTGATGTCCTGAGGTCGGGTCTGCATGAGCTTCAATAAGAATTTTCTTCCGATCCGCTTTTGGTACAACTAACTTCCAAACGTCGGTTTGGTCTTCTAATTCCACGTAACACGGTTTGACGTACTTGTAGAGTGATCCCTGAGAGAATCTCCAATTGGGGTATTTTTCGGGTTGTAAACTCACTCGATCTTTCACGCGCAGGTACCACTTGTCCAAAATCTCTTCTTTCATCTGCTGGTTGATGGCATCAATGACTGGGACCGATCGAGAAAGGGTGTCAGGAACGATGTGATCCTTCCCTTTCCTGTGAACAATTTTGAAGTCATATTGCTGCATGCGGACTGCCCATCTTGCCAGTCGTCCTGATGGATCTTTCAAATTCTGTAACCAGACCAAGGAATAGTGATCGGTTATTACGGTGAACGGAATAGCTTCTAAATAAGGTCGCAGTTTTTCAATCGCCCACAGCACGGCCAAGCATTCCCTTTCTGTAGTAGAAAAATTGCGCTCTTGTTTCGTCAATGATCTACTCAAATAGCAAATTACTACGTCCTCATCCTCGCGAGTCTGAGTGAGAACAGCGCCAATTCCAAATGCCGAGGCGTCTGTTTGCAGAACAAATGGGAGGGAATAATCCGGACAGCTCAAGACTGGTGCTGATATAAGACGTTCCTTCATCTTCTGAAAAGCGATATCGCAAGTTTCGGTCCAATCAAACTTTCTACCCTTTTTCAGCAGCGATGTGAGTGGAGAAACGATGGATGCAAACTCAGGTATGAATCTCCTGTACCAGGAAAAAGTACCCACCAGTCTCCTGACATCTTTTACCGATTCTGGTCTAGGAAGCTGCAACATAGCCTTGACTTTATCGGGTCGACATGCAACCCATTTCTATCTACAACGTATCCCAAATACTTCATTTCTGACCTACAAAATTGACACTTTTCGAAGCTAACAGTGAGATTTGCTTCTCTCAATCTGCGGAAAACTTCATCAAGAATTGTCAGATGTTTCTCCAGAGTTTGGGTAACGATCACTACATCATCCAAATAGACGAAGACGTGTGGTTCTAGTTCAGGTCCTAGGACGGTATCGATCAACCTCTGCCACGTTGCTGGTGAATTATGTAATCCGAACGGCATCCTTTTAAATTGGAACAAACCACGCCCAGGAACGGTAAACGCTGTATACGGTCTCGACTTTTCCGCCACAGGAACTTGCCAATACGCAGACTTGATATCAAGAGAGGATAAATAATGTGCATTTTTCAATTTATCGAGCGTGTGGGAAACATATGGGAGAGGGTAGCTGTCTCGTTCCGTTACCGAATTCAGTTTTCTGTAATCAACGCAAAAGCGGTAGCTCCCATCTTTCTTCTTAACGAGAAGAACCGGTGACGACCAGCCACTATTCGACTTCTCGATAATATCGTTCTTCAACATCTCTGTTAGTTCTCGATCAATATGTTGTTGAATAATAGGCGACACTGGATAATAACGCTGCTTGATGGGTGGTGAGTTGGTCACGATGACATGTTCAGCTAGATTAGTACAGCCTAAATTATTCCCCATGAGCTCCTTGTTCTTCTCTACTACAGCGTTTAGCCGGGCCTCTTCCAATGGTGATAAAACTGTTTGTCCTCGAAGATGGTCCAATGCGTTCAGATAGCAAATTTCCTCAGAAAATTTCCACTCGTTGTGCCTCAGATTCGGAACCACTCCCATTGCTCTCCAGAAATTCGTTCCCAAAATTAAGTGATGAGGGACATCAGGAACCACTAAAACTCGAATTAATTTCAGCTTGCCTCTTAAACAAAATGGCACTTCACATTCTCCTATACTTTCACATACTTGACCATTGGCAACAGTGCAACTAATTCTCTTTGCTGAATTCAAATGTACCAAATCTTTTACGATTTGCCAACCTGGGTGTCCCAAGATAGTGGCTGAGGCACCTGAGTCTAATAACCCCAGTAAACTACGCCCCAAGACTTCAACTTTAAGGTAGGGTCTCTCATCGTTTTCGGCGTGATCCAGAATATAATCAAGGATTGGTTGAATAGCAGTCGCCGAGTGCAATTTGCGAGCGCCTTCCCCTCGACGATTCAAAGGCGTCGCTTGTCGTTTCCCGACACGGAGCAGTTTGGACAATTACGAACGGTATACCCTTTTCTCTTACATCTGTAGCATTCCAGTTGCTTCGGTAGAGCACATCCTATAGCACGATGTCCGGGTTGATCGCATCGGAAACATACTATCTCCTTCGACTGATTGTTCGACGGAATTCGTGCCGTTGCTATCTCTAAGGCATTCAATTCCTTGGTGACCTCTACGAAAGCCAAATCCTTCTCTATCACGTTGCCACGACGTGCTGATGGTTCTACGTAGCTATTGATTATGTCCCTTCTGGCTTCCATTCTTCGACATACCGAGCGAAGTTCTGAAATGGTTGTGGGTAAGGGTTCACGTAATCTGTCTTGGTAAAAGGGATGTAAATTCTTCATAACTATGTTCAGCTTAGCTTCCTCTGTCATTGGGCAACCTAGGCGGCTGAAGTAGCTTGACATCACTGCAAGATAAACTCCGATGGTTTCTGAGTGGTGTTGAGTCCTTTTCTGCAATTCTTCGAACAATGCGTCAGAATGATTGGCAGAGAGATATTCTTCTCGAAACTCTTCCACTAGTTCTTCCCAGGTCGATACTCGATTCCGACAATCTTTATAAAATTGATACGCCTTGTCAGCAAAAAGGTCCACACCTGAGTCCAACAAAACAGCGTTGGGGACATGTCGCGCTAGTCTCAACTCCTCTATTCCCTCGAAAAATGCTGTCACCGACATTCCTTTACCATCTCCAGAAAACTTCTTCAGATTCCATTTATAAGGCGGAATCATTTTACTGGTTGAGCATGGGTCAAAGACTGGATCTTCCGTCAGGGACGATCGAGCAACTGCTCCTAAGTTAGCATGGAATGATTGCGCTCCCAATCTGCTTTCTAATTGATTTAGTGCAACCGGCACACGCTTCGTATCACTCCTCTTGCTGCTGTCAACTTTATGTGAAAATTCGTCCATCAACGACAGAGCCAAACCCAGGAGTTCGGATTTCCGGGTTTCTTTGTCCTTATCCTTATCTGGGTCCATATTGTCTATACGATTCAATACATGTGCTAGCTTGGTCTGAAGTTTCATTGCCCCGCTACTCGTTCCAGAATCGGTTATGTCATCAATCAGCCTTCTGATATCATCTAGTTTCCCTCTGATTGCAGCCTCATCTTCCTCGAAAGTGAATGGATATGAAGGATATCGAAGACTCTCGCCGTACCTTTCCATCTGCATTACTTGAACCAAACGATGTCTCATTTCCTCACAAGTGCCAGTTGCTACGCCCCGATATGCTAATTCATAGGTCAGTTCGTCTTTATCAAGACGATTTATTACCAGTCTTCTTGCCATAACGCTATTCTACTAGAGTGGTATCAATTGAAAAAAAAAAAAAAATATTTATATTTTTCCAAAGTTTCCAAAAGTCACCTACTAACGCCAAAACGCAAAAAAAAAACCTTCTTTTAAGGGCCCCACGTTGGGCGCCAAAATGTCACCTCACAAACCACAAGAGGGGACTAAATCATCTGTCGGTAACAAATAAGACAGATGGGTATCCGCGGCTAAGCTAAACAGTGGAGACGGGAGTGGGTTAAACAACTTAGCAAATTTCAAATAGATCTTAATGGGCGCCAGGTAAATTTAATCCTCCAGATACCCTAAGTAACTCACAATATCAATAACTTACCAATTAATATTGGAAATAAAAGATAAAAATCCCCAATATGATTTATTCAGTAATCCTAACTTACATGGATTAACCAACAACGCTTCTAAGACAACAATGCAATATTCACACTACTACGCGATGTGTTGAACTGCGCCTTGAAATACCATCAAATAGATACTGGGCAATTAAATAAGGCACACCTTGATTAACGTTTTAATAAGTAATCACTTCGTCGACATAACATACAACATGCAACTCACACGAGTACAGAGCAAAAAAAAACTAACAGATGACACGTCAATTACAGGATTGCCAACATACTAACTTCAACACCCACCCCCAATTCTGGAAAGTGCATATGCCTAAAATATAAATATATTCAGTATTCACCCATTCTGTAATATTGAGATAACATTCATTTTCTCCCTAAAAATAAGAAATCTTGATAAGGGTAATGCTTTAGTCAAAACATCTGCAATTTGTAGATTAGAAGGAACATAAATCAACTGTGCAACACCTTCCCTAACACAATTTCTTACAAAATGATGTTTAACATCTATATGCTTAGATCTTTTGGTTTCTAATGTTTTAGCAATCTTAATACATGACTGATTGTCCTCATATACCAAAATGGGTTGAACTTCAATAAGCATATCTTTCATCAACTGTTTTAAAAATAAACATTCAGTTAAACACGCAGACAGTGCAACATATTCTGCTTCACACGTTGATAATGCTACTACAGATTGTTTCTTTGATTTCCACAGCACTGTATTATTATTAAGTCTTAGAACAAAACCACTAATACTTTTTCTATCTAGAGGATTATTTGCAAAATCTGCATCAACAGAGGCATGTATTGTGAATGATGTTTGATTTGACTTGTAAAAACATAAACCATAATATTTTGTCTCCTTTAGATATCGTAGAATACCTTTCAAGTGCTTCCAATGAGATAAATTGAAATTATGTTGAAATTGACTGAAATATGTTATTGCAAAAGCCAAGTCTGGTCTTGTACCCAACATTATGTACATAAGACTGCCAATTAATTCCTTGTAAGGCAATTTATGTGAAACAGAAGTACTTTCTGGTTCTAGATTTAATTTTGGTACCATCGGAAGAGAAGCTCCCTTACAATCAGTCATACCAAATTTTATCAAAATTTTCTCTATAAGATTTCTCTGTGTAATGTACACTTTTCCTTGGGTTCTTTCAATTTCTAAACCTAAAAACAACAATTTATCATCAAACATGACTTTCATTTCAAACTCTTGTGACAGCTGTTTCATAACCAAATTCAAATTGTCTTTATCATCTGAAATTAAAAATATATCATCTACCCATATCAATAAATATGTTTCTGCTCTAATGTAGAGACACGGGTCTACCTTTGAACATATGAATTTCAATGAGTTCAAAAATGCATTCAACCTTTCATACCAGCACTTTGGACTCTGTTTGAGTCCATATAAGGCCTTCTTCAGCTTGCAAACATGATTAAGTGGACCATTGACTCCCTCAGGCAGGTACATGTAAACTGGAGCATCCAAACTTCCATTTAGGAATGCTGACTTCACATCCAACTGGCCCATGTGATAATCCCTCTCCACAGCCAATACTAGAAGTATTCGGATTGTTACCATACGTGCCACTGGTGTATACACATCTTCATAAGGTACTTCATCTTGCTGGAAACCTCTTGCTACCAACCTTGCTTTCTTTGTAGATTCACCATTGATGTTTTTTTGTGTAAAAACCCATCGTGAATCCACTACAGTAGAATCCTGAGGACATGGTACTATATCCCATGTTTGGTTCCTGGTCAAGTTTGATATTTCTTCTTTGATGGCATTCCTCCATCCTTCATCCTTCTCAGCAGCATCATAACTTTGTGGTATATCAGATGGTAAGTAGCCTGTAGCCAAAGCAATCATAAGGTCCACATCATAGTCTTGAAATCTAGCTGGTATTCTTCTTTCTCTGATGCTCTGTCTAATTGCCCCATTTCCTTCCTGCTCAGCTTGGACTTCATTTTCAACTTGGACTTCATTTTCTTCTTGTATATTTATGTTTTCTTCAATCAAGTGGGGCAAAATAATTTCATTCTGCTCATGTGTTGGCGTCACAATATTGTTTTCACTTTCATCAAATACAATGTTTCGAGCTATAACCAACTTTTTCTTCTCAGAGTTCCACATTCTGAAACCATTAGGTGCATAACCTAACATTTTCATTTTGATACTATGTTTCTGAAATTTGTCTGTTCTATCTTCTTCTGGTATGTGAACGTAGCCTGTGCATCCAAATATTTTGATGTTATTGAGTTCTACATTATGTCCATACCAAATATTTGCTGGTAATTGGCCTTTTTCTAATGTTGAGGTTGGTAATCTATTATTAAGATAAGCTGCACATCTGATAGCTTCACCCCAAAATGACTTTGACATCTGCGAATCAAGTAGCAGACAACGAGCCATATTCATTAGTGTCCTATTGAGACGTTCACTAACACCATTCTGTTCAGGTGTCCTAGGGACTGTATATTGTACTTCCATACCATTTTTCTTACAGAAGTCTTTGAAATCTCTGGAGGTATATTCTCCACCATTGTCACATCTAAATTTACTTATTTTGGTTTGGAACTTATTACAAACCATTGCTTCATATTCCTTAAATTTTTCTAAAACCTCACTTTTGGTTTTCATGAGGTAAACACATGTGAAGTGGGAGAAATGGTCAGTAAATGAAACATAATACTTCATTCCATCATAAGTTGCAGGAACAAATGGTCCAGCTACATCAGAAGACACCACTTCTAATATTCTTTTAGATTTTTTTTCAGTGGGCAAAACTTTCAGAAATGAGGAACGTGTTTGTTTTCCTTCCATGCACACCTGACAAATGTTCGTTATGGGATAATAGGAAGAATGACCCATTCTCCTATGTAACAAAGAACTCTTCTCATTGGAAGTCATATTTGCTGAATCTTCTTCAAGTACAAAGTCAATAATATACAAGTTTCCTCTGATGCTTCCCTCAATTACAACTTGGTTCTTTTTCCCAACAATTTGCACATTATTGCCATCAAAAATCACTTTGAAGCCTTCTTGTTGTAGTCTTTTTACAGAAAGTAGATTGTATGGTAAATCACAGCATTCCAGAACATCTTTTATTTTGATGTTCACATTGTCTTTATTTTTCAAGTACAAGTTTCCACTTCTGTTGGCTTTGATTTTTACATCCCTTTTGGCCACACCAATGGAATAATCCACGAATTTTTCCTCCTTCAAATATTTTCCTGTATTTGAACAAATTAAATGATTTGTTGCCCCAGAATCAACAATAAAAGAAATAATTGTGGAGTTGTCAAAATTATGGGAAGTGACATTGTTGACAGTGACACACATCCCTGTTTCAGTATGACCAACATTAGCCAAAAAGGTTATGTCCTCTTCTTCTGTTTCTGAAGCGATATAAGTGCGTGACTTTTCCACTCCTCGTAGCTCCGGGCAGTCAACTCTTTTATGTCCAGGTCTGCCACATTTGTAACACTTATACCGGAAATTTATGTTGCTAGAACTGTTACCTTGAAAATATTGTCTATTGCCTACACTGTGTCTATTATTTATGTTTCTCACATTGTGTATTTGTCTTTGTCTATTTTCATGACGGAATTTTTTTCCACCTCCACTGACTAGAGCGATTGCTTCCTCGCTGTTAACAGAGGCACTACTATTATTCTGACGAGCTTCTTCTTGTAAAAGTTTGTTTTTCACAAAATGAAAATTCATTTCAGTAGGGTTCTGGCTGTATAGAACGTCTATTGTAGTAGTAATAGCTTGGTAATGTTCAGGCATCGCAGCCAGCAACTGGGAAATAATTTCTTCATCCTGGATTTTTCCACCACTACTCTTCAAATCTTGAACAGTCTTTTCATATTTCGTTATGAAACTTTCAAGGGAACCACTTTCATACATCATGTTTCTGAGCTTTCGCTGTAAATTCACTTGAACTGATAGTCCACTTTTTGTGTATGTCTTTTGAAGAGTCAAAAAGATATCTCTTGCAGATTTCTCATCTCTTACACTATCAAGGATATTATCCGCCAACGCCTGCACTATGATATTCCTAGCTTTGACATCCTGTTTCTTGAATTTTGCAGTTTGTCTCGTAGTTTCGTCCGTAATTTCCAGAACATCTAGTACCTCATTATTTTCCAGTACTAGTTTCATACGAAACTCCCAATTTGAGTAACCGGTCCCATCAAATTGTTTCAATTGTCCAAGTGACACTGCCATCGCCATTTTGGTTTCCAGAATAATCACTCACTCCTCTGACGCTTTCAACCTCTATCCCAATTCTATATTAGTATTTCAAAAGTCCAAGAAAAGGTTGTCTGGGCCCATAACCTGTTGAACTGCGCCTTGAAATACCATCAAATAGATACTGGGCAATTAAATAAGGCACACCTTGATTAACGTTTTAATAAGTAATCACTTCGTCGACATAACATACAACATGCAACTCACACGAGTACAGAGCAAAAAAAAACTAACAGATGACACGTCAATTACAGGATTGCCAACATACTAACTTCAACACGATGTTCAAATGTCCATACAAGAGCGCGGTGTATATAACCACGAATTCAATCAGCCATAAATTACGGTAGTAACGACGCTCAAAAAAAAAAAACTACAATACGTCGAGTAAAACTACCACGAAAATTGAGTAGGTGAAATCGTAAATACTAGTATCGGATGGTAAGACAAACTCGTTTGCGTCGCGTGAGCTCAGGCGTAGGCGCATCGGTGTCAATCAGCAATCGTGAAAGGAAGAATATACCTCAATTTCCGTTTCACAAATATCTATGTCAATCAGGTATCAATAACAAACTCTTAATCAATAAACGATAAACAAACACTATATCAACAGGTATCAATAAACATAAGGGCAACAATTATTCAAATATCTCAGTATATCACAAATATTCAATTAAATCAATTATAACTTGCGTGCTCCTTTTGGGCCACCCGGTATATGGTGTTAGGCTACCCTGTAGTATGGCGGAGATGGATCACCCTGTAGCACCGGAGATGGATCACCCTGTAGCACCACCAAGATAGATCACCCTGTAGCACCGGTGGATCACCCTGTAGTACGGCGGAGATGGATCACCCTGTAGCACCACCAAGATAGATCACCCTGTAGGGCACGACAAGCTGGACCAGTAATGGATCACCAAATAAGATCCAGAAAGAAAATAAAGGAAAACAGGAACCCTTGACGAAGACAAAAAAAAGCAGGAAGAAAAGCAGGAAGAAAAGCAGGAAGAAAAACCCTACGGAAGAAAATTCTCAATCAGAATTAGATGAAACAAGGTGAGATTCAACCCCCATTCAATAGGACTATTTGACTAATCAATACCCCTGGTATATTTTCATCAAGCAAAGTAGCAAGATAACAAGAGTATATTTTTGGGTGCCCTGTATAACCATATGATCCGTAAAAATCAAGAAAATTGAATGAGTGTTGAAACCTCTCTTCAATACTAATATTCAGTTGAGATATAACGATGGAACCAGAAATTACTAAAATCATTTAAAACACATTTAATGGTAAAATTCTTACCCTGGCCAAGGGGTTTTCTATACGATTCTTCGTGTGCGGTGTTCTGCACGGAAGTCCTGCTGGGACTTGATGAGTGACTGAGGGCCTTCTGTTTCTTATGAATCTAGAGACGAGAAACGAAGGTTGTAGAATTGAAGAAGTGATATCATAGCTAAGATCACATGAGAGATGCGACAGTGATTCAGACATACCTAATTTCGGAAATCCTTCCACCTGGCACGAGTTCGGTATCCACCACAAATCCTCAAAAGAGCTTAAGTTTCCGACTGCAAATATCCACACCAAAATGACCAATCAGTCTTCCACTATACAATCCTGACTTGTAGAAATAATCCCGTGAAGGATGGCACAAATACAACCAAATATATCCTACAATCAGTCTGATGATACCCTTTGAACTCCGAACCAAGCTCACCGAAGGCTAACTTCCAAATACTAAGAGAATGCCACATCTGACAGCTAACCAGTTGTTGCCACAGTGCATCCAATCTACACTACAAGCACCAAGGGGGCGCTGTGCACAACATCATAAATCTAACAATTCCTCCACAGCCACTTGATACATCATCAACAAGTCCATGACCCATCAAAACTCCTTCTCAAAGCAATGCAACCCTAAAATAACCCTTGACAACTTGAGTAACCGATAAATCCTCCACCCGTGAACAACTGTAGAACTAGTTCGGTGTAAGTCGACGGAACGACACTACGAAAGTTCGGCAGATGTCAACCAACAGCTGTCTTTTAACCTTGTTTACGAATATTTACAAAATATATTGTTCCAACCTATTTTCAACTATTTACCAATCCTTATTCATGCGATGGAATAGAAACATATAAGGTAAGTCGCCATAACCTTCCCTTTCAGTACAAATATTAGAGCATTCATATTATGCAGAATATTTACCGAAAATATCAAACAGTATTCAGAAACCCAGAGGTAACTAATATTGTTTTTCAGGCGATATGGCTCTAATATGTCAGTAAACCTTCTGGAAGTGATGAATAACAATCTATGCAAGAAATATTCTCGGAAAGGTATAGGGAATAAGGCAGACAACGGCTGAAAAAAATGATAGGTGAAGAAAACTGAGAAACAAACAATAACAACTATTTCAACCTAGCGAGGAATTTCGGATCTCCAATGTCGATTGGCAATAGGAGAACGCGTAAGTACTGGTCAAAGCAGTTAGTCAGGGAGCATACATTTATTCTTATACATTTCAGGTATGGTTTTCTATGGAACGGAAGATTCCCATTACTATGATGTTAAATGAATAAAATGAACTTGTAACTGAATTACATTGTTAATATCCTCTGAATAAAGATCTTAAAAGGTAAGGTAGTGGTTTTGAAAGGTCACATAAGAGCAGTTTGATCTAGTGCTAAATTGAAACGTAACAACTTCTTTGAAAATGTAGGTCGGGCACACTGACAAACCAGATGTGTCCCTAGCTGTGACGAAAAGTTCGTCATCAATAAATGACAATTCTGTCGATTCCATAGTAAATAAACGAACAATATCTACAATATTTACAAGTAAATTTAGACCGTTACAGACTGCATATAGACTCATGCACATTGCCAATTGCACAAATCAATTTAATGCAGAGTGCAACAGACTGTTGGTTAACAGTGGAAGTCACAGCATTCTAGAAATTACCTCTGACTTCATGCCTCAGACTGTCAACTACGAATTGCCAAAGGAGGGTGCTGCAAGCAGCTTCATCGGACCAGAAAATGTCATTGGCATCGCTTTAGGTTTTGCCAAACAAAGGTTGAACACCTGGATGACAAGAAGATTTATTGACTTCTGGCAGAATCTTCCAGGATTGGCTCATTCCAAGGCGTTTATTCACCCTTCGAAGCTTGAAATCAAACAGTTGTTGGACTACACTAGGGATGAACTACGATGTCTAACAGACCTTCTTATAGGTCACTGTCATGTGAATCATCATATGCAGAGACTTGGACTGTCGGAAGACAGTGTGTGTCGCCTTTGTTTGGAAAATGATGGAACAGCAGAGCAAACACTTTGTGCCTGCCCCGCTGGGAATTGAATCAGGTTTTTAGAGTTCGGCAGAGACGTACTCTTACCATCTGACCTGAAAGACCACTCACCATACAAATGAATCAGCTTCGTCAGGAGGCTGGGCTTATTTGGTCGAATGTGAATAGGTGTGAGCCGCAATAAACCCTTGCGGTTTGCGGTAGACGGTCGAATAGACCTAACCTACAAGAGAAATTGTCACTTTGGAAAAACGACAAATTAGCTGTAGCTGAACATGCTCTCAATGATGGCACTAACATCATATCATTCGAAGATACATAAATACTGGATGAAAATCAATCTACAAGAATATTTAGAGAAGCAACAGAAATTCTGAAATACGAGGATAATTTCAATAGAAAGGAGGAGGAAATGAACATAAGTGAAATCTGGATAGCTGTTCTTGATTGAACACAAACAAGATCATTCAGTCCAATCAAGAGAAGCCAAGCCCACCAATGGCGATATGAAACCGGAGACAAATTATTGATACACGTCCTCAACAAAAAGTCTAATGGGTCAAATCTCACGATATCGGTGGCCAGTTCACATCACTCCCACGTGAGATGACCATGTCCTCAAATAGCTCATGCAGAATATCCAATGTGGAATGAGCTGTGTACCTCGTAGCGCTGTTCTGTTGAAACCACATATCGTTGGTGTCCAGATTATCCAATTCGGGCTAAAAGAAGTTGGTAATCATCGACTTATAGTGATAGCCTGGCCAACGTCGTTCTTAAAAAAATAATGGACCGATGACGCCATCAGCCCAAAATACACAAGTGTCGGTCGATCGTTTAGTGAACCAGTAGACTCAGATTCATCTACCACATTGTGAATAGTCCTCTCGGTACGACGATTATGTCGACTGTACAATGGGCGAAGCGCGCGGTACGTTGCCCGAACAGCAGAATCATTTTGATTCAACAATTTTATCATTTTCACGTGTTGTTGAATGCTATATCTGTCCATGGTGGTTTAGCAAAACAGACTGAATAAATGACAACTAATTTGACAGATGTAGCTTCAACAAGATGACCATTACCAATTGTCGAAGTTGGGAAGTCCCTGTTGGAAGACCCAATATTTTCTACGGTGAAAACAACTCGAGCACTTCGATCGTTACCTCATCTATAATGTCTAACGCAGAGGTAGACGAAACGTCAGGCATTAAAACCTACAGAACACAGGCAAAAAACCCGTTAAATAGCTTTGACACGGCTATCACAAATAAATTATTAGTATTCAACGAGGAGTTTCAATTGAAGAATTGTTGTCTTACTTTCGTGGCAGTGAAGTGGGGCAATTCGTATCTGTATCTGTTTATTCTATTGGTGAGTTTTATTTGAGTTGTCCCAGAGAGTCACGTTCAAGAATAACTACGCCTAGATGTTGATTTCATGCTTTATCATGTTTTATTGCTGTTGAGCAGAAACATTTTGTCTCTGTAGAACTCTGTTGTAGGAAATGATGATTGTAATAAAAAGGGTTCACATTAAGATATAGATAACTATCGCCAAATATCATTACTGAGTATTCCATCTAAACTTATTGAAAAAATAGTAGCAAATAGAATTACTGCGTTTCTCGAAAAATACAAGATTCTAACTGATTATCAACATGGTTTTAGAAAAGCTAGATCAGTTGAGACTGCTATTGCTAGAAAATTCGAGTTTATTTACAATGAAATCAATAAGGGGAAGTACGTAGTTTCAATATTATTTGACATGGCTAAGGCGTTTGATTCAGTAAATAGTGACATAATGGTTAGTAAGTTATTTAACATTGGCATTAGAGGGTTCCTTCTGGAATGGATAAAGTCTTTTATGGAAGATGGGAAAATGGTAGTGACTGTGAATAATGCAGTATCTGATATTCAAGATATTATCCTTGGGGTACCATAGGGGTCCATTTTAGGCCCACTGCTTTTCTCTATCTATATAAATGATTCCGAAGTATATAAAACAAGGTTTCATTATCCTACTCGCAGATAACACTACCACAACAGTTTCCGGAAATACTGCGGAGGATCTAGAAAACAACATTAATTCAGTCATGGATGACATGATTGTTTGGTGTGATAGAAATCAACTAAAACTGAATGACAGTAGAACAGTACATAGGAAAACAGTGAAACTTAACAACATCCAACTCTCGGAAACAGCCAAACTCCTTGATATGTTCATAGATAAAACCTTGTCTTGGGAGCCCCATATCGATCATGTCTGCAAAAAATTGAATTAAGCAATATTTGTAATACGACAGATCAAAGACGTGCTTAGTTTAGATGGTGACAGGACGGTTTACTATTCATTGGCTTATTCACATATGGCTCAAAATATATTAATGTGGGGTTCTTCTGTGGGGGCAAAACATGTGTTTATTGTTCAGAAAATATTAATTAGAACTATCTTCAATATTGCACCCAGGGGTAGCTGTAGACCCGCTTTCTGCAGGAACAAGATGTTAACGTTACCGTGTGTCTATATATATATATATATATATATATATATATATATATATATTTATATATATATATATATATATATATATATTATATATATATATATATATATATATATATATATATAGCTCTGCTCCATGTGAAAAATAATGTACTCAATCTGAGAGATGAATCAATTATAATTCAATACGTTGCCTCAAAATATTAAAGATTTGCATATTATACCATTTGAAAAACAAGTAAAGGAGCAACTAACTAATAAGGGATATTATAACGTAGAAGACTTCTTAGAGAGGGATACACTGTTATGATGATTATTGCTATTGTATGTGTATCTGTGTTTGTTTTATTTTTTATATATGTATATAGTTAAGTACCTGTCTTGAGTGTCCGATCTATGTTATACTGTGGACCGTTATTATTGTGTTATATAATTTTCATATTTTTTATTTATGATATGTCTTATATCATGTAAATGATCGAAAAGACGAAAAAAGTATTATTATTATTATAATACTTTTCGTAAATCGTCTTCTCTTCAACATTCTTTACATATACCAAATCAAAATCAGCTTTTATTTTCAGTTCCCAAAAAATTTTAGAATGCTCCAGAAAACAGTAGTTTCGTAACTAGGAAAAAACATTTAAACAATTTATTTTTCAGAACTTGAGAAAAAGTTTTTAAAAATATTCCCGAAACTTGATAATTGGTAACTATCTTATTTCATTACTCAACTACTTTTTAGATACTTTGTACCAAGGTGCATTGTCAGTTATTTCAACTATTATGTAGAATTTCGACTTCAATATAGTAACAGATATTCTGTACTCTCCGTATATTATCCGTTCATTAAATAATTCAAATTTAACAAAATGTGAATGAGAACACAAAACCTTTTTTACTAGTGATTAACAAGAGGTAACAATACGTCCTTCAAATATTTCAGATTTTAATATATTTCTTGTATTCTAAATTGTGGCTCGAATGTATTTTGAAATATCTTTCGAATAATTTCACCGGTTCATCAGAAACTTCAATTTTATCAACATCAATAACAGATTTCATAACGTCTAGGTATTTCTGCAGTCGAGTCAATCATCCCGAAGTTTGGGATGGAAAGTTTTCGTGTAAATAGTCTTTTATGATATTATTTGGCATTTTGAAATATGGTATTTATCCATATAAGTTTCATTTCATAAAAGTTCATAGCGCAGTAGCCACCAGATAGCAAACATTGGGCTCCCAATAAACAATACCATAGTAATGAAATGGTGTCCAGTGGGTTCGGAATCCAACGAACGTGAGACCACAGAGAGATAGTTTTTTCTTTTGAAAATTACTTTAGCATTTTTATGAATGATTCACACTAAATTTTATAAGTGGCAGAAATTTCAATAACCCTATGTGTTAATGTGTGAAAGCTATTTTCCGTGTTTTTTTGGTCGTGGTCTGCAGGTTATTACGCCTGACATTTCGTCTACTACTGCGGAAGATATTATCAAAGGCGATGAGGTAACGGTCGAAGTGCTCTAGTTGTTTTCAACGCAGAAACTACAATATTAGAATATGTATCCGATTTACCGTTACCATATCTCCTTTGATAACGTCTACCGCAGTAGTAGACTAAACTTCAGGCATAATAATCTGCAAACCACGTCCAAAAAACCCGGAAAATAGGTTTCACACAGTTATCTCCGTGAAAGTTCACATTCTATTAGGTGTTAATGTTATTGATGTAGTGTAAGATGAACTCTATAGCTGAATAATAATAAGACAATGTTGAGAATTAAATACGAGAGGCAGTAGACGTCATGCCAACTCAAGAAATCGTTTGGGCAAGCTCAGCGTGACTTCAGGCAAGACCAAATTAATTCCTAGTCCATACAAGTTTTGATTCTAAGAAGTTGTCGTTTGTATGAAAATGCCAGCTGGAATACTCACTTTAAGCCAGTGTTTCTCGGCGCCTTGGGGCGCCGTGGAACCTTTACTGAGGCGCCGTGGGTCACGGGTGAGTCTCAAGGTACAACGTTTTATAACATAGATAACTGAGAGTAAAGGTTATACGTCGGTACCTATTAATAAAAATCCTCTGATAATATGATAATATCGGTAATTGCAAAATGCAATCCGTTCAGACAGCCACCTACCTACTTTTATTAATTAAATATCTAGTGTAGTCTTTTCGTTCGGGGCGCCGCAATAACCTTCAAAAACATAAGAGAGCCATGAATTCGAAAAGTTTGAGAAACACTGCTTCAAGCCCATTCAACTTCGACCCCATTATTCTTATCGAAAATTTACTGTGTATTCGAGGCCTGTTCAAAAAATTAGGTGAATGTTCAAATTTCGCGGACTACGTACATTCGGTTAGCGTTTTTTTTTTTTTTTTCATGTTGGTACCACTCGTCTTGAGCATATGTTCACAGTTTCAGCTATTTAGAATGTAGTTTGTTGGTGAGGGTAGAAGTATTGTCAAAAGCCAAATTGTCAAACATATTAATTTCCGAAAATATTCAATTTTCCAAATTTATAACCTCAGTGCACCGCACTGTATGGGTCGATCTAGTAAAAGTTCATTTACCTAAATAAAAGTTATGATATTCGGCAATTAGCGATAATGCAATAATGCAATAATGCTGCATTATTAGATTTCGACCCAGAATCGGGAAGAAGAATGTTTGAGTATGATTATTAGTTTGCCACCTTCTGCCACCTTCGATCACCCCTGAAAATGTATTGGTTTGTTGAAGTATATAATTTTGATTAAGTGTAACATTGTTGAAGGATATGTTGTACCTTTATTTTAATAAACTTCATTATTTTCTATCTCTATGATTATTATTCTTATATAAATACCTCCATCTGAGTTAACCCCCAACTCGCGAGCCATTTGGGTCGCGACAGTATTTTGCGTGTTCGGAGATTTTCTGCTATCGAAATAATGGATCAGAGAATTTGCAGCAACTTTTATGTGAAAAATGGTATCTACTGCTCAAAAACACTTGACAGTGGCAAACGGTGATTGTACTGAAATTCAGTACTGAAATTCAGAAAAATGTTCACAAGTGGTCGAGAAGATGTGAATGACGACGCTCGCCTTGGACGTCCCAGCACACCAACAACCGATGAAAACATCGGCATATCGGTTGGCTCATGTCATACAATTTTTTGCATGGCATGTGGCAGCAAAGATCGTTCCATTAATGCTGAATTTTGACCGAAAGAAACGTCGCATGAGCATCGCTCAGGAATTGTTGAATGACGTCAACGGCGATCCAGATTTGCTTAATGGGGTCATAACTGGTGACGAATCATGGGTATATGGTTATGACATCGAAACCAAAGTCCAATCGTCCCAATGGAAGAGCCCAGAAGAGCCAAGACCAAAGAAGCATTCCTAGTTCGATCAAATGTCGAAGTTTTTCAGACTGTTTTTGTCGATTGTAGCGTGGCGTAGTGCATCAGGAGTTCTTGCTTTATGGTCGTACGGTCAATAAGGAGTATTATCTCGTTATGTGCCGCTTGTGAGAAGCACTACGAAAAAATGTCCCGTAATGTGGAAAAACAATTCATGGCATTTGCATTGCGATTTTGCACCTGCTCACCGTTATAATTCCTCAGCCACTGTATTCACCAGATTTGCCTCCCTGTGACTTTTTTTCATTTCCAAAATTAAAGAGATCCATGGAAGAACAGCGTTTTGCGACGATTGAGAAAATAAAAATCGAATCGCTGAGAGCGTTCAAGGACATACCAAAAAGTGCATATTATCAGAACTTCTTCAAGGATTGGAAGAAACGCTGGCACAAGTGTAGTATATCTGAAGGGGACGAAATAGAAATTGATGAATGAATGAATATTTTTTGAAAAAAAAATGAAAATTGACCTTAACAGACCTCATATTAATAGTTAAATGTTAATATAAATGTTAATTTTTGGCTAGGCATATTTTTCTCAATAACTGACTCCAGTAAATTCGTGAATAACACTTCAAGAGGGTTAACTTTTTCGCTATATTTGTATTGGGACTTTTAATTTTTTATGCAAAAAATAAATTTCAAATTGGATCCACGTTTTTTTCGTCTTTCAATAAATCGAAAAACTCTCTTGAAAATCAGTTGTTACCTGGCATTAAAGTCTGTCTCTGAATATAAAGAACTCACCTCATAATATTTTCCGTAGAGAATTTCATTTTTTCCAATTTCTGCATCTTCTCAAAGGACTTCATAGTTGAATAATTGATGAACTTTTCATATCGAAATGATTCAGAGGTTTTTGCAAATTTAAAAATACAATCAGCATTGACTATCAAACGGTTCATTTGCCTGAAATAATTCATATCTCTTCATTAGAATCGGAAATTTCGAACTACATCAGAAAAAGTAACGAAGCAAAAATAAATTGAAATACAACGTGGTTTTACGGCTTATCTTATTATAACTACTTTTCGTCGTTCGAATTGAAGCTTAATAGTTATACAGGGAAGGTTCTAATAAATAATATTTTTGATTTGACACCAAAATAACTGGTCTCATACACGTACATATTAGGGTGAACATTTATTTTCACAATTACTATGTTACCAGCTTGGGATTGCCCGAGAACATCAAGAAGTGAACAATAGGCTGCCCAATGAGAAACCTTCGTTTCTTCTAATTTTTACCGCATAATTCTTTTCTCCTGAATTGTCGACAGTATCTGAAAGTTTATTGTCATGTCGATAGCTTCGATCTCTTGCAAGATACTAATTTATCCATTATCGAAAACTCATCTGATTTTAGAAAACTGGAAGAAGATCTGAGCAAGCCGATATAGTAAATGATTCTGCAACCGTGTTAGGAATCACACGTTAAAAGGTAAGACCTCTATAGTCCTTAGCTCGCACAAGTTTCTCAACTTCTGAGAGTTGTCGTTCGTATGTGGGCGACACCTAATTAATGGAAAAACAGATTTTTTTTTAATATGTTCAATCTCCAACATTGTGCATCCGCATCAGTTCCAGTACAATCTGAACAGTTTTGTAGAAAGAAATACCTTCAAACCTCAAAATTTTATGAATAGATTTCCATTTTATACGAAAACTGCATTATTGAGGAATACAATGAGAGCAACAAGCATGATAAAATCAGAAGTTCCTAGGGCGTGTGATTGAAATTGTAAAAGTGTTGCATAAATGGGCCCTGAAAATCACGCACGATTCAAGAATAACGGCACCTAACGTTGGGCTGAAAAGTACGTAGGCTAACATAGAAAAAAAAATGATAAAATTTGATTTTATTATTCAAAGGCAATAAAACGATTAAAGATGTCATACAATTTTTGATACCATTTTCATAGTACAATTTGTCTTTAGCCTCAATATCAAAATAGGCCACAGTTTCGATCACTGCCTCGTCATCGGCACTGAATTTTTTTCCAGAGAGCATTCTGTTGAGGTCTAAAATCGGGAAAAAGTCGCTATGTAATAGTCGCTGTTGATGGTGTTTTCCTTTTCAAGATAGTCGAGGATGATTATACCATGCGCATCCCAAAATACTGATACCATAACCTTGCTAGCTGACTATTGCGTTTTTGCAAGCTTTGGAGCCATGTTTCATCAATTGTCACAAACTGACGTGACGCATAAATAGTTTTTTATGATGGAACAGGTTCAACCACTGCTCAGAATCATCAATTCGTTGTTTTTTGTCAATTGTGAGCTCGCGCGGCACCCACTTTGAACAGAGCTTTCGCAGCTATTTGGATCAACTCCCCTTTTCGGTTATACAATATTATTTTGTGGATATTCTTGATATTTTCGTCGGTAACAGCTTCTTTGGAGTGTCCACTGCGTGCATCGTCCTCGGTGCTCGTTTCACCTCGTTTAAACTCAGCAAACTACTTCTCAACGGTTGATTTTTCTGGTGCAAAGTCCGAATAATGTTTATCAAGCCAAGCCTTGGCTTCAATATTTTTTTGCCAGAAAACAATGCTTCATTAACACAAGAAATTCATTTTTACCCGTTCTTGTCAAACTAACAAAAGTTGCTTCTCTCAAAATGTTCTATCCCACAAACTAATAGTCCGACAGCTGTGAAATTTGTCTTTTGAAGGTTAGGGTTAACTAAAAAGCATATGCATGTCATACTAGTAGTGCCATCTGTTTGTTAGCCTACGAACTTTTCAGTCCATCTATAGATGTTTATTTCATGGCTGTCAGTTTTATCACTGTCAGTTCTATCGCTTTTGGGAAGAAGCATTTCACCGCGGTAAAACTCTGTTCTGGTAGCCTTGCCTTCAATTTATCAGTTGAAAGAAAATAATCATCGAATAATATGAAATTATCAGATACTCGACTTCTATTATTCCAAGTCAATTGACCATGTCCCTTGCATGTTTAGATATACAACGAAGTATTCCAACAAACTCCAATATCTATCAATCTAAATATTGAAATATTCAAAACATTAGACAGAGAAATTTCCAATTTGAAGTTGAAATTTTAATTACTATTGTTGTAAATCATGCCCTAAAGAAAAAAACGCTCGCCGTCACTGGTAGCCATAAACCAATCGTGACGTAGCTAAAAGCGCGTGAATGTATTCCAACAAACTCCAATATCTATCAATCTAAATATTGAAATATTCAAAACATTAGACAGAGAAATTTCCAATTTGAAGTTGAAATTTTAATTATTATTGTTGTAAATCATGCCCTAAAGAAAAAAACGCTCGCTGTCACTGGTAGCCATAAACCAATCGTGACGTAGCTAAAAGCGCGTGAATGTACGATATTTGCTGCCGCTCTAGATGTAGCGAGAAAAATGCTACCGATTTCAACGGAATTTCGGCGAAATTTTCTAGCGCATTCGATTACGATATATAAACGCTAGTCACAAGCCTATCGTCACAGTTAAGTGGAAGTTACAGTGCGGTACGCGAAGCGATCTAGTAAGGCGATAGTGGATTCAAATAATAGTTGAACTTTTTAGAATTTGTTGTATTTAAAGTAAAATGAAGTTAAGTTTGATTATTCAGTGTAGTCAATTTTTGGTCAACCCACGGGAAAAAAACGTAACACTATATAAATTTCACTTACTGTCCACAACTTATTAGTTGTAAAAACAGTTATTTTTGTAACATTACAGAATTGAGACCATAGAAACTGTTCAATAAATAAAATGTAAACTATCAAACGAAAGTACCCCCTCCCCAAAACACCTGAATGCAAATAATTATCGAATGACACCTCATCAGGTGCAACTCTTTGAGTTTTTATTCAATTCCAAACTAGGTCAACCTGAATTTGAATAATAGTAATTAGTAATCCTCTTTATTATTTTTGCGATGGTTGAACTCATATCGATAGTTTTTTTTTTTTTCAAAATGGTTGATCACTTCAAGAGCGGATTGAAATGGTGAGTTTAAACAACGAACATGAATAATCTGCAAGAGTCACTACGAGAACGAGAATCATCTGGTCAGAAATATAGGACAAAAATATGTATTGGAATTGTTTTTTTTGTGGTTTAAAGGCGTCGATTAGGAGATCATTGGCCTACTATTAGTAGAAGGCCAATGTATTGATTTCTTGTTCAAATTTTTGAGTATAGCCCAATAGCTTTCATAAATTTTATAATTCTATCCAGACTTTCATTGTGATCTTTCAAACATTCCTTCATAGAATTTGGGATTTCAAATCGTTGTCTGCTTCATCGTATTGGACACAATTTAGCAAGATATGTTTCACTGTTAGCCTCTGCCTAGATTGTTGGCATATTGGTAGTTGTTCTCCTGAGAGCATAAATATGTTAGTTAAGTTGGTATGACCTATTCTCAAGCATTTAATCACAGTTTGTTCTCTTCGTGTCTTTGGAATAGAATGCCTCCGGGGTGTGATTTTTGGCTTTACCTCTATCAATTTGTTTCCTCCCATTCAGTTTGCCATAAATCCATAATCTGTTGTTTAAAATAATGTTCTACGTCTTCCGGTCGAATAGGAATATTATTACAAACATCAGGTATGTCGGTGGCTCGTTTGGCTGCCTGATCTGCTAACAGTACCTTCTTGGGTTTTTGATCCATCGGTGTAAATAACTCTGAATCCAGTGTAAGTTGAGAGGAGTTTGTTGAATTCTGCCCTCAAGATATATTGATTACCATCTTTTGCAGTATGGCTGAGTTTAAGATGGAACTGTTAAATTAAATAATGGAAACTGGTAACATTAACAGACATAACCGCTCAGGAATAGTTAATAACGAAGGCTTTAATGCAGTCTTGGAGTAAATTATCTCAAGTATCAGAAGTGATTCGTTTTCAAAATTCTTCATTGATACAAATTCCACCCTCACAAAAAAAATCATGAATTGATTGAAATGGTTCAAAATTAAAAAAATTAGTGTTACATCTTTTTTGGACTGAGATTGCGTCGAAACCATTGATCTCACTAGTAGAACTTATAGAATATAATTGTAGGCAATTTAATTAGCTTTAGGCCTCGTGGTTCTTTCAAAATCTTTAAAAAAATCAAACTCGTCGCCGTGTTTTTGATAGCCCTTTCTTTTACTACTACTGGGAAGCTGTACTAGTAGACCATGAAAGTAACAAACATTTCGTCAGTTTTCACTCGTTACTGAGACTTCGAAATATCGGTTACCACCTCGAAGTCAACGCACATATCACTAATACCATTTTGTAGCGTATCGAGGACTTATTTAATTTATTTTTCATCAAGATGACACGGGCACGGAATAGGGGTAATTGTGCATTTTGTATTCGAAACATCATCTAACCATCATCTAACAAAAAAAATAATGCACAAGATCTTGTAAAACCATGCTTGCCCTCAAGATGGAAATGAATATGATAAAATTAGAGGATTGGCTATCTCCGATATTACTAGAGAAAACATATTTTGAATGGTAGCAAACTCCATTTCAAAATCATTTCGTTTACAAACCCAGCTATCATAATATGAGAATATGAGTTTCGAATAGTACTTCTCATATTTTGATAGCGCATGATAACTTTTTGTAATAATAAAAAGTCATCCTTAAAGACTAACGAAATGATGTTCAATAACTTCAATGCTGCAATTTGTTGCAAAGTATAGAATGATTTGACTATCTATGCCAATTTCACCAAAATTATGAATATATGAGTCATTTGAACGACATTACGATAATATAAAAAAATTGATGAACATGAAATGTTTCAGTTAATCAAAAAACATCAAAATGAAAAAAAAAACAAAAAAGAGGAACAATTTTTCATAATGCACCGCAATATCGGTAAAATATATTCAGGACCAGCGCAACTCCGTTTTCATGTATTTGCCTTTGTTTGATTTATAAGAAAATAGTTTCACAAACTATAGATACAAGTGGGTGGACCCAAAGTGAGTAGCTCTATTCAGATTCGACCATAATGATAAAGACCCTCAATAAAAACAGTGATCAGTTACACTTTTATTACGAGTGTATGTATTGATGTTATGGTATAAGACAAGCGATGAAAGCTCGGACTTCCATTGTCTACTATATAAAATGATTTGAAATCCCTGAAACAACTAAAACATCAACACAACATCGAGTGGTCCCAAGCTGAGATCTTGCACAGAGAGGAACATTGGCTTAGGAGAAAATTCAAGGAAGCCGCTTACATGTTGTCCAACAACGTATTCAGCCAAGCCAGCGTAGAAATAAGCAACATATGGAAACCCATCATCAAGCGAAAAATGGCCAACTCCCGCCAAAACGGTCATCTTCCACGGAACCAGTGAAGCGGAAAATGGAAAGCAGGGATAAGTGAAAGTACTCAAACGACCTATAAATAGTCATCTCTCGGAGGAATCAGTCCAGTCATTACCCGAAGACGATTGTAGATACTAACAATCGAAACGTCGTGAACTAACGTGACTTGGAATCTCTCCACTTTTTATTTTTATTCTCTTTTTTCATTTCTTTATTTTTATTTATTCAATTGTTCTATTTTTACTTGTATTTTATTTCACTATTATTTCATTTCAGGTTTATTTTGGTTAATATAATTCTTATTTTCAGCTATTCATTTTTAATTCTTCTTTTTTAGTTGTTTCAGGGATTTCAAATCATTTTATATAGTAGGCAATGGAAGTCCGAACTAGTGAAATTCATCATGAAACATTGTCAATCACCTTCAAACAAACTCTTTTTTTTTGTTAAATGTTTCATAAAATGCTAGCTACAGAGAAATTTTCATATTCATCTTAGAAAATATTATTCTCCATAACATTATTAAAAATATCATTATTCTGCTTCGATTGAAGAAAGTCAAAATAAAAATATTTGCCTGTTTCAGAAGATATCGTAACCTTTTGCTGTTGTTTTTTTGTTGATAGGTGTGCCAACCAGTTTACGCTGTCTTGTGTTTGTTGAATTCCATTTTAGGATATATACTGGTCTGGTTCTTGTGATCCCATTATAGGTTTGTTCTGGTTCTAACATCCGAAACTGTTTGGAAACAGCGCAAGACATGATGCGTACAAGCAAAAAATCTCAAACAGTCCGAAATAGTCTCAGATACTTTTGAGGAGACCAATGTGCCACCTATCGTATATATGAAGAGATGAAGACGAGAAAATAATATTGATCATGTCCATTTTGTTATGTAGCGTATTCTTATAGTTAGTTAAAATTTTATCTAACCTCAATCATCAATTATTCAAATCAAATAAATAAAAAAAAATCTACCAAATATCCCAAACAAATTTCCACATAAATGCGCATGAGCAACGGGAATAGTTCTCAACAGTTCAGCTTCGAAAGCAAGAACGATTCGGGACGGTTCAAAACAGTTTAGGATCATTTCGCAGTCTCAAATTATCCTCAATAAATCAAATGCGCATATTCCTGACGAACTAGAACCTGTATTTCGTAGAACCAGAACAAACATTATATCTTCGAACCGATCCAAAAAAGGATCGTTTTGGTTGCGTAAAAGCGGAGAAGAATATACCTCGAAACATGACAATTTCCGTCAATTGTTCTTTCCTTTCTAATACTCTTTAAACCATCAAAAACCTCATGGGAGCTGACGCCCAGTTTTTCCGTCATCCCAGACACAGTTTGTGGTGGGTCTGTCTCCGTCAGAGTCTGTCTCGTCCGGGTCGACCACTTCGGGGATCATCTTCGAGGCCACAATCCCCGGAACGAAGTTTCACAAACCAACGCCGAAAGTATATTCATTAACACCATTATTGCCAAATGCCTGGGGAATTTTTCGGGCTGTTTCGGCAGCGCTTTGGTTCAATTTGAAATCTCTCAACGACATCAATGTAGTAATGAGATGGAAAAAGGCATAAAATTGAAATTAGGGGAAAATGAATAGCATCAATGTATAAAGTACAATATTTTCTATCGATCAGTATACACGACGACACAGTAGAATAAAGATTTATTGAGATATGGAGCTACATAAAGACATGACATTAAAACGCACGAAACTTTTGAACAACCCAATACAAGCGAGCTCATCAGTAAAACAATGATGATAAGAAGTAGAGTTTATTTTTCAGTGTCAATGATCTCTTTTATCACGCATTTGCGTTTCATAATGACATTCATTTGAATTAGTATAATAATCAATGGTTTTCACCTGGTATACATTCATAACTTATTTTTTACCGTGGCGTTTCCTTTACCAACGAAAAATTGATTTAGGCGCTCGCTAGTTATTATTGTTTAAAACACCATCATATGGTATCATATGCTAAAATGTTATCCCAGGTATACATCCGTTAGTTAATGAAATTATCCCAACAATTTGATAATATCTCATTTGTTATATTTATGTACTCTACGAGTACTTCATAGCTGAATTTTTGGAAAAAGTTCAAATCCGAATTTTTGTATGGGGATATCGTAAACAGTAAGAGATGGTGGCCTATTTTTGGTTACTATTCAATACTACAAATAATCGACTCTAACTCTTTTGGTATACTGTATCTTATTAATTCAAAGATATATTAGCAGAAATAGTGGAAATCTATATACACTTTGCCATAAGAGCTTACATTGTACTATCGGAATGAGATCTTGGATTTTTTACAAAGTGTCAGCAGACTTGGGGAACTCCCAACTCTGAAATTTTGAATACGGACCTGCATTTTCTGTAGCAAATTTGTGATCGATAATTTCCATATGGTATTATGAATTTAATGTTCTTTCGATTTTTCTGAAAATTCCGCTGGTTTGATTATCATAAAATAAATCATTTTTTCATTACGAATCTGATAATCTCTCGAATGGAAGCATTTGTTACTCTCGTCATTTACCATACCTCATTCTTAAAAATCCCACACAATAACTGAGGTGAGTTGATATCATAATTCTCAAATATTTCCATGGAGGTTTGTTTTTCCACATCGTATTAACTGATATTAAAAAAACATTTTCAAGAACAACCTTTCATTCACATATATACAGTTGTGACGAAGAAAAGACAAATTAAATTTCTATGTTTTTTTTTCTTCATTATGATTTCCTACCACGTAGTAACGGCTACATCCATCAATTTACAGTTGTGACGTTTTTCAATTTCAATCGCTTCGCGTAATATCCTGGACAGGGCAAGTTTTTTCGATGGCAATGGTTTTGCTGTTTTCGAAGGTTATTGTTGTGGCCTGTTTGACGATGACATTTGAAAAAGGATGAGGCTGGATCTGGTTTACGCACAGCAAGCTCATGTTCATAGGCTTTGTTGGATACTTTTCTGTCGGTCTGGCCGATGTAAGTTTTGGAGCAGGTGGAACATGGTATATGCCCTGTGCCTCATTGGGAGAATTTTAAACGGAATTTGATTGGGCAGGATAATGATGGAACTTAGCATTGACGTAGCGATTAATATTGGTTGGTTTTCGGTAAACAGTGTGTAGGAAGGAATTATTGGATTCATTTTCATATAAAAAAAGTAATACAAATTATGAAATTTTGAACCTACAAAAAATGAATTGGCGCTCCGGGGCGACTTGATTGATTCCAGTGGCGCATTTGCTTTTTCAGCTGTAGGAAAACCCGGAAAAACTTGCAGCACCGCATCATCTGAAAATCTTGATCTGCCAATGTCATCTCTTGCATGGATTTTGTGATGAGAAAGTCCAGGAATGGAAGTGAGTTGTTATGTTCGATTTTCCTTGTGATATTTAGGTCCAAATGTGAGGAGTTGATGTGGTTTAGAGATGTATAGAAACTTTCAAATCCATGAGGCCATATAACGAAGACGTCATCTACGTATCGGAGCCAACACGATAAGTTTAAGGTCAGACATTTCTATTGCACTGGTTTCAAAGTCTGCCATGTAGCAAGGACTGGAGAGAGTGGGGAACCTATTAGGGCGCCTTTCACTTGTTTATGAAATTTGCCCTATGAAATGAAATAGGTGCTTGAATCGCAGTGGCTGATGAGGTTGTGAGTGTCTTGGGGAATTTGGTGTTTCGTTTTGAGGACGGATAAGGTTTTGGATTGTGGAATATTCGTGAAAAGGGATACTACGTGAAAGGATTTCATTATTTCAATGAACTGATAGGAATTTTGGACATATGATGAGAAATGTTCGGCTGATTGTTGGATAGATTAGCAAGCTGTTTGGCGAAGGCCTGTGTTGGGGATCCAAAAACACTAACAATGGGAAGAAGTGAGATGTTTGGATATTTTTGGAAAACGAAATATATAGAAGGTGTTCGAGAAGATTTCTCTCTTGGAATTAGAGAGTTCTTCTTGTCAGCGGGAATGTTGGAGTAGTTGACATTTGTTTTGGTCTTCTTTTCAAGATATGTTGTGGGATCTCTGGTTGATGGTTGATATTCCGGAGAGTCGAGTAACGTCGTCATCTTGTCAATGAGTCGGTGGCTGAACTATTCAAATATTTTAGGGATTGTTTCTCCGCTGGGATAATATTGGATTTCAGAAGTTTTGCTCTTCTCAAAGTAATAGTAATATCTTGCCGGGCTTCATTGGCCAGGTTTTCACTATGCCTCAAGTCAGTACGCACCTTTAAGGTGCGTACTGAATCTGAATCTGAATAAGTCAAATCAATATTTACCAGTTCGGTTAAGGTGGGGTTGGGGGTTGAGCCTTGGGTGGAGCAGTGGGATTGTGAAGAAGAATAAGTTGAGTAAGGAGTTGTACAGGGAGAACGTGATGGGGTACAATGAGGTGTATAATTAGGCGACCACATTGTCGGAAGAGGTGTTGTAAGTTGTTGTGACATAGTATGAGGAACAAACGGGACTGGTGGAGCAACCCACTCGTATTTGCCGATATCAGCCTCATAAAGAATTCGACTAAAAGCATGTTCAACTTCGACTCGAGTCCTTCTACTGTAACCTCTCAGTTTATGTGCTATGTATTTTCAATATACTGCTAATTCATCTTCTGTTACGACTGCTTGAGGTGCGGCCATTTTTGTCAAAATTTGAAAAGCTTCCTCCAATCTTGGATCTTCATTGTTACTTTTTGCTTTCCTCTTTTTCGGTTTTGGAGGCATTTCATTCACATCCTGTTCATCTTGGGGTTGCAAGTCAATTTGAGGTGTTTTGCTTCCTAAATCAGAATTTTGGGGAGAAGTATCCAGCGGTCCGCGATCTGCTTCCTCAGGATTCTGTACCTCATCAATAATAGCCTGAAAAAGTTAAAAATTGTGAAAAGTTATTCATTTCAATGTTGAATCTAAAACTATATGACTTTTGCAGATGCCGTCATCTCCTGAAGAATGGTTGTTAGTTGCAGAACAATATGAAGAGTTGTGGAACTTTCCAAATTGCTTGGGAGCCATGGATGGAAAGCATATAGCGCTTCAAGCGCCAATAAACAGCGGCAGCGAATACTATAACTATAAATCACACTTTAGCATTGTGTTCGCATTAGTTGATGCAAATTACAATTTTATATTTGCTGATACAGGGCCGAATTTCTGATGGAGGCGTGTTTAAACACAGTACACTACATAAAAGATTACAGAGCAATGACTTAAATATTCCTACAGCAAGAAGTCTACCAGGAAGGAATCAGGTGGTGGAATATGTATTTCTCGGAGATGAGGCATTTCCGTTGTGTAAGCATATTATGAAGCCATTCTCAGGAACCCATCAGAAAGGATCGATGGAAAGAATATTCAATTATCGTCTTAGCCGAGCGAGAAGAATTGTAGAAAATGTCTTTGGAATCTCTTCTGCCGTATTTCGAATATTACGAAAGCCTATGCTTTTAGAGCCCGAAAAGGCAGAACTTGTCGTAATGACTATTGTTTTGCTTCACAACTTTTTAAGAAGAAACAAACAGTCTCGGACGTTGTATAATCCCACGGGAACCTTCGATGCTGACATAGATGGCCAATTTGTACCAGGCAATTGGAGAGAAACACTAAATGAAAAAATGTCATCGCTGATCCCTATTAGAACTTTGCCCCGAAAATCACCTAAAGAAGCACAGGACACTCGAAAAGAATTTGCTGCATACTTTACTAGCAATGGTCGTATTTGTTGGCAAGACCAGTATGCATAAATTCAAGTTAGGACACAGTAGTGACTCACCCTGTAAAAGAATCATATATAACTAATAAAATACTTACGCATTCTGTCTCTGTATCAATTGTTTCTCTTGGTTCATCTTTATCAAGTAAGTAATGCATTCTTTTGAATGCATACCATTTCGATATATATACATCTTTCTGACCTTCGAAACAATGCATTTATTTTTATAAAGTACCTTCAAAATCAGGATATTTACTAACCTATGCCTGTCCCAAAACTTTTTTTTCCTTTTGCTTTTTCCCTCCGAAATGACCCTAGAAGACTATTCATTTTCTGTTTCGCTTCATGTTCTTCCACTTTTAAGTTATACGCAATATGTTCCCATGCATCTGATTTTTTGTTCCTTGAGAAGTGCTCCGGATGTTTGGCATTCCATAAAATCGGATATTTCTCATATTCATCTATTAATTGGAGCGCCTTTTCATTGTCCCACTCCATATTTTATAAAAGACTATGCGCGAACAAGCTTTCATGACCAAAACACCGTCCACACTGAGCACGAGTTTCCTTTGATGTACCGACAAGCGACGGATAGTATTCGTGCGGGAACGCGCTTACGCACACAACATTTTTGAGTGGTACTGACTTGAGCAAATTTGCGCGCACAGCGTTCGTGTTCGCAAATTTGCTCAAGTCAGTACGCACCTTAAAGGTACGTACGCATACGCGCACACACCAACACACACACACTTCAAAAATTTGGAGTGCGTTGGTAATTATATATGGATGACTGACTAGTAAAGCAATATTTGTGAAAATTCTAGCGTAATCAGTTATAAATGACGTCATACCAAACGAGTTGAATAGATGAAATAACATTTTTGCATTCATTGTGTCACTAAATTGGTGTATATTTGGATCTCCGCCTATGATTAAAATACTGGAATTTTTGCAGTGATTCAGACAACAGTTGTGAACACTGAAGAATAAATATAAATCATTAAAGTCATTAGAGGGAGGTCTGCAAACATCAATAATACAAAAATCTTTTTCATTATAGATTTCACAACATTCCATAATCATCTCGGCGTTCAAAACTTCAATAAGCTCTATTAGGGTGCAACCAGGTGATATTTTTTATAACGAAAATTTAAGTTCCACAGTTTTTATGACTCACTCGCAGCGATTGGGCTTTGAGTTTATAATCAGCTATGTATATATTTTCAGTATCATTATGTTTGTACCAGTATTCACGAAATATTGAAAATATAAAGTTGTTTCTCCTAATGAAGAGTTCAATAAAATTTAATTTGTTAGACAAGCACTGAACATCTATACTTAACACTGCAAAGATATCCGCATCACTTTTCAGATATTTTGATTGAACGAGGCAGGTTTCGAAAAAACAAAACGTTGAACGGCATATTCTTTGGCCATATACCAGAATTGTAAACATCGTGTACATTTAATTGATAATGGAAAGCTAATTTTTAATGACGCTGTCAGATTGTTTTTCTTCATTGATTGTTCACAGAAAAAACTTATATGGGGTGCAAATTTTTTCAAGAAATTTATTGAAGAAGTAATTGATAATTTCAATAAAACACAAAGTGTTACTTTATAAGTGCAAGCCAAGTTATTGAATGGTGCAAGAAAATAATTGAATACGTGGGTACATGGGTAAAGTTCACACTAAGTCCTATAGGTTTGTCCTTCGTCAAATCCAGAATATGTTAAATGAGGAAATAATATGCTTTCCTGCGGTGAGCCGATATGATCTCAAGATCATGTAGAACAACCATCATAACATAGTGATCTGAATGGAATCTGCAGAGTTCAAAGATGAAATATCGATACTTCATTCGTTTTTCCTCCTCTTTTCGGACAATATTCACTTTACCTGGAGTTGAAAACTCCATGAAGAATATTGTCTTGATCAGTTGATCAGGTTTATTAGCTGGTATGAGCCTGAGAGTGGGGAATAAATAGTTCCAATAAATTCAGCACTTCTCATTTCCCACAACGAATTCAGTATCATCTGGAGCATAGAGCAACATCAGTGTCTCGTCAATAACGTAAAAGCGCCGTAGATGGACCGCATTATGTCGTCGGATATATGCTGAGACCTCATATGCTGGAGATGCTGACAGCAAGGACATGAGAGTCTCAGGCACCTCGCGGCAGAACCTGCACCTTGTATCAGGAACTGTCAGACGCAACTGCGGTAGCCTAAAATGTTACAGACACCATCCTGGCGGGCCATCATGAACTCCTTAGTTTTAGACTTAGGCCTACAAAACCTGAGGGAAGCGAAGGTTTTGTGCTTTGATAAGCCGAAGTTTTCAATGTTGCTGCCCTAGAAAAAAAGCTTCATGGTCGCAGACCATGAAGATGAGATAATCCGTGCTCCTGATGAATTCACAGGCTCCATCCAGTACCATTCTATCGTGTAGACACTCCAAAGTCAAAAGTACACGGTCTTCTTGTTATCCGTGGAACGGAAGATTTGGGATGCAAATTCCTTTGGAGATGAATTACTTTTTGGTCTTTACGTCGATTTGATACAGCTCATTCTTACTCTCCTCCAAACGAGTAGAGTAAGAATGAAACGGCAAGCATATTCCTAGCTCTTTACTGTTCTTTACTGTTGTAACCTCTTGCGTTCTTCCACCCCGAGGTAATTATACGTCTCTCCGGCATCCACATGGTCCAGAATGCTTCCTTTTACAAGCTGCACGTCCTCTCCATAATTCATGTATCGTCCTTTTTTGATATGGACAGTTGCACATTTGAGTGCGGAAAGCCGGTAATGTTTTGAGATTCAAGAGTAGAAAGGGCATCATTCCACCAAGGACTCCAATAATCAGAACAACCATCTTGACAGAGTGGTCTGGATAGAGTAAGCGGAGTTCGAAGAGAAAACCTCGATATTTTATCCGTTTTTCCTCCTTTTTTCGGACGATATTCGTCCCGCCAGGAGCTGAAAACTCCACGACAAATATTGTCTTGGTCTGGTGGTCAAAAAGGACTACATCAGGCTTATTAGTTTGTATGAGCCTGAGGGTGGGAAATGAATAGTTCAAATAAATTCGGCACTTCTCATTCCCCGGAGCGGAGGGCAACACCGGTGTCTCGTCAATACCGTCAATATTATTGTTATTATTATTATAAATACTATTATTATTTACATATGTGAGAGAATAGGTATCGATATATTTCGATGGAATACGTTTTGCAATATCAGTTGGGGCTTAGAATGACCATTTATCATTATACACCAAATCAAGAAATCGGTAAAATAAATCATGCGGCAAAAAGACAGGTAGAAGTGAAATTCTATGTTGAATATCGATGTATGTTTGTTCCTTATATCTTTTGTACTCTTCTTTCAAATTCATCTCATCGTATAGATTACGGATGATTTGATATGACTTATCATTATCCTTTCCGTAGTTTTCTTTCATTAAAATTTTTTGGCGATCGCTAGCTTTTTCAAGAGTTCTGACTGCTAGCCAAGAAAATTTGCCTTCTCTAATATCGGTACCAATTTTGCCAGTTTCTTCCGGATTTCCGTAAATGTCCAAGAAGTCGTTCTGTAAAAAAATATTAGGTATTGTATAATCATGAATGAGTAGAAGTCAGTAGAAAATTGGTAATGAATAATTGTTAGTTACTCTTAGACAAGTCACTAGATTGTTTAACCTAATTCCTAAACAAGGACAAAGTGCATTATTGAATAAACACATTTTTCACTAATGAGAATCCATAATTTTCATGATCTTTCAAGTTGAAAATTCATTAAGCGAAACGAAATCACCCCTTCTCAACAGAAACAATCCTGAATAAAAACACAAACCTAGCTCACCAGATAGCGCTAACCAAATACATTTCTGGACACAACTGTCCTTAAAGGAGAATCCTAAATAAGTGAGGGCGGTGACATATCCACTTACGAAGACGCTCGCCGCTTTGGGAGCCTTGAGAATTAAGTTCTTTGTCGATCCCATCGATGTCTGAGAGAGAAAGAATTTCAAGAAAGTAAACATGCCGGTACATCGAAGAAAGCAATATAGTCGTCTCAAGCAAGTGGCACTGAAATACAGCTCAATGTGATATTTCTACCCGCCCCTTGAGGATGCCGCTAACGAGCCATTAAAATAGTGACTTGCGATAAAGAGCATCAAAAGAGGCGGCCGACGGTGTTTCTCATATTGGGTTAAAGAATATTGAATTAAACAATAATTACAAATGTAGAAAGGGCAAAAAATTACTGCATTTGATAAATTAGCTTTTTGAAAAAAAAATCTAATTTGTCAGTAACTTCAATTTATGAAATTTTGCATTTAAAAATAAATATGTAGATATCATCTGGTGATGTTTTAGAGACTATTAATTTTCTTTACCCATCCTATTTAAATCAAATTATAAGTTGTGGTTATGATTCGTCTTTTGATGTAAATCAATTTAATATTATTATCGACACTGATAACAAATTGATCGTAGGTTTGATAATAATAATAAGGCAGAAGTGGCAGCAACTATGAGTGCACCCTCCACCTCTCCCACTCCATCCTCAACAACAAGGGCACCTCTTGCGGAGGGCGCCAAGAGCTCCGCCTTGGAAAAAGGCAAGGAACCGGCTGCCACCGCAGGAAAGCGCCCTCACGCGAGTACCTCCACGGAGGGAACCCCAAGAAGGTTGAAGAAGCTGCGCAGCGACAGAAATGTCGCTGCACCTTCCAAAACCTTCGTGGAGGCCGCCTTGAGACACCTCAAGGTAGCCATCATAGATGAGACTAACCCGTACGGTAAGGTTACCGCAGAACGAGAGAGTCTCATCAAAAAACAACTGTTGGAGGAGCTGGACAAGATCATCTTCTCCGCCTCCAGCAACAACAGCAAACCGCCCACGTTCAAGTCGTGGACATACTCCGGTGAAATCATCAGAGTGGTCTGCGATGACGACGTGACGCTAGAGTGGCTGAAGAAAGCCACAATGAATACTAAGCCATGGGAGGAGGCATCACTTGCAGTCGTCAGTGTGGATAAGCTCCCGAAGCTTACCAAAGCCTCACTCTGGATCCCGGAGGACGTCCACAAGACGACATCCGGTGAAAAGGAGAGGGTGCTGGGTCGGCTAAAGGCGCAGAATCCTGACCTGAAGGTAGCAAGATGGTGCACCTTCCATCATGAGGTTAAGATGAACCCACAAGGACACCTCTTCGTCTTCGGGATCGGAGAAGATGATATGGCTGTCCTGAAGAAGAAGTCGATGAGGTTAAGCTACGCGTTTACCTCACTGACTATTAGGGCAACAATAAAAGAAACAGAGGGTACCTCTGAAGACCCTAGGTCCTTGGAAGTTGAACCACCTAAAGTGGATATTGACCCCAAGGCCACCATGGGTCCCGAAAAGGAAGTCGAAGCATCTGAACAGATGACATTCGATGACCTGACGGAGGAGGCACCCAAAAACAGCGAGGCCACCTCCTCCTTAGCAGGGGAGCAGATGGACCTCTAAAGGTAACTTTGTATCCAACAACTGTCTCATGGGCAAGGACGTTGGAAAAAAAGTAAAAATAATACAATGCAACCTCCAACACAAAAAGGCGGCAACGGCAACACTATGTCGCCACCTTGATGTATTGGAGGAGGCAATAGCTTTGATCCAGGAGCCCTGGATAATTAAGACCAAAATTACTGGTTTCAGTAGTTTAACTGGTCAAATTTTCAGCTTACCAAGCAACCAGCAACCTAGGACGGCTGTCTACGTTCCTAGGAAATACAGAGCGTTTCCGATGGCACAATTCAGCACCTCAGATCTCACTGCGGTCAAAGTTGAATGTCCAGTTGGGAAAGGCAAATATATGGCGTTGATAATCGCATCGGTGTACCTCCCTTCAGATGCAGCCACCCTACCCCCGACCAGAGAAATGGAAGTACTAGTGGACCACTGCCTCAACCAGAGAGTGGAGCTCATATTGGGTTGCGACTCAAACTCTCACCACGTGAGCTGGGGCAGCAAGGATATCAACGCCCGAGGTAAGTCACTATATGAATATATAATACAGAAAGATCTGACAATCTTGAACAGAGGCACGGAGCCAACATTTATTAATGCCCGTAGCCAAACGTTAATAGATATCACGCTCACGACAGCCGAAATATCAAACAAAATCCAAGACTGGCAAGTCTCGGACCATATCTCTATGTCAGACCACCGCTGGCTGACCTATACGGTAAGCCAGGATCTCAGGACTACTGTGAAATCCCGTGACCCGAAGAGGACGGATGTAGCTCTCTACAATCGACTCTTAAGAGGAGCTCTGCGGGAAACAGAGGTCCTGACTCCTGGCAACAATGAAGAACTGGAAAGGTACACAGTATCTATCCACAACAAAATAGACACTGCCTATAAGGAATCCTGTCCAATGAGGATGGTTCAAACGCATGGCACAACCAACACATGGTGGTGCCCTGAATTGGAACACCTCAGGAAGACAGCGAGAACGACCTTTAACAAGGCAAAACGTACAAGACTCGAAGAGGACTGGGTTATATATCAAGCCAACCTCAGAGAGTTCAAAAAAGTCTGCAGACGAAAACAAAGAGAAGCCTGGAGAGCCTATTGTGAGGCAGTCGAAGACTTTCCACTAGCTTCTAGGCTACAGAAGGCACTCTTAAATGACCACCAAAAGACTATCGGCATCCTGACGAGGAAAAATGGCGACAAAGCCGCCAACCTCCAGGAGAGTGCTGAGATTCTTATGGAAACTCACTTCCCAGGTTCTGTCTTTCCTGGAACGGCGAACTGGACGGATGTACCAATAACACCCTCACAATATGACTGGCAATATGCTAGTACAGTAATTGATGAGGACAAAATAAGATGGGCTATATCGGGCTTTTCCCCCTTCAAGTCACCAGGGCCTGACGGTATAAGACCAGCCCTACTTCAGTGGGGACTGGACACTCTTATGCCACACCTGGTTGGAATATTCAGAGCCTCTCTAGCTCTGAGGTATATTCCCAGTAAGTGGAGAGAAGTAAGAGTAGTATTTATACCCAAACCAGGTAGGATGGACTACACCCTACCAAAAGCATTCCGACCAATTAGTCTCACATCGTTTTTCTTAAAAACCATGGAGAGGCTATGTGAGCGGTACATAAGAGATGAAGTACTTGGTAACAACCCACTTCATCCAAATCAGCATGCATATACCCCGGGAAGGTCTACTGATTCTGCCCTTCACCATGTGGTTGGCAGAATCGAGAGATCATTGGACAACAAAGAATCCACCCTAGGTATATTCATAGATATTGAGGGAGCGTTTGATAAAACAACCTTTCCAACAATTACCCAGCAACTACACTCCAGGAATGTACCCCTGGTAGTAGGAGAATGGATACTCCAGATGCTCTCTAGCAGAGCAATAAGTATTAATGTAGAAGACATCACAGTTAAAGGACTGGTCATGAGGGAATGTCCACAGGGAGGGGTCTTATCACCCCTTCTCTGGAACATAGTTCTGGATACCCTAATTAATCACCTTAACAAAAATGGATTCTACACAATTGCATACGCAGATGACATAGTTATCTTGCAGACCGGCAAATTTGTAAACACACTGTGCGATAGAGCGCAGGATGGGCTCAAATTGATAGAAACATGGTGTAAGGAACACTCACTGTCGATCAATCCCAAGAAGACTGAGATGGTCCTTTTCACCAGGAAAAGAAGTTTAACGGGCTTAAAACCTCCCGAAATCTTCAAAAGCCAACTGAACTTCTCTGAAGAGGTGAAATACCTTGGTATTATCCTCGACAAGAAGCTAACATGGAACTCTCATCTACAGAGCAGAGCAAAAAGAGCATACGTGGCTTATGAGCAATGTCGGAGGACAGTGGGACGCGCATGGGGTCTTTCACCCCGTGTAGTCGCCTGGATCTACACTGCAATAATAAGACCTATGTTAACGTATGGAGCCATTGCATGGGGACCGAAAGTTCTACAAGCAACGGCCATCCAAAAATTATATCAAATACAGCGACTGGCTTGTTTAAACATCACAGGAGCCATGAGAACAACACCAACCGCGGCAATGGAATTAATCACGGGTCTGACCCCTCTGGATCTGTACGTTAAGGAGGTTGCGTTAATGGCCATGATACGATTGCACACGGCTGGTGTAAACCTAGAAGTAGGAATGGGTCGATTGAGGCTGGGCCTATGGCGGGAAGCGCTTACTGCGCAACCTCTGCTGCAGGCAACAAGTGATGCAATTGAACCCAGGTTTGTGTTTAATAAACCCTACAAAATACAAATTAAGCAGAACACAGAGTCAGATGCTACAAATGCAATACGGATTTATACAGATGGCTCAAAAACCAAAGAAGGTTCAGGATGTGGAGTGTACTCCAGATCACTAAGCCTAAGGATTAAATGGGGAATGGGAAGAAATACCAGCGTGGTCCAAACAGAACTGGCTGGTATCTCAATCGCCACAAAAGAAATAACCAAGAAAAGAATTTCTGGCAAAAACATTACAATCTGCACTGATAGCAGACAAGCACTATTAGCCTTGAACAGACACCGTGTTACTTCAGGACTAGCACTAGAGTGCCACCAAGATTTAGCCAAAGCCTCGGTAGATAATAACATTATCCTGAGGTGGGTTAAAGGGCACGAAAGGAGTAAAGGTAATCGCATTGCCGACTCTTTAGCCAAGGAAGCGGCTGGACTAAGAATTTTAGGACCAAGTGGCACCCACGGCCTGATGACATCGACAATTGCGGAACTAGTCAAATGTTACACCCATGCTCAATCTTTAAAGAGATGGGATGAAATCAAAGGATGTAATCTTGCCAGGATCACCTTGGGCGACCCTGGGAAGCTGGCGCCGAAGAAATATCTGGCGATGACCAGGAAAAATCTACGCCTTACAGTAGGATTTCTGACTGGCCACTGTCAGCTAAGGAAACACCTACATAATATGGGGCTAGTGGACACACCTCTATGCAGGATGTGTGAACAGGAAGATGAGACTGTCAGGCATATCCTGTGCGAGTGCCCAGAGTTATCGTCAATAAGAGAGTGTGTGTTCGGCGAGTCTTGGCCTACACCTGCCGATATAAAGGAGATGTCTCCCAGCGACCTGTCCACCTTCCTGGAAAGGACAGGATGGACGACGACCTAGGAGGACAACTCCTCGGGAGGATGTACAATGGGTCACATGTGGCCTAAGTGCGTGGGCTTACACTCACCCTCCCTACTCTACAGATACAGAATAATAATAATAATAATTCATTTATTTCGCTTGTTAAAAAGTACATAACAGTGGATAATTCTGTCAGTACAATAACTAGGAAAACGTCATAAGATTTTCATATACATATATTTTCATATACATATATCACACACAAGTATTTATCTAAATATTTTAAAAGAATTGTGATAAAAAGATGAAAAATATATGTAGACACATGAAAGTAGCGAAATACTACAACAGTAAAATTGAGGATAATGGTTATAATTAAAAAAGTTTAAAATAATGGTAATGTCGAATAGTGACAAGAACGTTAAAGAAGACAAAAAAAAACACCTAACCTAAAATTCCTCAAGGGTGTAGCAATTTTTTTCTATGAGAGCAGCTTTTAGTCTTGATTTAAAAATATGACATTTGGCGCATTCTCTACCGAATCATCAAGCTTATTGTAAAATTTTGGTCCAAGAAAAAGGTGGCCTTTTCGGTATACGGTGGTTCTGTGCATATGGGGTATTAATAAGTTTTTACAGCGGGTTGGGTATTTATGCTGATTAGATATAAAATTATGACCATTCTTGTACATGTATAAGCATAATTCATAAATATAAATACCCGCAACAGTGAATATTTTGAGTTCTTTGGAAACGTTTCTACACGATAGCCTCCATCCTATACGAGGAATAGTTCTGATGGCATATTTCTGTAGTGTAAAAACCCTCACTGCAAAAGATCCAGTGCCCCAGTTCAGTATTCCATATCGTATATGACAGTGTATTGATCCATAGTACAGATTCAACAAAACTTGTTTACTGCAACGGTTTGACATAGCATAGCAATTTCTGCGGAGTTTGTCGCAAAGACTTTCAATGTGAGGGATCCAGGTGAACTTGTACTCAAGTGTAAGGCCAAGCATCTTTGTTGTTGAGCAATATTCAACTCGTTCTCATAAATGCTAAAATTGTCATGAGCAGAATTTAGCGACAATTTCAATAATGATGTTTTCGTGATGTTCAGTGACAGTTGATTTTTTTTGCCCATGTTACTAGCTACTTAAAATCTGTCTGTTTAAAATCTGTTTTTCCGTTAACCAGCTGTCGCACCCCTACGAACGACAACCCTCAGAAGTCGAAACTTGTGCTAGCTAAGGATTAACGAGGTCTTACATTTTAACGTGTGATTCCTAACACGGGTTGGATGATAGCAAGTGAAGATCGAACATGGCTGTCAATTCGAGTGAGTGAACAAAGCACCTACGCCGAACCGCTTGGCTACCGACCGACCTGCTCATAGACATTCTCTGTTTTCTCTGCAAGTGCTATTGCATTGCTCTCCTTGATGGGTAAGTTGGTGTCGTCTGCATAAGCAACCATATGTATTTCTGTGAGACTATTCATGAACTGCAACAAGTCATTCGCATATATCAGAAACAGTAAGGGGCCAAGAATTGAGCCTTGTGAAACACCCTGTTCAATGGTTGCTAACTGACTTACAGTTTTTTGAATCACTACTTTTTGGGTCCTGCCATGCAAATAAGACTTACTTAATTTCAATGCGATTCCCCTCACGCCATTTCGTTCCATTTTCTGAAGTAGAAGTATGTAATTCACACTATCGAAGGCTCTGGAGAATGAAGATGGATGAATTCTTCGAGACGTCACCAGATAAGTATAGATATAAATAGAATAGGTTTCCGCGGTTAAAAATTTTAACATCTGAATTTCCGCGCTAAAAGTTTTGCATTGTTCGACGTTTCGGTGTCCACTGTATAACTATATATATATATATATATATATATATATATATATATATATATATATATATATATATATATTATATATATATATATATATATATATATATATATATATATATATATATATATATATATGTATATATATATATATATATATATATATATATATATGTATATACAGTGTGTCCAAGATAAGGATCCTAAGCATGGGAATCGCAGTACCTGTTGGAGATACAGCTTAGGTTAAATTAGGAAAAAGTTGTGTTCTTTAAAGCTTATCTACATGCCGTTTAGAAACTTGAAGAATTTTCATGGCCTGCTGAGATATTTGGGAAAAAACGAGAATTTGACAATATCAATTTTATTTTTTTCTGACTTTATTTGAAAAGATATCAAAAAACGAATAACACTTTTTCATTGGCACTTTCAAGGTACTACACGATGGTATTTTTAGTTTTTATATCCGACGTTTCGTTTTCAAAAAACCATCATCAACTTTATTTTTTTAAATAGCCCGAAAAAAAGGACACCCTGTATCTGATTCCATTTTTTTATTACAAATTCAACGATGTATCACATGCCATTGTTTTCTTTTTAGTTTAAGGGAAATTTGCATTTTTTCTATTTTCAAAATGTATTTTTAAGTAGGTTAATAATGATTTTTTTAAAGTAATGAAAACAACAAAGAAATTAACGCATTTTTTATTTAATTCAAAGGAGGTGTTCAAACAGGTTTCCGTTATTTTCCAAACATAAGTATGATCTTCTAACTGTAGAACTTAAAACATCACGTAACATCTCTGGTGTGATACTGTTAAATGCGACAGTTACAGATTCTCGTAACTGCTGTTCAGTTTCAAAAGAATGTTGGTAAACCCGGTTTTTAACAAAACCCCATATGAAGAAGTCCAGAGGAGTTAAGTCAGGGGATCGCGCTGGCCAAGACACTTCACTAAAGGTTCCAATCCACCTTCCAGGAAATCGCTGCGAAAGATACTCTCGAACTTGTCTAGAATTATGTGCAGGAGCACCGTCTTGTTGAAACCAACAGTTATTGACCTGTGCCAGAGGTAAATTATCTAAACAGTCTTCTACATAGTTTTGCAATAAATGATGGTATCGTTCGGCGGTCAAAGAATTATAGTAAAAAAACGGACCTAGTATTTTAGTTCCTAAAATTGCACACCACATATTAAACCCAAAACGTTCTTGATGTCTTGATATTTTCTTAACACGCTGATTTTGCTGAGCCCAGTAATGCGTATTGCGGCGGTTGAAGATACCATTATTAGTGACCATACTTTCGACGGACCATATTATTTTTGAAGGGAAATTATAATCTTCTTCACACGCGCGTGTATATCATTCGCAAAAATTTCGGCGCCGTTCGAAATCCCCTGGTTTAAGTCCTTGGCAAATCCTAAATTTATAGGGGTGATATCTATTTTTACGCAAAATAAATTGAGCTGTGGATTTGGCTACTCCTACATTATTTTCGATTTGCCTAGTTGATATTTCAGGGTTCTCAACAACTGCTTGTAAAACATTATTTTGGGCTTCTTCTGAAGATTCATTTTTTCGAGATAAAACAGGCTTAAGATACATTGCTGCTGTATTTACAGTATTTTTGTGGCACAAAATGTAGCACGTTAGCATGTCAAACTTTTCTTCATGGCTATAATGCTCACCCGGCATATTCGACGATAATAACACAATATTATCTATTCAACAATAAACAATAATAACGACAACAGTAACAATAACTCTAAAAACAACAACTCGACAAACAGGCTAACAACAACGACAATTACTATTTTATCGTGTAATTAAATAATATTTGACAGGCTCGGTGACAGGTATTTACGTCAAAGCATTTGTTTGCAACGCCTACTTAAAGTTTTTTTTTTAAAATAGAAAAAATGTAATTTTCCTTTAAACTAAAAAGAAAACAATGGCATGTGATACATCGTTGAATTCGTAATAAAAAATGGAATCAGATACAGGGTGTACTTTTGTTTCGGGTCTTATAAAAAAATAAAGTTGATGATGGTTTCTTGAAAACGAAACGTCGGATATAAAATCTAAAAATACCATCGTGTAGTACCTTAAAAGTGCCAATGAAAAAGTGTTATTCGTTTTTTGATATCTTTCCAAATAAAGTCAGAAAAAAATAAAATTGATATTGTCAAATTCTCGTTTTTCCCAAATATCTCAGCAGGCCATGAAAATTCTTCAAGTTTCTAAACGGCATGTAAATAAGCTTTAAAGAACACAACTTTTTCCTAATTTAACCTAAGCTGTATCTCCAACAGGTACTGAGATTCCCATACTTAGGATCCTTATCTTGGACACACTGTATATGTATATGTATATATATATATACATATATATATATATATATATATATATATATATATATATATACATATACACTTACATCAAATGAGATATTGCGATAATTTGTAATCTGAAAGAGTATACAGAGATTCGTTGAGTTATTCTTCACTGGATGACTCAGTTGCGTTAGGATTGATGACAAGTGGAATTATTTTTACTGATAATGGGTCTATGTGATCATCCAGATCCCACATCTTTGCTTCCATTCTGATTCTTTTCTGGATACAGTTTTCCCAAGCTTCTTGGTCGACTGTTTCCAGAGTACTGTATAGGAATTTCTTTACTTCACAGGTTGAAGTTTACTTGCGATGAATCCTTCACCTTGAGCCCAAACCAACTCTATTGGATTCAATAAATTGATGGATATAGAAGTTACTACGTGGTAGGAAATCATAATAAAAAAATAAATGAAACTTTCTATGTTTTTACCACTTTCACTTGTAACTAACGTTACTGGAGTTTCATCCTATACGAACATTTTCAAACTTATACAATAAATTGGATTCAATTCACAGTGATAAGGCGGCAACCGAAGAACCGACATTTCTTCAGTCTTCGCCATCTCATCGATGATATACCTGACGAATTTTGACTTATGACGTTTAGCCAAGTTGAGGAGCTCCGCTTTTAACGTGGTTGATTCGAAAGGAATAGCTTCCATTTGTAACCACTCAGTAATATCTGCCTTCCTCCAACATGATGTCGGCAGCTTCTCAACTCATCTAGGTAACTTGCGTTATTCATTACTACTACGGATCCCTGCGGAAATTTTACAAGTATGTTTTTAAACCATTCTTCTTATACTATGGCCTTCATTTCTTGATGATAATTCCCATTTTTCTTCGACTCAAACAGCGTCAATACATTTTTCACGAATTCCTCACTGCTGCCTATGTGACTGGTGATCAGACGATGACCTTTTCCAACTGGAATTTTCAAACCTTTGGACCAACCTTTCATGAGGGCTCGTCTTTCACTTTTGATGTTCTGGTCTTGCCAAACCTTCGAGACGATATGACCCTCATTGACCCATGTTTCATCCAAATAAAAAATAGATATTCCCAGTGTTCTGGCTTTCTTTATTTCCCTCAATTAGTTTCTTCTCCATTCTACAATCTCTGATTTTTCTATTAACATGCTTTTTCTATCTTGGTTTCCAAAAGTGGAGTTCAGCTCTTGTAGTTCTTCTTATATAAGGAAAAAACTGTCCTCACGAATAACTAACAAAACTTTACTTGAAGTAGGTATTTCGTTTTTTATGTAAAAAGATAGAATTCTCGACTTCTTCGTCGATAACCAAACACTTTCTGCCAGTGAATACTTTATGCTCCAGAAGCTGTTGTTTTCCCTGAGTTCCTTCTTGAAGAATTATAAACATTAGCTTTGAATTAGTACACATAAATTCAGTTACAGTTCAAAACCAATTCATTTTTCTAAAATAAAAACTGATAATTTCATAACTGATCGACTCCCGATCAAACACAGCGGGAACCGAAATAGGGGCTATACATAAGTTCAAACTTCTGGAAATTGTTTGTGATATCAAATTTTTTTTTTCTGAAATATCGAAAAAAGTCAGTTTGGAAATATCTTATGAACATCAATGATGAAAAAAATCTACAAAAAATACCTCATATTTAAATTTTCAAACGCCTACTTTCGAAAAATTTTGACCGGAAGAATAACCGGAAAAACAACCTATAGAAGTTCCATTTTAATTTTTTGAGTTAATTTTTTGTTCGCAAAGAACTGATAATTAATATAGTACAAAATTTTACCTGTATTTGACAGTAGGTTCCCATAGATGACAAAAGTGACTTGACTTGGTGGTGAATTTCCTTATCTGAAATGTTCGCTAGAAACATCGCTGCTGCAACTGAGGTATACATCGCCAAATGTACAGTCTTACCAATAGTCAAGGTGATATAGTTACCAAGTGTGAAATCATCTAGATTTCTGGGCATCATATCCAGAGATTGCCCGATAAATGTTGTGAAATTAGATTCCAGAAAGTGCTCTAGAAGATTCACGTATTGTGGGTGTGTGGAAAAATATTTCTTCAGAATGTAGTAAACACCATTTTCCAAGTAAACACCATCTATGATTGCTCTCATTCCGACATTATTTTTTCTGAACCAGCAGAGTTTTCCTCCCCGTGTCCATGAATTATCAACTATATCATCAAACATGAGCACGAATGATTCTACCTACAATAAAATAGAGTTGGAATATACAGAGTATAACATAAGTACGTTAAAATATTCAAGTGACGTATTCATGACATAATTTCAAGAAAAAAAGTCTATATGAACTTGTGTCCGAAAATGCTTCGTTTCGGAGATACGGGGTGTTGAAATTGAATTTTTTGTTCGCTTTTTGAAAATAACTTGCAAAAAATAGGTTATTTGCACGAAATTCGGTACCCGGGGTTTTTTAACGTGGAAAATCATAATTTCTTAATAATTTTCATGTAACATCTAGAGGGCGCTGCGTACGCTATCATTATTTATTTCAAATTGCCCTAACTTTTTTGACAGTAAACGTTTGGTACTTTTCATGGAAAAATCTAATTCCCACACCTTTTCCAAGTTATAAAGGTACACCTCCTCAACAACGCTGGAGGTGATCGTTTTCGAGATATTTACAATTTTCTATATCGATGCATATTACTTCATAGCCAAATTTGACTCAATAATTTTTGTCACTCTCCGCTTGCAAATTAAGTTAATTGAATCGAGTAGGCTATGAAAGTTTGTTTATAAAAATAGAAGTTCGCTGTCACATTTTCAACTAATAATTGACAAATTCACAGTTCGGAGTTTATACAGTGATTTTTTGGTACCATGCCCGACTTTACGAATGCTGAAATGGCTGATATGGTTTTTGCAGACGGCTTGGCTGACGGAAATTCAAGCGAGGCCAGACGCATCTATCAGAAAAGGTATCCCAACGCGTGACTCCTTGTGCAGCAACATTTGCGAATCTTTTCCGGCGACTTTCCGAATCTGGAAACTAAATTTGTGGTGGATCTCGTCAAAATAAACAATTTTTTCCTATAAAATGTTTGAAGAAGAATGATTCGTTTTCGAAATACAGATTGTTTACATTTTTCAAAACATGGTAGGTTTTTGTCATAAGTTTTTTGCAATTTTAGTTATGTTCATCAAACTTTATACGCAGTATACCCGTACAGACTTCTTCTAAATTGAGCATTATCGAACTGCTAATTCAATCCAAACATTTCGGAGTTTGTAAAAAAACAATTCGGAGAAGTACTATGTAATTTATTAGGAAAATAAACATACAAAAATTGAACGCAACAACTATTACAACTGTTCAAAGTGACGACCCCCAACAGTAATACTAGCTTCTGCTCTCCTCATCAAAGAATTCCGCACCCGTTGAAAAACGCCCGGAGTGTTTCTTATCGTTTCGCAGCAAGCTATGATACGATCCCTCAATATTTCCTCGTTTTCGATGGGGCTAGCATGAACTAGTGATTTTAGGTGTCCCTAAAAAAATCGACGGGATTGAGGTCCGGTGACCTCGGGGGCCAATGCTCAATGCCTTCTCTTCCTATTCATCGTTGGGGATATGCTACGTCTAAAAAATGTCTTGCTATCACACTAAAATGAGCAGGAGCTCCATCGTGCATAAACCAAAAGTAATTTCGGAGACCAATGGGAACATCTTCCATAAGTTAGGAAAGCTCGTGTTCCAAAAAAAGTAGGTGAGCATCTCCATCCAAACGTAAGGGGAAAAAATAGGGCCCAACTAAATAATCCCCAATTATACCTACCCATACATTAAAAGAGAATCCTTCTTGGAAATGAGTTTGCGTTATCGCATGTGGGTTATCTTCCGCCCAGATGTGGTTGTTATGGAATTTCATGATACCATTTCTTGAAAAAGTAGCCTTATATGTGAAGAGGAATTTCGATAAAATTTGCGGATGTTGTTAGACTTTTCTTTGAAGCCATTGAGCAAATTCGATACGTGACTGGAAATCACATAGCGTAAGTGCCTGGACACGCTGAATATGATAAGGATATAATTGCTGTTCCTTTAAAATTCTGTAAACTGTCATGTGACTCACTGATTTTTCTTGTACTTGTCTCTGGATGTTCACTAATTTCAAAGTTTCCAGATTCGGAAAGTCGCCGGAAAAAATTCGCAAATGTCGCTGCACAAGGAGTCACGCGTTGGGGATACCTTTCCTGATAGATGCGTCTGGCCTCGCTTGAATTTCCGTCAGCCAAGCCGTATGCAAAAATCATATCAACCATTTCAGCATTCATAAAGTCGCGCATGGTACCAAAAAATCACTTTATAAACTCCGAACTGTGAATTTGTCAATTAATAGTTAAAAATGTGATAGCGAACTTCTATTTTTATAAACTAACTTTCATAGCCTACTCGATCTAATTAATTTAATTTGCAAACGGAGAGTGACAAAAATTATTGAAATCAAATTTGGCTATGAAGTAATATGCATCGATATAGAAAATTGTAAATATCTCGAAAACGATCACCTCCAGCTTCGTTGAGGAGGTGTACCTTTATTACTTGGAAAAGGTGTGGGAATTAGGTTTTTTCATGAAAAGCACCAAAAGTTTACTGTCAAAAAATTTGAAAAACATAATGACAGCGTACGCAGTGCCCTCTAGATGTTACATGAAAATAAATACGAAATTATGATTTCCCCCGGGTACCGAATTTCGTGATAATAAATTATTTTTTGCAAGAGTTATTTTCAAAAAGCGAATAAAAAAATTCAATTTCAACACCCCATATCTCCGAAACGAATCATTTTCGGACACAAGTTCATATAGACTTTTTTCTTGAAATTATCTCATGAATACATCACTTGAATATTTTAACGTACTTATGTTACACCCTGTATACTATTTCCCTTATTATCATAGGTTTCATTTTTCCTAATTACCTAATAGTCGACCCCTTTCTCATTTTTTTAAATTCAACTAAACGAAATACCGACTCCACATCTATTGAATAAACCCATACGTTGAGGTTGATATTGCACATTTTCTTTCATATAACTGTATACTTGGACTGTTCAAAAAATAAGGTGAATCAAATTTCTCGAGCTACGTGCATTCGATTAGCAATTTTTTTATATTTTTTTCATGTTGGTGCATTCGTCTCAAACATATTTTCACAGTTTCAGCTGTTTAATAGTGAGAGTAGTTGGTGAGAGGCATAAACTTTGTTTTGCGTGTTTGGCGATTATCTGCTATCGAAAAAAATGGATCAGAGAATTTGCATCAAATTTCTTGTAAAAGAGAGAGTTGAGTGCTCAAAAACATTCGAAATGTTGACAGTGGTGTACGATGAATGTACTCTGAGTCAGAACCGTCGCATGATCATCGCTCAGTAATTGTTGAATAATGTCAACGGCGATCCAGACTTGCTGAAAGGGGTCATTACTGGTGACGAATCATGGGTATATGGTTATGACATCGAAGTCATAGTCCAATCGTCCCAATAGAAGAGCCCAGGAGAGCCAATACCAAAAAGTTCGGTCAAATATCAAGGTTTTACTAACTGTATTATCCACTGAGTATTGTAATCTGAAGCCGCCCCTGACCGGTTGAATTGATACGCCAACCGACTCATCGAACAAACGCATGACCTCACCTCGAAAGAATGCTGTCTAGAACCGCCGGTAAAATTCTAGATGAGTACCGAATCGTCTACACAATTTTCGAATGGACTTTCACCGATATAAGCCCATCTTCCCGACCCACAAGGGCAGTTTAGAGAGTGAATCGAGCGGCTAAACAAGAAATTCGAATAGTGGAAATAAATTAAGCGTTAGTTGCTAAGTGTTGTAATGAATAAATGAGTTTGTGATTATTGAATTATTGTTGGAAATAAATTTTGCCACAGTATTATCTTGAACAATATACTCAACAGTACTATAATGCAATAATAATTTTATGAAAACAATGAAAAGTTTTGCGGAAACAAGCTGATGATTTTATTATTCATTAAATTATTGGAATTGTTGTATAAGTCAATAAAGAAGATGGACTGCCTAATAATTATATCTAATGTTATTAAGCAATCAATTTTTTTAGTGATCACTGGAGTAGACAAGCATAATGACTCATTTATTTCAGTGATATAAAAAAGCGTAGTTATTATTGAAATGCACTATTATAAATGACTGAAGAACTTCGGTCAATGACCCTTTGGTATTCACCAATAAATGACCTTTTTTATTATTATCACAAAAATAACACATCAGAATCTGATAAGTCTCTTTGAAACTTATTACAGTATTACCTTCAAATAGTAAATATTCGCACAGAAAATCTACATTACATCAATCTTACCATTCTTACACACCACCCCAATATCACAGCCAACTTGATATTTTCAGGGGTAAGATCATGTTTTTTCAACGCTTTATAAGCAACTACTGTGGCTATACCTCTTGCTTTTGTACCAAGATCCAAATTGTATGTCGCAGTTGTTGTGAGTTGTTTAACCAGCTCTTGATTTTCACAAGGCGGTACTTTGGTTAAAACTTCTACTATTTCAGGAAAATATTTCATAAATTCCTCATTCTCTGATGCTGAAAAGGGATTGACTATTGACGACGATGATGCTCTGAAAAAATGAAATACGGTGAATAATGCTCACAAATTTGGTTTTTGAAATGACTATTGAGTAGAGAAATTCAAAAGCTTGACGAAAATATGCTCCATCAAGAAAAGATGAACATGAATATTATCGGAAATGAAATGAAAGGGAATAGTTCATCTGGTTGATTACTTCGTGATAACTCAAGGGAGTCTGCTCGAATGAAATAAAATTAATTTATTGAAATAACCATTCTTTCATACATAACAAAAAAATTATTTACAAATATTTGCCCTAAGGGCACCTTCATTTTGGACTACATAATTTAAAATAAAAAGTTTTCTCCCTTCTGTCATCAGCCATCTTGGATTTGCATATTTTTCCACTAGTCAAGCCCTATTATTTGATATTCATATTGAGGTATTTGTGAAACAATATGTAATCCGCCATTTTGTAGCTGCGGCTATCTTGTATACCAAATATCAGATCAATCTGTCAACAGGATGGTGGGCAAACTTCAATTACTAAATTTGATCCAAACAAATAAACAAACAAACAAACAATTTATTTCAAATGAAAAAGGAAATGCTCTTCATTGCTTCTTCAATAGTTATTCAAGTGTTTCTCATCACTTACCTCGGAATGTTTTCCATAGAGAATTTTGACTTTCCAGTTTTCATTGCTTTAGTCTCAAAATACTTCATAGTCGAATAACAGGCATAATTTTCATATCCGATTATTCTACAGCTTTTTTCAATTTGTCTTACACCATTAATGTGGATTCTCAAAAATCTTATCTGTCTCATACAATTCATTTTTCCACATCAACAAACTTCGAAGTGCTTGTAATACACTGTAGCGGATCAGTAATGATCGAAATATAGAGAAATATTTTTAACTGGCAACCTTATCGTTGCAAGTTTTTGACAACTATATCATAATTATAAGTAATAGTAATACAGGAAATGTCATATACTCATTCTTTGGATCGCAACCTCAAATAACCGATACTAGTTATACAAATCTTATATTTTCTCCATGGTGAATTTGTTGTATATTAACGAATACGGTATGGAAATTTCAGGGCTTCGCATTCTAAATAATAGTTACCAACGAACTCGATGCACTGATTTCGTATTCGATACACTTTTTGTTCTGTCATACTTCTTATTATTTTTCTTAAATATCTTGGCTTCATTGTCTCTAACGTATATGTATGATATCAACGATAACTTCAATTTGTACTTTGATCCATTTTTTGATTCTTCATCTAACTTGAAAGTTTGGAATCCTATTGAATTTGTAATGGAAGACATCATTATGGAATTGCTGGAAACTGCCTGAAATGGTTTGAATCCTACCTTACAGGACGTAGACAGTTTGTTAAAACCAATAGTTGTTCAAGTACAAAGAATGTGAAAGCAGGAGTGCCACAAGGATCGATCTTAGGACCCATACTTTTTTTGCTAATATAAATCAGCAGAATTTATATGAAACCATCTGTAATGTGATCATCATTCCTAAATAATTACAATGAGTTTATTATGTCTTTTTCAATATTTCATAACAGATATCAATTTGATTTTATCTGACATTTATTTATAACCTATATCGGTTACCTGTTTTTTTAATTCGATGAATTTTGGTACACAAATCTTGAGATTTAAATTTCGCACTCTTTTGTATTTGTTTCCTGCCAAGTCCGTGAATTTCAATACATGTACAGGGTGTCCTCGCTTTACTTCTGTATATGAATTTTTTTGTGTTGTGAAAATCTCTAAACAATGTTGTTTTTGAGTCATTTTATAACAATGTATGTGTGTTTGTGTATGTATGTATATATCTGTCTGTTTTAAAATCTGTTTTTCCATTAATCAACTGTCGCCTCCATACGAACGACAACTCTCAGTAGTTGAGAACCTTGTGCGAGCTAAGGACTAACGAGGTCTTACCTTTCAACGTGTGATTCCTAACACGGTTGCAGAATCATCCCAGCTCCAACCAGATAAATTCTCTCGAGTTAAATATCCGAAATTATATATATATATATATATATATATATATATATATATATATATATATATATATATATATACGAATATGAAAGTTATTGAGTGTCTTGATATAGAAACAGAAGTTAATATCGGACATAGCACTCAAGAAAGTGGCAAACCATAGACACGTGTTTCGGGCTTTTGGCCCATCATCAGTATGGTGCAGCCAAGTGTAAGGATGGGCAACACTTGGTTACCAAAAGATGGAAATACAAATGCACGGAGCCACCAGCAGGAGCCAACCGCACATTTGTGGTTTCAGTTGATAGATCTTGTGTTTACAAGAAAACTATCAAAATCACCACGGAGGCAGCTATAGCTACCTGCGTGACATCCGGGTCCAGGAAATTATACGAATATGAAAGTTATTGAGTGTCTTGATATAGAAACAGAAGTTAATATCGGACATAGCACTCAAGAAAGTGGCAAACCATAGACACGTGTTTCGGGCTTTTGGCCCATCATCAGTATGGTGCAGCCAAGTGTAAGGATGGGCAACACTTGGTTACCAAAAGATGGAAATACAAATGCACGGAGCCACCAGCAGGAGCCAACCGCACATTTGTGGTTTCAGTTGATAGATCTTGTGTTTACAAGAAAACTATCAAAATCACCACGGAGGCAGCTATAGCTACCTGCGTGACATCCGGGTCCAGGAAATTATACGAATATGAAAGTTATTGAGTGTCTTGATATAGAAACAGAAGTTAATATCGGACATAGCACTCAAGAAAGTGGCAAACCATAGACACGTATTTCGGGCTTTTGGCCCATCATCAGTATGGTGCAGCCAAGTGTAAGGATGGGTAACCAAGTGTTGCCCATCCTTACACTTGGCTGCACCATACTGATGATGGGCCAAAAGCCCGAAACACGTGTCTATGGTTTGCCACTTTCTTGAGTGCTATGTCCGATATTAACTTCTGTTTATATATATATATATATATATATATATATATATATATAAATATATATATATATATATATATATATATATATATATATATATATATATATATATATATATATATATATATATATTTATTTGGATGATGCAACTGATTTTTCCTTTATTTTCAGTAGTTTACTATTAATGCAAGTTACAAAAAGGATTTGAAGCTCTATGACTTCTATTTGATTATCTGCGAGTGCTTTCGACAGCTGGTCGTGCTGTCATCTTCTAGGCACTCTTCCATCTGCTCTGCTATCTGCTATAGAAGAGTGACTAGAATATGACAGCACAACCAGCTGTCGAAAGCGTTCGCAGATAATCAAATAGAAGTCATAGAGCTTCAAATACTTTTTGTAACATTAATAGTAATATATATATATATATATATATATATATATATATATATATATATATATATATATATATATATATGTCACAGTGTCACCATTAAAGTGCGCACCATATGGGAAACTTTTTTTTTTCGAAAAGTTTCAATGAAGTTTAACTTCAGCACTTGTTTGTGCCTTAATTAATTTTAACTTAAAATGATGCGGTCAACTGCGACCCACTGACGTTCAGTGTTTGTCAAATTCAACTTTTTTTTATTGAAAAAGTGCATTTCTAGATCGAATTCAACAAAAAGTTGCTTTAAAAAGTTGTGTCTACGGCAATTTTATATCCATATGCCAAATTTTATACAACTAGGATAAAGTTAACGTTTTGCTTATTTTTGACAGATATCCCCTTTATTTTAAAAAACAATTTCGCTTAATTGTCATCAATTTATGTATACATAACAAACTCATCATGGAGTTTAACTTTTCTGATGAGTTTTTACTCATACGGACATTTTTAGAGAGAAATTAAAAATGTGCTATAAAAATTTTAACATGACTGGTGCAAAGTTTCAATCACTTGGCTTAAACAAACGTCAGTACCTTCAATTTTGAAAAAGCAGACACAACTCAAAAACTGCGATAAGTATTAATAAAATTACTAGAGTTGAAATTACATTAAAATTTCAATATTCAGTATTCACAGATTATTTATAAACACTAACTAGGGCGGTAAGGATGCTTAATCACGTTGAATAAAATTCTTAATTGAATTCATATTTTCACGTTAGTTATCATAATATAATTGAGTTTGTGTTTCAACATGTATCTCCGTGGGCTGGATAGTTTTTACAAGTATACCTATAGTTTTAAATTTCTTTATTAGTGGGTTATCATTTTCATTGAAAGTTACAAAGAAAATGTTCAGTAAAGAAATTAGAACTATTCACTTTTTTTTCAATCAACATTTTTTTTAAATTGTTATTTTTATGTTTTTGTTTCATATACAAAAAGCATATTGAAATTATGCCTGACATACATCTACACCCGGTATACAAATGGATGTACAATTAAAAATACTTACGGCATTATCAGTTTTATCTTTTTTTGTAATATAATGATAATTTGAAAGCGTGTGGTAGTTTCAAATGACCTTCGAATGACATACAAACAACATAAGAAGTGATAACTTTAGCATAATAATAATAATAATCTACAAAATACAAGCAACTTTTCATAATTTATAGTATTGCAAACAAAACACAGCAGTCATTTAGGTTCTAGTGAACCTGTCCATGACAACTTATTAAGAGCAGGAAACAATAAATGTACGAATGTCGCTGAGGTATTCAATTAATTTATTTATTTATTTATTAATTATTCAATTAATCAGCACGTTCTACCTCTTTTTTGATAGAAAGAATTAGTATTGCTATTCAACGTGGCAATGCTGCTTCAGTACTTGGAACTATTCCTCCTTCACATAATTTTGATGAGATCATGCATTGCCCTAATTTCAGTACGGAACTGAAACCTCTTCGAAACAAGCCGAGATATGTGGATATTCATCAGTCTCCTATCAAGGTTAATTCACAAGTGATTGATCCACCTTCTTTTTCAGTGCGGTCAGTGGACTCAAGTCATTCTTGCCCCCAAAAAATGAGTTGCAGTCCTCGTAGAAATGGTTCCCTTTCCGTGGAAGAGCTTCATGAAGCAAGAGCCGAATCGATCCCTCTACGAAACCCTTCTTCACTTGGAAGGATCGATCGCAGCTTGAGAAATGGTTCTTTTGGAGATTCTGTGAAACATGTTCTTCCTTACGAATCAGTAGATTCGTAGATTTCAGTTGTCCTGAAAATCTAGAGAAGAAAATTGGATTGGATAATTTAGGAAACACATGCTACATGAATAGCATTTTACAAGTGTTATTCATGACGAAGAATTTCAAGAACGAAGTTTTAATGATGAACGAGAACGGGAATGTTTCCTACTTATTCATCAAACTCAAACACCTGTTCATGCAGCTGCAGTTTCGTAAGAAGGTATCATCTTTCCCTCCAACCGATTTCCTGGAGTCTTTGAAGTCCACTAGATACTCGTTAGGACAACAAGAGGATTTTTCCGAATTCTTGGGGTTCTTGTTTAATACTCTTCGTGAGCAAAACAATAGCAAAATCAATACTCCTGACCGCTCTGGACTGAATGATTCCGTACAGCCCATCTCGTCTTGTGTTTGTAAATCTTTTGCTGGAAAAATCCTCACTTGTTTACTTTGTGGTAAATGTTCAAGAAGTACCGAAAACTTATGTGAATTTCTGGAACTTCATCTAGCTTTTCATAATATGACTAATAACCAGTCCGTGCAAAGCTCATGAAAATGGAATTTTTAACAGGCGATGATCGACTGTATTGTTAAACATGCGCCAAACTAACTGACTGTTATAAGGAAACAAGTATAGCTGAGGCAGCAGTCAATCTAATAATAACACTAATGATTTTCAAACAAGACTCAACGTCTAACGGAAGCAAGAAACTCTTTGGAAGGTTCGAAATAGATGAACATTTCAACATAGCAGACCACTATTATAATATTCACGCAGTCATTGTTCACTGTGGTTCTGGCGTTGAATTTGGTCATCATTACGCCTTGGTCAAAGAAGAAACGGACTCGTTTGAGTTTGACGATAGTCGTGTCACGAAGTGTTCTGGCGATGCATTGAATTTATTGGAGCCTCTGGAGACACCCTACATTTTGTTTCACAAGAGAGAGGACATTGTTAGATCAATATCTTCAGATGATGTGGTGCTGCAGGTTTTTCCGGGTTTTCCTGCAGCTGGAAAAGCAAATGCGCCACTGGAATCAGTGAAGTCGCCCCGGAGCGCCAATTAATTTCTATTGTTGTTTTTATTTTATTGTTATCGTTGTTTCAATAAAATATGAAAGAACTTAAAAATAAAATAACTCACTTCCAATTTATATAAAAGATAAAACAAATTAATACAAATTGAAAATTACAGAAGTTACGGATCTTACCCAAAAAAAAACAATAACCTGACATTTTTTCAGCTCATGCAAGGCAAACGATGTGCAAGGTATATATGGAATATTAAAATTATCAGCAACTATTGCCCCCATTCTATAAGTATGACATATATCCTTTCAAAATATATTGGGTTATTCAAAACGAAAGTCACACAGTATTTGACATATAAATGTCGGATATCCATAATAGTCAGATATTTGAATAACTGATCGCTTGAAAAAGTCCTTTTTTTGGATGACATTATTTTAAGAACTGTTTTTTTGGACTACTTCCAACTGTTGGAGGTGAATCCTTCTTACGCCGCCCCACCCAATAATTCCATAACCTAGCAGAGATTCGATCAAAGCAAAATATATTATCTTGAGCTTAGTGATATTTAGTATTCGACGACATAAATAGAATTTATTAAAAATTAAACTCACTTTTTTTTTAGATTTTCTATATGAATATCCCATTTCAAGAAGGAATCTATGAAGATCCCCAGATACTTCACTGATTTTGTCAGTTTCACATCCTGGTTCTCCAAACATATTTTTTGTATCTGGGCAAACTTGATTCGTCAGATGCAAATGGTAAAATATATGTTTTCTCCACATTCACTGTCAATAAATTACGTTTGAACCATGTAGTTATTTTCTGCAGATCTCGTTCTACTAATTCTTCAACTTCATCCCACAAATCTGCCACATATAAAATCAAAGTATCAACAGCAAAATTCCATTTACTAAAACTTGTTGTTTCCTACCTGCTTGTGTTTCTAAAATAATGTTGTTTCTCTCTACCAACTCTTTTTTATGATTTTTTCGAACAGATTTGCAGAAGATGAAATCAAAGATATCGATCGATAATTCGATATACTTGTCTTTTTCCCTCCTTTATACATTGGCTTAATAGTAGCCGTTTTGAAATGATCTGGTACTATACCAGTTTCCATACAGAGACTGAAAATATAACACAGTGGTTCAACTATATATTCAAGCGATAATTTAATGATTTCATTTTTAATATGGTGTGGTCCAGAGGCTTTGCCATCTTTTACATTCTGTTTAAAAATCTGTCTGTTTAAAATCTGTTTTTCCGTTAATCAGCTGTCTGATACGAATGACAACTCTCAGTAGTTGAGAAACTTGTGCAAGCCAAGGACTGACGAGGTCTTACTTTTTAACGTGTGATTCCTAACACTAAACATATACTTCTCAATTCCCCTTCCTCAATGGGTTTCAAGAACAGAGATTTATCTGAGTATTCGAACTTATGTTCGCCTATGGGATTTGAAATTTTCTTAGCTAAATTTTGGCCTACATGCAAAAAATAATAATTTATTTGATTTGATATTTCTAGTGGATCAGTGATTTCAGTATTGTCTTCTAGGATTATTTTCGTTATATTTTTGTGTTCTTTTCTGTAGTTGCTTGTGTAATTATTCATGACTGCCAACACTACCACTTGAAATCCCTGATATGATAATTGAAAAAATCAAATTGCCGTGAGATAACAAATAATCTTACATCCGAAAATTATACATTTTCACCTTTTTCAGAGCAATGTTGATCAAAATATCCTAAAGAGTTTGTACAGCTATATTATCATTGAAGATTTTAGATCTCTAATGGAATAGATGAATGATCTCAACCATAACTCTAGAGTAGGGGATTGATCTTACGTTGCACCAACTAATTTGAACAGAGCTGTCTCATAGTCAAATGCTCATGCAATATAAAGCCAACACGTTCTTTTGATATCTTCACAATATCAGCTATAACTCACGCAACTTCATTTTTCGATCATTCAAAACGATTTTGTAGATTTTTTCATGTTTTCTGGTGTTACTGCCTCATTTGGACGTCCACTGCGTTCTGCATCATCGGTGTTTCTACGACAACGTTTGAAGTCAGCAAACCAACGTTTTATTGTCGTTTCTGATGGAACGAAGTTCTTATGAAACTTTTCAAGCCATTGCGTCGCTTGAAGGGTAATTTTTTCCATCAAGCAGCAGAGTAAAATTAAAACACGAAATTGTTTTTTGTTCCATTGTTTTGAAAATAAAAAAAGTAGTGTCACTCTTAGCACAATAACTCACAAACTCATAAGTGGAATAATATCATGTTCAGAAAGCATAACTTTTCAAATCAGCGATCTCTCCAGAAAAGCTGAGGCATGTGAAAATTATACCAGTGCATAACTGGTGTTTTGGGCATAATAAATGGGCAATATGGATTTCTAACAGGCAAATCAACAGAAAATGCCCTTTATCAGTCCTTGAAGTTTGTGATAGATAAGAGATGAAAGATACTTATTCAGCATATATTTTGATCTTACGAGGACTACTAATTTACTTGATCAAAATATTCCCAAAATGCATTATGAGAAAGTATATTTCGGTAGATTTATTTTTTATGGTCAGCAGTTCCTATTGATCGAACCTCAATAAGATTTTTTCGACTAGTTATTTGACGTATTCAAAAAACAATTCATTTTGAGTATAGTATGACTATACTATAGTATAACAATTTTCAATTGAAAGTAACTCATATACAAATTGAACTGAGAGCTAACGGCAACAATGTTAAATGTTGGAACTAAATTCTTACAGGGGTCATTTTTATTGTCTATGCATCGCCATTGTAAATAATTGAAAAGTAAGGTGATTCCATAAAATTTTCCCCCCGTAACAAGATAGTTCCTGCATATCGATAGGATGTACGAGCGAATAGGTGAACCAGTTCGTTAAATACTTTGAAATATCGGTAAACTGATCAACACTTCGCAGGTCTATTATATTTGCGTCCTTAAAATGCCATAACTAGTCATTCGGTTTCTTCATTATCAAGCGTCCTTATCTGCATAGGTGTAGTGTGTTCTGTTTCTTGCGAAGGTGACTTTGTTTTGTATTTATTAAATATATTTTATTATATTTATTAAATAGACTGTTATATTTATTGACTTTAAAATATAAGATAAGAGTTGGCCGATACTTGTTTTTCAAAATACATTATCATAGATTTTCATCACATTTACACTTGAGATAATTAGTTGACCTAGTCATTAAACTCAGGTATAAATGTTCGGTAAACTCAGGTATAATTGTCATTAATTAGTTCCTAGAATAGACTTAGTTCCTAGAAAAAAAGTTTTTAGGTAGATAGTAATATTTCAAAAAGTATATATAAATCACAAAGTATGTAGAATTCAGTTTGTTAGTGAACACGCTTGAAAAAGCTACTGTGCAGCGAAACACATATTGTGGATTTGTTAATCTGTTCTAGTGAAAATCTCACAATAAAGTATTTTTCAAAATACATCAACTTTAAAATAGTTTTTGAGGTTAGTAAACAACTGACAAATAGCTGAATAATATGATTGAATTTTATTATTTTTATAGTATTAAGATGGATGCCGTAGCAGGTCCAAGTAATGTACAAAGAAAGCGGAAGTTTATGTCGTTAGAAGAAAAACACATTGTCTGTAGAGTGTACGAAAATTTAAAAAATACACTCCGTACAGTGGAAGCTGTAGCCAATGTCATTTTTAACGGGAATATCCGTGTCGACAATTGAACGCATTGTACGTGAAAAAAAGGTGACTGGGATTGTGCAAGATCCAAAAGTACATTGTCATGGTAGAAAAAAAAAATAATTGGGCGAGTACCAGAAAAATTTTGTACGATGTACCATTCATTCTTTCTTTTTTGAGAATAAAGCGCCAACCCCCGAATCCATTAGGACAAAGGTAATGGATAATGATCTCATTCCAAAAATGAAAATTTAAAATATATATGCCAAACGATCCCATAGATGTGTCTTAATAGAAAGAGAAGATATAGTCTCATGGCGACGGAGATATCTTCGCTCCATTAGAGAAATGCGTTCTGCTCTCAAAAAGATTTATTATCTGGACGAAACGTGGGTGAATGCTGGTCGCACAGTATCTAAGATCTGGCAAGATACTACTATAACTAGTTATCGTCAAGCATTTGTGGACGGTTTATCAACAGGGTTGCGCGGACCAACGGGTAAAGGGCAACGACTAATTGTCGCCCATATAGGTAGCAAGAGTGGCTTTTTAGTCGATAGTGCACTAATTTTTTTATCCAAAAAAACGGAGGATTATCACGAAGACATGGACGCCCAACGCTTTGAAGGATGGTTTGAATCCCTTCTTTCACGAGTCGAGCCAAATTCAGTAATAGTAATGGATAACGCTTCTTATCACGGCCGATTAGTAAAATAGCTGCCAACATGACCACCAGAAAAGCAGACATGCAGAGATGGTTAGGACAAAAAGGAATTCCATTTTCCGAGGACATGGTTAAGGCCGAGCTTATGAGTGTCACTAAACAGCATCGTGACAGATATCGCCAGCATGTGGTGGATACAATAGCTCGTGCTGAAGGCATCACCATTTTGAGACTTCCTCCTCACCATTGCGAGTAAAACCCGATAGACTTAATCTGGGCTCAAATTAAGCGTTATAAATGTTCTGATGTCCAACGTTTATTAGAACTCGCAATGGAACGGATACGGAAAGAAGATTGGGCTAATGCTGTAGCCCATGTGATCAAAGAAGAAGAGAAAATGTGGGGATTGGACGGGATGGTAGACACTGTTTTCGACCAAATAATAATAGATTGAAGTGTGACTAGGGATTCCTCTTCGGACGAAGCAATGGATTGTGAAACTTCATAACCATAACATAGGTAATAATTATTTCTTTGTTTTATAGTTCTCTTTCTATATAAAAGAAACATAATAATTATTTTGTAAATTTTTCTGTTTTTTTGAAATACTGTATTAGGCATAATAAGAAAATGTAATCAGTTTTACCATTGACATCAGGTAGCGCCACGTACTGTAACAATTTTTACGTAATTACCTATGTGTTTGAATAAATAAATATATTATTTTGGTACGCCTCTGCAGAGTTGGTAAGAGGAGTATCCGTTGGTCACTTCAAGTGCGACGTTGCTAATGAATCACCTTCAATTGAAAATTGTTATACCTAGTATAAACAGTTTTACAAAAATGCAACACGTGTTTCGCTATACGCTGGCTTCTTCAGGCGTGTCTTCTCAGTGAGAAGACTTAACAGTTTTACAAAAACGCAACACGTGTTTCGCCATACAGCGCTTCTTCGGGCGTGTCGTTACAGTAAATACACGCCCGAAGAAGCCATTGTATGGCGAAACACGTGTTGCGTTTCTTAAAAACTGTTTAGTGAAAATCTCACAATAAAATGTTCTTTGAATACCTTAGTTATGGATGTTCATCAAGTATCGGCCAATTCCATCATATATACTAGTTGTATCATGTAGGAAGGAATCTGTGATTGAAGCATACAAAATGCCATGCCACTTTGTAATATCACCAATGACGTCATTCTTATTCATTATTGTCTATACCTACATCAGGACGACAACTCAGTAAAAATCAATACTTCACAAAATTCAACCCTATACTTTCCATAGAAACGGCACAACTCCAAAAGTCTGTATCAAAATAATACTTCAAATTGAAATTTATGTTGTAAAGAATATTATTCGATTTTTCGATAACGTTAATCTCTCTTATTCCAAAAATAAGTTAGATATGTGGGTTTATGGGTAGTGTCTGGCAAGGATCAATTCCTACAGAAATTGTTTCAGAAATTTTCAAGTATTTAACAAAAAATGACAAACTGTCATGTTCGATGGTTTGCCAAAAATGGAAAGAAGCTTTAGATCGAAGGGATTTATGGAAACAAATTGTAATATGTGTGGATCAAGACTTTTTGGAGCCCAGCACGACTTTAATGACACAAAAATATTTGAGACATATTAAAAATTTGGAAATCGGTTGGGAAAAACCACTCATTCAGAATCGATGGTTACCGTTGAAGGTTCACGAACTTACCAAAAGGGTTGTTAAATACATATTTAGTTTAATCGAAAACGATGTTCAAGTGGAATGCTTCAAAATTTTCGAATGGTATGATATATATCCTTTCAAGAAAATCATATACCACCTGTCCAGATTTCTCAAGTAAGTTATCAATTGTTATTAATCAGTCCTTCAAATAATAATTTCAAAAGTTCTGATTTTGTTTTCAATTGAATAGAATAAATTAGTGACTGCAAATTACAACATAATTCAGTACATATATTCAGTTCCTAAAACTACTTCAAACTACACGATTTTATTTATATACTGACTAATCAGTATGAAAACGATTGATAAACCCACTGTATAGAGAAACACGTGTTGTGGTTTTGTAAACTACCCTGTGAAAATCTCACAAATGAGTATTACTTGACTACGTTATGAATTTTCAGTAAGTATCGGCCGTAGTGGTGCCATCACTACCACACCGTCAGAAGCCAGGGAGATCCTTCTAGATCTACCTCCTCTCCACATTTTTCTGGAGAGAGAGAGGCTAGATGGACTGCTTACAGACTTGTTCACATTGCCAATTGCACAAATCAATTTTATGCAGAGTGCAACAGACTGTTGGTTGACACTGGAAGTCACAGCATTCTGAAAATGACCTCTGACTTTATGCCTCCATCTGTCAACTACAAACTGCCTTATAAAGTATTGTTCCCGAGTAGAGACGACTGATTCCTCCGGGAGAAGGAAATATCAAGAGCAGATAGTTGTTGATTCACAGATGGATCAAAAACACCTTCCGGTTCTGGTGCAGGTGTTTTTAGTCGCAGACCCAGGACAGAGTTATCTACCTGCCTAGGAACCTATGCGACTGTATTTCAAGCGGAAATTTACGCTATTAAATTATGTGCAGAGAGATTGGAAGAATCCAACCTCATACACAAGTCAATAAAAATATTGGCAACGTCTAAATTGGTAGCAAATTGCCAAAAACGACTCTCCTTGATAGGAATACTTAACAGATTGTCTCTGGTCTGAATTCCTGGCTATACTGGCATGGAAGGCAATGAGGCTGCTGACTCCCTTGCAAAGGAGGGTGCTGCAAGCATCGGACCAGTACCTGTCATTGGCATCGCTTTAGGCTTTGCCAAACAAACATTGAACATCTGGATGGCAAGAAGATTCATGGACTTCTGACAGAATCTTCCAGGATTGGCTCACTCCAAGGCGTTTATTCACCCTTTGAAGCTTGACACCATACAGTTGTTGGACTACAGTAGGGATGAACTACGATGTCTAACAGGCCTCCTTACAGGTCACCGTTATTTGAGTCATCATATGCAGAGACTCGGACTGTCGGAAGACAGTGTGTGTCGCCTCTGAAATGATGAAACAGCAGATCATATACTTTGTGTCTGCCCCGCTGGGAACCGAATCAGATTTTTAGAGTTCGGCAGAGCCGTACTTTTACCATCTGACCTGAAAAACCACTCACCATACAAACTAATCGGCTTCGTTAAGAAGCTGGATTTATTTGATCGAGTGTGAATAGATGTGAGCCACAATAAACCCTTGCGGGTTGCGGTGGAGGGTCGAATAGACCCACTCTCTGTAGACCTAACCTAAGTATCGGCCGTCAAAAATTCTAAAAGTTATTTTTAAATACAGAGTTTTCAATACATTTTCACCAGTGATTATTTCATTGATTTGATACATTGATGTAACTGATAAATTTCCAATCTGAAATGAAGGTTATTTGATAATTCATTCGACAGTTTAATAAAAGAATGATTCGAGACGATTGAATTCGAAAACTGGGTTGGTTTCTTCAACAAATTAGATAAAGATCCCTTCATTTAGAAGGAACTGAATTTATTGGAATTATTAATTTCCCACAGTCAGGCACATACAAGATAAAAGGGCCAGATGTCACATTTTTTTAGGTATAAAAAATTAAATAAAAAGCCTCGACAGGAATTCGAGAGGGGTACTACCGTGTTTCGTAAAAAGAGGAAGAAATAAAGGAAAGATGGCCCAGAATTCTTCCGGAACACCATTTGCGAGAGTACCTTATGATAGGTATACTAGATTTTTTATCAAAAAAAAACAAATAAATTGCTGTGAATTCGAATCACTAATAAAAATGTGATTCACAAAATGAACTTCGCGTCAAGAATCAAGATCAGAAAATTAAATCGAAATGACATGTAGGAACATGTATTTCAATGATTTCACGGCACATATAAATTTCAAATTGAGATGACATACAGTTTTTCGTTAATAATTCAAAATCTGTCAGTAATTGAGATATTTTAAAAAAGTTCTGAAATAGAAAATTTACAATGCAAAAGATCCAACTCCCCGACCTATACCTCCATTATTTATAAATGTTGTAATTTACAATCAAAATAGGGCAAGCCTCACATTGTCGAGTTGGTCGATGAACAAGAGACATCAGGGAAAGTATATCACTTCACCAGAAACGCCTCTAAATAATAATTGACTGAAAGAGGATGAAAACGACCCTAGTTGATAATCAGCAAATAATTGACTTAGCAGCCAAACTCTAAAAAGTAGACCTGTAGTTGACCACTCAGAATAAGTGACTGCGTACAATGATAGGATACTGAGTGACTCAAAATAGAAAAATATTATAATTAATGCGAGTACCCTGAAGGCGTATACACCAAAGACGACATGTTAATTTGCAGACATCGGAAGTGTTCGCCTAGAAAGAACAAAGTGTTCCAGTGAAATTGTATTCGTTAATCTAATTTGTAATTTGTTATTGGAATGTGTTAGGCATCACACGTTAAAAGGTAAGACCTCGTTAGTCCTTAGCTCGCACAAGTTTCTCAACTTCTGAGAGTTGTCGTTCGTATGGGGGCGACAGCTGATTAACGGAAAACAGATTTTAAAGAGATTTTAAACAGATTTTTTAAACAGTGGAACTACAGTGTGAGACCACATTTTTTTCATTATATCAATGATTTTCATGATATATTATTTTGTTTAATTAAATAAGAAAGTAAAACAAATAATGAAATTATAATAATAATAATAATAATAATAATAATACGTCTTTATTCACCATAAAAATACAAATGGAATAGACAAAAATAAAATAAAACGGTATATAGGAACAATAACAAAAACAAAAAAAAAATTCAGTATATGGTGAATAGGCGGAGTATCAGCCAAGGCTGTTTTTCAACTCAACCTGATATTATGAAATAATAAAATTAATTGGCGCTCCGGGGCGACTTCATTGATTCCAGTGGCGCATTTGCTTTTTCAGCTGCAGGAAAACCCGAAAAAACCTGCAGCATCACATCATCTGAAGATCTTGATCTACCAGTGTCCTCTCTTTCATAAAACAAAATGTAGGGTTTCTTCAGAGGCTCCAATAATTTCAAGACATCGCCAGAACACTAAGTGACACGACTATCGTCAAACTCAAACCAGTCCGTTTTGTCTTTAACCAATGCGTAATAATGAACAGATTCAACGCCAGAACCACAGTAAACAATGACTGCATGAAGATTATAATAATAGTCTGCGTAAAAATTTGGTGCTTCCGTCAGAGGATGGTTCATGTTTGAAGATCATCAGTGTTATTATTAGATTGACTAGTGCCTCAGCTATACTTGCTTTTTTACAATAGTCGGTTAGTTTGGCGCATGTTTGGCAATACAGTTGATCAGCACCCGTTAAAAGTTCCATTTTCAGATTATTTAACAATAAGCATTGCACGAACTGGTTATCAGTCATATTAGGAAACTAATTGAAGTTCCAGAAAATCACATACGTTTTTGCTACCTCTTGAACATTTACTACAAAGTAAACAAGTGAGGATTTTTTCAGCAAAAGATCTGAAAACACTAGACGAGATAGACTGTACAGAATCATTCAATTCAGAGCGGTCAGGACCCCAAGAGTTTGGAGCACTCTTCTTGTTGTCCTAACGAGTATCTAGTAGAGTTCAAAGACTCCAGGAAATCGGTTGGAGGGCAAGATGATACATTCTTACGAAACTGCAACTGCATGAACAATTGTTTGAGTTTGGGGAATAACTAGGAAACATTCTCATTCTCGTTCATCGTTAAAACCTCGTTCTTGAAATTCTTCGTCATGAACAACAGTTCGGAGCACTTCTCTTGTTGTCCTAACGAGTATCTAGTAGACTTCCAAGACTCCAGGAAATCGGTTGGTGAGAAAGATGATACATTCTTACGAAACTGCAACTGCATGAACAAGTTTTTGAGTTTGGTGAATATGTAGGAAACATTCTCATTCTCGTTCATCGTTAAAACCTCGTTCTTGAAATTCTTCGTCATGAACAACACTTGTAAAATGTTATTCATGTAGCAAGTGTTTCCTAAATCATCTAATCCAATTTTTTCTCAAGATTTTCAAGACAACTGTCTACTGTTTCGTAAGGAAGAACAGGTTTCACAGAATCTGTATCAGAACCATTTCTCAAGCTGCAATCGATCCTTCCAAGTGATGAAGGGTTTCGTAGAGGAATCGATTCGGCTCTTGCTTCATGAAGCTGTTCCACTGAAAGGTAACCAGATCCAAGAGAACTGCAGCTCATATTTGGCAGGGCAAGAATGACCTGAGTCCATTGATCGCACTGAAAAGCAGAAGGTGGATCATCAATCACTTACGAATTAACCTTGATAGGATACTGATGAATATACACATATTTTGGCTTGTTTCGAAGTGATTTCAGTTCCGTACTGAAGTGAGGGCAATGCCTAAACTCATTAAAATTATATGAAGGAGGAATAGTTCCAAGGACCGAAGCTGCCCTACCACGTATAGTAGCAATACTAATCATTTCTATCATAAAAGAAGTAGAACGGTAATCTTTCGTTGCTTGCCCTATTCTCCATTCGAGTTCATGAGCGAATAACAGAGACTCCGAGCCATAAACACCAAAAGTTCCAACCGCTACTGGATAGAACAGATAGTTGTTACCAAGATTTTGGTATTTTTTTTTCAATTTTTCGCCAGACAATGCTGCAGTTCCAACAGACTTCGAACTTTCGGCTAGATGGGAAACTGCGACCGTGTCAACGCAAGTGAAGTCACATACCACAGGTTTACCAGCTCAAATCCCCTCTTGAATTATATTCAAAAACTGAACAGCGTTTTACTCAGTCACCTCGATTTTATCGTTAATTTTCATATTATATATTGAGTTCTGTAATTCTGTTCAAAAAAATCAAAATGGACATTCAGTTAATAAATCAACAAGAACACATTTCATCAAAGTGTTCAACTTTTTATTTTAACATACAATCGCACGTTCTCGGAGGCTCAAGCAACTTTTGATAAAGATCAGTGAGATTCTTATTGCTAGTCTTGTCATTTTTCTATATTGAAAAACTCTATGAATATTTTCCAGAACTCAAAGGAAATTGCGTTCGCTGATATTCCGAAATGCCAATTTACCAAAAAGTGAATGTTTGAAAATTTTCGAAGCATGTGTAATGTCCAAATATACCATAAAATCATTAGAAATCCGGAATAACCTTTACATATACAATACGGCCTTTGACACACCAGAGTTCGTTGTTCATTTGAAAGAATTCGCCTTTCTACAAGAATTGAAATTGGATTATTTCATCTTGTCACGGCCCAGAGTCATAGATGTTTTGGCAGAAAATGGTCAGAATTATTTACGTCTTTTGGAGTTATTCTTTGACGAAACTGATTTAGAGAGTATCATAATCCCAGAAAGGAAATGGAAGAAGCTCAAGCAGAAGTGTCCAAAGTTGAAAGTTTCTATATCGATAAGTGAGTATAATTTTTTTTCAATTAAATAATAGTTTCGAATAAAATTTCATATATACATTGAATATAAGTTACATTACAACAGAAGAACGCGATAAAACATCCAATTAAACCAACAAAATGATGAATTCGATAAAAACTCAAAAAAAAAATCCGTGGATTCTAGACGCTGAACCCTACGTAAGTAACCGCAGCAACCTTATTCTCCAAGAGAGGGCGTTAATTAGATCGGATCGTATCGCTTCGCCTGCACAACAGCAAATGTAGATTCGCGTTCCCTGGGACTTCAGCATATATTCTTCCTGCACGTTCTTGACTGAAAAATCGTCGTACCTTAGCCAGCAGTTGTAGCCGACGTGGAAGGCATCGGTGACGTTATGTCCAATGTTGACATTTTTGCCATCGTGACGAATACCAATGTGGAATCAATTCTCAAGATGAAGCCAAACCAAAGACTTGATAGTCTCCGTGCCATCGTCATTGCTGTATTCGAAAGACTTCAGATACAATATGAGGATAACGGGAAGTTTGCAGAGCATTTTTTGTTCCCACACTTCGACCTGCTCGTTAGTTTTCGACGAAGTCAGCCCCTTGAAACTGTTCTTGGAGACGAGTACATTAAATGCTTCCCTGATATTATTTACTTTCTCAATGTTGAGTGGCAGGGTGAGGAAAAGCTGGATATTCTCAGTAATGTGGCCTCTGGTACGATGAATGTCCGACTTCAGTTGCGTCACTTATTGATGTACTGGTGAAGTCGATCCTTCTGATTGATCCCATTACGTTCCATTCATTAAATGAATCACTGCTCAAAGCAGAGTCAGTGAGAGGTTTTTCATCTTGAGTGTAACATTTAACCGACTTTTACTCAACCGTTTCATCATTTACTCCATTCAAAAAAAAAACTCTTCCGCATCTTGTTGTCTACCCTCGATCCAGTCCGTCCGCATGTTATTCAACATTTTATAAATTCACGTCGAACCGAAAGGAATGCCAGTGAAGATAACTGCTTCGTCATTCTTGGCCTTTCTATCCACTTTCCTATCTTTCATCGTGATGTAGGAAAGTAAGTAATTGAACTGTTCCACAAAACGACACATTCCAACTATAACCGGGATAGATTTCCGTCTCTCATTCGACGAGATGTTTTTTCTCAGGCTGTCCAGTAAGTTGTAAGTACTTGCAAAATCTAGTTGATGTAGCAGTGATGGCTTTGATTAAGCAGACGCCTTGGTTGCAAACTCACTACCCTCCTGTATGTAGATAGGAACTCGCCCATCCTATTACACTCTAGATGTGAAAATTAGTCGAATCTTCTAGAGTAATTGAAGAGGCATATGTGAAGACTTGTTATTTTCGTTTTTGGGGGCCTGGTTGAAAGCGACTTTGTTGAAACTATTGGGTTTCATACAAAACATCGGCGTTGTAGAATTTGAGAAGACTTGCCCACGATATTGCGACAGGGGTAGGGTTGGTTACTCCAACCCCGTGGGGAATTAGTTCTTTTGGGGAATATACGGATTCAGCCTCATTTCGAATTTCCTGTTCCTTTTCCATCAAAGCTTGACCGTTCCTTCGGGTATTCCATCAAAGCTTGACCATCTCCGGCTCTTGCTCCATCTGCTAATACTCGTGTCTACTGTTGTGAGGATATTCATGAACGGTAGGATTATGTTGTGAAAAAACATAAGTATTAGACAGTCTGATAGATGACGCTCGATTGGGGAGATGCTTGGACAGGTTTGGCTGTACCATCATAGACGCATGTTGGTGGTACATCGACGGGGAGATCACAGTGTGCGGAAAGTAGTCAAAAGGTGAAGATACGGCTATTGATTGGATCACCGCAAAATCTTTCTGGGTTTTAACATTTTCTCTCGTCTCCATTTGTCCTTTTATGATTTTGAAACTGTTTACAGTGCTCAGTTTGCCTCTTAAATATTCTGCCACAAAATGTTTAAAACTATAGTCTGATTTACTTTTATCATCATATGGATTACACTAGAATCCGGATATACCGACCTTCAAGAGACCGGATATACTACGTCGTACTAACCGGACGACGCACAAAACAGTTTAATTTTGTGGTAATAAAGTGTACATTAATTCATTAGTCTTTCATTCAACTGTTCGGATTGCTGATCGATAGGTGAATATAACATTTTATAAGAATCACATATGCTTTACTTTAATAGTTCTTAAATATCCTAATGTACAAACATATGTACTTACATTATGTACTGTAATACAAAGAGATAAAATACACACGCAATGTACGAAAAAACTGTTTTACTAACGTAGAAAGTCTGTTATTTGAATTTGTTTTTGACAAACTTCTGTTCGGTAGTAAGAATTTCGTACAGCATTATGAATTCGCGACATCATTGTTTTCATAACATCATCGTCCAAGTTAGTCTGAACAAACACATTGAGCGTTTCCGCAGTCTTCAGAGCTTTAGACACACTCAAGTTTGGATAAATCTCTTCTGGTGCGTCATCATCACCGCCATTATCTTTGCTATTCGCGTCGTTGGCAATTATATTTTCCACAATGTTTTCATCAGACGGTTCCTCACAAATGGCGACAACATCATCGACACACGCGTATTGTTCAAAGTTCTCGTTTGTTATGGGTAACTGATGCATATCAATAGCCCTCGCCCAAATCCTCAGCGGCACGTCGTCTTCTTCGTAGAAATCATCTGGGTTTGAAGTTAGGCTACATTCTACATTGTTTCGCACACATCCAGCGTGTTTGTAACAGTTGAAAATTGTACCTTGGTTGATTAGTTCAAGGCATCTTGAATCATTAGAATAGCATCAAGAACAGTGATCTTTGGAGACCCAACACTACTGCTCGCGCAGCCGTCATTTTCAGGACAAGGTTTTTACGAAAATGTGATTTCAAAACTCAAATAATCCCTTGGTCCATGGGTTGCAACACTGGTGTCCTGTTTGGAGGCAAAAACACCAGGGTTATGCTTTTCAAGTCTGTAATATGGGGATGTGCTGGACAGTTGTCAACAGGATTTTCTTGTTCTCTTTCGTGAGTTCACGATCCCATGCGCGTACCCATTTGCTAAAAATGTCAGCCGTCATCCGCAGTTTCATTTTTTCAGCATATGATGCAGCCCAATCAGCTGTTTGCGAAATTAAATCAAGATGAGAGCAAGGCAAAGTATCAATACAGATGAAATCCCATATCGAAGGTTTTCCATGTCTCCAAGGAATGAGAGACATTGCATCAGGACGCTTTCCATCATTTCGACTGATTCCGGCCCTGACCGATGTCTCAGTCAGTAAACGCATAACTCATCGCGAGACATTGCAAAAGGTGTAGATGAGTCCCGAAATCCCTAGAGAGATCCGGAGCGATCGTTGCCGATATAAAAAGGCGCCGCTTCTAGTCAGTGAGTTAGTCTGTACTTAGAAAGTGAATCGTGCGTTTAAAGGAAGAAATCTAACTGTGAAGATAAAGTAAGCGTTAGTTGCTAAGTGTTGTACATAAATTAGTTGTGATAATGAAATATATAATTCGTTACAATTGGTGTCAGAAGTAGGATTTTTGAAATAAATTTGTGAACGCTTGGTGGACAGTCTTTGTGTTCGAGGAAAGTGTGCCTAGTAGACTTGAAAGTCACCGAATTGAAGCAAGAGTTGCAGGAGAGAGAGAGCTAGATTCTTTCAGAAAGAAATCAGTACTCCAGAAGAGACTGTGGGATAGCTTGATTGAATCAGGAGAAGATCCCGAAACATATTTATTCGAAGTCTCTGGGGGTGATTTGAGTTCAATAATGAGCAAACTCGATGGACTTTGACTAAATTCGGTAAGCCTTGAAGAGAAGCTCCTGGAAAATGCCAAAAGCTTGGAAGATAAATTTCTAGAAAATTCGAAGAATTTGGAAGACAAGCTTCGTGACAATTCGAAAAGTTTAAAAGATGAACTTCAACAAAATTCGAAGTGCCTGGAGGAGAAGCTTCTGAAAAACTTGAAGAGTTTGGAAGACAAGCTTTTGGAAAATTCGAAAAGTTTGGAAGATAAATTTCTAGAGAATTCGAATAGCTTGAAGGAAGAACTTCTAGAGAATGCAGAAAGCTTGAAGAAAGAGCTTTGTAGTGTGGCGAGTCTACTCAAAGAAAGAATAGGATGATATTGAGACCACCATTAAAAAAGTAATGAAAGAAGTGTTGCCTGAGAGGAAACAAATAAGATGCTGGAACTGTGGGAAAATTGGACATGTGCGTAGTAAATGTCCAGCTTTCAAAGAATCGACACCAAATCAGGAAAACTAAAGGGGGTCGATGAGAAGGAACAATCGTCGACCTGTACTCAGCAAGCCCTCGTAAAAACGCATTGGTTGCCGTTCTCTAACGACAAGACAAAGGTGTTTTCGTAGACGGCCTCATCAACAACGAGCCTTGCACCATGCTGCTAGATACAGGTGCGACGAGAACCATTCTTGGGCCAACCTTTGGCAAAACACCGGCAAGAATTGAACCGTCAAGCTGGAAACTAAGCACCGCAACAGGGGAGCCAGCCACTGTACTTGGAGAATTACCAATTGAATTGATGTTGGGCAGCAATAAATTGAAACATCGTGCATTAGTAGTGGACATCGAGGACGATGCAATCATTGGAATGGACATAATGAATTCCAGGGGGTTCGAGCTGATTTTCCATGGCGGCGTCCTATGTGTCGGCGGAGAAGACCTGGTGCTTCATGGAAGAAGCGAAGACACGATAAGGGTCCTATTGGCTGAAGACGTATGTGTACCTGAAAGGGCTGAAACCATCCTGGAGGCTCGCTTCGACGGAAGTGCGGCAAGGTGGTAATGTTAGAGCCCGAAATACACAATGAGAAAATTGGACGAGGAATCGCACTGGGGAAGACCCTGTTGCGTGTTGATAAAGTTGTGCCGGTCAGGGTCATGAATGTCAACTACTTTCCCGTGACCTTGAAGGAAGGAACACTACTGGGGACTGTTCGTCCATTTTCTCGGTGATACGGAGTGTACGCAGTTCGGTTAGCCAAGCCAATAACTTGCCTAAAGAGTTGGAGAAGTTGATTGACATTTCCTCCAAGGACATACCACCAACTCACCGATCAAAATAGAGGACGTTAGTCAAGAAGTACGAGGAAATCTTCGACATTGGAGAAGGAAAAGGCGGCAGAACGAATGTGGTTCATCATTCGAATCGACACTGGGAATGCCCTACCAATCCGGCAATCAGCTAGAAGACTCCCTCTTGCCAAGAGATAAGAGGCAGACAAGATAGTCAGCGATATGGGAAAAGAAGGAGTCATCGAACCTTCTGACAGCCCCTGGTCTTCCCCAGTCGTGTTAGTAAAGAAGAAGGACGGCTCGACAAGGTTCTGTGTGGATTATCGCCAACTAAATCACGTGACGAAGAAAAACAGCTACCCTCTTCCAAGAATCGACGACACCCTAGACACGCTAGCCGGCTCCACAATTTTCTCGACCTTGGATTTGAAGAGTGGATATTGGCAAGTTGAATTGGTCCCAGAAGATCGAGAAAAGATGGCTTTCACCATCGGCTCAGGATTGTGGCAGTTCACGGTTATGCCATTCGGGCTTTGTAATGCTCCAGCAACCTTCGAGAGATCGATACAGACGGTTCTCAAGGGGCTCTCATGGAAGACATGTCTAGTGTATCACAACGATATGATCGTGGTCGGAAAATCGTTCGACGATCACTTAAAAAATCTGGAGGAGGTATTCATGCGTCTGAGGAGTTCTGGATTGAAACTCAGTCTCAAGAAATGTCATCTGTTCCAGAAAGAAGTCCGTTACCTTGGCCACGTTGTCTCTGGGAAGGGAGTGGCGGTAGACGAACAAAAGCTCAAAGTAGTTAAGGATTGGCCCATTCCAAAAGACATACATCAGCTTCGGAGCTTCCTTGGTTTATACACCTACTACCGCCGAGATGTACTGGGGTTTGCCAGCATCGCCAAACCATTGACTCGACTCACAGAAGGGCAGATCCAGTTCCCAGTGGTCTGAGGAATGCCAAGCTCATTCAAGAAGTAGAAAAGAGTTTTGATCAACGCTCCTGTTTTGAGCTATCCCCTACCTGACGTAAAGTTCATTTTGGATACGGACGCCAGCAACGTGGGACTTGGAGCAGTCCTTTCTCAAATCCAGGATGGAAAGGAGCTGTTGGCCGATGTCAAAGGTGTAGAGCATTTCTACAAATACGTTTATGGAAGACGATTTCTGTTGAGAATGAACCATGCAGCTCTCAAATGGCTTCTGCAGTTCAAAAATCCCGAGGGCCAATTAGCGCGCTGGATTGAGAGATTACAAGAATTTGAGTTCGAAATAGAATATCGAGCTGAGACTAGCCATAAAAACGCAGATGCCCTGTCACGGAGACCATGCCCCGATGACTGCTCAGATTGCCGACGAGCAGAAGAGAAGGAAGCAGCCATTTGTAGAACTAGAGCTGTAGACGACAACTGGGAGGATAATAAGATCAAGGAAGACCAAGAAGACCCAGATCTTGGTGTAGTCATCGGATGGAAGAAAAGTAACCGAAGACCATCGTGGCAGGAGGTTGCAGGTTATTCGCCAGCGGTTAAGTCCTACTGGGCACAATTGAACTCCCTTAACTTGGAAAACGGAGTTCAGAAGCGGGTGTTGGAGTCTGAAGACGGTGGAGAATAAAGGCGCCAAACAGTGGTACCCAGGAACAGACGACGGAAGGTGCTCATAGAAATCCATGATGGAGTCACTGGAGGACATCTGGGAGTAATAATAATAATATACTTTATTGTCCAAAGAAAAAATCTTGTTGATAAAGTTAGTAAATAAATATAAAAGAATACATAAATGTCATATGAATATAAAAATATAGATAAAATATAATGTAAACCTAAGTATAAAAACACTGAATAAAAAACCACAAACAATGGCTGAAACATACATACACATAAAACATGCTAAGTTAAAAATGATCGGTATAGAACTCAGTCTACTACTCAAAATTTCTTTAATCATTTTTCTGTACTGATTGGTATCAATATTCATGTCTTTAGTGTAACTCGGCAGATGGTTATACATCTTCACATTGGAAGGAGTCCTTGACCAGAGAATTGCAAGGAATAGGTAATTTTGAATTTTTTGTTGTACGATCTGACGAGTTGTATAGTGATGGGTGGTAACCTTCAAGTTTGACACGATGTTTCTTAATCAAACACACTATCTCCAGAATAAAAAGAGCTACAACCGTCAAAATTTTTTTATCTACAAACAGTTGCCTGCATGAATCACGAGGTTTAGCTTTGCACAAGTATCGTATAGCTCTCTTCTGTAATACAAATACAGACTCCAGCAAATTAAGGCTACACACACCCCAAAAAGGTATACCGTACCTTAAGTCAGACTCTACCAAAGCGTGATATGCTGTTTTTGCAGTATAAACTCCCAGTTCTTTAGCAATAACTCTCACTGCATAACAGCTGGTGGAAATTTTACTTTTCATTTTTCTGATGTGAGCTCCAAACATTACAAGAACAGAATCCAGAAGTCGTTGGAGTGCTACAGCTGAAGAGGGGTCAGATAAACATTTTCTACTTGGTGACCAAAAGGCATTTTCTAGACAAACCGTCATATGAAGATGTCTGGAGGAGTCTTCCCAGACTGAGGGACACAATGCTCGATCAGAATCTCGTGGACTTGGCAATCCCGAAATAAGCCTCTGGGCTCGACTGGAGAATTGTGAGGAGCATGTTGGAAACGATCTTCAGATCCAGCGGCATCAGGATTTTGGTGTGTGGTAACCATCTTCCACGACCGAGCATAAAGACTGTGGATTGTTACTTCCATCGAACTTCACAGTGCAGATATGGAGAGTCCTGCAGGTATCGACACACGCCAAGGATGACATTTCGGGGCGAAATGTCTTTAAGAAGGGGGCAATAATGAATCTGAAGCCGGCCCTGACCGATATCTCAGTCAGCAAACACATGACTCATCGCGAAAGGTCCCGAAATCTCTAGAGAGATCCGGAGCGATCGTTGGCGATAAAAAAAGGCGCCGCTTCTAGTCAGTCAGTCTGTACTTAGAAAGTGAATCGTGCATTTAAAGGAAAAAATCTAACTGTGAAGATAAAATAAGCGTTAGTTACTAAGTGTTGTACATAAATAAGTTGTGATAGTGAAATATTGTTAAAAATAAATTTGTTTAAGACAGTTAATTCATTAATTCGTTACAATATGTTCGAGACGAGTGCACCAACATGAAAAAATCGCTAATCGAATATACGAAGACCGCGAAACTCGAAAATTCACCTCATTTTCAAATAGACCTCGTATTATTTCACTATAATTAATACATAATTTCATGTAATGAATATTTGAATCAATACAAATCTGAAGCAGTAAAAATTATTCAATAAAGCTGGCGTCATCTATCATTTGGAGGGTCAGATTCATGTTTAATATAGTATATACTCTATACACTATACACTCCAGAGCAGTAGGTTGAAAGTTTCGTACTGTTTTGTGCAATAATAGCTGGAAAAACAATGTTATCTCTCCAACAAATCAATCATTCAGAACAAATCATTTATGGTAATGTACTCTTTCATAGTGCAGTCGAAGCACATAATTGTTATCATGGACGTTGTCAAACAGACAAAAAATGTGAGATTGTTGAAAGCTTGATATTCTTGGAAAGATTTTTTTTGTAAAGGAGAGTTTAGGTTCATAACCATCCACGATCTTTCAATAAAGCTAAACCAATAAAGAATCTACTGAAGTGTAATGGATACATTGCAAAGTTCACCCACAAAAAAGTCAATGCGTAATTTAAACCCCTAAAGAGTATAATTAATTAGTAACTTGTATTCACAAATTTTGCCTACAAATCTTCGAAATATATTAAAGAAGAAAGTAATACAAATCATGAAATTATGAAACAACAAAAATTAATTGGCGCTCCGGGGCGACTTCATCAATTCCAGTGGCGCATTTGCTTTTTCAGCTTCAGGAAAACCCGGAAAAACCTGCAACACCACATCATCTGAAGATCTTGATCTGTCAATGTCATCTCTTTCATAAAATGTAGGGTGTCTCCAGAGGCTCCAATGAATTCAAGACATCCCCAGAACACTTAGTGACACGACTATCGTCAAACTTAAACCAGTCCGTTTCGTCTTTGACCAAGGCGTAATAATGACCAGATTCAACGCCAAAACCACAGTGAACAATGACTCCATGAAGATTATAATAGTGGTCTGCTAGATTGAAGTGTTCATCTATTTCGAATCTTCGTAAGAGTTAGGTACTGCCGTCAGAGGTTGAGTCATGTTTGAAGATCATGAGTGTCATTATTAGATTGGCTAGTGCCTCAGCTATACTTGTTTTCTTATAATACAAATTGAATAATCAATGAAAACGTGCCTCAAAACCTAATATATTATTTCATGAAGAATTTCTCCATCGAGAACAGGTTTTAATTTTCGAAAATATTATTATCGAACTAATGAATATAAAATATCTCATTGATTGGTTTATATATTTTCCGTTAAGACGGCAAAAAGCAATCGATCGAATATGAGAAACACTGTGACTCCAACCATATTTTTTCACCAATTACATTCTCTGCATTTTGAACATGTTCCAATATGAACTTTATTTGATAATTCAATTATTTTAATGGTTTTGAAAACTGTATACAATAGTAGGCATTGGTTCCAATCAATTTATAACGTGTATCACTCCATAACTCTCGGATATGTTAATTCAATCACAATTTTAACAAGGAATAGTGTTTCACTTCAGACTGACACATTGTTGGAGTTTTATCTTCAACTTTCTCAACTTTACTCGCACCAGCAAAACGTCAGGAAGAAATTCCGAAAATCCACCCGAAAAATAGTGACACTGAAAACTTCGGCCGCTAATGCCTTAACCATTTTGTCAGTTGTAACGCAGTTTTGTATCAATGCTTTTGCGGAAGGCAAACTAGTTAAAAAATACTTGATTCTCTTCGATAAATTCTATCGATTAATTATTTGCCTACTTTTTCTCAATTGATGCCCTAAATTTATTCGATGACAGTTTTAGTTACTTTAAGAATTGGGATGATTTTTTTAGGAAACGTTTGTCATTACGAACAAATTGAGTTCATTTTCCTGATGGAGGATATTCCTCTGAGTTCTTTCTCACTGGTAACCAACAGCAGATACAATCAGAGAAGAAGCCGTGACTTCGAAAGGACCCTTTTGAGGCTTATAAATAACTACCACGAATCATTAGGTATCTACAAATCTATAAAATCGATAATTACTTTTGTTAACATTTTGATTTTCTCAGAATGTGTGAAATTGGATTTGAAAAACAATAAAGAAAACTTGGATAACTTGCTGATTGAGATAATTCTGAAATGTCCCAGATTGAAGAAATTACTTTTTGATGGGATAATCTCTGATGATATGAACCTGTTTCGCGAAATTTGTCTATATCGGAAAAGTGCTCGAGGTAATACACACCCAGTGTCACATGAATTTTACAATCTTACCATCTACCTATTTCTTTCCAGGTCTCCACGTGAAACTTTTACCGCACAAATACAAATCCATAACAAATATAATACATATGTTTTCCTAATAAATAAAATGTTCATTATTATATCTGTATTCTTGAAGTACCTAAGTATCCTTATGAATTATGAAGTGCGGACGAAAACAGTCCCCCGTCTTAACTCTTGAACGGCTAATTCGATTTCCAACAATATAAAGTATTTGATAGAGAATTGAATCGAATCTTATTAAAAATTACTAAAAATTATACCTTTCTACGAATATTTTTCCGACCTTGGTATCTTATTATGTTCAGAAGTTCAGAGAAGGGGATTATTATACGTCCGCACTGTATAATGATTGAATGTATAGAAACAGAATTCAAAATTTTGAAGTAATTGGAAAATAAATCACTTAAACATATTGAAGAGATAAATTCAAAACCTGCTGAGAATAATATAAGTATGAGAGCTGAAGGCTGAAGATTTTTTATTTCTTTTACTCTTTTACTACTAACTTCATTAACACCTAGGAAGAGTACCTCCAGATAACTGGACTTCCGTGATTTTGATTGGCGATCAATCCCCTATAAAAATCATGAAATATTTATATTTACCAAAGGCAAAAATTCATATAAATGTCCTTGAAATGTAATACCTGAGGAGTGACAAATATTATTTTGACTATTCAATGAACATTTGAAGAATATATTTTGGAAATATATTCAATGAACCAGAAACACTTCCGCGGCCAAACAATGCCGTGCAGCCAAATAATGAGTTTTTGAAAACAATTCTATTCTCAGACAAGTCAAGATTCACCAATATTGGTTTATTTGAAAGACAGAATACTCGATAGTTGTTGCAAAAAAACAAATTTTTTTGTGGGGGGAAAATTTCCAACAACGTTTTGGATTCAACTGTGTGTCTAAATGTACCGTACGAAAGCAAAGGCCAAGAAAACCTAGAAAGAAAAAGAAATATTCAATTGTGTAATGATGTTAGTAACTCCGATGTTATATACAATTATGTAGCGACACTAGTTGTACCTATTATACCTATTATAGATGGTGCAAGAATCGAAATCTGTCACTCGTATTCTTTACAGATCTTTAATTCATGCACCATAATATTAATTTAATCCCAAATGTAAACAGCATTGAGAATTGAAGTGCCAACTTGACATTGTCAAACAGTTCCTCTTGAGATGTACTCAGCACCTCTGTGAATGGAGGGCTGAAATGTATTGGATCTTTTAATCATTTTTTATCGAGAGTGCCATAAGTTGAGAGTTTTTGACAAAATATTCTACAGAAGGAAGAGATCCAAATGAAAACACTAATTTATATTACGTATATGCATCTATGATGTACAATATGATAATTGAATTTTGAATGGATTAATGAACTAATCCATGAAACTCTTTTCGATAGGACATCCAGTATATATTTTTGTAAAGTTTTTCAAAATTTTATGGTTTCGGAAAGATTGAAAACCGATGCATATTTAGAAACTGTAATGAAATGAGTATTTTCTCAATCAACTGGAAATTTCGACTTTATAGTCTCGAAATTGATCTTGTAATTTTTGATTTCAGTTGAATTGAAAGATCATAGTCAAAATATGTGGTCCTTCTACGCTTCCGTAATGCATAGATTTTTTAATAGGTTATCTATTATTCGATAAAATATAAAGTATACATTCATTATTAGTCATTTCACTCAACATCGCATTTTCTTTATGTTACTGGATCAAAGTGACCTGTATGAAGATTTTCAATAATTTGCAATTAAAATACAAATAAGTATTCATGATACGTGTTTCGCTACATCAGTTGAATTGATGAAGCTATCGTGTAGCAAAACGCGTCTTAGATGAAATTTATTATGAATATTTTATTATTATTATTATTATCATGGATAGTCAGAAGAATTTTCATCAAATAACCGGTCAGTTAATTCATAAAATACAAGTATTTTGTCGAAAGTTTCGGACTATTTTGGCGACACTGGTAATTAGTGAGTGTTTGTGTTTGTACCACAGAACAGAATTGACTCCACACAAACTTATATTTCATGTCCTAAGATATTATAATTATGCGTTTATGATTTCTGTGGTTTGTACTATTGTTTACTATTCTGTGGTTTGTATTTTTCAGATATTTGAGTTTTGAAAAGTGTATTACAAGAAATATTTTGTTGTGAATATTTATACACATTTTCAATATGGTAGTTGCACCATCAGATGCACAGTCCATAACACCGAGTTCAGAAAAATCAGATCCGAAAGAAACTCAAGATCCTGTTCCAGTTGATAATTCTTATCAAATCAAACCTTCCCTAGAAGTAAAGTAAGGGTGTATTATTCATGCACCAGTCTTAAGTCGCAAGTGTTAAGTTATCATGTTTTCCATTTCTTACTAAGTACTTGAAAACTAGGACTCCTCCACATAAAATATTATGAATAAGTATATACAATATCATTGCTTGGGATTTTGGGACTGGTATGCATGATTTCACCGTAAGACTTATCATATTTTCAGTGATGAGATTCGACTATCATTTCAGGTTCAAAGAAATACCTGTTAAAGAAATCATCAGAAATGTAGTGTCAAGTTTACTTACAGGAAAAGTATATGAACCAGAGAATGTGAAAAAATGGACCATAGCAATAGCAAATGAAATCAATGATAAAGTGAAAGGTACATAATCTAATGTTTAGTTAATCACAATATTTGAATGTGATCGAAACGTTTCACTTTACAATAGCTTTCAAAAGCATGATTGCTCATTTATGTACAAACACAATATACACAAAATGATTGTAGATTTGGAAATGAAGAGATACAAACATATCGTTCAAGTAATACTCGGTGAAAAAAAGGGAGCTGGAGTCAAATCAGGTGTGAGGTGTCTTTGGGATTCAGACGTTGATAGTTTTACCAGTGAAATATTTATGAATGTAAGTATTACCCTTTCAGTTATAAAGCAAACATTTAATGGTTTTTTTGTTTTAGGATACAATATTCTGTGTAACAACGGTTTTTGCAGTATATCTCTATTAATTTATTCAACTTATAATTTATTTATTTACTACTTTTATATTTTAATAAATAGTTTGAAATAGTTCTGTGAATCATTGAATTTTAATTCATCATACAAGATTCATAGGTTGGTATGAGATATTTGATATTAATGAAAGCATCTTCTCCCCCATATCTTTCCAAAATTTCCAATGTTTCATTTATGATATCTGCTAAGTTATCTCCTCTCATCTGACTGTAGTCAATTTCATCCCCACAGTTCACTAAAAGCAAAAAATGATTCATGGGAGCAATGGTAAATTAATGCATCTCCTTAGTGAATCAACACTCACCATTTCTTTCTTTGAATAAATTTAAAACTGGTAATATTTGACGATAGTATGGAACTAAAGCCTCTCCAATCATGTCTCCAGATTTCACCAAATGCTGTAAAACTCTCAAAGTTGTGCACATCACTTCCTTATTTTTTGTTTTAAGTGCATCTAAAAGTATTTTATCAACCAATTTAAAATTGAATTTCTAAGACACTTGTTACCTTTAATAGGAATAATGAGTTGAGGAATGCACGGAAAAATTTTCTGTCCTCCATGTGCCAACAAGTCAAAAATTCCTTGTTGAGCAAATAATTTATAGGGGTGTTCTGTTTCGCAAAGACCATCAAAGAACATAGGTAAATAATAATGAAAGTCCAGTTTACTAATGTCTGCCTGGAAGTTTGAAGTATTCGTATATATGTTGAAATATCTCATCTTTAAGTTTTTCTATTCATTTTTGTGGAAACATACCTTCCAAGAAACTTTTCCTCCTTTTGCTTCTCTTCCAATGGGTAAATTACCCCTCATATAATTCATTCGAAAATTTGTAGGCTTTGGAGGAATTTCCTTAAGAGCATTACATTTTGGAGGAGGAGCTACACATGTACCTTTTTGAAGAGCTTGTATTGTAAATGCTGGAACCAGTCTACATCCTTTGGTTTGTTTAGCTCCGGGTAAGGGTTTTTTCAAGTTGGAACGAAATTCTTTTCCACTCACCATGTCAAATAAAAGGTGAAATGCATTGTAGTATTTTCCAGGAAATTGTGTCAAATTTGAAGTTTCTGATCATGTGACATTGTTGCTATGGAGTGAAATATAAAATGTGTTTAATCAATGAACTTGGCACAAACAAAATAATTTTTTTGATTCGAATTTGAAATTAATATCTAAACTCTGTGGGTAAATTTCAATTGTACTAGAATGCCTCTTACCCACATTCTGGACTAAATTTTCAAGTACTATTTTTGTGATCCACAAAGATATTTAAAAAATGAATGAATGAATGAATAGATAAGGAAAACAAGGGCATCCTTTGCTAAACCAGGAGAAGCTTCAGAGATTGTCAACAATAAAGGATGCAAGTTTCTTGTTTATCCTTTATTCAGGAATACAAACGTTTGTTATCACAACTTTATTTAACTGAAAATTATTATTTATTGTTTTCCCCTAAAGTTGTCTTATTTCATAATTTCATCTAATCTAATAATAGATGATACGAGTACAAAATGAATTGAATTTATAGGAGTCCTAGTCCAATAAACCCATTTTTCATTTGAGAATTCAATTATGAAATATTCACCAATCAGCTGGAATTTCTGATTAATAAAATTTGGTTGAATTACTTATAATACTTAACTTCTGTACTATACTCATGTTCAAAAACAGAAAATCAAAACCAATAAATTAAGTTTTATTTGATTTACTCTTCACACAACTGCTTATCAAATTCAACTTGGCATTTGATTTAAAATGTTTAACCGACAACAAGTAGATCTTCACTAGGGAAGGAATACTCTGGTACTTCCAGATTAAGGGGGGCTGGACCTTTGCGAATACGTCCAGATGCATCGTAGTGTGATCCATGGCAAGGGCAGTAGTACCCTCCAAAATCACCAGCATTAGCTATAGGCACACATCCCAGATGAGTGCACACACCTAAAACAACAAGCCACTCTGGGTTTTGGACTCTTTCGTTATCATGTTGAGGATCACGAAGGGAAGAAACTGCAACTGACTGTTCCGACTGAATTTCTGAAGATGTTCTATGCCTGATGAAAAGTGGTTTACCTGAAAATTATATTTACTTTACTATCTACTACTTCAATAGATCATCTGCTGTGAGAACATTTAAAAGCAAAATGTTGATTACTGATTTTTAGGAACCTTCAACGGTGATGCTCTGTTTACGTTATCAAATATATATTAGGAAATTATCCTTTCAAAAGGTCCTAGAAGTTTTAAGAGGGTTATGATATAACTGTTACAAATCTGGTTTCCAGAACACATGAAAATTTCATAGAATTTTGAGAAAGTAAACATGTCCACCTGTGTTTCAGAACTTTTCAAATGTTCCTCCATAGACTGATTCTAGAATATGAAATTGCTACACAAGGTAGAGATCTTTTTAAACAGGGCACATTACTCTCCCTACAACTTTAATTGTTGGGTCCAGCTGAGAGTCGATAATCCCTCTGGTTCATTTTACTCAAGAAGAGTAAAGGTTACTAATCTGGATTTGTGTAGTGGAGTTTATGACATACTCCTTGATTGCAGTATTTCCAATTCAAAAAATTCCAGATCAGAAGTTATACATTATTTATATCAGTTAATTATATTTTCACAAGTTCTTGAATTGAAAAAAAAATGTAGAACACAAGAATTGTTTTGATTTGCTTTCAGGTTGGTAATGAATTTTGGCAAAATTCATTACCAATTTTTCTCAAGAAGAAACAACACTGATTCAAGGATTAAAAAAATATCAAGGTACTCATGACACCATTCAAAATCTTGATTGAAAATACCAAAGATCCACTATAATTTACATGAATTCTATAATGAAATTTTGTCAGTTAATTTTTTGAGGTAAATTCATATTTCCACATGAATTTTTACATCTTAGGACTGGCGCCAGAATTCACTTTCAGTTGCAAGTATTTCAGTGTTTATATAATAGTTTTGTCATATTTATAAGTACAGTTATTTCATCTTATTGAGTAATCTTATGACAACAGCTTCATTAGAATCGAAATTTAGACTAAATATATCTAATTAGTATACTGACAACAGATATATTTTCAGTCCTCATTTCAAGATGAAAACTATCGAGTAATTGCAATAGGTGACTGGTGTGTCATTAATAGATATGATTTCTTGAAAATATGTTGGGACAACAGATATTTACCTCTCCATTTGAAAGTAACTGATTTGCCTTCAGGAATGGTGGCTAGCTTAATCTCAATTTTAGCCAAGGCCAAAACATCAGCAGATGCACTCATGGAACTAACAAAATGAGTGACAACAGATTTAGCTCCATAAGCAGAACCAACACTCAAAGCGCCAGCCATCAAATATGTGAAATTTTTTCTTGAATCTTCGGAATTAGATGATTTGGCCTCTGGGTTCTTGGTGCTATCCTTGCGATAGTTCGTCCAGTCAGGAATTGTTATGTCAGTATGTGCCCATCTTATTTGAGTGGAAACAGTCAGACCAGATGTTATACTTAAATTTCCGTTAGGAAGGGCTGAAGGAATAGTTGGAGAAAATGGGATATATACAGTAGTCTTCTTTGGTAAGATTGCAATTTGTTTTCCTGTGTTCAGCTGGTTACTTACAACTTGGCTTACTGTTCTGAAGTAGCCGGAAACATTGGTAGGCTTCAACATTTTAAAGCAACTCAAAAAGAATAGTTCTTATGCAATAGCTATACTTCCCCTTGCTCACTGATCACATACAAATTGGAAATGTCAAATTTCAGATTTTCAGTACTGTCTAATTTCAAATCCACAGAAGACTACAAAATCTTCTGTCCTATGACAGTCCATCTATGATAAATGACATGACATTAAGAATGTCTTTTAGCCCATTTCGTATTGATAATTTCTGGATTTTTATATTATATCTATCAATAAATTTTGAGCCGATCGGTTACCAGTGAGCAGATATAGGAACATTCTTTTTGAAGTTTCATGCACTGGAAAAAATAGTTTGTTATTATACTGATTCCTCTCATTTTCGTAGGCGACTCGAACTACTCAATTACCAAAACAGATCACCTTAATGTGTTCAAGAAAACCGTATCATAATACTCGTTGATAATAGATGAACAAAAAAGATCTAAAGGATAATATGTAATCATTTCGATGTCAAATCTTTAACGAAATATCATGAATAATAATAAGTGTAGATAACTAAAATTAGGCACAGCTTATGAAATCTGGGAAGAGACTTGGAAATTATCTCTCTCTTTTTCTCGCTCTATCGCATTTAACAAGCGAGACCATATTGGAAATTAGAAAGGTCTTGCTACATTTGATAAACCATATATTATACCTAATCCATATGATACCACCATATTTCGATTTGGAAAATTTGTAGCTGAAAATTCTATCGATGCCTATATTAATCAATGAACAGCATTTGAATGACTTTGTTACTAATTGTTGGTAACTCTTATCAATACAAATAATACTTACCTTGTAAACTGGCGAGTTGGCTGTCCTTGTTCATCTTTCACTGCCTGAACCACTGTGCATGCTGTTGTATGTCCATAATCGTTGGTTTTCGGCGAGTGCATTGGCTTGGAATGTGGGGGTTGAGCAAACCGGCCATCGGATGCCTGCTTCCACGTAGCCCCGCTGGATACGGGAATGGCAGAATCACTTGTGGCTTAACCCTGAGATGTGTGTATCCGTGCCGAGGGGATGAATGACACTGAGCCTATCAGCTGTCTTTCGAGATACCGGACGCTCTCTCGTCGTAGCATCGCCTTGTCACGGTAATGCGGGGCTCTGCCGTGATTGACCTTTTTTCACTAGCTACTTGTGTGACTTTTATGGACAGAATAAACTTAAAAATTCTTTCTGACGCTGAGTCTATAGAGGAGAGGGATGTCGAGCTTACGACTCCAACTGAGCTCCCTGTAAACTTAGATCAGGAACGCGTCTACAGAGGAGATGGTTGTCGAGTTTACGACTCCAACTGACCTCCCTGTGAATTTAATTCAGGAGCAAGTCTACAGAGGAGATGGATGTCGAGTTTACAACTCCAACGGACCTCCCTGTAAATTTAGTTCAGCAGCGAGTCTACAGAGGAGATGGATGTCGAGTTTACGACTCAAACTGACCTCCCTGTAAATTTAGTTCAGAAGCAAGTCTACAGAGGAGATGGATGTCGAGTTCATACAACTGACCTCCCTGTAAATTTAGTTCAGGAGCGAGAGCTGCGGCGTATGCAGAATCTGTCTCAGGTGGGGGAACAAACCAGAGGCGAAAAAGCTCTGCACGGCTGAATCTAAGGCATCGTCTGGTGTAGCTGGCGTGCAAACTTATAACATCACGAACCATTCCATCGTTTACTGGTTAAGAGTACTATTTTTTTACAAAAAGGAACACTTTCTGTGGCTACTTTGGATTCTTTTAAATTTTGTATATTCTATGCATCTTGCAACTTGCCAACAAAAAATCATAAGAATACAAGATGGTCATGGAAATGTGCTGCTTTCCTCAAAAAATACTGTTTACAGGGATCGTAAAGTTCAGTACTACCGCGCCATAAAATGATGGTCGGTTCCAAGATAGAGAAGTGACAAATGTAGCAACGATAATGGTGAAAATGGTATTCCTATCAATATTGCATCCAGGAGAAAAAGCTGAAAGCGCTGGGCAGACTGTAGAGTAAAACCGCTTTTTGAATCAACCAGACGGAATATTAAATATCCAGTGTTATTTGTCTATTTGATGATGCTACACAATAAGTACTTTATGTGTGAGACGTTATATAATATCTGCATATACCTAGCAACTTCCCTTTTATACAAAAAGTTGTTGCTTTCACTACAACTTTTCACAAAACATTTTTTATGAAAACTGGTGTTGTTGGATTTCATCTTCAATTGGTTCTTGGACGTTGATGTCTGCATTTGCAAGAGATGTAAGTTATGAATTGAGTGACCCATCACTTGATGATTATCAATAACACTTTCTATGATAGTAATTAAAACAATTTTCAAAAACATTTCTTATTTCTAGACGCGTTTTACTAACACCGTAGCTTCCTCTGAAGCTACCGAGAAAGTTACTATAAGCAAAATGAATCCTTCGTAGAATTTTGATAAACCATCTTCAATTTTGCGATCTCCCTACTCCATTTCAAATTCGATTTTTTTTGGTCTCCGACCAGATTCACCAGAAATATTTACACTAAAGAAACGCAAACAGTAATAACAAGAGTATTCATAATTTTGTCAAGAATTCTCAGATTATATTATCTCAAAAACATTTTTGTGGAGAACCCAATGTTTGTTACTGCGTAATGTTAATCACTGAATAGTCCAATTAGTCAGTAACTTGTATTCATACATTTGCCTACTAATTGAAGAAATGAAATTTGCTTAAAAATTGAATAATCCATTGAACTATACTTTTTTTATGAACGAAACGTCAACCACTAAAAAAAGCTAACTATAGAAATTTCATTATTTTTTTAATTGAGTTATTAATTCTTAGGCGAAATTCATGAATACAAGTTACTTGACTTATTGGACTCTTCAGTAGTTTACATTACGCAGTGACATTTCGGGGTGAACTTTTCAGTATGCCATTCATCACACTTTAGCGGATTCTTTATTGATTTAGTTTAATTTTCAGATTGTGGAAGGTTATGTTTATATACCCAAAAAATATTAAGAGACTTCGCGATTATGATTTTAAATTTTACGATTCCCCTCTCTCCACTTCTTGACGAGATTTGTCATTGTGGAATCGGTTTTGTAACGAAGAACGCAGCTAAAGATTACGTCGATTGAGATGAAACGGAAAGTAGTTGTAACAGGAATGAAATAGCATAAAAACCACAAACTACTTTATAGTAGGTGGTTTGTGATAAAAACTACGGGAATGGTTATTCCTGAATCCGAATCAGCAAAAAAACGCAACTGAATGTAACGTGTCTTTTAATGTAAGGTCAGGGCTGCTCCTGGCTGTACAATTGTACGAATTGCTATACAATTCAATATTTTTTCGTACATGCATACCACATTGACGAAAAGCATACATTTTGACTTCATTTGGTTTTGCATTGATTCGGACGACACCACGGTTATATATTTACAAATTCCAATCACTTTAGTCTTCGATAATCGAGTAATCTGTCTATCTCTGTCTTCCGTCTGATTATGATAGGCGTATTCCGCATGTCCGTTTGTCATAGAACTCGTGAATCACGATCACAAAGCACTTTATTTTCAGATCAGTCAAATCTATCGAAAAGCGCTGACGCTAAAAGAAAAATAAATCCACAGTGGGAAAAGACGAATTTGGAATAAATATTTATGAATAGTAGTTGGTAGTTCACCTCACCTCTCTTGATTTTTGTCTTAAGAGACTTTGTGTTGTCATTTGATTTGATACATAATATAAGCTAAAGCTAGATTTGTGAATGCAGAATTTTCAATAAATATCAAGACAAATAGTAATCAAATCAGTATATTTGCAATAACCACTTCAAAATGTTCACATTTCACATACGATGAAGTGTCTGCGCATGCGCGAATCGCTTTATTCCATCTTTGCATCATGCGGGAAGCTGTCACTTGTCAATTATTCTGATGACAGGGTTGGCGACCATTGATGCTATACAATTATAGCGAAAAGCATACATTTTCATCTGTCATTTCCGTACAAAATATTTTTGCTTTGGAGCAGCACTGTGTAAGGTTAGATTTGTGGAATACGGAAGGTTATAAATATAGTTATTGCCGAATTGCGAAATCCTGTAATTTATAGAATATGTCTCAAAACGAGGAACAAACGATAGACGCTTTCATGAGTTTGGGTCTAAGCAAACAAAAGTCCATTGAAACATTGAAAAATGTAACCCTTACCAAGAACCTTAATAGTATTTTGAGAGAAGTATGTGAAATGATGCAAGTCTTCAAAATTAATTACATTGCTGATTTGTTTTAGGTAGGGTGTTTTGAACTATCTCAAGGAGCTAGGACGCTGCTATATCATTTGGGGACTAAAATAAAACCCCAAATATCTCACCATTTACCTCTTTTAGTGGAATACATCTCTTCAAATAAATTAGATTCATCAATTCGTGTAGACAAAGCAATTGAATTTGCTCTTTCGCATATAAAAGAGATCAACATTGACGAGCTTGAGAAATTTTGTGGGGTAGGAGTTGTTGTGACACCAGAAGAAATTGAAAAAGCAGTTGAGAAACAAATAGTCATCAACAGAGATGAACTGTTAAAAAACCGCTACCGATTTAACACAGGTCCTCTGATGCAGAAAGTAAGAAGTGAATTACCTTGGGCAGATGGTAAAGCAATAAAAAGTGAAGTTGATTTACAAGTACGTCTATTTTCATAAATGTTGTTCATTTTATTATAGCAGAATTTTTCTCTAGGTATTTGATTTACTTGGTCCAAAAATTGAAGCAGATCTGGTTCCAGTATCAAAAAGTGAGAAAAAATCTTCCAAACCTGTGAGAAATGAATCCAAACCCAAATCGTTTGTTCAAGAAAAAAATGAAATTGAGGGTATGTGTTGGTGGAGCTCTTGGAGTAAAGTCGGAGTAACCTGACCTGGTAGGTCAGGAAGGCAGTCTTTACGAATCTATGTTTATGATCTATTAAGTTTTCACACTCCTATGATAAAGTGTTTGTAATTATCAAATCAAGTAACCTCAAGGTACAAGACAGTTGGCAAATATTTATGTAGTTTTTGACACCTTGGTTGTTGCCAGATTTGTAAATAGACTTAACCTAACTGTACTTCCAAAATTCAAGAAATACATCTCGATCCAATGAGAGGTTGAAAATTATACAAATAGGGATGCTTACAGCTTCTCTTCAACAAGTATACAGGGTCCCCATCTAGACCAAATACAAGGCTGTCTTTCATTTGAAATATGGCATAAAATATCTCGCCTGATGACTATAATTATATATATGTTAATAGTATGTTCATTATTAAAATTAGGTTTTGGGAAAGAAAGGTGTTGGCTTTCATCTTATTCTCCATCCTTCTAAAAGAAGTAAGAAAGTAATTAATTTCAAAATAAACTCTTCAAGTTGCATAGATCATGCATAGAAGTTGAAAGTAACGGCCGAATCAATCAGAAAAAAAAAAGATTTTATTTTATTATAATTTCATTTTAGAATTTTTTTGCCTCATATAATTGTTATTTTCAGCTAATCATTTTAATTTTATTGATTCTTTCAGGGATTTCAAAACATTTTATATCATATTAGATAATGAAAGTCCGAAACTAATGAAATTAGAGTGTTTTTATTGCAAAATATTTGTATAGTCAAGACTATTAACGAAAAATATGTTATTTATTTCCTTTTAAGTTATATATTACTTATTTGTAGATCAAGGTCTTACAATACTTGACGTAATGAAAAAAGTAAATTTTCATGCTCCTGGAGAAAACTACAAAACCGAAGGTTATGTGGTAACTGAGTACACACATAAGTTATTGAAGGATCATTTGAAAACCACTAGTGGACTGGTATGTTATTTCAATCAATACTTTTCTTTTTCTAACTCTACTTTTAGGTTCGAACTAGGTTCCCTCCAGAACCAAATGGTATTCTACATATTGGCCATGCCAAGGCAATCAATATAAATTTTGGATATGCAGCAGCAAATAATGGAGTTTGTTTTCTCCGTTATGATGATACGAATCCTGAAAAAGAAGAAGAGAAATTTTTCATTGCCATAAAAGATATGGTTACATGGCTAGGTAATTTACCCTAACTATTACAGACTACTACTAATATTTTTATCATGATAGGTTATACGCCATTCAAAATTACTCACTCGTCAGACTACTTTGATCAGTTATACCAATGGGCTGTACAATTGATAGAAAAAGGTTTGGCTTATGTTTGTCATCAAACTGCTGATGAAATGAAGGGTTTCAATCCCCAGCCATCACCTTGGAGAGAACGTCCTATAGAAGAAAACCTTCAACTTTTTCAGGTATAATATTTTTCAAATAAAACTATCTTGAACACATAACTTATTTTTAGGATATGAAAAATGGTAAAATTGATGAAGGTGCAGCAACTCTAAGGATGAAAATTACACTTGAGGAAGGAAAACTAGATCCTGTAGCCTACCGAGTAAGGTTTACTCCTCATCATCGTACTGGTAATAAGTGGTGTATATATCCAACTTATGATTACACCCATTGTCTATGTGATAGTATCGAAAATATAACTCATTCATTGTGCACCAAAGAATTTCAGTCAAGGTAAAATATTTCATATTTATTCAAAAGAAATAAATCATCAAATGATTAATTTTATTTTGTAAAACGAATAATTATTTTTGACTTTTTGTGACGTACCACTTTAATTTTGTGCCATAAAATTGCTTTAAAGAACTCAATAACTTTTCTAAAATAAATACTTTAAATATTTGAAGGTAATTATATTTATCATGCCTTCCAATTTATCTGACCATGAGGCAATATTTGGTAAAATAAAACTCAAATTGCACAAATCAAGAAAAAAATCTCACCTTGGTAGAATCTACTCTACAAAAAATTATAATAGGTTTCATCACTTATGCTCATGTACTGATTGGAATAGTGTGTTGTTAGTAGAGACACCGTTCGAGGTATTCTATAGAATACTTGTTGAACATTTTGAGACCGCGTTTCCCAAACAAAAAATCAACAAAAAGAAACGGAAACATTGGATCACTAAGGGAATACGAACTTCTTCAAAAAATATAAGATCTCTTCATCAAATCAGAAAGTTTACTAATAGTTTATTTTTTGACTGTTACTTCAATAATTATAGGAAAGTCTATAGAAAGGTAATCAGGGCTGCAAAAAACTTGTACTATAGTAACAGAATCACGTAAGCTGACAACAAAGCTAAAGAAAGCTGGTCAATAATCAACGAACTCAGAGGAAAAAATATGTATACAAACACAACAGATACATCCTTGAATCCGGACCTTCTAAACAGCTATTTCTGCTCCGTCGCAACAAAACTCAGTCAAAACATTGTACCTACTCACGATCCCCTAGAATATCTCAGTGATATCTATGTAGACAGTACCTTTTCATTACACCACATCAGTATAAATGAATCGAAAGAAGTGATAGGAAACATAAAAATTAAGAAAGCATCTGGCTTTGATGAAATTTCTATTAAAATTCTTGAAAGTATTCCTGAGACTGCGCTCAATATACTTGTTGAACTGATTAACAACTCTTTCGAGCAAGGAACATTTCCTTCAATTCTCAAAACCTCGTTTGTCATTCCTCTCCATAAAAGCGGCAACAATGAATATCCAGCAAACTTTAGGCCTATATCGCTCATCCCAACCTTAGCAAAAATAATTGAAAAACTGGTAAAAAAAAGAATAATGGAATTTTTGACCAGTAATGGGATATTGAGTACATATCAGTATGGCTTTCAGAATTTTAAGAGTAGAAGTGAAGAAATATCAACAGTATTGCAATTGGTGTATAATGAAATCAACAGCTGGGAAGCCACTGCAGCAGTGCTTTGTGACGTATCCAAAGCTTTTGACTGTGTAAATCACAGCATATTGCTTCGGAAACTCATAAGATATGGTTTTAGTGACAACAGACATGTTTGTATTAGTTCATACCTTTCTGACAGAAAACAATTTGTAAGAACGTCATCTAACTTGAACGTGGGAGAGATAAATTGTGGAGAACCTCAAGGCTCTGTGTTAGGTTCTATACTGTTTCTGTTATACATTAATGATTTGACCAACATATCGATTACAGGAAGCTTTACCTTATTTGCTGACAACACCACATTAGTGTGGCATGACTAGGACAAAAACAAATTGCATAACAAAATGTGCCAAGACATAAATAAAGTGAAGAATTAGTTTGACTCGAATCTACTATCATTGAATACTAGCAAAACAAATATATTAGCATTCAAGTGTAATATACCTGATATCCCCATAGACAATAACACAATAAAAAATAACTCCACTTTGAAATTTTTGGGAAATTATTTAGATGAAAATTTAAATTTCTCTCAGCATATTGCACACATCAACAAAAAATTGGCATCAGGATGTTTCCCACTGAGAAACATCTCAAAGGAACTGGGGTTTGCTACAGCGAAAGTAGTGTATTATGCCTTAATAGACTCTCATCTAAGGTATGGTATACCCTTTTGGGGTGTTTGCAGTAAACAACTTATGCAATCGGTTTTTGTTTTGCAGAAAAGGGCTATCAGGTACTTATGTAAAGTGAAATGGCGGGATTCATGTAAACCCCTTTTTCGAGAACATAGAATCCTTACGGTTATTTCAATATTTATTTTGGAAACCGTGTCAATTATACATAAAAATAGGGAGAACTATGAATCTACAGCTACAGCCACATACCATACAAGGCGGTCAAATGAACTGAGTCTACCAATTCCAAAAACATGTTTGGTTCAAAACTCGTTGATATATAATGGAATCAGGATATACAATAAACTTCCCAATGAAATCAAAGAGATTCTTTTCATCATATTTAGAAAGAAATGTACAAAACTATTAATTGATACAGACTATTATGTCCTACAAGAATATTTTAACGATGCCCTGTAATTTAGAATGTGATGAAACTGCGATTGAACTGTGTGTGAAACATATATTTTTATTCGTTGTCCTAGTTCTTGTCAAGTAACCTCTGCATATGTATGTATATATAGTTTATATTTTATTTTAATCATTTATATTTTATACACTTATACTTCACATCTTATACTTCATGTTTATATTGATATTTATTTATGACATTGTGTTTGTAACAAGAATTTATTCTTAAACAATAAACATATTATCAATCAATCAATTTATTTGATTTATTAGTGGCATAAAGTAAAATACTACTAATATGTTCGTGACTTATTTTCAGGCGATCAAGTTACTACTGGCTTTGTAATGCTTTGAATATTTATTGTCCCGTCCAATGGGAATATGGGCGACTTAATATAAATTATACAGTTGTATCTAAACGAAAAATAGCTAAACTGATTGAAGAAAAAATTGTCAATGGTGAGGTGTTTGGGAAAATATTTCTGTATAGAATTTCAGTTATTTGTTTTCAGATTGGGATGACCCAAGGCTTTTTACTTTAACAGCCCTGAGACGTCGTGGATTTCCACCAGAAGCAATAAACAATTTCTGCGCCCAACTTGGTGTAACTGGAGCCCAAAGTACAGTGGACCCCTCGATGTTAGAGGCATATGTTAGGGATTACCTGAATAATACCGCTCCTAGGTGAGCATTTTCATTTTGAATATGTGTATTTTCTATCTCCAATCATATTTTCAGGCGTATGGTTGTCTTAGAACCTTTAAAGATATCAATTGAAAACTTTCCTTTTGCTGAACCTGTGAGTGTTGATGTACCAAATTATCCCAATAAACCAGAATTGGGTAGTCATACTGTGGTATTTGACAGAACAATTTATATTGAAAAAAGCGATTTTATGGAGGTAAGGACCATTTTTTAACTTGATAGGTAGAATTGTAGTCTCTGGCATAAAATAAATCAAATGAAAACACCTTTTTCACACACCAGAACTAGAGCAGTTTCTCTCAACACATGTTTCGCTAAGTTAACCTCATCAGGAACAGGTTGACTAAAACTAGTATTTCCATCATTTCTTGATGATGCTATTCAGAAGCAGGGGAAATCTGGGGTAAAACCTATAGCACAACTTTTACAAGGGAATATTCAACTTTATTTAAATTCGAACCATTCTACTTGTGATGCACTGTTTGAAGCTTTTGGTGTAGTAATGAATATTACTGGAGTTTTTTCCCAACACCAAACCGTTATTATAACACCTCGATACAACACCAAACCGTTATTTTAACACCTCGACACATGTTTCGATCACCAATTGATCAAACTGTTTGATCTTCCTCTTGAAGATGATCACTTGGTGATCAAAACACGTGTCAAGGTGTTGAAATAACGGTTTGGTGTTAGGAAAACCTCCAGTAATATTCGAACCATTCTGTACAAAATACACTAATAACTCAAATCATAACTAAACCGGAATGAAAAAATACTGCCGAGAGACAGTTTCAAAGGCTCGAAATGACTTGTGTTATGCTTTTTTATAGGATTTACGGAAACTATATTTGAAAAAGTTGTTTCTTTGGTCATAATTGATTCAAGTTTGCATCTGCATAAACAGCATGTGCTGTTTAATGTTCACCTTATCACCATAGTTCGGAAATCCAGTGGAGGGATGAAATACACTATTGTTGAAACTGAAAGTAGGTATTGTTTTTTTTTCATGAAAAGACACTATAGTAATGAGAATGAGTAGCTACATATTTTTTTAATGCGGTGCCTGGAAAGAATAATGGAACCAAATTGGTAGTACAAGTGGTACAATCAAGCACTCAATGTTTGTTGAAATATTTCTGAAAGATAACAAACCAGTATTGTTAATTTAAAAAAACAACTGGTGACAAGAAGAAAATTTTACTGAAAGAAAATTATGTAAGTAAAATCTTTTCGGTTTCTTCCATTACTATATAAAGAGTGGAAATGTTTAAAAAAACAGAGGAACCAAACAGTCAAACGACATTTTAAGTTAGTCCAGTCCCGCACATTGATGTTTGGGTCGTATCTTTCCTGCTCTGACAAGGGGTAATACTTTGAAAGTGGTCTGTAGATGATCTAATCGATTTATTTCAACGTGGTCCTGCTGCCAGATGAACGAGAGGCATCTGAAAGACTATCCTCTGTGAGGTACAACATAAACGTCTGTCGGGATATATTTCAAGAAAATGATAGTCCGAGAGCTGACGACCAAATTCTGCAAGAGTTTTGTTAAGGTTAATTTTTTAGTATGTTTTGTAGCACCGACTCCCGAGGCTACGAAATGGTACATTCAATAGTGGCTTGCTTTGTAAAATAGCCTCAAATTTGAAAGTTTAAAAAAAGCTTTGGTGAATTTATTAATATCTAATTGGGAATGAAATGAAATGGCACCTTCTATTCAAATTAAACTATCTATGTAACCTTTGATTGTTACAAAATTGAAGTTGTAAATGATATAATGCAAAAGTCAGTAAATGAAAATTTCAGTTGTACAGCGTATTATGAAGCTGATATAAAAATTGTATACCACGTTTGTAACATAACAACAAATAATGGATTCAAAACAAGTACTTTTCCCAATCACCAGAACTTTAACACTTTTCTCGACACGCGTTTCACCAATCAAGTTGGCTCTTCGGGAAAACGTCATCATCTCCTGAAGAGTTTTGAAGTTCTGGTGATTGGAAAAGTGCTTGTTTTTTTATTTATTATATGCCAGAGGTTCCAGTTTTACCTTTCAATAACAACGAATTAAATGTATATCAAATGCTGCGATACTGACATACTGTGTAAGTAAATTGTATTTTGAGCTAAATCTGCTTTGTCAGGTTTGTACCTATTAAATGTGGCTGTGATTACATCCCAGTTTTTTTTAAAGACGGGTCAGGAACATCCATTCAGTATTTTTCAAGTATCGACAGAATTCCAGCAAGACTTTACACTTTAATTTTGTATAATGCAAGAATTTGTTTGTCGTTTATATAGCTTGAAAAATATCAATAATGTGAATGAAGTTCAACTTACAATATTCGCAAGAACATTTACCTTCAAGGAAACCCATGTTTTCTTTTAAATCAAAATTAAAAATAAGAGCTTCCAATTCACCACCTTGCGAAACCTAGTTCAAATAATACGTTTGAAGCGCTACCTGCATTTCAAATATGTATTTGGAGAAATGGAAGTATATGAATATTACTGGAGTTTTATCCCAACACCAAACCTTTATATTAACACTTCGACACGTGTATCGATCAACAAGTGATCATCTTCAAGAGGAAGATTAAACTGTTCGATATCCAGAATTACCCCTGAGTACTACGTATTAAATTATCCACAGCCACCTTCTCTCACCGATCCAAAAAACACTCCTTAACAGGCGGGACGATAAAAACTTGAGGATATTCTTTAATATTATCAATGTAAATTGTTCACTTTCCCTCATTGCTATCCAAGTTCGGACTTTAAGCCATAGAAAAAGTATAAATATTCTACTTGCGAGAAATGGTCATCACCTCGAGAAACTCCATTCTCAGAATAATGACAACATTTCTGATTCTTTGTATAATGTTCTGTTTTTATGTTCTATTTTTATTGTTTGGTTGTATTATCACTGGATCAATTACAGTTTATTGGTTTTAGGTAGGAGAGAAATCATATCGTCGCCTAACTACGACACAATCTGTTGGAATACGTCATGCTGGATACATTTTAGAAGTGACCCAGGTAATAAAGCAAGGTTGTGAAGTAACCGAAGTTGTATGTAAGTGCCTTGAAGTCAGCAAAGCATCTAAACCAAAAGCCTTTATCCATTGGGTCAGCTGTCCGCAAGAGATAGAAGTCAGGCTCTACACTTCTCTGTAGGTTAAAGAAACTTTTTTTTATGCCAATTTATATATAATTTTTTATAGTTTCAAACATAAAAATCCCGAAGATTTGAATGAAGTTCCAGGAGGATTCATTAGCGATTGTAATTCGAATTCTCTACTTATTTTGAAAAGCTATTCAGACATGTCTCTCAAAGAAGCAAGTCCTTTTGATAAATTCCAATTTGAGAGAAATGGTTTTTTCTCTGTGGATCCTGATACAAACAATGATAAGGTAGAATTTCGTCATTTCATTTGCGATATTGTTAATTTTTTTTTTTTTTTTTAGCTCGTTTTCAACAGAACAGTTGGTCTCAAGGAGGATGCTGGAAAATAGAAATCAATAAAATATTTATTTTAAAATCATACGTGTTTTATTTGATTCTAAATGATTGAAGCTTACAGATTGCTCAACTCTTGCTTCCAAAACTTATATATGTTCGGATAGGTTTCCACGGTCAGTAATTTGATATACTGTTGTCCGGGTTGAACCGCGTCTGTAATTTTCATTGTTTCGACGTTTTGGCTCCTGCTTTGGAGTCATTTTCAAGAATCACTTAGATTTGTACTTACATGACTCGAGGACGAGGTCGTAATCTCCCCTGTCCCCAAGTCTTGTTACTAGTTCTATGTTTGCTGTGTTCCACTCTGATTTCATACGAAACGGTCCTAGTAGTCGCACAGTTGGGACATGGAAAGTTTCGTGTGAGTTCATGATCAATAGATAGTCTGGTAGCTGTTCTGAAACGTCCTGAAATCATCTCAATGTCGAACCCGAATACGCCTCATGACCGCCGCAATATTTTGAAGAAGTTAAAACGCTGCTCAATCAAATGGATACATCCGACTTCGCTATAACCTTGACAAAAAAAGTTCTCAATAAGTCTATCCTCATTTTCAGCAAAGTCAATATAGAAATTTTTACTTTTCCAGATCGAAATCTCATAAGAATACCCAATTTGAATCTATCAAAATGTTAACCCCAAATTGTGATAAAATTTCATAGAAAATATTTATAATCATTGGTGTTGTATCTTTGGATACTTCTCGACAATAATATTTCACTCGATCTTCCTAACTGTATTTGTCTTGTACTAGTGTAGTGTGCACGCACGCTAATTTCTTACATTTTTACCAACATATCAATGGGTAGTCAAATTTATTTTTCAACAAATTCTTTCTTAGTGTCTGTCGAAATAGAACCGAGTCGGAAACGCCTGGGTGCCGGGATGTTCTCCACAAACTGATGATAAGGTTGTCAGCTGTAGAGTATGGATGGAGCTCGGCTGGCAAACGCTACTTCGACTGTAAGGCTAGTAGGCTCTCTTACCACGAAGTGATCCGCCCGAGTTGCCGGGGACCTTCAACCGCTCTTAGTCCGGCCGTACACGGACCACATATTTGCAGGTGAGGCAACCACAACATTGTAGCCACGTTGACTGCACTTCGCGGTTGACCCAACCACATTTTTGTGGTCGACTTACGGTCATATAAACCACACTTGCAGTTGAGGCAACTGACATCAACGCGTACCCGACGGTGTACGCGGTTGGGTACGACTGCAAATTTGTGGTTAGTGTACGGTGGATGCCGCGATAACATCTCGGCGGAGATCAACAGCAAGTTGACTGCAGACGTCCGTTTTGACTTTTGCTAACGCCCGTGTATGTGTAGTACAGTATTTCTTATGGGCGGCTTGAGTTCGCTGGAACGCGACTGCAACTGTGTGGTCGATCCGACCGCAAAATGTGGCTCGTGTACGGGCGCACTTAGGATGAGATTCTCATCCAACGCGTTCAGTGCTGTAGTATCAAAGGATTTGACGGTATAGGTTATTCACGTTAAGAAGAGAATGATGTCATTTTTGGTAATTTTGTATATCCAACATAACAACTTTAAAATTCCCAATGAAATGCGAATAGTAATGAAATAAGTGAAATTTCATTTTGTAAGTTGCTCAACTGAAAATTTCAGACGTTGCCGAATCGAAAAAAAATCGAAAACTGTCAGTCTTTCTTTTCTTTTCAGAACTAATCATTTCTTTTAATAAGACCTGCGTATATTCAATATGCTTAATGCATTGTCGAAACAGTCTCAACAAAGTTGTATTTCAACTGAGTAAATTAATAGTAAGTAAGGTTAATTGCAATAAAACTGGTCATCTTTTGACGTCGTTCTCTTCTTAACGTGAATATCCTATACCACAGACATTGGAGTAATTATAATAAACGTTCGGAAATTGATATTGTGTTCAGTTTATTTACTCTTATTATTATTGTTTTCAGTTTTTGTAGTTGGTTATAAGTAATTTACCACAAAATATTCTATAATAACCTTAAATTTCGTTTTTATATGAGCGCACGCTTATGGTGAAAGAACGAAGTTGGCTAAGTTTTCAGTACATTTTCAAAATTGGCGGAAGTTAACGACTTCGAAGAGAATTCAGTCAGCTGCTTAGATATTTTTCATAAGCAAACCAAATCGTAGAAACGATAGCCCTTTTTCACACGTAGTAAAATGTGAGGTTAAAGACGGGTTTTCCTGTGTTTTCAGTAGTCCAAGCACATAATATTGTATTACTATTCTGTGATTCGGGATCTTGGTTTATCCTTGTAGCATTTTTCATTGGTACAATAGTACCAGACGAGCGTATATTTATGTTCCATTGGCAAAATGAGTGTCAATGCACTCAGTGCACATTTTTCAACACTAGCACTTCGATGTCATGCTTGGTAGGGCGATGGTGTGTAATAATAAAACACAAATAATATTGAATCAATATATCTTTATCTGTGATCATTGTTTAATGATAGAAAATATGTATTGTGTTAGATCACAGATTACGCTATTACGCACAGCACTTCCAATCGTTGGGAAATTCTACAATTTTGGGGAACTGGACACTAGTTAGGGAATTCAGCGTTCAGTGTCATTTTTCAATAAAAACGTCATCTCATGCATCCATGCCGTTACATTATTGTTCTTGTTCATGGTGGTTCAGAGTAACTTAAAGTCTCATGTCTCATGTTCTCTCTTCTGTTGCCATCAACTGTCCTAGCCCAGATAATATACAATCGGTGTATGTAATCCCAAGTCCCTGATAGTCGTTCGCTCATCATCAACACTATTCTGTATTTCCGTGTTAGTGTTGATTTCTTTGGGCTTTCGAAATTTGAAATACGGTATTGTTGAATCTTAAAAGTGCAAACTTTGAATCTTTTATAAGGGATATATTTGTGGTTTATGATATTGAAATTATTTTATTTTTGTGATATGCATGTAGATCATAGACTCTTTCAAGTGATTGACGATAAAGGAAACCTGCTGAAAAATTAAATTGTTGAATTCCTACCACATCATTTGGTTGCAGTAGAGGAATCGAAACATTTCTTTTTTGCAATAGTTCAAATCGCTATCGTGCATGCTTGGGAAATGATTTGGGAAATTTCGAATTGTGTTAGGGAATTTTATTTTAAAATTGGGAAATTTAATTATTTTCCACTGGCAAGGCTGATTATGCATTCCTTCGTTCTTCATTCCCTTTTTATCTTGTTTCTTATTGGTGAGGCGGTTGACTCATTTTGATCTTTGGAATGTGCACTAAGTGATATTCTATAAATAGGTTGAAGCCACATCAGAGCATTGAAATATATAAATACATATAGTCCCTATCACATTGACATTAGAAAAATGAGCTTACAGTGGACACTCATTGCTGGATTCCTGTATTTGGAAATAGCTGTGGTACTTTTATTAGTACTACCAATAGCAAGTGCAAGAAGATGGAACTCATTTTTCAAGTCAAAGTTTTTACAAGTTCTACAGAGACAAGCTGGCTTTTACTTCTTGATACTTTTGGCGATATTAGTTTTGTTCCTTCTTGATGCTATCAGAGAAATGAGGAAATACTCTAATTTGGCTGGTGAGGACATATTTGTTAATTTCTTAACTTAGAACATATTCAATTTCTTATTTCTATAGAAGCTGATGAACATGGACATGCACATCTTGATCGAGAAATGCAAGGCAGCATGAGATTATTCCGAGCCCAACGTAATTTTTACATTTCCGGATTTGCCCTGTTCCTGTCATTGGTGATAAGACGCCTAGTCATTCTGATTTCCAACCAGGCCACTCTTGAGGCTCAGTCTGAGGCATCAATGAGACAGGCTCAGAGTGCCACAACAGCTGCCAAGTCCTTACTTGCACAACGTGGAGAAGTCGCTCAAAATGACAGTAATGAGGCTCATGATAAAGAAGTAAGTTTGTAATTCAATAGAAGTCTATAAATTTATTGGGCTGTTCTGTAAAAATGTTATTGAATAATTCGTTTTCCTGAAACTGCGATAAATGATACACCTGAAAGGTTTTCCTCTAATAAGTGTAGCTGAGCAATGTGTATTTCAAGTCCTACAAATGACAAATGGCCTGGCCCACTACTTGATGAATATTAACACTATACATGATCAATCAAATGATATAGATTAAAAACTTTGTCTAATTTCCACTTACTTAATGTATTGATATAGATACGACCAAGGTTTCGGTTTTTACACCATTCTCAAGTATTCTAACACTACTGACCTTCGAGAAATATCTGAGTATATATATCCGAGAGTAGGTAATAAGATATATACCTACATTCATTAATACCAACTACATAAACTTCAAACTGTGATTAACTACTTTGTCATCTTTATAAATTCAAAAGTGGAGACCTACACAAATCTGTTTGTTCGTTAAGGGTTCTTTATTTTGAGTTTTTAATTGATTTATTGATTTCCATGGCTTCCAACAAATTTATTTTCTTTCCTTTACTACATGTATGTAAGATCTTGAGGTTTTCCTTACTTATTTTGTCGTTTGTTTCTTGTAGATGTTCGTACATAGAAGATTTTTTGTCTACACCGACATGTTCGCGGAGTCTCACTTCGAAATTTCTCCCGGTCTGGCCTGTATATAATTCAGAGCATTCACTATATTCTGTTCTATATATGGCAGATTACTTCATTCTATCCCGTCTAAGTTTTGCATTAAATATAATTTTTTCTAAATTATTATTACTTATGAAAGATGTCTGTGTATCATGGACTGAAAGAGTCAAAGAGTCCAACCTCACATAAATTAGCAGCTTTTAGGTCCATGATACACAGAGCATTCACAATCCCTTTACCTGAAGAGAATTTTCAGAATGAATTGAAAGTCATCAAACGAATGGCCGTCAATACCTGTGTCCTTAATTAAAAAGATTATTTCAGATAAAACACAAAACTATTATGGGAGAACTGTACCCATACATCAAAGAACAGAATACATACAAACTTCTCTTATACAATTTCAAGAAGAAATTGAAAATCTTACTTCAGTCACTATAGAGTTGCTTTTAAGACGGACCTGTATATGATTATTGTTTACACTAGCGTTATAAATGAATGTTAAGAAGTGTTTACTAAGGTGAAAATATTTTACAAGAATTCAGGCACATATTTATATTCAGAATTAAATTAGTACTTTTATTTATATTTAAATTATTTAATTTTTTTTTTCGCTAGGTTAAGTTGAAAAGCAGCCTAGGCTGATACTTCACCTTTTCATTGACCCTTGATTATTCTAAATTTTTGTATTTCATTTTTAATATTATGTCTATGAATAAAGACGATTATTATTATTATTATATAGCAGCATTAATTAGTCAGGTAAACTTTCAGTAAATATTCAAAATTACTTTTCCAAATTCAACATAATAACATCCTTCATAAGTAAAAAACCTAGACAGGACAGAATAGAGAAATCTGGCATATATAGAATATAATGTAGTGAATGCTCTGCAGTATATACAGGCCAGACCGGGTGAAATTTCGAAGTGAGGCTCCGCGAACATGTCGGTGTAGACAAAAAATCTTCTATGTACGAGCATCTACAAGAAACAAACGACAAAATAAGTAAGGAAAACCTCAAAATCTTACATACATGTAGTAAAGGAAAGAAAATGAATTTGTTGGAAGCCATAGAAATCAATAAATCAATTAAAAACTCAAAATATAGAACCCTTAACGAACAAACAGATTTGTGTAGGTCTCCACTTTTGAATTTATAAAGATGACAAACTAATTAATCACAGTTTGAAGTTTATGTAGTTGGTATTAATGAATGTAGGTATATATCTTATTACCTACTCTCGGATATATATACTCAGATATTTCTTGAAGGTCAGTAGTGTGTAGTGTTAGAATACTTGGAAATGGTGTAGAAACCAAAACCTTGGTCGTATTAATATTAATACATTAAGTAAGTTGAAATTAGACAAAGTTTTTTGTCTATATCTTTTAATTGAAGATGAATTTCCACAAAATGAATAAGTCAATCAATATCACAAATTATACATGATATTAATTAGATAATTTTCACAAACATAAATAAAAAAAGTCTTGTGGAAATTGTTTAATTATTATCACAAAATATATTATTACAAAAGATTCAAAACTCTCAGCTCAACGGAAAAATGTTAATATTTCATTATTTGTCAAAATTGAGATTTTAGTGACATCTGTTGGTTATTGAAGTGAAATATCAATGTGCCCAATGGCGCAGGAGAAAAAAAATTAGATTTGATTAAAAATCTTGTTTAAAAATAAATTATTAGTGTCCGACCGAAAGTTCGGTTTCAGCAAAAAAACGGGTTTCGTTTTAGTTTCAGTTTCGGCGGCAAACCTGCCGAAACTACGACCGAAACCGAAACTGCATTCGGGAGTTCCCGCGCTGTGATCGGTCATGTTCGGCAAGTTGAATTTCATACAAGCGACGAAGACATTTTGCCGCGTCCACGTGCCTAATCATGTTGTGACTTTGTGATTTACTTTCTTTATTACATAAATATTAAGTACCTATTGTGATATTAGGTAACAACTTAAATAAGTAATTTTATGTTTAATATTTTTGAAAACCCATCAATAATATTCAAAAGAAGGATCTACATCTACTCAAATAAACACCTCACCTATTTCAAGTATTTTTAAGGTGCAATTGATATTTTTTCTTAAATAAGGGTTTGTTATGTTGATAATCAATAACTTAAAGTGTCGAAGACTGCATAACGTTGTGATTTAAAGATAAAAAAAATAAAGACTGACTGATTATAATAACGTTTTCTTTATTTTTTCCTCAATACATAATCCTTGTAAGGAAGTTTCGGTCGTAAAAACCAGTTTCGGTCGGACACTATAAATTATACAGCTGAAGAAAGATGAGACTGCTGAGCAATCTGGATAGAACATCCTCTCTTCAGTCTTTCAACACTTCAAGTTCCTTCCTTTTACTTGGTTTGAGTTTGCTCTCGTTTATTTTAGAAAAGGAACTAAACACTAAAAGAACTCTGTAGACTTCAAACCTAAGATTTAATTTTTCTCAGAGTCTGTTGAAATGATGCCTCATCATTTTTCCACTTGAACACATAATGCAAAGTTGTTATGTAACAATCTTTTGAGTGAGTTGATGTTAGTGTATGAAAATGGACAAAATCAAGTATCAAGCTGACATTAAATATTTGTTTTTGAAAGGTAATACCCCTACGCAAATCAAAGATTTCGGATTTTGTTTATGGGGACTTATGGAAACGTTGTCGTGGGAGCTTGGGAGGAATTAACATCAAACATGTTCATGAACCAACCACATAACATCAAAATGAACTTTTGACACAAAATTATCGGCTAAAGTCACAAACTGAAAAAAATGTTGAGGAACAGTCAACCTGAGAAGCTGGAATATACTCTGTGTCAGAAATTTACTTTACAGCTTCCCGTTCGGTCAGTTCACCTCTGCCCGGGAGAAAGATTCTGTGCAGTTTTGTAATGTGTAAAGAATATATATTTTGGAACCCAAAGAAATCTTTTTATAGGCAGTCTCATTGAACTTCGGACACTGATGAACTCAAGAAAGATAGTGAGGCTGGTCTGGGAGTGTCTTAAAGAACTGAAGGAACTAGCGAACAAAAATAGATTGACTCTATACTGGGTGCCAGGACACTCAAGAACCACAAGCAATGAAAAAAACTGATAAGAATGCTAGTCACAGGTAATCAACTTTATATTGGCCCTCGACTAGCTATGGGGGTGAAAATGGTTGATAAGAGTACTGGAAAAATATACTTTAAAACACACGTGAAAACTTGAATATAGGAACTGAGAAAATATCTGAAGAACTGCTCCAATAGAGCAGGGACAGGCCCAGAAAAATTATGTTAGTCACAGGATATTGTTCAGAACGACAACATACAACAAAAGAACTGTACAAAAAAGTGTAGAGAACAAGATTGTTGGAATGAGTGCCATGCATGTGTTTTCCGGAGACTTTGAAAAATGGAAAAGTCAAAAGGCTAGTGAGCACTGGAAAAAAATGATTTTCAAGTTGTACTTTTGAGTAAAAATAAAATGGTTGATTTGTCAAGTGTACCCCTTATTAGAAATCTATGTGGCTTAACAATATATTAAAGAACAATAAAAAAAAATAAGATTTTTCATTTCAAGAGTTGACGTCCTTGAAGAATTCTGAAAACCTTTATTGTACTTGTTAATTGTTTATTACTTTTCAGGTAATAGAGCTGAAGGCCAAGCTTGTCAAAGTCCAAGACGAATTAAAACTTGAAAAGAAAGATAAGAATGCCCTCAAAGAGCAAGCTGATAACTTGGCAAAGGAGTATGATCGCCTTGCAGAAGAACACAGCAAGCTTCAGAAAAAATTAACTGTGGGATATGGTGATAAGAAAGATGAGTAAGATTATAGTAACAATGGATTTCAAATTTCGGTATGTTCTCTATCAAAGTTTAAATGTTAATAAAAGAGGCTGTTTGAGATTAAGACAAAATATATTAATTCGAAATATGAGACACTAGGTGTGGGAATATTTAAATAGATTGATAGCTGAGAATTTATTTTTGTTTAGTTCGGTGGTGAAATGAATATCTTTACTGTTCTACAAGAAAACACAATTTTTTATATTACACATATATTTCCTGTTAAGAAACAATATCATTAGGCAATACAATGTTATGAAAATATTAATTTATTAACACATAATTTTTTTAAGCTACTTATATAATATCTAGCATTGCCTTATTATAATTTCGTTTTTTTGTTGAACTTGTTATGTTATGTTGAACAAATTATGTCTGTAATTCCTGCTTTGTAAAAAATAAACTATTTTCCAAATAAAAAATATTTGAAATAACTCCTATTACTTCCACCAAAAACTGACTGAAAAACTCTTTTCCAATGCGGAAACATGATGCCACCATTTTACAGGTATAAATAACATTTCCCCTGGTCCTAGCAAACATTTGTACATTTTTGCCTTTGAAAATTTTGGGTACTTCTCTAAATCTGGTTGCAAGGGATTCACTTGTGCTGTGTTGTTGAGCAACTTATCTTCATGAGGGTACAAGAATGGAGAATCCTTGGGGGAAAATAAAATAATTTGTTTATATCCATATATCTGAAAAGAAAACTGTTATTATATAAACGAAGAATGTAGTATATGCTGTGTAAAAGTGTGTAGAATGTGTGTATACGCTGAGAGGACAACAAGAACACTGTGTATTTCATCAGGTCGAACTTCCATTGTCTAATATAATATAAATTGATTTGAAATCCCTGAAAAAAATTAAAAAGATTAACCGAAAATAACAATTTTATTGAACAAAAAACTGAAATTACAAAGAAATAACATAGGTACAAGCAACAAACCAAAAAAAAATTGAAATAATAAAAGCTGAAAATTAAAAAATATCAACAAAAAATGAAAAATAAAAAAAGATTCCAAACCAAGCTACGTCACGACGTTTCGATTGTTAGTATCCACAATCTAATGGTGATAACTGTTAGACAATGGAAGTCCGAACTGATGAAATACACCACGAAACATTATCAACCACCTTCAAACGAAGAACACTGTGTTTGTTTCTCATTTCTTGATGAATCAATACATGTGCTACCATGCTCATTTTGAAAATTCGTTAGTATTTCATTATGAAAATCAGCAGAAAAGGTAAATATTTAAGAAAAAGTTGCATTTAACATTTTGAACAAGCATGAATTGTTGAAATTTATATTTTCCTTGAAAGTACACATTCAACTATAGAAATGAATGATACTTGGTTATCATTGTCTAAACAGGAAGTTAAAAAAAAAAAAAAATCTGTTTTTCCGTTAACCAGCTGTCGCACCCCTACGAACGACAACCCTCAGAAGTCGAAACTTGTGCGAGCCAAGGATTAACGAGGTCTTACCTTTTAACGTGTGATTCCTAACACGGGTTGTCGGTAGCAAGTGAAGATCGATCGTTCAGACTAGGGCTTGAACCACCGACCAGCACGGCAGTCAATTCGAGTGAGTGAACAAAGCACCCACACCGAACCGCTTGGCTACCGACTGACCGACTGAGTTGAAGATTAAAATATAAAAGTCGAGTGAATTCTTGTATAACTTACTTTGTATCTTGACTATCAAAAGTAAACAAAAAATAATATAAAAGATTAATTTTCAAAGAATTAGAGGCAAGTGTCATGATGACAGACTAAGCATAACAAAGTTAGGAGATATACATGGATTAAAGAGCTATTCATTGGAATTTGCAAAAGTTGAATCAATGAGTCCTTCAACCTTTTTCATCAATGTCCCAGATCTCATATCCCTCCTATCGTAATTACTTGAATTGGCTTTTAAAATCAATCAGACTGATCAATTATTTAGAAAGAAAAAATTTACTGAACCCCAATCAACATGAATTTCAGGACGGAAAGTCTACTGCTGCACTTACAGATATAATAATAATTTTATTAATCTCAAGAAACACACAGTTTTTAGACACTTCAATACAATTTCTAAAATAAATTTGAGAGGATAAGATTTGTCAATATAGTTTCTAAAGAATGCATGTAGATAAATTAGATTTACAAAAAAATGGAAGTTGACAAGATAAAATTCTAATCTTATAAAAATTGACTAAAACGTAAAGCCATGAGCTTTTACAAATTATAAATAACATAGCTAACTTATTATATATATTCAAAGTTGAGTAAAAGTTCGGGAGGTGACCACAAAAGTGTCTCTTTCTTCTTGAATAACTTCGAAAAACTAATCAATTTCATATAAAGGATGTTTGGTTAATATTTTCTTCAATAAGTTTTTGAATCTTCTAAATGGCAAGAATTCGACAGATAAGGCATTGTATAGCTTAATTCCTATATCATTTGTTCTTTTCAACCTATTAGCTGTAGGAACAAGGTTTGATTTATTTCTTGTATCATGTTGGTGTATATCCTGGTGAGCAATTTTATTCATCAAGTTTTGTTGAACAAGAAGCAGATTTTCATAGACAATAACTGAATATAGGGTCATTATTTTAAGTTTTACAAATATTGGTCGACACTTTTCATCATAATTGGCAGAGATTATGCTTCTTACTGCAGATTTTTGAATGAAAAATATTCTATGAAGATGTACCTTTCATGCATTATTCCAATTGATTATACCATACCTAAGGACTGAATGAAAAAGTGAATGATTGTTGCAAGTGCCGCACTTTGATTTACTATTTTTTTAATTATTCTGATAGCAAAAACTGTCTTACTAAGTTTATTACACATGCTATTTATATGGTCTATCCATTTCAGGTTGGAATCTATTTATACTACCCAAAAATTTGGTAAAATTTTTGTTATATCGATTTAAGCAAATTGTTTCAAAAGTTAAGAGTTTCTGTTTTTTGTTCATTGAGAATCAAGTCATTTGGTGTGAACCACGATCGAGCTTTCTCTAATATGATCATACGAGGATCATCTATTTTATATATTTTTTTGCCCAAGGTTGCAACATCTACATACAATATAATTTCTATGTCTGACGAGTTCATCACGTGAGGCAGGTCGTTGATATAGATTAGAAACTGAAGTGGCCCCAATATTGACTCTTGTGACACTCCTCTTAAATTTTTATTTGTTCACTTTTGGTATTTCCTAGATCAACAATTTGATATCTTTCGTTAAGGTATGACTTCATCATGTCCAGGCAGACACCTCTCACTCCCTAGAAATCTAATTTGTCCAAAAAAATCGAGTGATTTACAGAATCGAATGCTGAAGTAAGGTCTGCAAAAAAGCTCACATATTTTTCTTGGTTATCAGAGGCGTCTTTTATACTATTTGTGAGAAAGTGTATTGCATCAGACGTCGATTTTCCTTTCCGAAATCCAAATTGATGAAGACTCAGAAGATTATTTATATCAAAATATTTTACTAGTTGTTCGTAAATTATGTGTTCAAAAATCTTTGAAAAGGTTGGCAGTATTGCTATCTATTGAAAATTTTTTTCTTCGGATGTAACACCTTTTTTATGATATAATTATTTTCGTCACAGAAGAATTATATAATCTTTTTCAGACTGTTCCAAAATTCCAGACACGAAATTGTAATGGAATTAAAAATTTATGATATCAGAGGAAATCAGTGTTACTATCTTCATTCAGGTTTGAAGGCCGTGTTAATGTTTTGCCAGAACAAGTTTCAGGCTTCTTCAAAGGTTTAGTCATCTCGATGATTCACCGATGACTTGTGATTTCTTGTTCCTAGGTTGTATTTATGTTGACTCAGGTAGTCCGCCTCTTTTGTTGATGTGTTGCTTTTGGCCGAAGTGTTATTACCTGGTAATGACGTATCTATTCCCACCGTACCTGTTAGTGGATTGTTATTGGTTATTACTTATTATTGACTTATTAATGAGTGACCTGTCGTCTCTAGGAGCTGTAACATTGCATTGCGCTGTTGCTACTTTTGCATCTTTTGAGTATGAGATTCCAAATCAGGTTAAGCATTACCGCCTCCTCTTTGCTGTTATTGTTCTCCACATGTTTATGGATTTCTATGGCTTCCCGTACAAGCCGACTGTGGTATGCATGATCGGGAGATACCAGTCATCGGTGAATCATCAAGATGAATAAACCTCTGAAGGAGCCAGCCACTCGTGCTGGCCAAACTTTAAGATGCAATTCTAAACTACGAAGGCCTTCAAACCCGAATGAAAATAGTAACACTGAATTTCTCGGCCACGAAAGCCTTAACCAATTTATTATCAGAGAAAATGTTTATTTTTTTATTCAAAGTTACCTGACAGAAAGGTATCAGTGTATCTCGTCAAATGGAAATGTTTCAACCAAAAATAAAATTATGTGGGGGTTCCTTAGGGATCAATCCTAGAACCCATACTATTTATCATATATGTTAATGGCATTACTGATGATACTAATTAATACCTTCAATGAAAAACTCATCAGTTTGAGAATATCGGATCAAACACCTTCAAAAGTACTTATTTCATGAATATGAGATTATATCTTAATAACGGTAAAACACAAATGTCACTCTTTACTCTGAATCACAACTTAATTCTAAAGGAAAATTTATCAGTGAAATGTTTGGGAGCACTGGGAATCGCAAGTCGGAAGGTAAGCCCTCGTTAATCCTTAGCTCTCATAAGTTTCGAATTTCAAAGATAACAAAAAACAGATTTCAACCGATTTTTTCAATAGTAGCTTGTAAGATTATGTGCGTGTATAACTTGTGAAATGTCAAGGATATTGCAAATGAAAGGGTTCTTATGGCCTACCATGCTCCTATGGAGTTCTTTTATGTGGTGGATCTACACGTGTTGATGATCATATAATACAAAAGGCGATAAGAGTAATGTTAAATTCAAAATTTGATGAAAATTGTCATCCACTATTTATTGACCGTTACTAATCAATTCATTCATTACTTTTTGCTAAGTAAAACATTTCCACTCATGTGCATATCTGTACCGCCTTGGGGATTATTTCGAGCTGGGTTTTGTTCTGTTTATCCATCTTTGTATTTAGGAATTTGCCTTTTTATATTCAACAGACATCTGAGTCAAATTGTTAATAGCATATTCAAAATGAAGAAAAAGGAATATGTTGGCATATTTCCCTCTCTCTCTAATTGGATAGTCCTTGCTTTCTATTCTATAAAGGTGCAGTTGAAAATGCTTGCATATTGCCTACAAGTACTAATATTTCTTATACGCAATTATAATTTTTGGTAAGCTGTGGAATCTACATCTAAGAAATAATTTCCTCGCTGAATTTCTTACCAAGTTCAAGGTTTTGTTTCAAAAATTAAAAAGAAAAATGTTCTGCGATATCTGCTCGCTCGCTCATAAAATAAAATAGATGGACATAACCACACAAGATACAAAATGCTAGAATGATGAAAAATTCCGTTCCAAAGACCAATATCATTAAAGTTTTGAATTATCTTGTCGCTGTCAACTACAACCCTCGAGTCAAAAACTTGTGACAAGGATTTTCGAGGTTCTATTTTTTGACGTGCGATCCCTAACACCGCTGATGTTATGTCACCGTTCCATTACCAGAATTAATGTATTCAAATCGCAGACGAATATATTTTGAATACATGACTGCATGAAAAGGGGACAGCCTTCCCGAACATCAGTCATTTTTTGATAAGAATTAGGAATAAAAATTGTTTTTTAATATTTCATTTGATTTGTAGGGAAGCTTTTTAGTTTGCCTTTATTATTCTTGGACAATGGCAATGACATCAGTAGCACATGGACAATTATACTATCGCAACTGTTAAAAAAATCTGTTTAAAATCTGTTTTTCCATTAATCAAGCTGACAAAAGTCACCTTGTTCCCAGCTGCAAAAGTAGCCATGAGTAACATGTGTGATGAGATTCTAGAATAGAGCAACATCACCAAATTTTTAGGAATCTCGCTAAGGCAAACTTATGATGTGGGTTACTCACACAATTTTTACGTATACAATCTATATGTTTCTGTAAATTTTTGGCATGTAATTACACAAAAGCCTCATCTGCACCATAGTTGTTGATTAACAAAATCTATTGAGATGGGAACACCAATACTATTTTAGGCTTTATTCATATCAAATGTATCGACCTTCAGCATGAAAGGAAAGGACAATGACGACTGTCCTATATTAGAAGTCTTGAGGTGAGTGCAAAATACGAAGTTTTAAATAAATGTAATCCTTACAATTACAATTTTGAAACAATGGTGTTACCTGTGCAAGAATGTTATTTTTTGGATCATGATGCAATGGAGATACTGTGCCCATTGGCCCTAGCCATGCATTGATATCGGGTTCTTCAGAGTTTTCATAATCCAAACTCAAACAGCAATATTCTGGTATTAAAATATCCTCCTTGAGTTCAGTTATCTACAAAAAATAACAGAGCTACTTTCAGGAAAGTTTGAATGTTACTTGAGGAATAAATCTTTCGTACCTGTTCAAATAAGTTATGTTGTGCTAAATACCCAATTTTGTAGTTATCAGATAAATAGTGTTGCTTGATAAATTCTTTCATTGTCATCAGTTTTTGAGACCAGTTCTCATCTACATAATGAGATCCAACTTCTATTGGAACTGTACGGTCTCCAGCTATTTTCAATAAATAGTTTACATCTATCCACTTGCTTGTTGCTGGCCAATGATTCATGCAACCTGCAGAAATAATTATATTGCTTGTTTTTTACTGATGAAAGCATATGGTGTCTTTTTTCCCTTTTCTCAGGTAACATTCAAGAAATAATGTTTGAAGGAAATAACTTGTACTAACTACGTATGACTGGATTTGACAAGCTTCTGCTTGGTATTTTCATAGATGCTAGTTGTTTGTCAGCAGATTCAGTCTACATCGAAATTAAAGAAAAAGTGATAAACAATGCTAAACATTTCCAGGGTTATTTTTTTGATAATCAGACTTGGAAACTATAACCTTAGTATTTTGGAAATAATAATAATAATAAAGTGATGTACATTTTCAAACGGAAATTTGTCTGAATCTGAAGCATCAGAGTTTTTATTCTTTACACTTACAGGTTTTCATATAGATTTTTGTTTGTCCTGTATGTAGCATCACAATTTTCGCAAATAATTTGTAAACAACACCAGGTTGGTTCTAGTGTTATTCATTGTTTGTAACTTTGAAAAGAATTATTTACTCATATTATTTGGTTATTGTGTTTTCCTAAAAACCTGGATACTTACAGAGGCACCTTGAACCTATAATAAGGAAGTAATTTTTTTTATTTTCTTTGTTTAGTATTATTGGTGTTGTATAGCTGGTATAAACATTTTTTGATGATTGTCCATAGAAATGTGATGGATAGTTATTTGCTTTTAACAGTGCCTTCGTGCACTGTAATCTGTTTTCACGGTGGAAAAGTCGAATTGCACGGAGTGTTGAGCTTATTACAACACTTTTTTTATAACAAGTTGATGCATTCGATTTGAAAGTTTAAATACCGTTGTGACAGATATGCTTTTTGATTCGTTCTCAAATTAATCGCGGTCTTCATTGTCCAGAGTAATAACCGAAATATTTATGGAGTTATAATTCTCTTTTTAAATGGTGAATTGCAAACGAGGATTAAAGGAGTTGAAAGCTTAATGAGTCTGTTTAAATTTGTTGATACGAATACAATAGTCAACATTTGTATGAAATCAAGAGTGGAAATCACTGTACCAAAAACTTGGGTATAGTAAAAATTAGTATTTGTAAAATATGTAGAATTTAGGCAACGTCTCACACCTATGAAAGACATGTAATCTGATATTTCTGACTATTTTTTCAAATGCAGTTCAAAACAAATTCGCTAAGATACTGGTGAATGAAGATATGACATCCAAGGAAAGTAAATCTTTATTTACTGTTCAGAAATATCAGAGTATAGGATCTCCTTGATCTTAAAAATTTCATAATTCCCACTATTCCCAGTTTTTTGGTACAGCCGTGGAATATCCTATCTCATCACCCTATGCAAACTTGGTAATAGAGGAACTTGAGGTCCAAGTGATTTCCACTCTTGATTACATACAAACGATATGTTTAAAAAAAATCTGTTTAAAATCTGTTTTTCCGTTAATCAGCTGTCAGCTCTCAGAAGTTGAGAAACTTGTGCGAGCTAAGGACTAACGAGGTCTTACCTTTTAACGTGTGATTCCTAACACGATTGCAGACTCATCCCAGCTTCAACCAGATAAATTCTCTTGAGAAAAATATCTGGTCGAGGCTGGATCGAACCCACGGTCTTCCGATCGTGAGTCGGGCGCACTACCACCGCGGCCAATTTCACAATGATTATATTTTCTGTATCCCTATCAACGAATTGCAACACACTCATCACTCTCTCAACCCCTTTCATCCTCGTTTCCAATTCACAATTGAATAAGAAAATTATATCTTTATATCCAGATATCACTCAGGAATGCAATGAACACAAAGAAATTAAGACTGATAGGTTAAAAAATCATATTTGGTCATGATGCTGTAAAAATTTTCTTATTGAATGCACCACCTTATTATAAAAAAAGTGATAAGCTCAACAGACCAAACAATTCAGGTTTCCCGTTCAAAAAATATCAAATTTCTATGAATCAATCATCAAAAAATGTCATTATCAACTGATAACAATGAAAAAAAAATCAAGAATTTACTTTCATATCATATGCTTTGGAAAGTTTAATGAAAATACGAGAACAAAGTAGCTCATAAACCAAAAAAATATGAGCAAACGATGCTTTATAAAGTTACAAGCAATGACTAACATAATGGGTGAAACCAGTGTTAACAAGATTGTGAAAATTGTAATGTAACATATTTGGGACAAACAAAAAGTTATCTAAAAACCCGTTTGGCTACACACACAAAAAAGTTTGAAGAATAAAAACCCTGGTGCTTCTGCTTCAACCAAACGTTCTCTTGAAAATGCCTATCACTTTCATTTCTAAAACGTAAAGATCAAAACTTCCGAGTCTTATTACACTTACTGTCATACAGTAGTGCTATCTTTACATGCCTGTCTTTGAAATTTGATATTTGAGAACCTGAAGATGAAAAAAATGCCTGAACCCAAGTCGTTTTTTATGATTCAGAATGAGTACATATGGTATCTAATTTCATTCAATATAGACCAAATCTGCTGAGAAACAATCATCAAGTGAAAGAAAATGATCAGAAAAAGTTAGTTTTTTATACTGTTATCATAAAATAAAAGTGTAATGTTGAGATGTATGTAAGGGAACTGCTCAATGTGGAGCAAAAAGTGTTTGGCAGGATATATTACATACCATGGCGTAGCCATGCAGTTTCAAGTAAAATATAACAATCGCATTCAACATTGTTTCAACATGTATCAAGACCTGTTATTAGAGTTCGCTGGGAAGGCAAATGAAGAAATTAATTGAATCAAAATCTTAGACCAAAGTGGCGCAGTCGCCACCTCCAGAAAAAGCTAAGATGAATCCCAAGTCCGGGTAAAGTTATGATAATCTTCGAATCTCAGGTATTTATGAACCAAAATGCAGTTCTTCAAGGCTCGACCGTCACAACAGGTCATTACAAATCAGTTTTGGCAGACTTGAAGTCTAAGACACAGTTTAAAAAATAAGTTTAAGAAATAAGAGAAGACATTTCATATTTATTGGAATTGTTAATTGGAATCAAAAAGCTTTAAGAATTCCAACATATTTTATACGAACATAAAAGTGACTTTGATTTGAATAATGAAAGCATTCTTACATTCAGATAATAATAATAATAAATGTATGAATTCCAAGAAACATTACATGTTTATAAGAGGGTAGCAAAGTTAGAATATTCTGTTACATCCAAATCAAATACTGTTCCCAAACACCAGAACTGCAACTGGTTGGTGAAACGCGCGTCCAAAAGAGTGTTTCAGTTCTGGTGTTTGGGAACAATATTTCATTTGAATTTATTCTACGCCAGAGGTTCCAGTTTTTCCTTTGAATTTGTTACTTTGAGGGCAAAACCTTCAATGGAAAATAATATTATAAACTCAAAGTTTGTAACAACATATATTGTAAAGTTTACCACAACAATGTATTCGAATGGAAACCTGGAAAGATAACAAATAAAACTGGAAATATATTGTTGGAAATCCCTCAACATAATTGCAAGTATTAGAAAAGCCAAGTGAAATATTGGAAAAGGTTTAAGAATTTATTTCTCAATCTGATTCAGTTTTCAGCTTCAGCAAAATAGCTTGAAGATTCTGATATTTGGAAAGAAAAGATAAATATATTTTTTCACAAGTTCAAGGAATCAGAAAACATATTTTTTAGGTTGAAGTGCCTAATTTGAGATAATAATGGTATTTTATAAGAGTAGATTGGATTTCTTGAACGCTTGGTATAGTGGATATCATTAATGCTTGAGGCATTGTGAGTGTTCTGAAGTTTCCTTTCAAGGGACAGGTCAGAAAATCTCAAAGCTATGAAGGCACGCTGCAAGAACTCTAGATAAATGTCGGCATTCTTGTTTACAAGCATGTCGACACGAGATGAGTGTTTTGAAACTGAAAGGGAATACTTTGAAAAAAGCATGCAGATTTACAAGATTGAATGAATATTTTTCTGTCGAACCTTTTTATAATTACTTTTTGAATAGCCATCGAAGATTGTAATGGGTCTTGCAAATTCGCAACCTCTAAATACTGCTACTTATAAGGTTTCATATACATAAAAGTTACTCACATTCCTATTGAGAATTATTCAATATAAAAGGAATTATGTTCAAATTGAAAGGGAGATATTATTTCAGAGAGAATGTGTTTGGGTGTAAACGTTTTTTAGCTTTCCACTTCTCCATTTCTATAATAAAATATGGGAAACTCTCAGGAACTCACAATTACATGAAAATCACTTTCACTCATTCCAAACATTTGTTATTGAATCAATTGGCGACCTTCTGTGAGAAAAGCGTGTGTTTTCACCTTCAAAACTATAAAGAGGTGGTAATGAGGAGTTGATTACAAGTGTTTTCGAACTTAAATTTCAAGAAGTACATCCTAAGGATGATTGATTTTCATGCAAGTGAAATTTTATGTCATTGCTATGTCATGTATTATATATAGGTAATGTGTAGCATTCCTGTAAATAATATCTGTTTCAATTCCACAACGAAAGGAATACAAACTGAATGAAAGTAGTTGTTTCCAAAAGATTTTTTTGTGTAATTCAATGTTCATGTATAAATATTTGTTTCAGATATTTTTCTTCCAGTTTGTATCTGATATAAGCTTTCGTGCATGATCTACATATCTTTGTTTTTGAGTTTATTGTGAACTTAATTGCTTTCTTGTTTTCTTCAGAAGATTACCACATTTTCATATAAAGGTGGAAAAGTTGAAAACCATAAAGTTTTTTTCCCAAAAAAATTATATCATTTGAGTCTCTTGGAAATTTGTTGATATGGAGTAGAAAACACACATGCCTTTCAATTTCACAGGTACTTGGGGTAGAAAATATGTTTTGTTAAAGTATTCCAAAGAAGGACACTCCTCAGATGGAACCATCATGCCTAGAATATTTTCACTGTTATTCTTTTGATAATCTTCCAATTTTCTCTTAGTTACTTCCACATAACGTTCATCTTTTTCTTCAATGGCTAATTCGTTAATCTTCTTCATTAAGTACTTCGCCAAATTTGTCAAGAGTTCAGAATTTTTTTCCAAGGGAGCGCCAAGCAAAATTCCCATATCCAAAGATTTCAAACATTCTTTTATGACTGTTTCAGTTAGACTATCAGCATTTTTCAAAATAATTATACATTTTAAAAAACTTGCTAAACTAAAATAATGGCGTATGTACAAAGCCACCTCGCTCCAATGTCCTGTATTCAGTTCATCATGTAAAAAATCTATAACACTATTTATTTCTATAACTTTATTGGCTCTCGTATTTCTATTTATTTTCAGATCATCAAAACAGTATGATAAACAATTTCGAAGTGTTTGTGCAGAGCTTTCATTCAAATTTTCGTTTTTTATTTCACATAAGGCATTTTCATCTGTGATATAATTTTTTATTTCCCTCAGACAATCATCCATTATTGAAACATTGATTTTTCTATTGTAATCTGAAACAAATAGAACAAAACCAGTTATTTGAATAAACATGTATAATTTGTGCAGCTGTATGAATAAGGCAAATTTTCAAAATAGTAATTATATTTATTCAATTGAAAGATCGATGGATCAATTAAAAAGATTTACAATTTCACCTTTTCTTGTACACCTGTTGGAGGATGAAGCGTTAAAGACTTTTCTGAATTGAAAAAAAAGAAAATTTTTTAAAATTCATGAGTCATATCAAAATAGTATATCATAGTTTCATAAGAGAATATTTTGTTTCAATAATGATTCATTTTTCTCAGAACATCATTCTTCAAACAAGAAAAAAATCATAATATGTATTGATATAACTGATGGCATAAAATTCTTTATAGAATTTTTCCAGTAATGAGTATACATGGGCTTTTTTTAATAGGTACGTAATTTTTTCAAGTAGCAATATGTGTTATTGGAGTTAGTCTGTTATTAAAAGTGCAAAATGATCATTGTGAGAAATATTATGGAAAGCTGCAAAAGTAAGAGTATGTTTGTAAACTCGAGATGTTGAGAAGTTTTTTTTTATTCAAACTAAATATAAAGATGCAATAAGAGCTTCATTTCCTTTGATAGAATCATGTATCAATGACCCATAATGGTGTTTCCGACTTATCATGGATTAAGTTTGACCTCTCCTCATCGTGAATCAAACGAGAAGTTATACAAAAGTGGATGTTATTGACTGGGATGAACAGGCTGGTTAACGGTGGTTGGCACATTGGACATTTCTGGTGAACCAGACAACGGATCTCTTTTAAAATTTAATGGAGAGCATATTCAGACATTCTCTACCCAACTTAAATATTTTCTAAAATGCGGTATTGTAACTTCCATTATAAAGTAGTAGCAACTTTGATTGTTCAAATGGAACACCATGTATATAATTTTTTTTTGGAATCCACAATTACTCAACAACTTTTCTTGATATTTTCCCATACTTATCTGTAACCGATTTTCCCACACTTATCTGTTAGCGTTTTCGAAATATGAATTAATTTCAATTTTTTTCTTCAGAAATCACGACCTCTAAAATGCTGATAAAGGAATACTATAGTACCGAAATTTGGTTTAGAGTTATGTGATTCTTGGAGGCTTCCTACAGTCCTATACAGTTATCAAATATGTGAATGAATAAATCAAAATCAATGTTATGGGTTTTCTTTGTCAAACAATATTAGCAATAAAAGAATAAGTCGCTTTTGCCCTGCAGGCTTCACTTAATTGTTCATGAGTACATGCATAAATATCATATTTGCTTATGTTAGATCAATAACATCGATATTATTAATTATCTTTATAAAACAGAGTGCTCGGTAGCAGTCACAGTATAGCTTACTGTGGCATAGTCACCCCCATTACTTTTTAACGGTTCTCACAAACAGCAGCTTTTTGTCAAATCAACTATCTACCTAACAGTAAAGTGGGTGCAGGTGAATCACTCTCATTTTATTCGGCTCAACTAGTCTCTTCTCTTTAGACTTGTATCCAAGATTAAAATATTGTATCACAGATTTCTTCTGCTTACATATTATCGCTAATTAGTACTGTCTGCAGTCAATTGTAGCTGTAGCCAGTGTTGGCAGAAATGTTTTACTGATAACTGTTCTGTCGGGAACACGTGTTTCTGGATAATTGACTGTCATCAGTACAGTATAGCCAAGTGCAAGGTTAGACAACACTTGGTTGTAGACACAGCACAAATGAAGGAAGTCATCAACAGAAGCCAGAAAACTAGCAGCTATTCGTGAAACGGTTGTTTTTCTGAGTACAGTCAGTAGCTCAATAATGCTCATTGAGAGAAACATAAAAGAAGCGTTAAGGCGAGTTCATATTAGAACTATTGCGATAATATTTTTGCGGTTCCGCAAATTTGGCCCAATTGTCAAAATACCCTTTTCATGTTGAAGCGGGCAATATCTAGCGATTTTATTGTAGAATTTCAAATTTTATTACATGAACCTGAATGATGAAATACGACTCATACGAATAACGGCTTAAAGGACCAGACCCCATCATATCAGAAAATAGGACTAACAATTTTCTCAAGTTTTGTTTAATAGGAGCGTGTCTTGAAACCGCTTATCTTAACGTTACTGCCAACTTAAGTGCAGGAGCGAGGGGTTCTTTTGCAAAATTTGTTTTCTTTAATGAAGGGCCAACCAAATTCAATAATTTATTGAATAATGAGAGAGTCAGCCTGAAATAGGAATATCACAAGGTTGTGATATTCATTATGTTGTGTTTTTGTAAATATTTCTCACTATAAATACGTGGTTTTCTCAATGAAGCTTCATTTATATATACGGTAAAGTTCATTAATTTGAACAACCTGACACATTCGTCCATTTCGGATTCAATTTCGATGTATGGGCTTAAAAAACGAGAGTCAAATAAAATTGCAATATAACCTCATTGTATGTTGATGTATAAAATTTTGCGAAAATCGCAAAAAAGTTCAATTTTTTCAACTTTTTTACGATAAACACGACGCCATTTTAAATCGCACTTTTTATGCGATGTGCGTTTCAACATGAACTAGCCTTTAGACATCTCCAATTTTGTCAGAAACGCAACCTGTGCAACATATGAGCTTAAACCGTTAATAGTTTATCTGATTCATAATATAAATTTTTGAAAGCTGCAATTCAAGCATAGATTTTTTTTATATATCAATCAATCAAAATACTGTAACCACATTACTGTACGGAAGTTGAAATTACTCGGAAAAAAATTAAATTCAGCAATTCAGTAATTTTTGTATGTGCGCATGCCCAATATATATCATGGTCAAATTTTTAGAAACTTGCATAGACTCGCAGAACTAAAATCCAAGTTTTATGTTTGACGATTTTAGGCCATTTTTCTGTAAATTTTATATTTAGCATATTGGTTGCACACATGAATTTTAATTCCTTCCCAGGTTTTTTTCTTGAAAAGTGAAGGGTGTTATTCCACTAACTTTGAAACTTTGTCTTTCTTTGGTACAATTATATTCCCGAAATGATTTTGGAAAATACTTTCTTTCTTCCGGAGTCAATTTTCAATTATTCCCTTCTATTATTTCCTGCATATGAATTTCATTGTGATTTCTACACGTTGTAGATTCTCTTCTTGAATATTTTCTTATTCTATGTTTATTCCTTTTCACTCATCTATGTTTTCATTTCGAGCAAGCCATGTATTTTTGACACATGTTTTCTGATAAGATATATATCTATCAGATGGCAACCTGCACCATCCGTTGCGAGTTTTGTTCGTATGACCCATGAGAGTTACTAACATCTCCAAATCATTGTTACTCATTTTCAATGTTTGTGTTATTGTTACGAGATATTGCAGTTAAATGTGTTTGTCTAATTAAATACAATAATAACCTTCTTTCCAAAACTTTTCTCCCCGTTCCGTATGATTTCTCTTATCGCGCGAATACGACTGTGAATTCTAATTCTCCGTGCATCTTGGCTAAGCAGTAAAGTAAACACTCCGGGAGTCAATTCATGGCCGAAAAAAAAAAAGTTCACAGCTCGCTTTATTGGATCTCCTTATCGCAAGGTAGGCAATCACAATCTCGTTTAATCACATTCTCTTCTCGAAAATTGGTTTGACCTCGTAAAAAACGGCTGAAAAAGAATTGTATGTTCCAGCAGTCATATAACAGTATATTATTTTATCGAAAATTGAACATGGTCCTTCGAGCCGGACGTTTTTTGCTTCTCTGTGGAAGTGAAAAGGTTTTCTTTGTCGTTTCGTTTGATACCCCTTATTCAATTGGGCAAACAGTACTCCTATATTTACGAATATTTTGCATTTTCGTAGGTAACTGTATTATTTTCTCTTCGTTGCCGATTGTTGAAATTTACTTATCTACCTAATGAAAATGTAAAAGTTATAGATTTTCTATGTTCTTTGAATGCGATTGTATTTTCAGAATTGGGAATAGATCGTTCATTCATTTCACAATAATTATTATTAATATAATGTACCTAGAAATTCAAAAAATTATTTTCTATTTTAATAATTGCATTATATTTTTTTTTTTTCGTTTTTAATTGAAGGAATCATTCAACAGTGTGAAAAGCGGCTTCTTATCTCAATGCTACTTTCAAAGCTAGATATTGTCATCTAGAAAACATATACTTATGAAGATTTTAAAACTCACAATACCTGTCATGTTCCGCTCCTCATTGCAACAGATGCTTATGGTAATGATGAACTCAAAGTTATTTCAAAATTATCACACTACGAAATCAATCTTTGTTTAGTTATTTGATTCAAATTCGGGGAATAGCTCGAATAATTCAGTAAACAGTTATGTAAAATTACCGAAAAGCGATCTCATTAAATTGATGGGTGTGCCCGTTTACTACGTGGTAGGAAATTATAATGAAGAAAAGAGAATTAAAACTTTCTGTTTTTAACCCCTTTTTTTGTAACTAACGTTACTGCAGTTTCGTCCTATAAGGACATTTTCAAACATATACATTAAACAATATATTTAAGTTTGAAAATGTCCTCATAGGATGAAACTGCAGTAACTTTAGTTACAAATAAAAGTGGTGAAAACAGAAAGTTACAATACTCTTTTCTTCATTACGATCTCATTAAATTTGATGATGATTTCAAACATCGGAAAACTTTTATTGAGTTATGAAAATATAGAAACACTCATCTACCTAATTTCTTCACTTTTAAGTCAACCCTTGGCTCTAGTAAAACATAACCCACTTGCTGATGCTAACTACATTGTTGCATATAATTCTTTGAAAAGATAAAAACAAAAAATCATAATCAAACGCTCATTATTTTGAATTGGTAAATGCAACTAAAATTCCTGACAACAACGCTTATTTCCATAGGTATTTTCTGACGTTTAATCGTATTCGAGCGTGTATTCAAAAACGATTCGTGGTTACGTCATTAACTCAGAGTAATAATAAGACATAGAGTTCCCATGCCTATACCAATACAATATATGTATTTAGAAGCGGGTATCGTACTATCCTTTTCTGTACAATTTATGGGCGAGGGGGGTGGCGGATAACGAGGGGTTATGGAGAGTTTGTTTGCATTTGAAGTACGTTGGACCATAAAACAGTGGCGGTTGGTTTAATTGATAATCGGAGCGATATTATATATTTATAAAATAAATCATTTCAAGTCAAAATGTATTCTGTTTAAATAGTTCCTACAGGAAATCTGACTTTTATTAATGATTATGGAAATGAGGCCAGTTTTTCTACCACCTACTAGATTTTTATTCATGTATGGCTTTATAATAAAGCGCGTGGTTTACTGGGTTAAAATTAAATTATTTCGAATGAACTAATTCATAACAATGATAAATGTTAATTTTAAAAGTAATGAACTTTGCTTCATATAATCAGATGAAGAAATTTGTGATTTATTCTCAGATTTGATAAACAAGCAGTACGGTTTGCGAGGTCCGATATAAAGAATTTTCGATTAGAAATCATGATTTCATTCAAATTTGGTATCAAGGAGTCTTTGTGGACCGACATTATGAAAGGGGATATTTTTGATGTTTTTAATGGAAGGAAAAAAATAAACAGCACAAAAGATTGAGTTGGCTAAATCTTCGCTTTTCATCGGTCAGAAGAATAAAAAAAATACTATATGATAAAATTATATAATTATTGCATTTCTGAATCAAATTTATCCACATTGAATACTTTTTATAATTGACACAATCGCCTTTTAATCATATAATATTACATACTATAACACGCTCAAAAATAACAAAGATCATGAAACCAAACATTAGTTATGAGATTCATGCATCGACATAACCTTAATCCCATTAATCAAAATAGTGCAAATCTGGGAGAGTTTCATCATATTTTCAACGATCTGAAAGAAGACGGGGAGAAATTTTTCTAGTATTTCGGAATGACTCTAGGCAAATTTTCAGAACTTCTGGATATTCTAAAGCCTGCCTTAACCAGTAACTCAATTTTTTCTCGTCCATTTTCCTAGGTACCGTCTGACACTGTGCTGTCAACTGATGGAAACAACAGAAAGACAGAAACTTCCCAGGCACTTTTGGACAAGTTGATGCTGGCCGGCAACGCGCACTTCTCCAGTCCGTCACAGCACGTTCCGTTATTTGCCGGTCAGGATCGGAGAGCTGGAATCCTTTCTGGCGGCGGACGCTATTGGCTGTGCCGGGCTACTGGGCGGTAGTCCATTCATTTTCATTGTTTCAATCCTATCCGTATTTTGACAGGACGGGCCGTGCTTTGCTGTGCCGGACAAGTGGGCGACAAGCTTTATGCAGTAACCATTTATATTCAATATTGATGTAGTATTTTTTAAAAATTTATTCATGTCAAGGTTGGGGGATGCAAAACCCTATTAAAATTCTCAAGCAAACCATATTCCCTGTTTTATTGGTATGCTTCAAGCGTCTCTTATTCCAGTGTAACTAAGTTGGTCTACAGTGTTGAAAAGTGGTTCAGTATTTCTAGATACTTCTATAAATGGCGTGCGAATATAAGAGCTCCTGATTTGGTAACCTTCTCAGCACTTATTATTGAACTAGCCACCTGCTTGGCTCCACACGGATGTGATGCTGATACTGAATATACATATAAACGCGTGCTATCGCTGCTAATCATAAAGTGCCATAGGGCGAAGCGCGGCCTTGGACGCGCTATTCATAGGCACGTGCAATCAGCCCCTCGACCGGTACCGCCACAACCGTTATGTCCCTGCATTTTAAATGCGTAATATTTTCAAAAATATTAATTTAAATTACATGCTGTAAAGGGTAATATTGAAAGCATAATGTTTTTAAGGTACCTATATAATGATGTACCTATTGGTTCAAATTGATTCATGAATGTGCCATTATTTCCCTAAAATAAAAAATGGGCACTTAGAGATAGACATATACCATCGCTGGACTTTTTTGTAAAACTTTTTGAGGTGTACAATACTGTAGTATATTTTTTCATTTTTTATTTATCTCGTAGGGTTCACTGTTTCTCTACTATATTATGCATGTCATATACATATAAACCTTTCCCTTGATTCGTTCTACCTATTAAAAAACCCCCATCAAAATTTGTTTTGCGTAGTTTTAAAGACTTAAGCATACATAGGGACAGAGAGCGGGGAGCGCTTTTTTTGGTTTATACTATGTAGTGATTTCCATAGAATATTAAGAACCGACTAGCGCTCTTGCCACCGCAAATCAATATCTAATCATTCCAACTAGGCAGATGTACTCTTGCCCAAGATCCAGAACCAAGCTAGGAAACGATTCAAGAATTTGGCGCCCCACGTTGGACGCGTTTTATTAAAGTCTCTTAAAAAAAAGATCTTAAGACCATCAAGTCTACTTGCGCCCTTGAAACAGAATATGCCACCTGTGGAGAAGTCACGGGGGCCCTGTCCGAAATGAAAACCGGAAAAGATCCTGATTTTGATGGCATCCATGCTGAATTCCTAAAGCATAGCGAAAAATTTACAAAACAATGGCTTGCAATTTTTTTCAGACATCCTCAAGACGGGCAATGTACCTTATCAACTTTAAAGGGCAAAAATCGTCGCTATTTTGAAACCAGGGAAAGCAAATGATACACCAAAAAACTATCGTCCAATTGTCCTTCTAAGCATGGTCTACAAACTTTATACTACTATAGACTACTATATAACAGGATTGGCCCAACAATACTGCAACATATACCTGTGGAACAAGCAGGATTTCGTCCGGACCACAACTGCACAGACCAAGTACTCGCACTAACTGGAAACTGGCTTTCAAAAGAAACTAAAAATATTTACTGCTTTCATAGACCTGTCAGCGGCATCCGACACTGTGTGGCAACAAGGAGTTATATATAAATTAATGCGATCTATCCCATGCTGAAAGATGGCTAATGTTTTCAATGCCATGCTATCCAACAGATCTTTTTAAGTCATTATGGCCGACAAAACCAGTACAAAAATGAAACTGAATAATGGTCTTCCACAAGGATCGGTGCTTGCTCCCCTGCTCTTTAGCTTTTACATAACAGACATACCCGAAACTACATCAAAAAAGTTCGGCTACGTGGATGACTGGGCGCCCGCCACAACCCATAGGTAGTTTGAAATTACTGAGCAAATTCTAACAAATGCCTTGGCTATTTTTGGGAGATATTTTAGCGTTTGGAAATTGCAGCCCAATGCTGCAAAGACGGAAGTATCGTGCATCCACCTAACAACAGGATAGTCAACTACCAACCAGTGATGCCGCAACGTCAATTCAAAAAGTACCGAAATTTACAAGAAAATAGTACCCAAAATGTACTGCGCAAGACTGGGCATGGCACATGCGCATAAGTCATTTCAGACCAAATGCCAGTAATGCAAAACGTGTAATAATGTTATCCATTTAAATTCGAAAAATATATGGAGTAAAAAATTTGCTGGAAACTAAGAAATGTTCCTTAAGAGAAAGATCATAATCAGAACATTTGATAAAAAGGTGTCTTTTTCCTTCTTCAAATTGCTCTTTCACGATTGCAAATGTGTTTTGTTTTAATTAGGTTTCTGTCACAATAGAATGAACAATACTAAAGACGTTTTCAAGTAGCTAGATTCGAGAATTTATTTTTACCTGTTCATATTCCTATTTATTTTGACAAAACAATAAAACCAATTTCTCAAGGTGAGGTGTGAGGTTAGAAGTTGAAACTGCTGTTCTGCTGACTGACTGACAGATGACAGAACCACAGTTCACAGGCACAATACAGAACACAGGATTAAATAATGCAGAGTTATGATGATAGCTCGCAATTTTGACACAAGTACGGTATTTGCTGATCTGGAACTTGAAACACGGAATTGCATTGTTGCCACACATATTGTTGTTATTTTTTACTGTACTCGATGGGAGTCAACGTGAAAATGTAAAAAATTGGGATTATAGTAAATAGTACCGAATAGTCTACATATTGATCCGGGTAGTATCTTCGTATCAAAATCATGGAATAGTACCGAATGCGGTACAATAGTACCTTAACGGCAGCACTGCTACCAACTTGTGTCATACTCGACAGAACGCTAAGCTTCAAAGAACATCTTATGAAGAGAGCTGCAAAACTCAGATCGAAAGCACTGGGTTCAGTGTACCCCGTCGTGGTATACTGTGCACCGGTGTGGATCAACACACCTAACGTGTTGAAGCCCATCTCAATCAAGCTATGCGTGGCACAATCAAGGCCACGCCACATAGCTCCTCCACAAATTCGCCTAGAACATGCTCTGGTCAGGGAATTGGAATAACCGGCAAACCCATAAACAGGTTTCGCTCACGAAAACCGTCTTTAAAAACGGCAGAGAAGAAAACTTTAACATGATTGAGCCGTGAAAAGAAGACTGGCAGAAGAAGGCGACACCTTCACCCAAGCGGGATATGCCATGCGTTCCAAGTTCCAAGCAAGCCAGAGGTTTTGATCAAACAAGACGAATCTGGACAAAACTTAATAGAATAAGGACGAATTGCGGTAGATGCTCCGACTCACCTTTCAGTTGGGGAAAATCTGAAAGACAGACCATTAAACACCTGATAGAGGTGTTAATTCCTACAGTGGCAACCCATCCGATTTCCTGATTGCGACAAGAGAGTCAATAGAATATATTCGTAACCTCAGTGTTTGTTTGTGAAATGTTAAGAAATGTGAAATGAAAATGTTACCTTTGTTACATACTTACTTGTGATATAGCCATACACTAAATGAAAAAAAAAAATGGTAAAATCTCTTGGTGCAACAAATGAGATGGACCCAACATTGTATACACGTTGTTATCATTGGTGTGCTTTCAGCACACCATCTCTCGATTTTATAAAGAATCAAGAGTGCCGTAGATTGCATCTTGCTTAGAGGTATAGAGATATAACAATAATGTTCCAATACATTGTTGTTGCATTTTATTTTAATTTCTCCAGGTAAAACAATGACCAACCATTGAACTCCCGTATGTGTTACTCTTTTTGCCCTGTTATGACACCGGAACCCTTTATCAGTGACTTAGGTACTAATATCTCAAGTGTGAAAAATGAAAATTGAAACTTTCTATTTAGAACGAAACTAAAGCAACGTTAGTTACAAATAAAAGTGGTATAAGAACCAAAGAATTTTATTTCTCATTTTTCATGATGACTTCCTACCACGTAGTAACGGCTGCATCCATCAATTTATTAATATAATAATCAATAACAGTTTTTTTGTATGATAAAATATATGGATACGGTTGAGAAAGGTGTTGTAACGATAATAAAAAATTGTTTTTGGTAAAGAAAGGCAAAACCTTTCTTCTTTTCTATTTCTTCATCTTTCCTATGTGAAAAAAATTTTAAAGAAAGGAAGAAAGCAATTATTTCCAAAATAAATTGTTTACGAAGATGAGTAGTTCATGCATAAGAGTTACTTTCAGATACAAACTGTGAATAATGATATCTGACTCAATTCCATAACGAATATTTGAAGTACAAACTGAATAGGAAAAAGTGAATTTTGTATAATTCCATGTTCATATAAAAGTAGTTGTTTCGAAAGTATTTTTTCTTGAGTGTAAATGTTTATATGGAAGTAGTTGTTTCGAAATGGGTTTTTTCCAGTTTTCATCTGAAATTAACTTCTGAGCATGATCTTTACTGTTTTGTTAAAGGTTTATTTTGAAATTATTTGCTTTTTTCCTTCCTTCGGAAGTAGGAAGGAAGAAAGCAGGAGAAGATGGAGAAGTAGAAAGCCAAAACATTTCTTTTCCAAAATCGTATCTCTTCTAAAAATATGCCCTATTTCAATTTGAAAAAGTACTGCATTTGTTACAATTGAAAAAGCCTGGCAACGCTGCCACTGACAAAAGTATGCCACTGGTATGTGGTAGGGATGGTGATATGACACAATGATAGCATAGCACAGATGATAGTGTATTTTGATTTTCAAATCAGTTATGGGTATTTTTATTGTGTGGAGGGGTACCTATGTGTTTGTAGATAGTAGATAACGTACCAGTGAGAGAAACAAGAGCATTTCAAGTAATAGATAACTCCTATTCATCAATCTTTGAATAGATCAATGAGGAAACAAAGGTAGGTTCTGATATTGTATTTCCTTCAAACATGTTTGTAACAATGGGATTATTCCTCATATGAACATTAATATAAAATAATTTTTTTTTCATTTGTAGGTTGAACTCAACTCTGTGATATATACTTTCACACGATCCCTAGAAGTCTGAAATCGTGATGAATGATTTCAAACCAAAATTTGTGAAACCTGCGGATACTTCTAGCTTCCTCGAGAAAAATGAACCATTTACTATAGACACCTCGAACTTCATTTATAATAGACACATCTCTCAATCCATTCAAACTCAGAGACAACGGTTACCCATATTCAACAACAGAAATCATATTCTTTATTTACTAGAAAAATATCAAACTCTTGTTCTTGTTGGAGAAACTGGCTGTGGGAAAAGCACTCAAATTCCGCAGGTAAGTGAAGAAATCTTTTAATAAGTCTTGGGAGATTTATATTTATATATCCAACTAAACCAAGAAATTGAATACATATATTGAACGTAAATTAATAACTAAGAAGGTGTTTATAAATATCACATAACAACAGATACAACAAATAGAGTATGTAATATAACATAATATATGACTCTTCCATTTTCTGAATTCAAATTTCGAACTAAAAATTCTAACTTCTTTAGCAGTTGTAAACATACACACCACATCTTACGTAATGAAATACCTACAACATTTTTACTTACCAGATGTTAATTTAATTCTTGGAGTAGTTGGATATAAGTGGTATGTGTGATTCCCATAATTTGATAGAAGCACACTTTGAATAAGTACTGTGATAATTCTCCATTTCATTATAAGAAATATGCTAACTGAAGAAATATACCATCAGGACGATAGTTAATGTTAACTAATGAAATTCATTTTTCAGTATGTTATGCTTAGGGATGCTCCAGAAGGGAGCATCTGCAATATAAGTATCTATATATTTTCAGATAGGCAAGCAGCTCCAAAAACTCTGAAGTTATATAGTTTCGAATCTAAACTCACTTGAGAGACTGCATCAGTGGGAACCAGCATTCCAAACACTGTTCAACTAAGTATGAATATTTGAACTTCTTTTTGGTTAAAATGTCCTTACGATTGTGTAGGATGTAGAGGAGAAATACTTTCTGTGACCCGAAACATTCTAAACCTCTTAGGGGAAGTTTAGAAGTCATAATGTACATGCAATGCAGAGTCCTGAATGGATAATTTCATTCATCTACAATTACTAACTTGTAATATAAAAGGTGTTTCAGAATTAAGATGTTAAACTTCTTAACTCAACTTAAAAAATGTTTTTATCACAAGTAACTTTTAATTACTTCTTCAATAAGTTAATGCAATTAATCACACACCCACTAGGCATCAAAAGTGTGTAGAATATTTTTACCAGGGCGTCCGTACAGGAATGTAGACAAGGTATTCTAATAACTCCCATTCATAAAGACTGTTTAGGTTTGGGAATGGGTGGCCAAGATTGTGATCCTGCACCGTCTATAGAACAATTTGTGTTCTTGATTTTAAAATTCCCGTACCTGGAATAAAATAGGGATGCCGTCTAGCAAATTCAGTAAATTCTGTTTGAAAAACTGGCGTTAATTATTTCAGTTTAATCTACCTGATAAAAAATAAGGCCCATTTAAATAATTTTCAATGATTCCAGCTCATACATCTATAGAGAACTGCACTTGGTTTGATTCCACGGTGCCATGTGGGTTTTATACCATTCAGAAAGGGTTGTGAAAATTTCTCCTGGTGTTCCTGGAAAAATTGACGTCAAATTGGAGATTTTTGGCAACTATAACCATTGCCAGAAATTTGTTCGTAATAGAAAATCCCGAAAAAGCAGGGCCTCAATTCGATGAAATAATTATCTATCTTAGGCCTTAGATAGGGTTGACCACACTTTATTCTTAAAAAAACTTGAATATTTCGGAGTAAGAGGAGTTTCCTTGAAACTGATACACTCTTGCATAATAAATTGATTTCAATACCTAATAGAAAGAGATGAAAAAAGAAAACAAATAAAATATTAAAAGGAAAAAATATAATGTGGGGGTTCCACAAGGCTCCATATTTGGGCCACCAATGTTTATTTTACATATCAACAGCTTGCCTTTTATAGTTGACCAAAAAATTATCCAATATTCAGCGACATAACTGGAAATGATATAAAAAACAACATATCAAATTCTCTGAACATATTAAAAAATTGGTTTGGAATGAATAGTAAGCAAATAAACTCATGAAATTTTCAAATACGCAGTAGAATGATTCTTTTTCGCTACTCCATGATGGAAATGAAATTACAGCTGCTCCACATTTAAAATTATTATGAACCACAATAGATCCTAGATTGCATTGAAAAAAATATGTTGACCAACTAGCACAAAGTATGGCAGGCTATTGCTATGCACTTAAGTTATTGGCTCAGTCAGTAAACATAGAGGTTGTATTAATTGCGTATCTGTTTAAAAAATCTGTTTTTCCGTTAACCAGCTGTCGCACCCCTACGAACGACAACCCTCAGAAGTCGAAACTTGTGCGAGGACTTACGAGATCTTACCTTTTAACGTGTGATTCCTAACATGGGTTGGACGATAGCAAGTGAAAATCGATCGTTCAGACTGGGGCTTGAAGCACCAACCAACACGGCAGTCAATTCGAGTGAGTGGACAAAGCACCCACGTCGAACCGCCTGGCTACCGACCGTCATGCATGTTATATTAGAAAGCTACATAACATGCATATGTCCAATCTTGTGTTGAATATGGAAGTTAATTATTCATATTAAAAGCTAATTACATAACAGTATCCCTATGTAGTATGCTTAGATCTTTAAAACCGCGGAACGGAGTTTGATGCGTTTTTTTTTAATAGATAGAGTGATTCAAGAGGAAGGTTTATATGCATATAACATGCATAATATAGCAGAGAAACTGATAATTTTAGAGGAATCTAATGTGATGTCTTAAATAAACATGTTTTTTTGCGCTTACATTGGCAAACGCTACAAATTAGATCAAAAAATGTAATACAGTATTATATACCTTAAAGAATTGTACAAAAAAGTTCGCGATGGTATATGACTATCTCTCGGAGATAACCCACTGTAACCATTTTTATTCTTATTACGAAGCGATTTTAAGCAATACAGCATTAATCCTCATCCATTAAATAATTGTGTATTCATTATAGATCAATATGGCCCTTTACAGCATGTAATTGAAATGAATATTTTCGAAGATATTACAAATTTTAAGTGCAGGGACATAGCGATTGCGGCGGTATCGGTGGCGCGTGCCTATAAATACCGCGTCAAAGGCCGCACTTCGCTCTGTAGAAATTTGTGATTAGCAGCGATCGCACGTGTTTATATGTATATTTAAAATCAGCATGGCATCCGTGCGGTGCCGGATCGGCTTGCTAGTTTTCAATATATATATGATAATTTCATAGAATGTTATGTATCAAAGGTAAAAACACGATTTAATGTGGAATCTTAGTTTATGAGCTATTATATTTCCCCTTTTGGGTTTTCACTTCTCTTCTTTAATCTTCTTTTGTCTATAATCTGTTTATATTAATGACATGTTTTACACCTGCTTGGGTATGGTGTGCTTATTTCAAATACGTTTCAAATATCCTGTTTCACATAACTTTCCATAAGTTTCTGATATCGTTCGTGCTTGCGAATCTATTCTGTTTGGATAAAGCTCTTGTATGCACTGTATGCATTACCATCAGCAAGCCCATAGAGAAAATGCATATCAGCAAACTAAGCAGTTGTAAAATTTACTATAATAGTTATGGTTTAAAAAGTATCAGGTTTTTTAAATTTTAATTGAGTTAAAATCCGAGTACTTGAATGAATATCAGTCAAAACTGTTTGACATCGCCATTGTTTCCTTAGCAATAAAGTTTATTACCCAATAAATGCTTTTTATTCATTTCAAATATCGGATATTATCAATAAATTGATTATACGAAAATATCGTTTTTATTTTTTTACGCAAAAATTAAATGTCGGGCAAAAAAAAATCAAACAGTCAAATTTGCCCTAAAATGAGTGAGGATTATAAAAAATAGTTTTTATTTCAAGGAAATGAAGTGGCGTACATTATTTCCAATAATATATTGTCTACAATCCTGTGCGAATGCCACTGGTTAAAACCTTTAAAACTTTCTAGATCAAAAAATGATTGTTTATGCTCAGGAAGCGCTGAATTTCGTACACAGAAAGTTGAAGTTACAGTGAAAAATATTTTTTGTCAGATTTCAACACCCTGTATCTGAAATGTTAAGGGGTTTTCAACTTTTATTCTTAAAATCAGCTTAGGATTGTCATTTTATTTTGAAACATCGTGTAGATTTAAAAAGCATGTATAGTGTGAGCTGAAATAAGTAATAAAGATCTTGACTCTTATAAAATACATATAGTATTTCTATGTAAAACTCTGCTGCAATTATATTCAAGAAAGTTGATAACGACAAATTCTCTACTGTAAAAATATCACATGTTCTCTAAATTATTTAATAACAAGGTTATTGTCACAGAACTTACTACAAGTGTAGTTTCAGATCTTGAATAAGGAATGCATTACTTCATACAGAAAAGTATATTCAAAAAACACCATTGTAACATTTTTGTTTTACTTCTAGGTCAGTGGCCTCAACTCCTCGAGTGTATTTTAGCTGTTTATCATCAGTACCCCCATTCTTTGTTTTTTAAAAGATAAGGCAGTTATTTATATTTCATTTCAATATTCCAAAACTGAACAATTTTAATGTGTATTGTGGCCTAACCTTTTTACAAAATCTATCTTGGGTAGTTTGAAAATGATTGGTCCTTCATCTCAAATAAGCAAACTTTTATTAACCTTGCTTGTCTTATTAATCTATTTTTTTCTGTACATGGATTTCAATTTATACATGAGAATTCAAAATTATCCTTTCGAAAGTGATGATAATAGTAGCGTAAATTACAAAGATGTTACCTGGGTCAGTTGCACTATAAACCCCCTCTGTGAAGTTACAGTAAAAGCTGTTCTTCTGGATCATACCAACTTCTATTTGTTTGCTCCCTTGGTCCAAATCATGGATGATATTCTAAAAATAAGTGATACACGATGGATAACTCCTAACTCTATAAGTTTCTTTCATATATTTGTTGCTTTTCTCAGTGCTAAGTGTATTTCCAGCAATAGTCTAGCTTACAGAAGAGTAGGAGTTATTCTCTTTGAATTTCGAACATGGTTGGATGATTTAGATGGTCATGTTGCTCGAGTAAGGAAACACATTAAGGGAGAACGTTCTGAAATAGGCACCTCAGGTTATTACATTGATGGTATATGTGATGCCATTGGATGTACCGCTTTGATAATTGGCATATTCATTTTTTTGAAAAATAACCCTCCTAGAAGAGGGTATATACAGCTACCTACCACGGTAGATAGTAAGGAACCCAATATTGTGTACAGTTTTAAAGTGACCATAAAGAAAGTTGTGAGAAAAGTTTGTTGTTTTTCTCTCCAACTCATTATAAGTTCCACAGCGTGGAATCGATACATAGCCATATACCAAGATTTGTTAGAACGTAGTGATTTGTCACTGAAAGAAACAGTACGACAACATGATGTTTTCAAAACTTCCTTTTTTTTCCTGGTAGCGTGGCTATGGCGAGTAGTGAATGTGCACAGCCTAACACATTTATTGTTGCTTTCTATATTTTGTGATAAATTATGGGAGTTTTTGAAAAATATACAGTATTTAGGTTATGGCATATTGTTAACCGTGATATGTGTTACAGAAATTAATGTTATTGATGTAAAGCATTTTATATTCCACAAATTGAATGGAACTAGTACTATATAGGTCTATGTTTTTGTGAGCTGTTATTGTTTTATTGTGTGATATTTTTCAGTAGGCGCCTTTGGTTTTTGCCTAAAAATCATTACTTGCCAAATAACCTTGTTGAACTAAGTTATATAAGGGACTGATATAAAAATTTTCTATAGAAATCAGCCATCTATTGATATCAGAAAAAGCAAGTTGATACATTTTTTATTTTTCTACTTATGATGTTTATACAATTGGGTTCATAAAAAGCTGGGGGTTTTCTAAAATTACGCTTATTTTTATTTTTTATTGTGTTCATTGTTGACAATAGATACTTAAAAAATTATGTATATTGTTTTACTAGCAGTTATTCAGATCTTCAGTGATATACTATAATAAAAATGATATTTTAAAACTGGAACATACCCTAGTTACTGATAAGATGAAATTTTCGTCAAATAGTAACCAAACATCTTGTTTATGAGTTCGCAAACAATTCAATGGAGTCATGAACATCGTTACTCAATATAACAGTAAAACATTTTTTTTTTCTATATTTTTTATGAATCTATATTTTATATTATGTGAGTTATACTGAGTTCATTTTCAAACCACTACATTTTCTAACCACTCAATATAGGTCTTCATTTTGGAATATTAATCATTGTAGGAATTATAAGGATTATAATTTATATATTAATTATGATGATTTCAGAAAAAATAAATTACAGTTATTGTGCCTAATAAACTATTCCTACAGAAACATCAATACAATGCAATACATTTCAATCTGCAATTCAATTTATTGCTTCAAATATAAAAGAAGTAACAACGAGAGTATTTGAATTTGTGTAACTATTTCAAAATTACTTTTGTAAGTTTTGTTATATTTTCCTTAAGTGTACTTCATGATTCATGATAAATGTTTTGTAACACAGGTGATAGGCGAGAGATTAAGAAAAAATAATTATCTTTCCAAGATTTGGTTATACAGACTGATATGAACAATATCGTGTATTGATGATTGAACTAGCAGTGATAGAATAGAGACAATTTTTTAATGTAAACATTTTCATATTAAATTATTCGCATTAAATTAATATTTTTAGGATAATAAGGGCGAAGATATTGAATACGTCACTCCTCTTATTCAACGTGTTTATTTACATACTATATTTGAAACAGATAATTGCTGAATCACATCTCGTTTAAAAATTATTTATACTCCTGTCCAATTTCATTTAACTCCACATATTTGTGAAGGAAATAAAAAAACTTGATAAAGCAGTACATAATCTGTTTAAAAAATCTGTTTAAAATCTGTTTTTCCGTTAATCAGCTGTCGCCCCCATACGAACGACAACTTTCAAAAGTTGAGAACTTGTGCGAGCTAAGGACTAACGAGGTCTTACCTTTCAACGTGTGATTCCTAACACGGTTGCAGAATCATTCCAGTTTCAACCAGATGAATTTTCTCGAGAAAAATATCTGGTCAAGGCGGGAATCGAACCCACGATCTTCCGATCGTGAGTCAGGCGCACTATCACCGCGGCCAATTCCACAACACAATCAACAAGTAATACTTCCAATCACTGTATGATCTAAAATACTGTTAAAATATGGAAATACTTCTCTTGATAGATGAATGCTTTTCCAAACTAAGTATATATTGATTTTTTACTTGATGAAATGTATAATGTATATTTTTATAAAACTAGTCTTCAGGGTGTATTAAGTTTAAAATATATAAGAATTTTACACAGATGATGAAAATCAAGTAGTTACGAGGATGCCTTATAAAAGTACCCATAATTACAAATCTTTTATATTTTTTGTTGTATTTAGAGTTCCGTTTAGGCAAGGGGAAAGCAAATCAGGCTTTCAACAACCTTTGTGTTAATTATTGCATCTTTCCACGGTTTCAATAATTGTTTTCCAGTATTATCTTCATTTTTTCTTGATATTTTACTATCGTACCATAAAATTCAAAAATGTAATTTTTTATCTCATTCGATCAAGATAAAGAAATCAATTCAATTAATTTTTCGTGAAAGGTATAAACGTATCATTTATGTAATAGGCAATTGGGAGTTGTGGTCTTTCTTTTATTTAAGATAATGTTGACAATTATTATTTTATAAAAAAATGGTGTTTTTTGAAAGCTTAATAAAGCACGCTTTTTGGACTCGGGTTTTTTATTTTATCTTCAATCCCTTCTACAGTACATGATCGAAGCTGAATGGCCCGGTCAAATTGGAATATGTGAACCACGAAGAGTGGCAGCTATTTCTTTAGCTAGCAGAGTGGCCGATGAGACTGGAACCCTAGTGCAACAAGAATATGTGGGGTACGCTGTTAGATTTGATGCTTGTTACAATAAACCGAAAATTAAGGTAGGTCCCGTACATAACGAAAATACCTTACAGATATAGCATATATTTAGGATATATTTGAAAGACATTTGTAAGATATCTTTCAAAAGCACCTTTCAGATACATTTTGAAATCATCTTAAAAAGGCAGCTGAAATTTTTGAAACAAATGAATTGTAATATAGGTGTAATGTCAGTAGGTATGTGCCTGGACTATACTTGTATAAAAAGTTATCTGTGATGTCCTTGGACAGGGCTCTGTGATTTGGTATTTTTAAATTGGGAAATATAGTTATTGAATGAACCTCGAAGGTGTTTCATTGGGATGGATGAGAGACATCACAATAGGTGACTTATATTCCGGTAGCATTAAAAACATTGAGCTTTTGGTATCTACAACTGAATATTATTATTATTGAATTACTTACAAAGTACCTCTTCCAATGCTGTACATATATTTGGTATGTTCGCTCTCTTATAGTCTCTCCTTCTGTTTTTGTTTACTCCACGGTATTTATTTTTTCTAGATTATTTATTGATACCTGATGTCTCTTCTTATAGAATCTATTCGATCTCCTCACATTGCGTTCTCTGTATACATAAAACAGTCAAAATTTGGAAGTCCTCAGAATCAGCTCCAATTTTGATATTTTTTCAAATTTTGTTCTTTATATTATTCAAAATCAGAAACCATATAAATACTTGTTTGACAAGTATTTATATTGTTTGAACAATATTTATGATACTAAAAAAAATGTCCGTATTTTTTTTCAGAAAATTTGTTAATGTAGTAATCATTTTAATAAAAAAAATTTATACAAAGTGTATTGTAATAATTTTGTATATTTCAACCGTTCGAACTTTCATTGTCTAATATAATATAAATTGATTTGAAATCTGAAAGAATCTGTAAAAAATTGAAAAGATTAACCGAAAATAACAATTTTATTAAAACAAAAAACTGAAATTACAAAGAAATAACATACAAGAAACGACCAAAAATAAATAAAAAATAGAAATATTAATACAAGCTGAAAATTAAAAATAATATTAACAAAAAAATTAAAAATTAAAAGATTCCAAACTAAGTTACGTCACGACGTTATGATTGTTAGTATCCACAATGGTCTTCGGGTGATAACTGGACTTATTCCTGCACGTCGTCTTGGGTTTGTTCCGAGATCTGACTATTTATAGGTCATTCGAGTGCTTTCACCTATCCCCTCTTCCCTCTGTCTGCTTCATTGATTTTAGCGGGAGATGACCGTTTGGCGGGAGTTGGTCGTTTTCCGCTTGATTAGAGGTTTCCATATGTTACGTATCTCTACGCTAGCTTGGCTAAATGCATTGTTGGACAACATTATTCTAAACGTAAACGTAAAATTTCAAACGAAAGTTTCTGTTCCTTTTTTTTAATAAATCTTTGTCATACACCGACCCAAAATTTACGCAGATACGATTTCTCCCACCGGCCATGACTCAGTCCGGTAGCTGTACTATTCATTAATATTTCGTATTGTTTAATAACATTTACTGACTTCCGGAATTATATGCACAGAAGAAATAAATCTTTCATTGTTCAGATAGTATCTACCAGATAAAAAAATTCCAGGCCCAAGGCCAGACGCTCAACTAATTCATTCGCTAATTGGAATAGGTATATAGGTATATCAGTGCTCATTATTTAGAAAAACATTTTTGTTTATTTAATCAGTGTAGACATGTATGATATAGAAGGTATAATAATATATACATTATTCATTAATACAGTATTCTGAATATAATTTAAGATATTAATGGTTTTTAAGGTTAATACATTCATACATTGTCAGCTATTTAACATTTTTTTGGAAAAATTATTTCGAATTTCAGTTCGTCATTATTTTAATTTATATGTTATAAAAACAAACATGTTCTGTACATTCCACAGAAAGCTTGAATTGTATTTGTGAACAAGGTGAAAATAAAGATACTCCGGGTACCTACCTCTCAACTCAAGTGAAAGAGAAATTGACTGAAGTGACTCAGGGACGGCCGACTTTAAAAACAATCGCAATTAACATAAAAATAACAAACTCATTAATTTCCTTAATTGCGGAAAAAAGTGTTTGTGCATTCCATTTGTCGGAAACGATTTACTGAGCATAAAAAAAAGTATTGCAGCTGAAATAAAAAAATTGAACTTTGTGAAAAAGCATCTCTCAGTCCAACAAAATGAAAGTTAACAAAATATTCCTTTGAATGGGATGAACATTGTTTAATTTGTGCCAAAACGTTATTTCCACAAAAAAGTTAAACATCTCGACAATGTGTCCCTTGTTACTTCATATCGTACGAAACAAAAATTACTAGATGTTATCGAAAATTCAAGAGATGAGAACTACGCTGTCGATTTCTAAGTTGCCCCCGAATCTAAGTAATAAGGAAATCCCCTACTTTTGGGGTTGGGTTATTCACATTCTCACGTTCTTGAAAGTTCATATTGCTTATCAATAATTCATTCTTCATTATTTTCGAATACGGCGTTTTCATGCGTTAGATGACAAATCGTCTGAAGGTCTATTCTTGAATCACTCGTCGTTTGCAACGTTTGTGCAGGGGATGTCTCAGTGAACGATTTCTGAGAAATTGGTATTATCGAGAAATTCGTACTCTCTCATTTAGAAACCTCCTGTGATATAGTACGCGCCAACTAATATGAGTCAGCGCAGAAACGTAAAATCGTTCTGTGAGTCATACTTCGCTAATGTACTATTGACAACAGTTTGTGTGACCAATAGCTATCTTCTGGGTCGGGTACAATTTGGTTTTGAATGCGCATCAAAATCTCATCTTAGTTGGCGCCTACTATATTGTTATCTCATAGAAACAATTCAGATTTTCTCCCACAAGTTGGAATGACAAATCTAGCACTTCATTGTGTATCGGCATAAAATAATCGATCAATAAAACTACATCAAGGTTACTGATTACCTGATTACGTACACCAGACTAGATAGAATTGTAATTAAATTTTGAGTATTTATAGTAACTGAGAATTGGGAGAGATATTCCATCAGAACATATACAGTTCCATTAAACTTTTTTTTCTGCTTAAGGAAAATATTTAATCGCAACTAAAAGAAAATCCGAGAATGCAATAAATATTTAATAAAATTATTTCGTCATTAAATTCCGAGTTGTAACTCGGAAAACTGATAATTTCCAATTTAAAACTAGGATTCTAATAAAATTACAACCTTAAATTCGGAATTGGGCGAATTTTATTTTAAGAAAATCTGTAGCCCATCTACGCCTTCGTAGAATAGTAATAGTAGAAGATCCGATTTAAAAGCGACTTTCGCACCGATATGTTCAATCGATGAAGAGTATTTTTCTGATTGATTCAGCCATTACTTGATGAAGATCCATAGAAGCTACTGTGTAGCAAATGAACCTATTTTCATTTGAAGAAATCCAATCATCCAAGGATTATTGTCCTTCAGAATCAGCATTCATTTATGAAAACTATTATACTATATATATATATATATATATATATATATATATATATATATATATATATATATATATATATATATATATACATCGGAAAAGTCTAGGGATATTTTTAAAAATGGCAATAATTTTTTTTAGATCGCTTTAGGGAAAAAAAGTTGACGGGTGATTATTAAACGAATGTAACTTACAACTAAATTTATTAAATGGTCAAAAATACTAAGTGCGCATATAAGCAAAACTAAAAAAAAATATGGCTCTTCTTTGGCACCCCGAAAAAAAATCATAATACAAAAAAAATTGGAATCAGTACAAAGTATGGCCTCCACGCTCGTTTATTACGGCCCTACATCTATCGTGCATCGACAAAATGAGATTGTCAATATCTTGTTGAGGTACATTTGCCCATTCAGCGATTAAAAGCTCTCTCAATTGAAACGTTGTGTGAATGTTCCCCATATGCGGAGTAATTCTTCGTTGAAGCATGTCCCACACATGCTCGATGGGATTCAGGTCCGGTGATTGTGCTGGCTATGGCAATACATCAATTCCTTCGTTGGTGAGCCAGTCAGTCACTAGACGCGCGACATGTGGACGAGCATTATCGTGCATTAGGTGGAAGTTTTCACCAACAGCACCAGCAAACGGACGGACGATAGGTAGAAGAATGGTGTCGAGGTACTGTCGAGCTGTGAGGGAGCGATTTGGAAAAACGAGATCGGTTCTGCCGCCGATCATGAATCCACCTCATAGCATTACTGTACCACCTCTGTATGTGTGGACTTCCTGGACGCATCTCAAACGTTCATTATTTCCAGGTCGTCTCCACAGTCTTACTCGACGAGAATCTGGATGAAATCCAAATCTGGATTCGTCTGTAAACAAAACTGTGGCCCAATCATTTGCATCCCAGTTTTGATGTTCTTGACACCACTCTAATCTTCTACCGCGATTGCCTCTCGACAAAGGTGGACATCTAAGTGGCCTTCTGTTGTGGAGATCTGCTTCATGCAGTCGATTTCTGACAGTATCACGACCAATGGTTACCTGGTGCGTCTGCTGCAACACGTTAACCAACTCAGGGGCTGTAATTGTCGGTTGTCTTCTTGCGGTTAAGACCAAAAATCGGTCTTGAACTGCAGTTGTAGGGGGTCCTCGCCCTAGATGTTGTTCAGCTGGACTGCTAGTTTCACGGAAATGCCGCCACAATCGACTGATAACACTTTGGGAGACACCCAAACGAAGAGCTACATCATTTTGTCGCATGCCACCTTGAAGAAGCCCTACAGCTCTATTCATCTCAGCCAATGGTAAGTGATGGCGTTCCATGTTAAAGCACAATATTTCCAATTTAATTGCTGAGCAAGAACTGCATGGAATGTACAAACTCGACACTTTCAGATTATTCATTTCAGCCGAAAACCTACAGTTTGTAAAAAACTTGATAAAAGATTAGGTACCGTTTTTACAGTCTTTGTTCAACCCATAGAAATCTACAGGGTGGTCGAGTGTACCAATTTAATCGAAATTAAACGACCTCGTGCATTTATTTTTATGATATTTAGTATGTTATAAAAATATCCCTAGACTTTTCCGATGTATATATATATATATATATATATATATATATATATATATATATATATATATATATATATATATATATATATATATATATATATATATATATAAAATCTAGAAAGGTTAATGCAGTCAAGCTGCTGGTCAAGTAGTTTCTTGGTTTTTCTCATTTTGCCTTCATTCGAGGACCGCCTGCCCAGTAATGATGCCCAATAGGCTGAAACAGCTTTCTACCGGTGGCTCTTTAATTGAAATATCTATATATATATATATATATATATATATATATATATATATATATATATATATATATATATATATATTTGATTGATGCAACTAATTTTCCTTTATTTTGAGTATTTCAATATTAAATTCTACAAAAAGGATTTGAAGCTTTATATCTTCTATTAATTATCTGCGAGCGCTTTCGACAGTTGGTAGTACTGTCATCTTCTGGCACTCCTAGTTTTGAGGAGTGCCAGAAGATGACAGTACTACCAACTGTCGAAAGCTGACTTTATTCACATTACAATGAAAATGATTAAATTCACATCAATATATAAAATAGACATTACAGAAAACGTGAAAAAAGTAGTATATATATATATATATATATATATATATATGCGTCGTATCCAGCGTACAGTCACATCGAGAGTAATGAAAATGATAAAAATATAATTTGTAAACAATGCAATGAAGATATAGATAAGTTGCAAATCATTTTGTCTCAAGTGTAGTTTTGATTTTTACTCTGGACGTCGAAAACAAAAAGGCAAAAAAGATGGGATGTTCATATGAACTGTATGGAAATATTCCATTGTTAGATGCCATTGACAACTTGGCCGGTGAGGAGAAAAAAATCAGTTTTTCATTATTCACATTGTTTTATCAAAATAACTCATTACATATATGTTGGACATCGTTTTTCCCCAAAAAGATAAATGTCTCCGAACCGGAGATAATAATGTCAGGACAGACAATTCCGTTTTCTGCTTCGATAAATTTGTTGGGGGTTAAAATGGACACCAATATGTCTTGGCACAATCATGTTGCTGAAAATGCAAAGGCTGTTTCTTTGAAGCTTGGTACACTGTTCCGAATCACAACCCTGTATACACCTCAGCAACTTTTAACGCTTCATAAAGATCAAATCAGACCTTCTTCGGAGTATTGTATTTAGGTATTTGATTCCACCAAGAGCAGTACATATCAGAAATACAGGACGGATTGTGGCTTCTCATCGTTTTGAGGTTCAACTCAGTATACCTCGAACTTCACTGTTTAAGAACTCATTCACTTGGAGAACTGCGTCTATGTAAATTCAGTGAATCACATCCAACGTGAACTTTCGCACAGGCACCGCTCTTAGAGCGCCTTAAGGATTTTCCTGTAGTACTTGTGTTTTGTTTGTGTTTTGTCCTCCTTCTAATTAAAAATAACCCTAGAAAATTTGGAGAGGTTATATGTTTTAGAAAAGGTAGATGACACATTCAGTTATTTCAATTCATTATTTTTGCATCATTTCGAAGACAATTGTTCTCTCAAATAAGTTTTCACGCAAGCAGTTGTCAATAGACATGAGGTAAATAAAGAATTCAAGTAGATCAAATCTTAAGAAATTAGTTGTATCAAAAAGGGATAATATCCAGTTAAAACATACTTATAACTAGGCTAAGAATTTTATCAAAAAATAATCATTGAATCAGATAACTCAACAAAAAGATCATAAAAAATCATACCTGAAATAACCAGTGATACAAAATCAAGGCAAAATATTAGAATAATATCAAATGAAATTGAATATGATCTCCAAATTATTACTTCTTTATTAACTCTTATTCTAAAAACCCATTTTGAAATAATCAAAAATGGTTCTGATATTGCATTCACGACAATATTGACCAGGGCTGAAGCCTTCAAAAATGGTAAAAAGTGGAAACAAATTTGTAGGACGAAACTCATTAGTAAACGACGGGATTATGAAGAAAAGATAAAAATGACAAAGTAATAAAAAGATCTAAAACGTTTATATTTACAAACTTTTCACATAACCTCAAAATTAATGTGAAAAATTCAAATAACCAGGTTTTTGGTTTTTTATTTTCATTTTTTCATCTTTTTTCTCTACGAAATTTGATTTGATATCAAAAAAGCACCCTAATTTTCAATCGAAAATTATCGCGGCAAAATATCAGCTTTTTTCAAAAAGTCGGTGTGATTTTTGTTCGTTGGAATCACTAATTTCTGATGGTGTAAAAAAATATACGTTACTATAGTAAATGTTCTCAGAAAATGCAAAAAATCGAAGAAAACTCGAATTCGAAAATGTTTTTTAACCATTATGGTCAATTTTGAGCTATTTATTAATATTTATACTTTAATTACTCAAAAAACATAAGATTCCATGTTATATTGATAAACGAAAAAATTGCAAATCGAAATATACTACTGTAATTAACAAAACACTGTAAATGATTTCAATAAACACATATCAGCTCGTTTGAGAAATGTGCCTGATTTAGTCGCAGTAAAAGCTCATTATCACACTGTTTGTATGGCTAATTTGTATAACAAAAGAACTGAAAGAAAAATGGGTCGCTCAGCATATGAAAACACTGAGAATTTTATTAATTATATCGTTGACAACGAAACAGAATGTCAATTTTCTGTCAATGAAATGAAAGAGGGATTTTCAGGAGATCTTCCAGACTACACAACTATTGAAAATAATTTGAAAGAACATTTTCAGAACGATATCGAGTGTCATTTGATTAAAAGAGGCATGATAATGATAAATAATAGTACTGCAAGTAAGAAACTCTGCAAAGACTGGTACGAAAAAAAAATTGAAAAGTAAAGAGGACTAACGAACCACAATTGTTCAACAATTGTTTTAGAAGATATACGTTCAAAAATATACGATATGAATTACTACGAAATTCCAGATTTAAACGAAGGCAATCTTTTTAAGGATGCTCCTGAAACGTTGAAAGTTTTTTTGAATATTGTGTGGAAAAGTAATACAGAAAAAAGTACAAATTACGTTCGTTGGATGGATAAAAAAGTGGTCACATTGTCTCATTGCATTATCACATCTGTAAGGCCACGTTCTTTTTTTATCTCCAATTTTACTTAGTTTGTCGACGATGATTCACAAAAAATATGCCTCCAAAGGATTGATCGACTCATTATCTAATTCAGGTTTGTGTTCCTCATATAAAGACATTTTGCGCTTTGAAGCGTCGATTATCAATGACCCTGCTAATCATACGTTTTCTCTAGATTCATACGTTCAATTTATTTATGACAATGCGGATCATAATAATAGGGGAGCCCAAGCGGGGATTTCGGGATTTACTAAAGCGCAGCAGATTAATATACAGGGGGATACCTTGTACCCGGTTAAGTACCTTCACCAAATAAGAGCCCTATATATAAAGCCGCCTGTGCGGGAAAAAGGATAAGATTAGTAAAAAAAAATTGATCATCAGAAATTCTCGAGCGCGTCAGATTAAGGTAGGGTGAGTTAATTACTTGCTAAAAAGTGTATATTCCAGTAATCTGACAATTTGAGAGTGACCTAAAAAAAAGGGAGGGCAGCAAAGTTGTAAAAAAATAACGTCATTTCGACATTCTCGAGCGTAGCTAATTTTTTTTATTTTGAAGGAAATAATTCAAGGATAATGAAAAATATATAATCTGACGATTTTCGCAAGCCGAAATAACAAAAATTCGTCAATAAAGTTTAATGCGTGCAATTGTGTGATACCTATATTTCCCTCTCCGAGTTTCTATTCCTCTATTCTCTATTCACTTTTTCTTTATCTATTACTCTCTCACTCCGTCCCCACTCTGAATTCTGTTGCCATGACGCCATCACAGCTGATCACAGAGACTCGTCCGTGATGAAGATGAAAATAATGATTAATTAATCAATTAATTGATGGATGTAGCAGTTACTACGTGGTAGGAAATCATAATGAAGAAAAGAGAATTTAAACTTTCTATGTTTTTACCACTTTTATTTGTAACTAACGTTACTGCAGTTTCGTCCTATAAGGACATTTTCAAACGTATAAATTGTATAAGTTTGAAAATGTCCTTATATGTACCTTACAAAGAAAAGTGGTGAAAAACATAGAAAGTTTCATTTCTCTTTTCTTCATTAATTAATCAATTGATTATAATTTTTTTTGAGCATTTTTTTAATATTATTTTCTTATAAATACAAGTATTCTACTTAAAAAATATACCTTATTTATATGCATGCTATTTCCTGAGCTTTTCAATCAATTAAGTTCAATGAAATAAAAAAAATTAAAAAAATTGTGTTTTTGTCAGATTAAGCGAATCTCTCTAGATAATCGTCAGATTATGAGATAGCACGTCTAAAACATAAAGATGAATCATATATATCTTAATCTGACGCGCTTGACTATTTCAAAATGGCGAATTTTTTTGCACATTATAATAATGGCCGCGAGTTTGCATCAGATCGAAATCGTCAGATTATTGAATGAGACTTTATTTTTGTTGCACTCAATCAAAACCCCCTAAAATATGACATGCTCTAATATTTTTTTTTCTTTTCACTTTCAACCCTTACGTACAACCACCCACATAATGCAAACGATCAGATTAACATACCAACATAATTAAAAATACGTAGGACATTGATGCTATCAATATCTGACGCGCTCGAGTATGCCCATGCAACAGTATTTTTATACTTATTTAAAAATCTATAGCCGCTTCCCCCACCGATGAAAAGGTATATATTGTATAACATTTTTTCTTCTTCTTATCATCTAAGCTTTCCAATCTAATATGTCTCAATGACGCTCGAGTAAATCCCTATGCTGCATCGCGGGCTCCCCTGTTATAATACATGCAAGATTTATGGCAAAATGGGTGGATTAATGGTTGTTACTCCAGCGTCTAGTGTTACTTCCAAATCATTTCTAGATTAAAACAGATTCCATCTTTTGAAGAGATAGGCGAAATTGGATTTGTGAAACTGAAACGTTTTGAAAACAAAAATTCCGATGGATTGAAAACAGTTCAGATAGAAAATATTTTAGATTTTACGGACAACTATGACATTTCTTCGGCAGATTTTGCATGGTCTTATTCCAAATTTGTAAACAACAAATCCGATGGTTGGAATGGGTTCATGGAAAAGGTAAACACTAATTTGACTTATCATACTTCAAAAAGTGTTCCTGTGCCGTTCCTTAAAAATCCACCGAGTGATTATGATACCATTTTTACATCGTTGGTAGAAGCGGCTAAACAATGCCAAAACAAGAGCAAAATATTGTGTTCGTAACGTTTGACCAAGCAATAGTATGATGTACATGAATTATTTTATATTTAATGAGACATTCTATGACATGACTGTAATTAGAATTTAATAAATAAACTTTTTAACTGAATAAAATTGCAGCAATCACATTTTTTTGATAAAGTTATACATAATGATTAAAAAAAAATTTCGAATTCGAGTTTTTTTCGATTTTTTGCGTTTTCTGAGAACATTTACTGTAGTTATGTAATTTTTTACATCATCAGAAAGTAGAGCTGAAAAAATCTGATATTTGACGCGAGAATTTTCGATTGAAAATTAGGGTGTTTTCTTGATATTAAGTTAAAATGAGGTGAAAAAATAAATATTTCAAATTAAATAAGTCACAGTGTAGGTATTTGGGACATAAAAAGGTAAGTTTTCCAAATTTCGTATAGACAATTTTTTTTTGAAAAAGATAAAAATACAAAACCAAAAACTTGGTTATTGAATTTTTCACATAAATTTTGAGGTTATGTGAAAAAATTGTAAAAACAAAAGTTGTAGATCTTTTTAGTACTTACCTATAACTTTGCCCTTCAACTTGTTTCCAAAGGACTTGTAGTTTTGCTGGAAATCGAGATAATAGTCTAATCAACAAGTTCAAAAACATGAAAATAGAGATAAATGTACTAAAAATATGAGCGATAGCTCATTCGATTCGAAATCATCCCTAGAAAAATGTTTTTGAAGGATTTTGGTGCAGGTAAAAAATTGCAATTGTTATTAACAAAATAAGATTAAAAAAAAAGGTATTTAGTTTTTCGTTAATAACTCAAAAAATATTAATATTTAAGCGATTTTGAAAAGAGCTCGTTAAAGAGGAGGAAATTTCTTACTTACATACTTACTTTCAAACAGAGACATTATTTGCTTTGCATTTTTCGTCATAAGCGGAAATTTCTGAGGGCTCACACAAGATTTATAAAAATTTTTCATGTTTATTGAGAAAAATACATTTTTTAAATCGGTATCACTTCCATTTCAAAGTTTTCGAGAACTGTATCCACCTCGATATTAAATGGAGATGAGAACATTCATGCAAACCGCTATCTTCTCAAATTTTAATTTGACGTTGAAAATAGGGTTCCGCGCGGCTGTTACGACATGCACGCGCTGCCGCTAAAGAGAGATAACATTAAATGTCATTTTAAAAATTTAAAAAAATTTAGTATCTTTTTAACACTTGAATGAATCGAGTCCCGAAGAAAAAAAAGTTTTATCACCATTTTTCAAAAAGTTATTCAATTGTTAACTAACAGATTTTTTCCCAATCTCCGTTGGCATAAATAGTGGGATAAAAGGTATAAATAATTGGCCTATAAATTTTAAACTTCGTGGAGCCCTTTTGATATACATACTTCATACGATCCTGCGACAAAAGTTCATAAAAATTTATCAATTTGTTAATTATGATTTTTTATAACTATTGCAAAATGAAATATCTAAAAATTGTTGATAATTTTTTTTTTCAGTTGATATTTAGCTATGTCTGTTTTCACATTAAGCAATGGCAGTTATTAACATAGGATATGCATTTTTTACGTAATTTGTTTATTAAATTGTTTTAAACAAATAAAGAAACTCAATATTTTTGAAAAAATTTTTTTTTTGCTATTTTTACTACCTTTTAGTTCAATCTCTATTCAGCTACGGTATCCTTGGAGAGGTGTCACTGATATATTCTTAGAAATAGTTAATGTTCTACAAAAGTGGATATTGAGAATCGTATATGAAGAGAACATGAGATTTTCCTCTGACAAAAAATGTGATTGATTAGTCCTGTATATGATATAAGACAATTATATGGACAGAAATTACTCATTTACAAGTACTCAAACAAAGAACCTACCAAACAAGAAATAACTTAGGACAACATAATATATATACATTACTGGGGCCCTAAATTATTTATTGCCTTACCAAAAGATTTACAAGACATTAAAGTCGTACTTAAATTAAGATACTGTTGAACACAACATAAAAATGTGGTTATCTAAAATAGACAGATATACCATAAATCTTATTTACAATGTATTTTAAATAAAGAAAAACATTTTTAGATAAATATAATCTATAATAACTACGGACTACTTACCTGGACATGACGAGAACCCCTACATGTGACCTTTCTGTTTATGTAATTTTGAAAAACTGAATATTAGAAGTATTCTCCAATACAAGGAGTGTATAACGTAAATCAGGCACTTTTTAGTGAGTACATCTGTGTTTTTTTGTATTGTTTTAAACTGATGTTGTCATTCTAAATTGTATATTAAAACAAATAAACATTATTATTACTATACTATTGTTACTATTATTATTCTCTCAATCAGGGCCGTCGTCATAGGGGGGGTGGGGGGGAACCTCCCCCCCCCGCTTTTTCGACTTGGGAAAAAGTTTGGGCCGTGAAGACAGAAAAAAATAATAGTAAAAAAATGAATAAAAATTTAAAAAATAAAAATGAGAGAAAGGGAGAGGTAACAAGAAAAGGGAAAGAACCGGGAGAAGGTTGGGATTTCCGAACATGCATAACTTGGAGATCCCATACTTTGAAATTCTGAGTTGTTTGAAAACTTCAAAAAATTTCAATTTCTCACAAGTAAGAGAACAGTTCTGAACTGTCCACAAATTTTGAAGTGACAATTTTACAAAATTCCCAACTTTTCGCTGTTTTTTCGACTTGGAAAAGTTGGGAAATTTCGGGCCGTGAAAATAGAGAAAAAAATAATAGTAGAGAACAATAAGCATAATATTATTTAAGTGTTGTTTCCTTTCATTTGTATTGAATATTCCTATATGGTGGAAGACCAATGACCTTGGTCCAAAGTAGAATAATTTCCATTATTATTTTTATAATTACCAAGATTTATTTTTGTTTGAGCATACCCTAAAGGGCATAGGCATTCAGCCAATCTTTGGATAGCTAAGTAAGACAATTTTTATATTATAATAGTAACTAATCCCTCGGCTTTCATTTTTTCAAATGTTGGGAAATTTTGCTGGTGGGGTTGGGAACATTTGGATTCCCTACCCCCCCTGGTATTTCTTTTCGCTACGGCCCTGCTCTCAATCACTCCCGTTTCAGTTGGTTTATCCAGCGATAATTGTATCCAATAATTCCTGCTTAACATTTTTGTAATTATCAATTTTTTGTTTAGTGCATTAAGATGAGAAGTTGATGTTTTTGAAAGTTGAATTTGATCTTATTCGATTGGAATTTTTCAAGATTTTTCAAACTATGTCCTCACTTTCGACAATTTTATTATTTGTCCTGTTCAGCTTTTTTTAAGGACAAAACATAATCAACACAGGAAACTCCTTAAGGCGCTCTAAAAGCGGTGCCTGTGCGAAAGTAGCGATTCACAATGGATTTGAATCGCTGGAAATTAAATCCATTTGGAAAATCGTTCTCAGGAAGTTTATTCCACTCGAGCGCAGTTCTCCAAATGGAAGAGTTTTTGAACAGTGAAGTTCGAGGTGTACTGAGTTGAATCTCAAAACGACGAGGTGAAATCAAATGTGCCAAGTCATTTGAACTCTTCTTGTGAAAGTATCTACAGAAGAGAGACAAATTTCCAACCGTTCTTCGATGTTCCAGACTATTAATGCAAGTGGTGTTCGCGTCACCAATCAGGCGGATGGCTCTTTTCTGGATGGAATCCAGCAACTTCTGTGTATGCTTAGGGGCAGAGCTCCATACATGAGAACCATACTCCAAAGAAGGTCTCATCTGAGCTTTATAAGGTATCAAAAGTTGATGAGGTATGTACAGTTTTCTGGTTCGGAAGAATGTTCCAAGCTTTTGAGAAGCAGCCTCTGCACGTTGCTGCAAGTTTTGAGACTGTAGATTATATATCATCATATCCCTTATATGTTTTTGTCTTTCAGATATTTTGTCGAATGAAACGAATGAAATAATCAAGATACAAAATGAAAATGATCACAGAGTAAAAAAGAATTGAATAAAAAGAATAAAAATAAGAAAAAATTGAAAAAATTAATCAAAAAAGATTCCAAACCAATTAACTTCCGAACGTTTTGATTGTTAGTATCCACAATCGTCTTCGGGTGATGACCGAAATAAAAAGTGAAATGAAAATACAATGAAACGAAAAAAACAATCAAGAAACAATGAAAATGATTCACAGAGTAAAGAAGAACTGAAAAATAAAAAGAATAAATGTTAGAATAATCAAAAAATTGAAAAATATTCCAAACCAAGTTATTTCGCGACGTTTCGATTATTGTATCCACAATCGTAACGTCGTGAAGTAACTTGGTTTGAAATCTTTTTTAATTTTTTTGTCTATTTAAATTTTAATTCTTTTTGATTTTTCAGTTCTTGATTATTTAATTCGTTTCATGGTATTTTAATTTCACGTTTTATTGTTTAATACATTTTAGCTATTCGTTCTAATTTTATTTGTTCTTTCATAGTTTTCGAATCAGTAGAATCATATTAGACAACGGGATTCCTTACTAATAAAATTCTCCAATCATAACATTTGTTGTTACTCAAGTTTCTTACCTCGTTCATAGTGATATTGATACAAGAGCGCTTGTATCTATCCTTTTAGACACTACATGTAACCATCAAGTGGCCCTGATTGCAACATTTATGGTTTACTTTTAAAGGCATTTTCAATTAATTCTGATAATAATGATAGATAACTAATCCGCCACTGGCAGAACATCTTATTGATAATGAAGGGCGACAATATTGATAAGATTATAAGTAATTTACTGTAGCAATAATGACTATCAGATTCATCTGATCGTCATTATATGTTTATCAAAATATGATTCTGATAAACATATGTGTGATTGATGACTCGGGTTTGACCCGAAACCGGGTCGTATAAATAAAATCTACCAGTGTTTTTATTCATTTCATTTAAGTGATTGAAAACTTTTAATTTCTTGATTCAGATTTTTCAAAATGTTATAACTAAATCACATATGCAATTCAGTTTTGTATATCATGGTAGCGGTAGCTTTAAAAAAAATATATTTCATATAAATAATGTTATATTATACGAAACTGAAATCATTGCTGTGATTTGGCATTTGCTTCTGGGGAAATTGTCCTCAGATATCTTCATTGATGAAAAATGGTTTCTTGGCCATATTGCAGAGAAACCTAACTCATATTCTCCCGGGACTCTTCATTTTCGAAATTTTCCTGTATGTTTTCAAATACAAATATAAATACAACACCAAAATAGATTTTAATAGTATAAGTTGAAATTTTCAGGACAGGTTTTTTTGGAAAGAGAGTTTTTTGGCTTTATGCTTCTCTATCTTCATACCATACAGAGAACTAATTTCCATTTTGCTTTCTTTCGCTTCAGATCTACATATAATTTACCTAGTACCAAAACATTTGATTTGTTACCCGTATATTGTGAGAGAGTGTAATGATATGAAATTACCCATTGAAGAATTGAAAACTTTTGTTCTAAATTAAGTTTAGTGGTGGTTGTGAGGCGAAAACTTGGCTTGGATTAATACCAATTAGCCAGACTAAACTTATTTAATATCAATTGTCTCATATGAATGACAGGCCTTTGGTCGGTCGGTATAGCCAGCCGGTTCGACATGGGTGCTTTGTTCACTCAGTCAATCGGTCGATGTGTGAGTCGATGCAGGCTGAACGCTCGATTTTCACTTGCCATCGTCCAACCCGTGTTAGGAATCACACATTGAAAGTTAAGAACTCGTTAATCCTTAGCTCGCACAAGTTTTGACTTCTGAGGGTTGTCGTTCGTAGGGGTGCGATAGCTGGTTAACGGAAAAACATTTTTTAAACTGAAATCACAAATGTGTGTTTGGCCCCTGTTGGTGACTCCGTACGGGTAGTTTCTGGCAAGCAAGTGTTGCCCATCTATACAGTTGGCAGCACCGCGCTGATGAGGCAGTAGACAAAAATACGTGTCCGCCTTTTTTTGTTGGACATGTCCGCGATTTCTCCTATTTTTGAGTCAGTCGAAATACACTCGTTAACATCTTTCAATATTAATAGTTCGGGCTTTCGAGTTATTCGATGTACCAAATCTGTTTTTCCATTGTAGATGAATGGCAAACATGTCACGATAAATTTCTAGGAATTTCATCACCTTTATCTATGATGTAAAATGTTTGAATATCCCAGTGTCTTTCCATTTTTTTTGTATCGATGGTTTTCAGTTTCCACTCAGGTTATCTCAACTCAAGCCTTCAAATCGTCTGTCTAGGAATCGCCGTTGTAATTTTCACAGAATTTTTGGAGATCTAGATGGCTTTCTGTTCAAAAAAGACGTCAAAATTTCAACTAGTTGCAGAGAAGGCATGTTGTAAAACAATACTCAATTGTTGGTCTTGTTTATCCTGTAGCCATTTCTAACATCAAGTTTATTGAAACCGACCTAAAATAATTGTGTAATATGCCTGATCAGGCAACTAACCCAAAGGATACTGTATAACAATGATCTCAAAATTTCATTCTCTTCCCCTACATTTTTAGTGTTCCTCATTTGTAGATCCTAATCTACATAAAACATTGTATGTACACATTGTATTTTATTAGGGATGATTGGTTCAGCCTAGATACAGTTTTTTGGGGTCTATCAAGTTTTTCTTCCACTCTATCTTCTTCGGAGAAAGTCACCTTCTGAGCATTCGCTAGTTTGATGTCCTTCACATTGTCTAAAAAGGACTCTACTGAACTATTTTCCTAAACTTCAATGCCTGGTCTATATTCCGGCAAGATCTCTTTCGGCTGAAAATGCCTGGTATATATTTTTTTTGAGTAGTATGTACAGTTTCCACAATGGGGAATGTTCCTCAATTTGGGTTATTACAGCAAATGCAAGTTTGAACAAAATAAAGTTGAGTTTAATTCATGAGTTTTTCAAATTCTATTCGAAAAGTATTCAAATTGATGTTTCAAATATTGGGTTTTAATTTTTAAAGGGATTTGTTTCTAATTCACATATTGGCAACAGCGCCTATATCAAATTGAAATAATTTATACGTACCTAGATATTCTACTTTAAAAAAGGAAAATTATCTTTATAAATCAACAATTAAAGCAAAATATTAATTATAGTTCAATACCACTTCCACAAGCCACATAAACAGCAGTTGTTTTGTTATTTATTTATATAGAGGAATATAGGGAACATATTGTAGAGTTTTGGACCAAAAAAAGAAAACAAATCTCTGAGTGTGAGAATTTTTTGAATCATTTAGAATTATCTTCAATTCGTAGATGGTGTCCATATTGAGATAATCACAAATTATTATATTTACATCCACCGAACTTTATCTCTATGTACAAAGCTATCTCAGACTATCGACCATTATTGGCAATGATTTTATCGTTTTTCTTGATTCACCAAAATTCCGTTGAAAAACACAGGTAATTCACTTTAGAAAACAAAACATTATCAATATAGAATTCAAAAAAACAAAGATTACTACCATCCTTTGACAAAGGACAGATAGTCGACCAGATTTAAATACGAGGCTGCGCACTTGCACAGCGAGTAATTAAAAAAGTAGGGAAAAAATGCACTTGTAAAAATATCTCAGAAAACAGGGATCATTCCTTTTCACGGTTTTCAAAAAAAATATTCATGTTTACGAAACCGAGACTTTTCCCTACTATTCAAATTCGATCTAAACTATAAATTTTCACAATATAGGCTTTATTTCCATCGTCAGTCGAACTATGTTTAAGGGATACCCGGTGCAACTGAGGATGATATTATGTAGTGAAACGCGTATTGGAAATGAAGTCTATATTGTGAAAAAATGTAATTAGTATCACGAATAATATACATTGATTTTCACCGAGTAACGGATCACTGTATTCAAAATTTCAAACTTAATCTTCGAATTTACCTCAGCGTTTTCCTTTATACTTATTTCTACACTCTCATGAGTATCTAGATGCCTTTTGTTGTTAACTTGTCTGACTAATCTTAATGAACTGAAGTCTATAGAATGGTTTTGTTGCAATATATGATGGGCGACTGCTGATTTTTCAGGTCTTCCATATTTTAAGTGTGCTAAGTGTTCCTTATATTTTGTTTCAATAGAACTTTTTGTCTGTCCATAATATTTTGCATCGCAGTCCTTACATTTAATTTCGAAAATTCCAGACTTTTACGAATTCTCGACTTTGTCTTTTGGACTTCCTAAAAGGCTCTGTAGTGTACCTATGACTTGTTTTAAAAACCACCTTCATACCTAGTTCCTTGAAAATCTTTCCATAGTTCTTCGTGTATTGGTGGTATGGGAACTGAGATATATTTATCCTGGTTTTTGTCGTTTTTAAAAGTCTAGATTTCGTTCATTCCTCAAGCTTCTACATGGAATGTCGTACATAGTGTTGGACAATAGGAAGTAAAAATCGATAGTCCGGCCTTGCGGTTCGAACCATCGGTTCAGCGGTCGTATGAGTGATTGAAGCAAACCACCCACGTCAACCCAACAGGGACTAGACTATTATGATAAATTGATTACATTCGTAGTACTTTACTATCTTATGCTTCTATTGTTGCTGATGGGTTATCGGATGTTCCAAAACACGCCTCTGCATGTAAAACGTTAACAAAACAATAGAAACTTCCTAATTCTGTTTTAATTCATAATTAGGGTTTATTACACTTTGTCAATTATAA